>NC_077234.1:162940542-163570209 GCF_027887165.1 Monodelphis domestica | reverse complement strand
ACACATTGCTCTAGTCTGATGGAGAGTAAAAGGACTATATCTGACTCATTCCTAACTGTGATGACTTGGATAATTCCAATAAAATTGCAATGATCTAAGTCATATCCAGCAACCCCTGCCATATCAAAAAACTAGTTTTTCATGATAAAAAATATAGATGTACCCAAAACACTAAATACAAAAATTTAATATTTAATTGGAAAAATGCATGGGTTTTATGATAACTCAATTAATCTGGCACCAAGTCAGTTTCTTTGATTTTGCACTCTAATGAATAAGCATTTCTAGTCAGCTAATTAGGGATATGATGAATAATTTCTTAGTTCTGTGAAAAAGAGATAAACAGAAAAAGTTTTCCTTACCAAAGGGCAAGTCTGTGCTCAATTTCCTTGAGAAAACTGCTATGAAATTTGTGCAAAGGTTCGAAGTTAGAGAATATGAGACTTTTTAGGGTTTCGGGCATCGATTCATCCTTGCTCACTGTGCTCTGAAACCACTGGAAGGGAAAAAAAGTACAAAATTGCAAGTGTAAAGATTAAAGAAAGAATTTTAAACATCTATAAATTAAAACCTAGTACCAAATGAAATTACAGGCTAAAAAGAGGTACACCATGGGATTTTAAAAAATAATTTGACTTTACTACAAGGTATATTTCTCAGATGGATGGACACAGTATCATGGGAAGGTATAGCTTCTTCATATATGGGGGTAAAAAGTACTGTATCACTCATGTTGGCTTTCTTGTAGATTTGGGACAATTTGATTGTTGAAACTTGAGCATATCTCTAAATTGGAAGTTCTTCAAACCCAGACTGCATCTGACAGCATCTGCTTCTAGTCTCAACTTACGATAGATATACTAAGTTACATGCACCCATCATATGTACACTCTCCCTCATTTCTTAGGGGATTGTTTTTAAGGAAAGCACTTTGTAAATCTGTGTAAAAATAAACATAAATAGCTCAGAAACTCAGAATTGGGAGGGAACTCAGCAATCATCTTACCCAAATCATTTTGGAAAAAGAATCCCTCCTAAAGAGAAACATTCAAACTTTGCTTAAAGTTTTTCTAGTTAGAGAGAAACCATCATCTCTTGAGGAAATCCATTCTAATTTGGGGACAGAGTCAATTATTACAAAGTTTTTCCTTAAATCAAACCTAGATTGTTATATGCAAAGTTAATGGTCATTCCCTCTATTCCTTTATCGAGGTCATTGATAAAAATGTTATCCCCAGCATAGAGCAAAGCAAGAGCCCTGGAAGAGTACAAATATTATTAGGCCAATTTTTTAATCTAAAATGTGGAGGATCTTATATTTTGGATGATATTTGATCTGGATTGACATTGGCCAGAATTTATTTTATTTGGAAAAAAAACTTTAAACCAACCCCTGCCTTCTGTATTAGAATCATTTCTAAGACAGAAGAGTATCAATGGCTAAGCAATCAGAATTAAGTGACTTGTGCAGGGTCATATAGCTAGGATATGTCTGAGGCCAGATTTGAACCCAGATCATTCCAATTCCAGGTCTGGTGCTTTATGCATTGTACTATCTAGCTGCCTGCATTGGCTAAAATTTTTAAAAGAAAAAATATATTTTTAAAAGGCACACCCAAAATAAATGAAAGTATTGGGGTAGTTGACTTCTAAGACCTCTTCTAAGATTTCTAGACCATTTTTTTTTCAAACTGATACAAGTGGACAACTCTTTTGATTCCAGGCATTCAACCAGTTCTAAATTCACTTAGCTGTGTTATCATGGAGAGAAAGAGGCCTGGGAACATTTTGATAATTGCATTTTGATATAATTGATTTCCTTTATAATTGCATTTTGTTTTATACATTTAAAAACATCATTTTGAGAAGAGGTTCATAGATTCAACAGATTGCTAATGGTGTGTATGAAATAAAAAAAGGTTAAGAATTCTTTATGTAGAACATACCTTTTTTAAATAAAAATAGCATAATATGCTTAATCAAATTCTTTGCTGATGATATTTACATCATTTTCCTGATCTACTGGTTAAGATAAGAAAGTAAATTAAGTACAATCTGATTTTATTTGTTTTTGTTGAAGTCATGGCGAATCTCTGTCATCCTTGGTTCTTTTCCCACATATTAAATAGCTATCCCTGAATTTTCCAAGTTAGAGCTCTCTTTGATTATAACCAATATACAACATCGATTCTAAGGTGGAAGGTAAAGGTTTAAAAAAATTGATAGAATTCTAATCTGGCTAAATAAGCAACATATTACTGTATCATAAAAGTATACGATCACTTAGCTCATGGAGTTTGGACTAGTGTTAATGAATACAAACTTAGTTGATCCTAAATAATCTCTGAAGCAAACAGTTCTTTTCTAAAATCCTAAGACCTAAACTAGGTATCTTCAATTTGAGGAAAAAGAAGTTTAAGCAAGGAAGGCCAGAACAAGTTCCCAAAGCTGACAAGAATAATAATAGGCAGGGGGAGGGAGATACTGCTGTCAGGATTTATTTTGTGATCAAAGTTACAATGAGGCTTATATTCACCTCTAGGTCTCCCCAGAGTGAAAAGAAGTGACTACATTTTGACAACCAGCAAAACACAAAGTGTTCTGGATCAGTGCACATCAGAAGTAAAATGTTTAATTCATATTTCCAACACCATAGAATTTAATTGCTTCCTTTGCATTTTTTAAGCCACAAATACTAAAATTATTTTGCAGGGTACATTCCAAACTAAACACACTACAGATGTCTAATCAGTCTCCAAGGACCAAAGTCTTTTTCTCTTCATGCAAGGGGTCCTTTCAATACATGCACAGAATGTAAGAAGACACAACTTCTTTATTAATGACAGAGTGTAGAAACAAGTAAAGTGTCATTGTGGAGAAAATGGAGGTTGGGGATAAAATGTGAAAAGCTAACATACTGAAGTGATGACTTCAAGATCCTTCAAATAGGTCCTTTCAGTGGTAGATACTTCTTTAGCAATGAAATAGGCTTTGTCAGTTGGAAATCTCTGTAAAATGCAAAACACATAGGAAAAATAAATCATTTTGCTTCATTATTACCCTTATCATGATCAAGAAGAGTTAGTGTTGTGTTGAATAAGGGAAGGAGTGCTGAACTTGGAGAAGAAACTTAAGAGAGACATCTTAAGAGGGAAAAATGGTTCTATTGATAAACTGAGGTGACTTAATTATTTGGAGTAGCAGGTATCAATAGGAAACTTATATTTAGATCATCTTTCCAAAGAGCAGGAGAGTTGGAATGAGTTGGCAGAGCAGGAACAGAACTGGTACCATTTTTATGTTTTTCTTACAAATTAAATTTTTTAGTTAAAAAATTTATTTTCTCTTATTCCCCTTTGCCTCAAAAAAGAAAAACAAAAACTTTGTAGCAGTTGCATAATTAACGAAAAAATCATAATCAGTCTTTACCCTGAGGCCATCACCTTGCTCTGTATAATTTTCATTGGACATTGCAATGAAGTTTTTAAGTCTTTCAAAATTGTTTGGCTTTACAGTATTATTGTTTCTGCTCTCTATGGTTTGCTTACTTCACTTTGCTTCCATATGTTTCCAGATTTCTCTGAAACTAAAGGTTTCATCATTTCATATAGCACAATATTATTCCATTATATTTATGTTATCATTTGTTCAACCATTCTCTAAATGAAAGGGATCTCCTCTAAGTCCAGTTTTAGTATCTTTGCACTTAATTAAAACATCCTTTCTTTGATCCTTTTAGTGATTCATTTTCATTCATTATTAACATTATTGTCATTAAGAAGAGTTAGTGTTTTGTTGAACAATGGACAGAGAAAGATCTCAATTTGAATTCCATAATTCCAAAAATTCCATATTTACTAGGGTTATTGCTAGGTTATTTAATATCTCAGTTTCAGTTCTATTATAAGTAAAAAAGTTCTGTTGTATGTAATGTACTTTCTACACTACAGGGATGTGGGAAGGAAAGTAATTCATAAATCTTAACGTGAGCTATTTTTCATTTTTAAAGCATCTTCTAAGAACATGGTAAGTACCATGGAATTTGATAGATCTAACAAAAAAATAGACAATATGAGTTTATGTAGTTGAATTTTGGGGTCAGAAACAAAGTTACTTTATGATTTGGAGGGTTTTCTTTCTCCAAATTCTTCCATGTTAAAAAGAATTTATTAACACTATGTATTTTCTCTAGCAAGACCACCAGCTTGCCTTTCTGAAAAGAATGGACCAGCAACCCAGAAGTAACAAACTAAAATTTCAAGTGACTGGTTTGAATTTTTTAACATGTTCTTTTTCATCTGAGATCACTATTGAAAAACATATTACCTAAAAATGGAAGAAAAAGGTCAAAGAAAAACACAAGATGTGGATATGAGGTATAACCCTTTCCTCATTTGATTTTGCTCCATTTCATTGTGCTTATGTCCATGTGTTTAAAAAAGCACTATTATGTTTCTAATTTTATTGTTTAGATTTAACATTACCAGTTCTGCTTCCATGGGGAATGTTTCATAGAAATAAACTAAGCCACTTTAGAGTGAAAAATGAAACATCTTCCTTATTTGTTGTTGGTTTATATGCCTTTTTACGTTACTTAATAACTAAAAGGTTAGGGGATTAAACTTAGCAGCCACAAGTTGCTATTTATTCATATAATTAAGCTTTTTGCAAGAAAAGTGCACAAGAAATCCAATTAATTAGTAAGCAAAAATAACACACAACCATGTTTCCTTTAGGGAAAAGAACAAAAGCTACAGACTACTCTGCCTTCGGCTGGCTACCAGCAGGGTTACAAGAGCTGGAATGTGGTAATTGGTGTCTAAAGGCTTCACAGAAACTTTTTCAAAAATAGCTGTTGAGTATGAGTTAAATGGTAAAGTTGGCAACCTGGTTATTCTTATCTCCAATTTTGATTACTTTCTGAGCAGAACAGAAGTCATTGTCTTTAAAAAAAAAAAAACTGTATTACCAATTTCATCCTTCCTGTTCCCTTTCTATCACCCTTTCCCTCTCTCCCTATTTCCCCCCTCACCCGTTTCTCTTCCTCCCTCCTCTCTAGTGAATCCTCCACAACCCCCCCCCCTCCAAAAAAAAGGAATAAGGAAATCGAACTTAAGGCTTTTTGTCTCCAGGTTCACACCATTCGAGCTCATTAAGAAACCTTGGGAAAAAAAATTCAAACACGTAAAGTTAGATACCTTTCTCCTGACCTCTTCCTCATCATCTGTCCTCGCACAGGTCTGGTCATTCAGCAGTGGGCTGACTAATGGAGATGATTGCTTGGTATCAGGACTCAAGTTTGGAGACAAGGTCATGTTTGCTGCAGTTGGTCCTCCCTGAGAGTTGATTGACAGTTCTGAGAGATGAGGACTACCAGTCAGGGAGCCTGTTTGGGGATGGGAGATTTTAAACAACAAAAAAAATAATAATTCCTACAAGGGCCTGGTTCACTATTTCACAGCATTTTTTTTTCTGGGTGTGAGTTACCATTTGTTTTTATTTGACTATACTATTTGGGAAACTGAATGTTATTAGCTCCTTAATAAGCTTGTCTGAATTATAACTGCGTTTACAGCTAAAGATCCCAGAATGATAATAACTGCTGTATGACTAAGATTCCATTAGCAAATGTAAGATGATGTATGAATCTCTCTGATCTCCCCAGAATGTAACTGTAAAAGTTTAAGAGTATGGTGTATACAAAATAGTATTCTGTTCTCTTGGGTACTATAATTGCTTCTAAAAATTAGTCCACAAAAATAGTGTATGTCACAAGAAATGTGGGTAAATCATTAGGAAATAAACTAGGCTAAAAAGAATCTAAATTATTAATGCGTTTTGGAAGAAATGCACTATTACATCAAAAGAAAAGCAACTAATGCCTCATTTCTACAAAGAACAGAAGCAAGCTTAGTGTACCTGGTAGTGTCATTCCATGCTTCTCTCACTGTTTGAGATAGAAACACTAGCATCACATTTACATGCAAAGCTCATCATTTGTATGTGCAAAGCTGGAGATCATGAGAAATTACCACAAATCCACTTTATGTAGCAAAAAGTGACAGCAATTCTCTGTACAGGGGAATACAGAAGATTAAAACTTCTAAAATTGTGTTCACCATCTCTTAAAAGTCAGCCAGATTACTGGATGTTGAAATGAAAAGGCTTGTCTAAATATTCAACTTCCCTTCCATTAAATGACTGTAGCTTAAAAAAAAAAACAACTTAGTCTGATTTCCACTTTATACTTAAAAAATTTTTCAACAAGGAAACTGCTGATTATATTGACTAACATTTGGTCATCAAAGCAAAAATAATTAACCTATGAAAGTAATTAAAAGCGAAGAAAATATAAAGACTTCTATTTTGTAGATTAAGTCTGGCCTGTTGGCGGCACCACACATAAGCAAGGTCCACTCCAGTAAGGAACAACCACACCAGGGGTAAAATGTGTAAAACAGAATTTGTTTCTTCAAGTTGACTGATCTTTGAACTTTCATCTCTTTCTTTTGAATTGGTTAATATTTACTTCATAATTATTGAAAACGACTACCATAAAAACTAGCTTGAGAGGGTTAGCTCAAGTGATTTTGGCATTGTGTTAACAAAGCTAAAAGGTTATGGGTATAGTCTTCACATTGGTCAGATTTCTTCCCAAAATAACAAAAACCCCAAAACCAAAGAGCGTTTCCCCCAGCCTCAGTCGGCACCGTCTAATTAGCCCCAGACAGCTCTCTCACAAAGGCATCCTGTAGACCGTCAGCAAGTGTATGAAAAGCCACCACTTCTGGAAAAACAGCTGAGAATATGTGTTCTAGTGATAGTGATCTTTGTAGAGAAAGAACAGAAAATAAGTATTTTCAAAGGTAAATCACTTTTATAGCCACAGAGAAGACACAAGAGACAATATGATGTTAGTTAGCACCCAGTTTCACCACACATTGCCATGCCCCGTAAAATCCCAGAGAAAGGCCAGAGCTTGCTTCACAAATGTCAATTTTATTGACACTAGTACATAACTGAATACAATAATTGCAAAAGTATTGAAACTCATCACGTAGAAATGTTGAAACCAATTTAAAAGGCATTTTTTAAAAAAGAAGTTCTAAACTACTCCTTTAAGAAAAAACATTATTAATCTAAATCTGATTTACAAGAGAAATTCTGGTACTTCCTCTGCCTTATATCCAAGATTACAAATGCTTTGAGCACTCATGAGGGACAGCCTTGGGTGTGACTGTCTTTGACAGATCACAGGTGAGCTTGCCTACAGCCCTTACTTACATGGTCACCTGGAATAAGAAGGGGTTCCTATTCTGAGGAGCTGAGTTTCAGAGTACACCAGATGAAACAACAAGCAACGATATAATGGTTTGGATTCATGATGGTTCATTTTTGTTCCCTGGTGTTGGATAGGACAAGCACCAGCACAGTGAACACAGCAACAAGACTAGTTTGAATGGAGACTGGGCAAAAAGGAAGGCAATTAGTTGCTGGACTGTGCCCAACAAGCAAGCCTGAAGAAAGTACCTCATTTGTTTGGAGGGGGAAATAATGGTGACTAAATTCAAATACAAATTCAACCACTACCACACCCACAGGAAGGAAAGAAGCTATCCTACTAGAAGACTACTTGGAAAAGTCTGAACTGGGGAGATACTTGGGAAAGTCTGAGCTAGAAAAAGGGGCACAGTAGAACCAAGCTTACTGGGGAATATGTATGTGTATATATTTATATATATGATTGGATGAAAGAAGAAAATGCCATTTAAAAGCAGACAGTATCAAGTGAGAAGAAGCTTATTCAACTATTTGAGAGACAGGCAATAATAAACAGTGGAAAAATAAAAGTAGATTTCATTGATAACCAGTAGAAGTCATGGCAGTATCAATAAATTTAGCATTTTTCATTAGACAGAACCTACTACATTTCACATATACAGTATACATTTTTCCACCCATTGTGATGCTGGTTAAGAATAGATAATCAAGTTAGATTGATCAATTTATCTTGCCTCAGACTTAAAGATTTATTTCGTGCTTATAAAAGGAGTGAGGAAGCTTAAGACTGAGAAACAGAGGGGCACAGAAATTGTTATTTAAAGTATCAAGTATTCCATTAATCAAATCTATTAACAATTCCAAGAATTCTAAAAACTAAGTATAAGGCCAAAGGCTTCTGGAAGGTCATTTCCCTACGCATATAAAGTTATTAAGAGAATTGGCTTTGGAGTTAGAAGACAGGGTTTAATCCTGAATAAGTCTTACTAGCTAAGTGACCTTGGGCAAGTCATTTTACATGGGTCTCAGCTTCTACAGAGAAATGAGGACATTGGACTAGATGACCTCTGCTCTTTAGATCAATGATTCCATGATCTAGTAATAATAGTACATAACTCTTAAGGTTGGCCAGTGAACTAGCTCTAAAAGTGCCAATGGAGTTTAAGGCACATTCTCAACCTGTAAGAAGATATATTAGAAATCTGACACTTAGAGTCACCAAAGAGTAGGGGGAAGGGAAGGAAGAAGTTCAAAGGATGTTGACTAAATTTAGAGGCTATTTTACAATTCTGGAAATCAGTAAAATAGGCTGACATGGATAATGTCTAGTTTATTTAGCAGTTTGGTAATTATCTAGAATCCTACTTTGATATAAAACTTTCTTACCAAATTGATGACATTTAGATCCATGACAAATTTTAATTCTACACTACTTGGATGTCCTATGGAAAGAGAAATGAGAGCAAGATATTTATGTTACTAAGTTACCTATACAACACACTGAGTTTTGCCACTAAGATGGTCAATTTTAAAGCATGGTTTGGAGTTAGCTAGTTAGGGGTCTCCTAGATAAATACTTGGGTCACCCATTCTGTTTCTCTGTTTTAGGAGCCCCCAGGTCTGGAGTGACAGGGAGAAAAGCCATTATTTGTTCATTTTTTAACAATGAACTTTAGTTCTTTGATTTTCTAATCTTTTCCCTACTTCTTTTCCATCACAAGAAACTAGTCCTTCAAAAATTCCTCAAAGTAAATGGGTAATTTTACCATCCTTTTAAGAAAGTAGCTAAGTATTATGGGGAAAGGAAGAAAGATGGAGAAAAGAGATGAAGTTATTTATAAAATTAAATTACACATAGAAAGTTAGGAGGATTTGGAAATTTTATGGACATTTTTACTGTTTCCAGAAGTTGAGCTACAGTTTTTTGAAACTTTCAAACACAACTAAAGGTTAATGGCTTTCAAATTTTTCTCATCTCTCCCAATGATTTCTCTAGGGGTATTACTTTTTTTTTTCACCACTTAAATGTGCCTCAAGAGACTGAGTGTTTAGCTGGAAGACATTACACTGTCTTGATGTAATGGAAGCCCTTTCACATATAAAACCCTGAGAGAAGCATTTCTAATAATTGCTCTTAAAATTCCTCTTAAATATACATATTTATTCCCCTGATACAAAGTCAAGGGGCTCCAAAATAGCCCAGCTATGTTTACTATACTTTTCAATTTATCACCCAGTGCAACAGCCAGTTGGGTTCCTTTATTTTATTAATTTAAAACACACTCATAATTCTATTTTACTGGCAGCTCTGGGGAAGAGGAAATTTGCAGGGTCACACACTGGAGAGGCATGCCAGCATTTACCCGATAGCCTCTTAATCATGAGAACTATAATATATTTAGGGTGTGAGTTTATGATTAACAACCCTCATTTGGCTTCTATATACACTCATGACTTTGTTATCCGGTTTGTAAGTGAGGGTTGTGCCCAAGCTGAACATTAAACAAGCAAATTTTATGTTTAGGACTCAAATTCAAAGGATTGGGTTATTTATTTTTAATAGGAAAAATCAGACATCTGAGAGAGAATCTTAAAAGATTTTATTCTATTCTCCAAGGATAAGAAGAAGTTTAATAATGCTGTCATAGAAAAGTTAAGAATTAGGTAATTTGTATTTTTAATTGGTATATTGTCTCCATCAAATGTAACGCTTACACACATTTGCAGATGGTTACAATTAACAAAGAAAATTGGAATTTTTTCAGTAACCTTTGTAAAATATAAATAAGTTGAAAGTATTTTAAATATCTCTGTGCCTTTTTTAACATTTTAAATAAAGATGATATTATTAAAATTTGTTTAGTTGTTTTCTAGAAGCTACTTCTAAAACATTTTTTGTCCTCAATATCAAAGATCTTTACCTTTGAGTACCAAGATAGGATTCAAAGGCACACGGAGGAAACACATTAAAACAGTTCTTTTCCTTCTCTTTTTAAAAAAAGGCTCTTTTGAGAGCTATAATAATCGCCTTAGAAAAATCTCTAGTGGAATTGGTCCATAGATTTCTCTTTTGCTGAAAATTACTTTTCTACAGAACCATCATTGGGTTGGGTTTTCATAAATAGGCTTTATAGTTTAATGTCTATATAAGGCTTTCCCTGAATGACTTTGTCAAACAGATCATGAGAATGTTTCTTTAGTTTAAATCATAAGGTTCTATAAGAATAACTATTTTGTAGAATTGCTAGTTTATTAGGAATGTTGTCCTCTTCCTATTAAGAATTGCAGGGGCAAAGTGTTGTCTATCTACATACAGCAAAGCCCTTAGAGAAAAGTTTCACCAACACTTACATATTAGCTTAGGAGTTTGTAATCAAACCTTGCAAAAAAGTAATAGAACAAATTTTTCAGGAAAAAAAAGAGATGCTATTAATAGAGAATTAGTGTTGTATAACTAATGCACTACCTTGATCTGACACATGGGGAAAACAAGAAAGGAAACACTTCCTTTATTTGAACATGGTGGTGGTAGTGGTAGTGGTGGTGGTGGTGGTGGTGGTGGTGGTGGTGGTGGTGGTGGTGGTGGTGGTGACAGGGTCATGAGCTTAGGGAGTATAACACATCATACCAATGGAAAATATCATCTTGTACTTGGGACAAAGCTTCAGCCATCAGTGAGAGAGAATAGTTAAACCATTGACAATTTTTACAGCAAAGATACCCATTAGAACAAGTAAAAGCTTTCAGTTTAGATAACAAACGATATTAATATCGTGCATACAATGTTACATGAGTTTGGCTTGACATGCTTAAAGAGTCACCAAGCTCAGTGTTATTGGGAGAAGCCAGCAACCCTTCAGGTGGTACAAGTCCATGCTTTATTGATATACTGCAATATTAGGCAGTGAAAAAGGTGAAACCAGACAGTGCCTGCTTCAACTCGTCTACATTTGGGATTTACGGGTTGCTCAAGAAGACTTCAGACTGATAAAATCTAAAGGTCATTCTTACGTTTCCCCTATCCTCTTTCTCCCCCCCGCCCCAAAACCCATTTACAAGAAATGATGTTGAGTTTAAAAAGCCCTATCTATCCCATACTTAAATATCAGGAGCACTCATATTTAAAATATGAGATCCAATCCTTTGTCTAACTAATCCCTTTTGTAAACGACTGGCACAGATACTGTCAGTTTCAGCAAGATATCCCTCCCACAACTACAGTGGTCCTGCTTGCTTCAAAATAAATCTTCAAATATATCAATTTTTTAAAAAATCACAAAGTACAAGAAAATGAAATATAAAAAGGTACCCTCCAACTGGCAGCAGAGGCCAGCTCTTTCTCCCCACCTCTAAGGAAGTATGGTTCAAAGCAGTAACCCTGAGCTTTGAGGTTACCATGATCATTATTTGAAGTGAACAGGGTCACTGTATGTGGGGGAAACAGGTATTCCAAGTACAAATAGGTATTCTGCAGTTAAAAAAAAAGACATCAGACAGTGCTCCAAACAATGCAAGGAACAGAAGGCACACCATGCTTTGAGGATAAAGACAGAACATTGAAAAAGATTTTCTCCCAGAGAGGTACATGCTGACAAAACAGTGCATACAATGGAACAACAAAATAAAAATGCTTTTTCTTAAACTTTATTAAACAAATGACAAAAATGAGAATGAAGTCCCCAGCATCTTCTATTTAAAAATTAATTTGGTTTGTTAGAGATTTTAATTAAAATATATTCTCTATTCTGTCTTATTATATATACAAACTTTTAAAAACACAGAAAGGGATTAATCATATACAGCCAAGCTTATGAAATTTGGTTAGTTTTCCCAAGTCAATTTCTCAAAGAGGAAGAGGGGAGGGGGAAGAGGATTTAGCCCATCAGCCATTTTAAGTGCTTATTGAGAAAGCAACAAGTTTGAGGTCCGAACTATGGAAAACCTACCTTTGATCTCACCATAAATCATCACAGGCAGAATGACAACTGCTTTCTTCTCACCAAGGAAATTTGAAACACATGAAAAGGAACTGTTAACCTACTTTCTTAGACCAGAAAGTTCTTATCTAATGACTGCGAGCTCATGGGTCAATACTATGTCACCTCTCACTTTATCAAAGACATTTTTACTTTTCCTGCTTTAACACTCACTGAAAAAATCAATTCGTAGTTAAGCAAAATGAGTTTTAAACACTTTCAGGTTTACCCTCATCACTATCTTACAACCTATTATTTTAAAGATTTCACATATTCAGTAGACTGTGCAAACAAGTTGTTTTTTTTTTTAATTTCTCTTGCTTATCTGTAATGTGTTCAAAGAAAGTGACCAAATTGTCTTCCTTAACATTCTGAAGAGAACAATTCTGGCATAAGGAAATTCCTACCTTAGTGGCATGGCAACATCAATTATTGAACTCCATGGAGGCCAGCTCCCAAATAGAAAAACTTGACAATGTCCATATATCTTAAATCATCGTCCTTTTAACCCTCACTAGTTTGTAATATAACATTGATTCCGAGTCACATCCCAAAGTTATTTTCCAAAGAATTCTCTTAATATTCACTGGATTAAGTCAGTTGACCTTAAACTCTAATCTTAGGATTAAAAGCGCACCAGATGCTGTTTCTTATTCAGAATTTCCAACAAAATTCCAGCAAAAAGAAGAAATCCTGATGCTTAAACACAACCATAGAATGATAAGGCTAGTTCCTCAAACTTGGGATGAGTCACAATTAAGCTAAATGGATGAGATGGATGGATGATATTCTATATTGTTTGTAAGATATTTTTCAGAAAAAAATTCCATCTTGATCCTCTGGCATATTTAATGACTTTTATCAATAGGCTATTTTTCAATATGTTGAACCTTGTGGCCTCGTACTAAAGCTGAAAATCATTCCTTTTAGGTCCTTAGTAAGGCAAGAACTATAGTCAACTTTTGAGGCAAGGGTACTTTTGAAACCTGTAGATTTCTTAGCAAATCTCACATGTGTAATACCTTTAAGGATCTTTTAACATACACATAATCTATATCTTTCTGTGGGAAAGTACTTACAAATATGTACATTTTTCATTGGCATAAGAAGGTGAAATGTTCTGACTCATCGAACACTTTAAAAAATTATTTAATAAGTTGATGGGAGCTTAGAAATGACTCTTAGGAGTAGAACACAAGCAGCACAAGTAAATGTGTGAAAAGTGACCACAATATACTTGTTTTAAGTTTGTCATTAAGTAGCTCAAGATATCAAAGGACTGAAGACATACATTCTTAATAAGAAATAATGAAAAGGAGTGTGTATTATTTGAATAAAAAATGCTCAAGGAACCTGAAGTATTTGACATCAAGCACTCATTCAAGATCTAATTGGCATACAGTATTGGATACTTCTGATTAGAGTGTTTTTTATAAGTCGACTTTTTCATTTCATTCTGTGTCATGAGCCATCGGTGTAACTCTCTTTCCTGACTCAGTAAAGAGAAAAGGGAAAATAAATGGAAAAGACAAACATTTAAAATAATTATAGTCTGAGTATGTGGGTACTTATCACTACAAGCCAAATATCTCAGACTAGTAAGAAGTATGATTTAATGATGAGATATTTTAGGTAATATTGCCATTTAGATTAACCTTTTATTTTATTCTTTATTCTGTGAAAGTGTGCATCCCAAAGCACAAGTTAATGGTGGCATTGCCAACATTCCTCCCCAACCCTTTGCCAAAAAAGTTATCAAGGAAACTTGTGTTTCTCTTTTTAAAAAGTTCAGATTTCTTTATTATGTGACATCTTAACACTGACCTGAAAAACCTGTGTCGATCTTAAATATGGGCCAATGTCAAGGAAAATATGTAAGTGCTCACTCTACATATTACCTTTCACTTGGTTGAACAGAAGCACATGGAATCAAACCAAGGGGAAAATACACTGCCAGAATATGCTTTAATGCTGCCAGGGTAAACTACTCTTATCGCCAACTTGTTCAGGAATAACTCTCTTTTTGTGTATAGCTAACTTAGCTCAATGGAATACTAATATGAAACAGACATCTCCAGGGGACTTTTGAAATGTTCACACGTGTAAGCCTTATATGAAATAAATGGGAATATATGCATGTAAATTATATCGACACTATATGAATTAATTTGTAAAGGAAATGGAGGACTTAAAGAGTATATTCTATTTGAATCTTACTCTGTGACTGAGTATCCCTTCCTTTGATCTACAGATCACAAGCTTCTGAACATGTTCACATTTTTAAAACAATATTAAATTAAAACAAAATTAAGACAATACAAGTGATCAGGAGTAAAACTAGACTCGTGTTATTAGATCAGAGGGCAGCTAAACAAAAGTGAAGTAGAAAGAACAGTGAAATTGCAGTCAGAGGACATGAGCTGAAATTTCAGCTTTTCCACTGACTACCTGAATGACCTTGATCTCACTAGGCCTTGGTTTCCTAACCTGTAAAATGAGTGAATCTCTAAGTCTACAATGAAGATGAAAGTGTTATTTGCATAAAATCACACTTGTTAAGAGTAACTCAAAGTTTGTGACTATCAGGCAAATGACAGGAAAAATTTGAAGAGTGAGAAGTTTCTTTTCTTTGGAAAAGTATCCCTTTAGGGGAGATGCAAGGATGTTTATGAACAATATGACTGATTTAAATAGGTTCAAGTATAAAGGAACAGAAAAGTTTTCAGGAAAGAAAGTATATAAATTCAAAATCGGCTTGCGACCCAGTGAAAGAAAGGGGCAATTTTACAGAATCCAAAATGGAATATATAGAATAGCACAGCAATCTGCCGAAAGGTAAAAAAACAAAACAAAACAAAACAAACAAACAACAACAAAAAACAACCTTCAACCAGTAGTTTGGTCCCACAAAAAATACTTTGATTTTTCACTAAACTGACAGATTATTTCAGTGTCATATAAACACAATCTCCGTGCCACTCATTCACTTTCCATAGAAGAGTGGCTTGACTTATAACCTATTACAAAAATTGACATGAGTATAAACCTTGAAGTAACAGTAAATTCATTAATACTGAATTTACCTGGGGTCTTCTGAGCTGATTCTTAGAAGAAATTACCACTGAATTCAAATAACAGGAAGTCAGGACTGTATGTGTAAGAATTGAAATAATAGAACTTCCTTGACACATAGGAAAAACTACATCTGGAAGAAAATTTGGATTCATATTGCATTTGTCTGTGGGGAAATTCCAACTCATATGTTACAATACATAATAATTTCATGGGCAAAACATCCCAAGGGCATAGACACTAAAAAATGCAAATACAACCAATATTGGAAAGGTAGATATCTAAAATGGTCTCTACTGATATGCAAATGTTGTCTGAAGACAGGCAATGAGAATTGGAGTTTTGTGTCCTGTATAGAAATAAAAGGTATGTCACACGTTGCTTCTCGAGTAATTACTCTGCCTTTTCTCCCTCGTTCTCTATAAGTGTAATATGTAAGCTTTGAAGCTATGCTTGAGAGTAAAATTTGAATGGTTCTTATTTTAAATGGCAGAGGCAATTTATCATAGCTCAATGACTTAGAGTTCTGGCAAAGTCCCAAATTCCCATCACATATCTAGGAAAGAATCTGGCCCAAAGACTGCCTTTAATTAAATGTCTGTCTAATCACAACTTCAATGGCATACAATGATTGTCATAGAGTGTTGGAATTACTCATTTGAAGTTATGGAACTCATTAAGTATATTTCTTCACACTGAAAGAATTTCTTATGGTTTGATTCAGCCTTAAGGAAAAAAAAACTAAACAATAACAAAAATATTTTACAATACTAATGAACAAAAGGAAAATATGAATTATGAAGCATATAAGTATGACTACATAAGCCTTCTAGCTGAAATATGATTTATTTTATGTATTCAAACCTTCAAACCATTAACTCCTAGGGGCAACTGTGATATGTTGGTCATCCAAAGGGTTATTCTGACCACAGAATAATAGACTCTAAGGATCACATATTGCCTTAAAGAAAGTGAGCAACAGTTGGTCCATATGACAAGAACCACTTTTGGCATCTGAGTAAATTTTTCACATCCTCTGACTTTACCTCAGAACTTACTTTATACATATTTGTGCTCCTATACCACCCTGTCAGATCCTGCAGAATGAAGTGAAATGTGTTTAGAGAATGGAAAGTTTCTTGGGGAAAAGAGACTATAGGATGTACTGACAGAGTCCCTACCTTTATTCTATGTGCAATATACAGAGTATCTCATCTGTTTGTTCCTTAGGCTATAGAGGTGTTTGGAATAACTCTCTGACTAGTGTTTTAAAACATTTATTTTATGTTTTAATACAAGACAAGCTTCCTTTTAAAATAATGGCATCCATTGTGTTTTGAGGGCATGACTTATTGTGCTTTTAAAAACATCATGCCTAGGAATCTGCTGACTGAAAAATAATGGTGTCAATATTACTCCTTCCAAAAATAGTGGCCAATCAGGAGTAGATAACCTCCACAGATGTTATCCTCTAATGGCAACCTAGGATGCTCAGAGGCTACACACATGCCATTCCAAATATGGAAGGTCCTACCAAGTTGGAAAGGCTTTGAGAGTAGACCCAAGGATGAACTGTAAGTCTCTAGCCTGAGGCTAAACTGGGCTATACCAGAGCAGGTGTGAATACCTTACTGGCCACCAGTTGATGGCAATTGGTTTAGACCTATGTTACTGCAGAGAACCTTCAAATCAAAGAAATCACAAACACTAAAGTCTTGAAGCTTATAAAGAATAGATAAAGCTTATTTCTTGGTTATTACACAATGGAAAGAAAACTGCTTAAATGCCATCAAAGAGATAGACAATGTTGTCACCACAGCCATGATCTATACTAAAACTAAACACCTTCTTGATATATTGCTACTTGATAACAAATTGCTTCTGAGAAAGGAAACTAACTACATTATATGTATTTGCCTTTGAAAACTCATCTCTGTTATACAATGTAGGCTGTACAATGTTTCAATTAAGTTCCAACAACAACAACAACAAAAGAATTGAGTATAGATATGGACAACAAACACCAAAAGAGAGAGAATCTACAAGTTGCTACACCTGGCTTTACTTACTACATTTGAATGCAGTTCGGGGACACTCATTTGACATCAGTTTCTATGCGAAAAAACAATGGGGAGCAGGGGGGTGCAAGGAGACTTTTACTTTAACAAGATCTAACAACTATCTCCAAATAACTATAAACATGTATCAGTCATCTATTATTATCTATGGAAATTCTAAATGATTATTACTAGTCTCCAAATCATTCAGATTTAATATTCATTCAAAAGAGAACACTCCAAATTAAAATAATCCGATAAATTAGAAGAAAAACAAACCCATTTCTATAAATTACCATATATAATGTATAGAACCTTAGTCTTAGAGTTAGGACAATTGAATTTCTAGTCCTACTTGTTCCACTAAATAGTCACACGACTCTAGGCAAGACACTTATGCTTTCTAGGCATCATTTTTCTCATCTGTAAAATATGAATATTGAAGTAGATGACCACTAATGGTATTCTCAAAGCTAAAATTCAGAAACTATAAAATAATTAAATCTGAAACAAAACCTAAGTACACTAATGGTGTAAAATCTCTCAAACTCATCAAGAATCAAGCTAGATATTAAATCAAACTCTGAATCAAGTGAGCAGGAAAATGGAAATTTTTGAGAATCAACAACAAAAATCTATATTAAAACTGGTTTAGTTTAAATGAGAATGTTTAAAAGAGGCTGATCAACATTTATGTGGGCAGATAATAATTTACAGTTCACATAAGATCAACCAATATTTTTGTTGAGCTTATATCACATCAAATTCTACTTAAGTTAATCAAATATATCCAGCTATTTCTACAACATAATGTCACATAATGATTACAGTAAGGCTACTGGCAGAGATTTCACAGTTGCAAACTATTTCAACATTTTGGTGGTTAATAAATAGCTACAAAAATTTTCCCATGATTCACAGTAGTACGAAATGTAGGAAGTAGTTAAATAAAAGGCTTAAGAACATTAGCATAATACTCCTCCAACTCCTATATACATATATACCAAAGTACTTTAATATCTAGTATGCTGAACTGAGGGGAAAGGGGAAGGAGTCTGGCTGAGAATGGACCCTCCCTTTTAAAGACAAGGCTCCACTCCTTTAAATCAAAACAAATTCTGGGGGGAAAAAAGGGCAGTAACATAAAAGGGGCAACTTTAAAATAAGTTAACCACCATCAACTATAAGGTCTTGCCCACATATTTTTTTTTTCCTGGTTAGAAAAGGACCCAGATTATTTTTAGCACAAATGGGAACATACAGAGTATAATAAAAGTGTTAAAAATAGAGATAAAGGTGCAGGAAAATATTCCCCTGTGTTGTATGCTATTCAGAAATAGTTACTTAATAAACTAATCTACTAGTCAACACTCAACATCAACAGTCAGTAATGGTTTTCCTTTCAAAGAGTTTATGAGGACCAGAATTTCATAAGACAACTTTCCAACTTTAGTTTCTTCCATAAACTAGCCTTGTTTTAATTAAGTGATAGTTAATGGATATTATGCTGATGTTTAACACCAATTAGACCCTGAAGAGAAATAATGTCAAATTAATTCTTCCCTCAAAATGTATATTAACATTGACCAATGTATTTCTTCAAGATTTGATTATAAATAAAAAATTATTTACATGTGGCCTAGAATTCTGTTTCATCCATATCCCTATTTATGAGGCACTAAAAAGTAGATCTCCTATTAAGGAGATAAGTAAAACCAGTATGCCTTCCTGAAATTTCAAAGAGAATCTAGTCCAAGGATTCAGTTTAGCTGACATGAAGACAATCTGCTTAATGTGATTGGAACTAGGTGAATATTTTCTTCATTAACACAACCCACTCACAAGTCATATCAAATCGATTATGAATATCCTTTTGCTAGCTACCATCAAAAAAGAAAGCATTAAGTAAGTAATAGGCATATGATGCTGATCCATTGTTGCTATTTCTCTTATCTACCTGGTTAAACAGATGTTGACAAGAGCTACACGATGCAGTCATTTCACTTTTTTTCATTAAGAACTTACAACTATTATGTATGCTATCTACAACTTTGCCTGTACAGAATTTTCTTTCTCTCTAATAAACAGTGGAGATGAATGAATGCCATCAGAGTGGAGGCATCCATCCAAATTCAGGATCGGATCTCAGATTCCTAGCAGCTAAAAATGTGCATGTTCTCCTCATCATTAAAACAGACAGGCACAAGCCTCTACTCTGTCTCCTCATCAAGCTGTAGACTACCAAAGGAAGGCTTATTCCTAGGTAAGGGAGGAGAATTCAGCACAACAGGGTTACCAAACATGAGGGGCTGGCTAAAGGGGCTTACTATTTCAGAGTCTGAATCACTCGACTCAGTCCCACTGCTGGTGGAGCCCTCTGCTATTTGGATGGCAGCCACATGGTCTACCATACCGCTGGCACATCCAACCTTCTTGGTTGGGCCAAGAACAGCTAAGCCATTTGCCAATGCTTTGCCTTCTGTACTGGCCATTTTGGCGAGTTCTCCCTTTCCATGGCTGCCTATCCTGCTTTCTTCCCCTGGGGTTACGACTACTTGGCTAAGGATGAATGGGTCTGTTTCTGACTTATTAAATGCACGAGAAACATGTTTTAAATGTGGCCTTTGCAAGACAGGAGAATGATTTCCATAATGAGGATATCTGTTTGGGACAATGTCTTCCTCCATGATTGTATTTCTATAGTCATGCCCATTTTCTGAGACATAGCCCTGAGACCCAGTTCTATCCCAACTCAAATTAGGACTTGAACCTCTGCTACTGGGAGACAATGGAGTGGCAAGAGGACTGCGACTACCCGATCCCCTAAACATTTCATCCACCAGAGAGCTATGTCTTTGAAGCCTGGGGCTCTCACTACCATAAAAGGTTATGTCTTCTAAATCATCATCAATGTATTCTCTGGAAATGGGCTGGGAAGACTTCCAAGAATGGGGGGAATCCCTGTGCCTAAGCTTGTTCCAGTTTTCATCTCTAGAGAGCATAAAAACACCACTGGTCAAATCACCCTCATGATTGTCATTTGTTGGGGAATGTGACTGAGTTACTGGTTCTCTTAGAAGGTCATATTCACTATCTACATCACTGCAGTCAATGAAAGGAATGGAGGTGCTGCTGCCCCGAGCAGCCCTCGATGCTGGACCTGTGCTCGGCTGCTGCGACTGAGGATTACTCTGCCGTGTTCTATCCTTAACGACCTCCTCCTCTTCCTCCATCGTTGCCATCACCACACCATCAACCTGCTGGCCATCCTTGGGGCTCTTCTTCAGAGATGGGCTCCTGTGTTGCTCAGGTTCCTCTGCAGAAATATTCAGTTCCTTCCCTTGGTGGCAGCTCTGGGCCCCAGGTGAATCAGCACCATCCCCATAGGTGAAGCTTGAGCTCTGCAGTGGAAAGGGAAAGTAAATAAAGACAGAAATAGGGAGAGGAAGTAGAGAAAAATGAGGGGGAGAAAATAGATTAGGTTTGGACTTCTTGGTTGGTTTGATTTGTTTTCCTATATATAAATCTAAGTGAATAAATGTCGTTTAAGCTACTGTTTCTACCCAGTGTAATTGTGTCAGCTACAGGAAGGGGGTGGGGATTGTGGGGGGGGGGGAGGGAAGAACATGAATCTTGTAACCATGGAAAATATTCTAAATTAACTAATTAAATAAAAATTTCCAAAAATCTAAAAAAAATAATAAAATAAAAACTACTGTGACTAGGGGATATTTGTTTTGTTTAGTTTTTATTGGAAAAAAAGAAGTAAAGGAAGGAGGTGTTAGACCAGACCTATGATTGGTATAGGAAACTTCCCAATAGACTTCCTCTGTCAAAGCAAACCAGTACTTACTCTGGTTACTGGGAGAACTATTCAACAAAAGCTCCTCCAGATAGCATAAAATATAGTAATATTACTTGTGTCATTTCAGTCAGGTCCAATTCTTTGTGACCTCGTTTCTTAGCTTTTCTTAGCAAAGACACTAAAGTGGTTTGCCATTTTTCCTTCTCTAGCTCATTTTTCACATGAGAAACTGAAGCAAACAGAGTTTAGTGACTTGCCCAGAGTAAGTGTCTGAGAGCAGATATGAACTCAGGGGGATAAGTCTTCCTTATTCCAGGCCTGACACTGTCTGTGCTTCCTAGATGTCCACAGTAATCCTGCCCACCTGCCCATACATGACACTTAAAAAGTTTCAGAGTACTTTATATATGCTCATTTCTCATTTGTTCTTCAAAAAACATTGGGAGGGGGTCAACTAGATGGCTTGGTAGATGGAGAATTAGGCATGGAGACAGGAGGTAACAGGTTCAAATCTGGCCTCAGACACTTCCTAGTTCTGTACCTTGGGCACATCACTTAACCACCATTGCCTAGACCTTACCACTCTTCTGCCTTTGAACCAGTATTGTGTGAATTAACTATAAAATGTACCCCTCTATTCTGTTTGAAAACTCCTGACCCATGTGTGCATATTCATTCAGAAGGCCAGCAAGTCATGTGACTAAAGTACCATGTGGGTACCTGGAGACCGGACCTTTGCAAGGAGCTGGCAGAAGTCCCTGTATGATGGGTGATGAGTCAGGAAGTCAGGACTCCAGGGCCCAGACTAATACTAATCCTGGCCAATCAGAGACACAGGAAGAGTGACACTATTGGCCTTATAAGAAAGGGGAGGAGCCATAACTCAGGCTCTTTCACTTCAGACTCTCTTTTGCCTGGATCCATGACTTGCTCCCTTCTTTGGAGTGTTTAATCTCAACCTCAGAGCTGGTGCTTGGAAAGTGTTGATGTGTTAGGTTTTTTCCCCTGTGATTTCTCTCTGTCTCTATCTCTGTGTCTTTCTATCTTCTCACACTGTCTCTCTCCCTCTGTCTTCTGTGTGTGTGTGTGTGTGTGTGTGTGTGTCTCTGTTTCTTCTCTCTTTGTCTGTTCACTCTGTCTCTTGTCTTCTCTGTCTCTCACTTTTACTAATAAATAACTATAAATTAATATACAGCCTCTAGAGAATTTCATCATAATAGTATTGATTCTAAGATGGAAGGTAAGGCTTTTAAAAACATTTTAAAAATCAATATGGGTATTAATTATAAATTCACAGTCAATTTGAACATCATACAGAAAGAATTTAGGAAGACAGAATTTTAGGTTGAAAGGACCTCAAAAATTATCTTAGTCAGCTCACTGTATAGAGGAAGAAACAGAGGCCTAAGAAGGTTAAGTGACCTTCTCTGCCCAATGTTGCACATTCTGTAGGAAGAACTGGGATGTATGCCTTGATCTCCTAATTTTCTATGCTCAGGGCTCTATCATATGTTAAAAGTACAGAGATAGAAGTTAGACAGCTGCTGACCCCTGCCCTCTAGAAGCATGGTCAAGTTTTTATTCAGTGTTTGGAGTTTGTAGGAAACTAAAACCATTTTCATCCCTAAGTAGCTTTAGGAAACTCAGACAACAAACGAAGGGAATTTGTCATAGACTTATAGAGACAAGTTAACAAAAAATTCTTTAAAAACTCTCTTCTGCCTGAATTCTACATGCTGAATAGATATATTTATGTAATGGAATTCCCTGATGTTAAGCCTTAACAAAGTTCTTATTCTCCATCAGAGAAAACACAAAACTCTGCCAGAAATTACCTCCAGGAAAATATATTTTAGCTACCCTCAGAGCAACACAGTGATAATGCCTCTTGTTGAGAATAGCCTTCATTGCCCTGTAAAATAAACCCTGGGAACTCATTCCTCAGTTTGATGCCAACTCAGGGTTATGACCTTGGCAATGAGCTGGAGTTACACCCATCAGCTAGCATAACGGTTTCAAATCTTTTCAAGCAAGTGAACCTGTTTAGCTGATGGGAGACCTTAGCTCCACGAACAAACTTGTTTAACGTTACCATTTAGCTAAGCTTGGGACAACATGGCAACCCCTTTCTAGGGTCTATAGCAAGCATACACACTGATAGGAAACAGCAAGTTAGCTGAATCTCATAAGATCAAAGATTTTATCAATTTTAATTCCAGGCTGGGAGGTAGAAGAAATGGGTAGCCTAAAGTATATACATGCATAATAGGACTTCATGCTTTTGTATCTTTTGCAAACAATTGCTACAAGTTAAATAAGGAAGAGGGAAAGTAGAATATTTAGCAATACTAATTAGAAGACTCTTCTTGAACAACATAAGCACAATGCAGGATACTTATCACCATTACTGACTTGTTTTGGCACCTCTGAGTTCTGTTCTGAAGGCTGAGCAGAGAGGCTTCTGATTGACCGAATCTTGCTGTGTTTCCTGGGAGAAATCACATTAGGTGGCTAAGTTGCATAAAGCTTTTCTATGAAAAACTAACATTGAGTACTTCCTTAAAAAAATTAAAAACCACATCTCCCAATTCATCAAAGCAAGTTTTTGTCATTTGTTCTGAAAGTGACTTACATCGAAACTTCTCTCATCCCTAGTCTTTTAAGTTACTTACATTGAAACTTCTCTTATCCCTAGTCTTTTAAGTTACTTTTGATTGAAGATAAGGTCACAGTCAAATCAGTTTCAAGGATCATTATAAATCTTAGCAATGCCTTGCAACTTACAAATGTCCGTGGAGACAGAAAGAGAATTCCATGGAATTTGGTATTCGCTGTTCTATAAGCTTTGGACTAAAAATTTGCAATTGGTTCTGTGTATTTTATATATTTACTTTCTAGGTCAGATTTAAAAAGCAGAAATCATTTATTTAATCAGCTTGTACTAGCCAGTACTTAAAATATAAAGGGAAAAAGTAACTACCTGCAAATAAGACTAGATAACTATAAAAAAAGAGCTATTTTGGGACCACTGCAATTATAAGTTCAATAACAGCAGCTGAATTAGACCTAATTTCATCAAGCACATCTTTCCTTTACTTTTTCCCATTCCTCAGAAAAATAATAAAACTAAATAAAAACTAAGCATTTTTCCTCATATAATGAAATAAAGCAAATTATATAGTTATAAAAACATGATGTTACTACTAAGAATGAATTGTAAGAAATTTACATATTTTAAATGCAAAAATTAAATACAAATCATCTGTTGATTAATTATTCAGGATGAAAATGCTATTCAAGCTGATCTATGAGAAGAACATGGACTTAGTTATACTGAAATTTAACTTACGACTCAGTCTATTTTAAAAAATAAGTATAAAAAATGCTTTTAAAATAATTAATCCAAATAATTGTCATAAAATCACCTTTTAAAAATATTTCATTTTCTTGACATCATAATTCCTTTCATTGCTTTTCCCCCTTCCTCTATGCTAAAATTTCTAATTCTATTTTCTCATCCATGACTCATCTAATCTACGAACTCATAAAAATTCTTCAAGTTTAAGGTCCACAAATATTTACTGTGTGCTCAGCCTCATGTAAGTATTCCCTTCTAATCCTTCATACTCAATTTTGCTTTTTTAATTCTATTCCCCCCCACCCCCCATGGGAGTCTTTCTCCTCTTTCCTTGGACAAATAACTCTCATTCCTCACTTAGAACTCTTGGCCTGTTTCTATCTCTCATATTCCTTTTCTCAGAAAAAGAGGCATCCCCTAGGAAGACACCCCAAAATATACGATGGACAAAAGAAGTATACTTGCTCAGAGTCAGTGTAGAGAGGCTGAGAGTGTAGCTAAGAAGCAGTAAGTCTGTGATGGGACATTGAGCCTTCATGGAGACAGACATTCTTGGCAGCAATGAAAGGTTACCTGGAGAGTATCATTGCCCTCAAATCAGAAATAGCATCAAAGTTTCTCTCACCTTTCAAATGGAACTTTCTTATGTCCTCCTTCTTTAACATAATCAAGAACCTGCTTCTGAGTCCGACCACTAGGATAAAGACCACAATTATAGGGAGACAAAGGATGTACACTTGTTCTCATTTATACAGATAAACACAAAAACTTATCATCTTGTTTTCCTTTTTTCCAGAATAGAATGATTTTGTGAAATGCTACATTTGAAATAAACTTTGCAGTGGGTCAGAAATGAAAACAACAACATAATCTTTCTGGCTCTATTCTTTAGAAGCTTTGGGTTTCATTACTAAATACAAGGGGAGTGGGGAGACTCTGTTCCCAAAAGTAACATTCATGAAGATTTTGTATTTTGCTACTTCATAATTCTAAGCATTGCCATTGCTGTATACTCTTTGAAAAAAGGTAAGTGTACTAAGATACCTCAGATTCTATGGAGTTTATTAAACTATTTTCAGTCATAGAAAGGAAGGCAGTTTATAGCTTCAAATCTAGTGTTGATAGCAAATCTGAAAAGAAATCTCATGGGACTTTTCTTTGAAAATACAGGATTTCTACCTCTTGGGGTACTCAATTAAAGGCCTACCTAATATTGGTGCAGAGACTGGTAGTTTTTCCATAAAGCCCTTATTACATAAAACATCAGCTGTATAAGCTGTAATTCTAACACCATTCCTAAAAATAATTTCAGAAAACTTTCACTGAAATAATTTAGAAGTGACAAATTGATGATATACCTTACCTGAACCTAAATGATGACCCTCTTGTGAAGAGAACTGGCTTTGGCTTTGGCTTAGGCTCTTCAAAAAGTCTGAAAAAGGCATGATGTTCCACACATATTTTCCAGAAGGACTTGCAGAAATCCCTACTGGCCATAAGGAACTCCAATGTGTCCTGGTATGAGCTCTAAAGAGAAAGAAAATTATGAATTTGTTCTTCTTCTGTAGCCTGCAGAAAAAAGTGACTATACTATGTAAAAAAGAAAGGGTTTGGGAGAATAATAGGTCATATTTTATTTCAACAGCAAATTTCCTAGAGCAAACATTCCCTTTCAATGTTTGGCAAAGCATCCTTGCCAGTTGCCAGCGATGATCTAAGTCATAATTCCATACATATATTTAATTCTCCACACACTTAATCCTGCCCAGAACTAACAAAAAATGTTGGCTTCTAGACAGAATGATCAAATCTCCTTAATAATATTCATAAGCAAAAAAAATACATTCTTGATTTGCAATTATGCTTAGACATAGGTAAGTACAGAAACTCTTGCAAAGTCTTGGTAGCTAAGTTTCAGAAATTTTTCTTCAATCGTTTCTTTCTTAGTTTTCATGCCAATGTTGGGATATTATCTTATATCTTCTTAGATTGCATATTAGGCCTAAAGGAGCATCAAAGTGCCATTTTGGAAAGGAAAATAATTTCCAGGGGAATGAAAACACTAACTTAAACTAACAATCTGTATCTTTTACTTCTGGAAATTGAATATCAGTAATATTTCATATGGTCCTAATAAAACCACTTCATCATTAACCATCCCTAATTTAGAAGACCATCCATCTATCGATTTAGTATCTATATAGGCTCATGCATTCATGTATAAATATATGTATACATTCACATCTATATGGAACTGTAGTTCCTATAATTCTTAAGAGGGCAACATTTTCACAGAATATTTACTTATATATGATCCCCAAGAAAAAAACACATTACATTTCAAAACCTCATTTTTAGTTCACTGTTTGAAATTCAAAAGTGCATTTTTATGTAGGAAAAATACCACAAATAAAGCAAAATAGTTAGTCTTTAAAAGCCTATTTAGACCATAATAGTTCTTAAGAATCTAAGCATCATCTGTAACATCAATATTATGATAAAACATGGCCTATTGTCAAAGTAGATACCAAAAATGCATTTATCATTTCCAGAGTTCCTTTTAAGAGAGCCTTTTTATCCCCCTGAAGAAGGAATGTTATTCCTGAAGAATTCTAGTAAATTCCTTGGCATGAGTTATTGCTACTATGGACTCAGGTGAGGAGCAGCAGTCCATGGAATGAAAATGTAAAAAACTTAAAATGTGGGAGGTAGAAATGCTAATGTTGGTAGATGCTTTTAGGATACCAAAGGCTCTAACCAGGTAAAAAGCATGATAGGAAAAAAGAGACAGTGGAGCAGAGACATAAGACTAATGAAGGAATTTTCTGTTCCTATCAGAAGTAGCTTTTTCTAGGTGGTCATTCTGGTTGGGTACAAGCAAGCACACATGAACAATAATGCACATGCAATTTATAATGTACAGATTTATAAAATTTATAATTGAAAATTTTTAAATTTGAATTTATAAAAATTAGTTCTACCATGTCTCAGATATCCTATACAGTTGTACTTTATTAAGGATCTTGGATTTAGAGGCAAAAAATGGGCATAGAATTCAACCTTTCTAAAAATGAAGACATTCAAGTAAAGAAAGGTTCAGTGACTAATACAAAGTCACATAGCTAGTAAATGTTTATAGTGGGTGATGAGCCTAGGCCTTCCTAATTTCAAGGACACTATCTACTATATGTCATTGCTTTTCATGAAGATAACAGTCAAGGAGTTATTTTGCATTTTGGAAGCATTTTCTAAGTATAGAGATTTCAACTCCAAATCACAATAGCATCTTCTTAGTGGTTGTCAAAATTAGTCCCACAAATTCAATTCAAAACAACAAATCTTAATGAAATACAAAACTATGTATAAAGCCACTCTCCAGTTTAAAACTAAACTAAACAAAAATTACCACATACCTTAAATATTTATTTCATTTGTATTGGAATTTTAAAAGCAGGTCTCCCCTAAACTACCCTGATCCACTTACATTAGCATCAGGGCGCAGCTTGATGAGAAAACGTTTCCTTTTGAAGCTCAGCTTCCGCACTTTAGCCCAATTGAAGGCATTGATCTTAGTAAAACCCTAGGAAGAAACACAAAACCGTCCAATAAAGCATATAGTTTTCCAGTGAAGCACTATAGCAAATACAAGGAACATTTCCACAAATCATGAAAGAATATTAACACATTAACACACCACTAGTTCATTAGAAACACAAAATTGTTCCTGCAAAAGTTAGCTTAATAACTAGGCAAGGCTCTTGTGAAATATACTTCTAATAAAGCATTGGAATATTTATCTTCCTAGAGATAAGGATAGACTTGAGTTCTTGATTTCAATGAAACTAACCAACCATTGCTCAGGGTGAGCTCTACAGGTTCTGAGGACCTAATGAATTATCATTATTTTTACCATTGAATTTATCTGACCCACTCAGAATAAATCCTTTGCTTAGTGTTTACTTTCTAATATTTATTATGCTTTATTTTGTCTAGATACAATAACCAAAACCAAATCTAAGCATACCAAGAATTTATTATTGTCTTGAATGACCCTGAGAAGTCTAAACTTCCTTAATTCCAGTGTCAATCAGCTTTGAATGGCACAGCCAAGAGTTAGGAATAAAGCTGATCCTGGAAAACACAAATAAGCAGACTGGCGTTGTCTATCAGTCTGGCAAAAGTATACTAAGATGTTTTGGCATCTGGGACAGAAAATAAATCATAAGAATTCAGTAGATATTAGCAAGAGGGCAAACAAATTCAAAATCATGGGAATAAATAAGTGAGGCACCAACAAGAAGATTAACTCTAGTATGTAATGCTTTTACATTATTTACTGTGTAATTCCCAATATTCAAATGACTTACAATGAAAGGAAAACAACTCAATAATGCTATAAGGAATTCAGTTTTCATATTTCAGGATTTAGAGAGAAACTTTAATGGTTTCTTCTTCACTCTTTTTGGTAGATTAGTGTTACTTTTGATATTTAATAATTTATAGAAGGATGTATATTCACTTTTTCAGTAGTGATCTTAATGAATGCTACATTTACATGTTGGGAAAAGGTTTTAGAAGACGGATCCCCACACCCATAAGCAGATAGTGACATTTTGAAAGATATTTGATACAGAAAGAGCCATTTCTTTGTGTCCTCTTTGAAAAACGATCCCCAAAGAGCCAGTTAGTCATTAACCCTCAATGCACAACAGAAGATCAATGTTCTTTTTCTTACAATATGAGGATGGTGAAGCTCTGAAATAAGCCTTCCCAGTGTTATTGTTCTTGATATGAAGATTTGACAATGCAAGTGTGTAATGGTTAACTACAATTCCAAGAAATGTGCTAAAATTTAATTATAAGGTACTATATCAGTTGAGGAAAATAAAGATTTTTTTTTCCGCCAATGAGAAATCAAAGGAAGTGCTAATTGCTTTCATTTGGTGAGAAAGCATGGATCTAACATATTTACAGGTAAGTTCAAGAGAGCTTATATTCTAGATTATACAAGGTTACTGAGGAGTTTGTTTTCCTTACAACAAAACAGTTTAATGGACAGTGCTGGCAAGTGGGCCAATAGAATATTTACTAGCCTTATCTGCTAGTCAGTTATGTTGATATAATAAATAGTGTGATTATCTCTCCTGATGAATGTCTTAAATTTATAGAATTTGCATGTATGTATGTATTGCTACATGTATATGAATGTGAATAAAATTATATATATATACATATATATTTATATAAAGTAAATATTCCACATTCACAAAATGATTATTGGAATGCAATTACTAATTCCTACTTCAGAGTAGCATTGTGAAAAAATTCTATAATGCAAAAGCTATTTCCTGTTCTGAGGGAGAAGTCACGACTTAATAGTGAGTGTCCTTCAATTCATGAAATGCCATATGTTGATCTCAGTGAAGGCTATAAATTTCCAGGCTCCCAGAACCCAAATAAATCCTTAATTAAGGGTTTCCTAATTAAAAGGAAAGATGCTAATTAAATTGGATGCAGGAGTTAACTGAGTAAAGGAAAAGTGAAAACAACTAGACCTATGTTTCTACCCACGTTGAAGACTTCATCTTTTCTTCAAGCTTAAAGTTTAAGAAATTTGCATATTATATAGCTACCAGGTTAAAGTTCTTCATCAGAGTTTAAGTGATGATCAGTACATGTAATGAAAGATAAGAATCTAAGTTTTCTTGGTTCCAAAGCAGACTTTCTATCTACCTTGTCACTCTGGCCCTTGCCTAGGATATAGACTAAAGTGATAGAGAAAAAAATAGTAAAAGGAGGGCCAAAAAAATAACAATAAAAAAGGTATGAATTTGGCCCATTCTGTTCACAAATTTCAATAAATAGCCAATATGGAATTAAATTCAAGGGTCCAATTTTATTTCCCATCTCCTGGTTAAGGAATGTGAAGAATAGTCTGAAGTGGCTCTCACCTGAAACACTAGAATTCCTGTGTTAGCAACAGCCAGGTTGATCTTAGTACCTTCCCTGTCCTTTGCTGGGTGCAACCGGATTCCATACATCTCCAGGCGGCGGGCAATCTCCAGGAGCTGGAAATCTGATTCTGCTGGTGTTTGTCCACTTATAAAACAAAAATTAAAAAGAAAGGCCAGAAGATTTGAATTCCCCATGTCTATTAATTTGGGATTAAGTGACTTCTCTAGGGATATAAAGAAGCATTTCATCCAAATACTGAAGCTAGCTGATCAGATGATATTTAAACTCCCATTCATTCCTACCCAAAGTCTAGCAGCTGGAACAAAAGCTCTATTGCTCATGTAATTCAAAACCCCAAATGTCTACTTCAAACTCTGCCAATTTTCAGAATCTCAAAGAATTTCCTTTGAGGTCATACAAAAGCAAAAAACCCATTGTGTTAAAACAAGTTCTCAGTCCTTTACAATAGACCTAGCCCCATAAACCAAGTCCAAAACCATATTTTAAAGAAGAGGGATTATAGCACCATCATGTCCTTAAAGCTTTCTTTAAAAACAAGACAGAAGCAACAAAAAAGAAAATCATTAGAATCCTTCAAAATAGTAGGGCTGTGAGCCAGGATTTGACCTACCTTTTAGACTATGTCATATCTGACTTTTTAGGGCACATTACCTGGCAGTTTTGGGGGGGTTCATTTTTAATAATTTTACAATGGAATCCCCCTATATATGATAATTTCCATTCTCATATTGCTTTGATTCTTAAAAATAGCTTTCATATAACCTTTAGTTTATGCAACCTATGAGCTATGTAGATCAGGCAAGGATTATCATATCCCCATTTTTACAAATGAATAAATCAATTAACTAGCATTTTATAAATATACTTACTATGTGTCAAGAACCATGTTAGGGTCAAGAGAACCAAAGTCCCTGCCCTCATGGAACTTATATTTTACTTGGTGAGACAATATGTACCATGAGTATAAACACAATATTTACAAAACACATCCAACATAATTGGAGGTGGGTGAACAAAATGAAGAATCAAAAAAGATGTCTGGGATGGATGGTACAACAATAACTGAAGGTAAAGGTGCTCCATTCTTACTTTATTTCTGTTATCTTTGCAAAGGAAAGTGATTTTAACACTAGAAAAGTAAATTAAAAAATCACTGAAAGGTAGCTGATACCTAAGATCACTAAAGAGATTACAAGAGAGTAATGAATTTAAATCACCAGATCCAAATCAACTATATCCTCATGTCTTGAAAGAATGGGCAAATGTGATTGTGGAGCTTATCAGTGGAAGATCAAAGATCATAGAAAACAGAAATGGTACCAAAGAAACTGAAGAGGGCAAACAGCCTTAGTTTTCAATAAAAGGGGAAGAAAGGAGGGGGTACAAATTATACCCCAATGAGCTTGAATTTAATTGCAAGGAAAATTATAAGACAGAACTTAGATTAAAGAGATGGTTGGAAAGCATCTAGATATTTGGGAAGTGATGTTTATTAAGAGACAAAATGACAAGCAAGAATATATAGTTCATTTCCTTTTGGATAGGACTATGTTGAATTCATTGGTTGGACTTAATATATTTAATTGGTGATCACCAGGGATTTAATTTCTAAATCCCAAAATGAATTACTCAAGTAAAGTATAATTTACTGGCACTTTATTTACCATAGAGGGAAGATATTGAGGAAGAGATAAAAGAGAGAAAACTCTAGCTTCCTCTGAGCCAGATAGAAATCCTAAGGCCCTAATATGGGAAAAAGAGTTTCAAGATGATGGGCCTTTCTTGGAGGTTCAAATCTCCAGAAAGGGCAAGGAACTAAGTCAGCCTTTACACTCACCACAGTGACCATCTAAAAGGAAAGGAGTCTGAGGTCTCCTGCAGGAGCTCCTCTTGGGGTACAGTTCCACAGTCAAGTGTCTTCACTCCAAGTCTTGAGTATCTGTCTTCTAGTCTCTCAAGTGTCTGTCTTCCAGTCCAACTTTGAGTGATGATCTTCCAGTCTCTCCTCCGAATAACTGAATCCTTGATTTATTCCCATGTGCCTCTGTTTCCTCTATTTAAAGATCTTTTTCTCTTGTGTCACCTCTCCTAAATTTTAGGTCTACCAATCACAGTAGACGCTCCTCTCCAGGACTGTCCATTCTTTCACACATGGGTCACAGACCTCCCACTCAATACCATTTGATGTTAACACCTTTTTGTGGTTATTTTGAGTTAGTTCACACCTCTTTGAGGTTAGTTCACACCTTTTTGTAGTTAAAATGGGTAGATGGACTTTAAATACTAAGTTAACACTTTTGGATATTAAAATCTAAAAATAGACAGGGATTACAATTTAATCTTCACAACTATGACACTAATAGATGAGAGGAATGTTTTGAATAACTAGACTCAAAAGAGATAGTTGTTAATGGTTCAATATCAACATGGCAGGAAGCTTAAGCTGGAGTTGCCCTTGTGAATTGTGCCTGACCATGTACTATTTAACATTTTTTATCAATGACTTGGATAAAAGGAGAGTCAACATGTTCATCAGATTTGCAGGTGATAAACCAAGTTTGAAGAGATAGCTACAACACTGGAAACAAGAAAGGATCCAAAATAACCTTGATAGACTAGAGGATTTTTCTGGATTGAAGAAGATAGAATTCAATAGGCCAAATGGTTTAAAAAGGACATTAATAAATTTGAGAATGTCCAAAAGAAGGCAATTAGGATGGTGAAGTGTCTTTGAATCCACATGATATGAAGATACAGTAGATTGGTAAAAGGCCTTGAGTCCATGCCATATGAGAATGGGTTGAAGGAAGTAAATTTAATTAATCTGGAGACTATATTTAGTATCTTTAAGTATATGAAGTTATCACATGGAAGAGGGTAGAGATTTATTCTGTATGGCGTCAGAGGGCAGAATGAGAAACAATGAGTGAAGGCTATAAAGATCATTTTTAGGCTTGATTTCTGGAACTACTTCCTTATAGTTCGAGCACTGTACCTGTTTGCTTCAACAGGTGGTAGGCTAGACTTCTTCTTGGCTAGATAGTAGTGGAGATGACCCCTGAGGTTCTTCTAACTCACAAATTTTATAATTCTTTGATGTTGGTAGTGAACTAGGGTAAAGCAGCATTAGAAAATGAAGCTAAGAGGTGAAATGATTTGCTCCAAATCATAAATGTTGAGAGTAACTGGACTAGAAGTTGAGTTCAGGCCTTTGTAAACCAAATGCATTGCTTCTTTAAGCAGACTACACTGTTTAAGCTTTCTGATAGTTTACCACTAATACAATCATCTCAATGATCATAAATTAAAAGTTACCCTTATACATAAGACCTATAATTGCAATGGAAATATGTCCATTTTAAAGTTAGCTTTATTAATATTTTATTGACATAATCATGCTTTGAATCTAAAAGTAAATTAATATCTACTTCAAGACTCAAGAGAAAACTTCCTCAATTTTCAGACAGGTCATCAGTTCAGGGTTCAAATCTCTTTAATGGAAAATGGCAAAAAAAATGGGATAAGAAAAAAGTAGTGGCACAGGAATTCTTATTGCTATAAAATCTTTGCTTCTAGAAAATGGACTGTCATTTTTTTGTTTTGGTGACTGTAAATACATATTTCAGATTATGTCAACATTTAAAAAGTTCAAGAATAACCTAATTAATTTAAAAAATTATGTGTAAGGCATCATGCAAAAATGAAAAGGGCAGAGTAGGTTTTGAATAATGATACATATAAAACCCAGCTCTTTGGCTCCAGGAAGGAGGAAGGGGGAAAAGAAAATAAATCATGTAATTATGATGAAATATTATAAATTAATTAAATAAATAAATTTTAAAAAAGAAAAGGACATAATATCCATTCTCAAGGAGTTTATAATCTGAAAAGGACAAAAAATGTTCATAAGGAGGTTGAAGGCAAAATAAAGGTCAAAGTAAATTCTAAATTCAATCAATTTTTAATGTATTAGAAGATACCTAAAAAGTGGTCATTACAATATCCTTCTATAATATTTTTAGGAATATGTGAACTCTGTTGGCAGAGAATTCATTAATTTAAGAGGAATCTTATTTAAGGTTCTGGAGCTTCACCAGTATGCATGTTACCCCTTCCTAATAAAACCCATTTATAATGTAGTAATTTTTTTCAGTTGCCAAAACATGGCCAAAATATTCACCTCCTTATGGCAAATCTGACACTGGTTCCAAGATTGAAAAATGAAATCAACGAAGTCAAATATCCCTATTTTAAAGATAAAGAAGCTAAGTTGCAAGGCAGGGAAGAATTTGTCTAAAGACACATATGTAGTTACAGAGTCGGTCCTGAGTCTACTTTCTCAGATGATAGACATACTTTTTGTCCCAAATCAAGTCTTTGCTTACAGGTTCTTGATTCAGATATCTTCTTGTTATTCTATTTCTGTTTCAGAAGGAATAACAGGAATAAGACAAATGGTGTTAGGATTAGAAATGCTCCTTCTTCTGAGTCAAAATTTGCTTCCCTCTAAATGCCACCCCATCAGTCTTATTTTCCTTTTCTGTAACTCAAAAGATTAAATCTTGCCCCATTTCTATGAGTTGATATTATCCCCCAGGTCTTTTATTTTATAGGTAAAGCAGTTATAGTAACTTGAAATGACTCTCTTATATGAATTTTAAATTTCTTCATTTTTTTAATTTTAGGAAAGTAATTTCTTTAGATAAAAAAATTCCATTCCCTATCACAGATAGTATTCCAGAGAAGGCTCCAACACCGCCATTAAAAAAACAAAACATGCCTGTTAACCATTTGTTTGTTTGTTTTTTACCACTGCTCCAAGATGGAGACAATATTTCAAATATAGCTTAGTCAGGGCAACATATTGCAGGGTAAGATTTTGTTAACTTTTTTTGGCTATCATGTCCCATATTGACTGGTATTGAGCTTGCTGCTAACTAAAGTCCATACATTATTGTCCCACATAAACTGCCTAGATAATTCTCTTCCAACCTATGAAAATATCATTGATTCATTAAAATATAAGTACCTGGCTGTACAAATATCTCTATTAGACATAGGGGAATTATTTGATTTCTTGAATACACTTCCCCACTACCAATATACCAACAATCAACACAAAAAAAAATGTTTATTTGGCAGTTAGATTTTTCAGAACAAATGATTAAATTGGCATTCTGGATTTTGAAACCAGCCGCTAAAGAAATTGTTCATCATGAGTAAGTTTTCCCCAGTTTAATCACCCCTGAAAATGGAGAAGTGCTATACATGCTAGACAATGATTAATATTTATTTGTTGGAACATACAGAGTCTTAAACAGTCTATTGCTAGGATGAAATTTTTCCCTCAAACTGGTTACTCTACCAAGCTAGTTCTTTCCTTCCTTTCATTACCAGACTTCTAGAAAGTGAGCTATACTCATGATCTTTACCACCTTCTTCCCACATTTCACTCGAATACTTCCTAATCAATAGGTCCTCTCTGTGTGGACATTCCCTAAGGCTGTCTTTTTAACCTTTTATTTCCTTTTACAATTTCTCTGTAACTTCTATGACTCATGTAGCTTCACTTAACATCTTTGTGTATACAATTGTGCAAAAGTATATATCTTGTACTGATCTCTGTTCAATTCCACCTCCAGATTTTTAACTGCCTTCTGGGTATTTCCATATTTCTGAATAGTCCATAAAATTCACTTAAAATTCAGTGTGTCAAAAACTGGAGCCTCATGTCCTCCCCTGTTTTCCAGCAATCTACTATCAATTTATTTTCATGAAGATTTTTGTTCAGCTATCCAAATCTCCTTCTTTCCTGTCCTTCATATCTCATCACTTGTCAACTTCTATAGACTCTTGCTTTAGAAACATGATGGGTCACAGCTTAATAACTAATACAGTATTAATGGTAATAATAAACTAATATAAATGCTGCATTAATAAATCAACAATAAATTGCTACAGTTATCTCATATACCTAAAATAATTTGCTTTATTAACAGAAGGAACTGCAAAAGCAAGTTAGTATCTTATTTAATTCTGTTAAGTAAACAGGCCTTACAGAGTTCAAATAACTTTTATTATGAGACTGATAACGTACTAGGTATCTGTATCTAAGTTTCAAGTTACATACCAAGAATTTTCAGGGCAGAGAATATTTCTGGCAGTGAAGATAAGAGTGGAGACCAAATTACAATGAACTAAAGAGTGAATGGATATGAAGGATTTGAGGAAGCATCTATTTGCTATTCTTTCTAGAATTTTGATATCATAGAAAAGAAAGCAAAAGGATGATAGCATAAAAGTTTAACAATTTGAAGGAAAGGGTACTTTTGTTTTTTAGGGTAGAGACGATGTAAGCATGTTTGTATGTAGGAAGGGGAATGAGTCAATGAAGATAGAAAATTTGGGGATATACCAAAAGACAGGGGAAAATTAATTTATCAAAATGGGAGAAAAGCTGGGATATAAATTAGAGGTAAAACAGATTAGTCTTGGCAAGAAGGAGTGAGATTTCTTCTGACTACAAGGAGTAAAGTAGAAGATAAGAGATTATAGAAATTCTGACCCTGTAGAGAAATGGAATACAGGGATCTCTATTGGTAAAGCACTTAGTATAATTCCTAAAATATAGTAGGAACTATATAAATGCTTATTCTTTTCTCCTTTCCCTTTCCCTTCTATTAGATAGCTTAGAATTCAATTGTGTAGATGAGACCAAATGTAGAGAATGAGGGAATAGAGGGGAATTTTTTTTTTTACCTGAAATAAAGTCTGTTAGACACAAAGAAGATGCTTTGAGCCATGTGATTGTTTTATACAACAATATGGTTCAAGCTTTAAAATTGCCTTCCGAGGAGGTATTTTTAAAAAAGTAAAATTAAAAAAAATGCTTTAGGAGGGGGTAATTCCTTGAAATGGGGAGACTGAGGGAAAGATGGCAGAGTAAGGCATAAAGCTCTCTTGCCCTTCTAATACACTCCACAAAACACTAAAAAAAAAAAACACAAACAAACAAACAAACAAAAATCTCCACAGAATCAAAATTAAAAGTACCCAAAACATATAAGAGTTGGGAATGAAGCTGAACAGCCCAAGAAAATAGGGAGGAAGATTTCTGACTTGGTGGGACTGAACCTGGGGACAGAAAAGAAGCAAACAGAATGGAATCAAGGAGGTAGCCCCTGTGGGCAGGATTAGCAACCTCACATTCTTGGCCTGCATCCCAGAGGATCACACTGGGATCTTCAAGAGGAGGGCCCTGGGAATAGTTATATCGACTATACTGTAGTCCCCTACACTACTACTACACAGGGGTCCCCAAACTTTTTAGACAGGGGGCCAGTTCACTGTCCCTCAGACCGTTGGAGGGCCGGATTATGAAAACCTAACCCTAACTCTAATTCTAACTCAAACCCTAACTGGGCAGCAGTATACACAGTGCTGAATCCCCTCCCCCAGATCGCCCCTCACCATGCCGATGTCTTCCATTGTGCAGTGGCATGTCATTCTAGTTCACTTAGTCTCAGAACAAGGCACCATGCAAAGGATTATGTCACAAGAAGTAGTACTATATGTGAGCAACACCACATATAGTACTCCTGGAGCATAGGATGCAGATGCATCCTATGCTCCTCTCACTGACCACCAATGAAATAGGTGCCCCTTCTGTAAGCGTGGTGGGGGATGGGGGCCATGTGTGGCTCATGGGTAGAAGTTTGGGGACCCCTGGACTACAGCCTCAGTACTGAAGGCCTCCTCTATTCCATAGCTGGGAACTGAAGGAGTGAACACCTCAGTGTCTGCTGGTGGGCTCTGGACCCTGAAAACAGGAACTCAAGTCTCCTCATTAGCAAATGAGGATTCTTTGGAGGCCCAAGGCATGCAGACTAGACACATGCTCTGTCTTGGGCTTTAGCAGTAGGAGAGGAAGAGTAAAGATGGACTAAATATCAGTGAGTGTGGTTACTAAAGGATTGGAGCCCCATTAACTATAGTCACTCATAGGAGAGTAGATTCCTTAGTTGCTACTTCATGGGGAAAGAGACTGGATATTTGCAGTAGAAGTGGCAAAACTCTCCTCTCACTCTGATCAGAACACCTGAGGTCAATCACATTCTAGGGCTTGAGCAAGAGACTAAGAATGATATCAGACCTTAAACTATTAAAATGGAAAAACTAAATAGGACCTAGGTAAAAACAAATACAAAAAAAAAAGTCCATAAATCTGGGGTAATATACTCTAGCAAAATAGGAACCCTGAAAATCTAGTAAAATGCCAATAATTAAATATATTGTCCTGCACACTAAATTTTTAAAAATAAATGAATAAAAATGATCAAACAAAGGAAAAAGTCTCTTAACTATTAATAACTATTATGGGGACAGAGAAGACATGGGTTCAAACTCAGAGGACAACAAAGTAAAAAACACCAATTCAGAAACAGCAGAGAAATACAATAAATGGTCTTGACCTCAAAAAGAACTTCTGGAAGATTTTTTAAAACTTCAAAAGTCAGATGAGAAAGATTGAGGAAAATTTTGAAAAATGAATAAGACCAATGCAAGAAAATCAAGAAAATTGTGAAAGATTACATCAATGGAAGAAGAAATACAGAAACACAAAAAAGAAAACAATGAATTAGAAACTAGAATTGGACAGGAAGAAACTAATGATTTTCTAAGACAACAAAAAATAATAAAGCAAAAAACAAAAGAATGAAGTAATAAAAGAGAATATAAAACATCTTAGCACAAAAACAAATGACCTGGAAAATAGATTAAGGAGAAATAATATAAGAATAGTTGGACTCCTAGAAAGATAAGATAAAAAAAAAGAGTTTAGATACAATACTCCAAAAAATCATTAAGGAAAAAAAATTGCTCAGAAATTCTAGAATTAGAGGATAAAATAAAAATTTAAAGAATCCACCAAACATCACCTCAAAGAGACCCAAAGTTGAAAAGGCACAGGAACATCACTACTAAGCTTGTAGCTCTACAAGAAAAAATATGGTTTTAAAACTATGGAGCTATAGTCAGAATAAGACAAGACCTAGCAGTCACATTAAAAGAACTCAGGACACAGGACACAACATTTCCTATAGGAAAAGAACTGGGCTTAAAAACAAGAACATATCCAGTAAAGATGAGCATAAGCATATAAGGGGGAAAAAAAGGATATTTAATGAACTAAAGGAGTTTCAACTATTCCTGGGAAGCAAAATCCAGAACTCAGCAGAAAATTTGTAAGAAACATACAAAGGTAATGAAAGTTAATTATAAGCAACCCAAAAGGTCAAATTATTTCTTGTATGGGAAAATGTCATTTCTGGCCCTGTGGAAGGGCATCATTGCCTGAGTGTACTAAAGGGGAGTGTATGGAGCAAAGACTTGAGATTGAGGTGAACGTAATATAATGAGTCGAAATGCTAGAGGAATAGACCAAGAGAAGGTATGGTATAATGACTATCTCATATAGAGGAAGAATGAATAGAAGAACAATCCTGGAGAAGGGGAAGAGAGTATGAAGGGCTAGTGGTACTAGAAGCCTACCCTCAATAGACCTTGGATAAAGATACACAATTAGAAGGGTAAAATTTTTCTTAATGTACAGAAAAATAGGAGTAAAAGGGAATGGAATAAGAGAGGGACTGAGGAGGTGAGTACATATCAAGAGGTAAGGGAGTAAAGTGAAGGGAGAGGGATGAACTCTTAAGACAAGATAAAGTAGGGATTTTTACTTATTTATTTTTCATTTATTTAATTAATGTACAGTATTTTCCCATTGTTCTAAGACTCATATTTTTTCCCTCCCCTACAGGAGAGGCTTTTAGCATCAAACTCATATCAAGAAGTAGGAGGACACAGTTGGGGGTATAAGGAAGAGATTTATGGAAAGGTGGGACAATTTGGCAGAAGAAGACCAAAGTGAGAGGATAAAGGAGGATTTTTGGGAAGGGGAATGAATTGGAGAGATATTGGTCAAAGGAAAGTAGACATCTGAGGAGAAACATAGAAAGAAAAGAAGGGAAAAAATGAGGAGGAACAGAGTAGATGGAAATGCATAGCTACTAACTATGACAGAGTGTAATGAGAGGAATTCACCTATGGGAAGAAAATAGATAGCAGAAAGGATAATAAACCAGGACCTGATAATGAGTCGTTTACAAGAAATACACTGAAAATGAAAGACACACATAGAGAGAAGGTGAGGGGCTGGAGCAGGATATAGTATGCCTATCATGATCCATAGGAGGCAGAGGCAGAAGTTATGATCTCTGACAGATTTGGGGCTAAAATGGACATAAATGGAAGGGATGACAGGGAAACTTTATTACAGTTGCAGGGGTAGAGGTTTATGATGGATTATGAAACATTATCAATATCAGAACTATACATACCGTGTTATAGCATGCACATTTTAAAAGGAAAAACTAAATAAGATAGAGATAGAAATTGACAACAAAATAATAATAGTGGTACATGTGAAGATTGGATTTAGCTATCTCCTGATTGTAACAATGAAAACACTTAGGTCTTCCTTTATAATGAAGCTAGAATTGTAAACTACAATCTATTTTTAGATTTTAACTACAAAAATGTGTTAAGTAACTACAAAAGGTAAATTAAATGCAAAAAGATGTTAAGTAACTACAAAAGTGAACTTAACAAAATAGGTGTTAAGTAACCCAAAAAGATATGATCTAACCAGAGAAGGTGAGAACTAAAGAATGGACAGTCCTGGAGAAAATCTAACCAAAGAAGGTGAGAACTAAAGAAGTCCTGGAGAAAAGCTTATGCTGTGATTGGTACACATAAAAATTTAGAGGAAGTGACACAAGCGAAAAAGGTCTTTAAATGGAGAAGAAGAAAAAAAAAGACTGAAGAGATCAGTGAGTCACCAGGGCTTGGCGTGAAGGATCAGTCCCACAGAGCTAAAGGGAAGACAGACAGTCGTTCCGAGATTCGGGTACTGACTTGGAGGAGCAACAGGAAGGCAGACAGATACCCAGACATCTTTAAGACTGTCTAAGTTGGTGAGTGAAAAGCTGACTTAGTGACCTCACCATTCTTGAGACTCTCTTCCCCTTCTTCTAACTGGTATCAGAAGAAGTCAAAGTTAGTTCTCGTTCTCTCTCTCTCTGTCTCTGTCTGTCTGTCTGTCTGTCTGTCTGTCTGTCTGTCTGTCTGTCTCTCTCTCTCTCTCTCTCTCTCTCTCTCTCCTCTGTCCCTCCCTCCCTCCCTCCCTCATTCCTTAATATCTTCCTTCTATTATAAATATTGTAAATAAACTACCATAAATTCCATTTACTTTAGTAATTTATTTTGGGATTTAGAAATTAAATCCTTGGCAACCACCTAATTAACAATATATTCAAGTCTAACCCACAATTAATTTTAACATATGCTTTAATTTTCCCCTTTCATAACTAGTTAAATCTAACTAAAAATAAAGAAATAAAGGTAATAATAGAAACCTAGATAAGTTAATATAGTAGATATCTGAAGAGACCACATGTACCTACATGAAATTAGTAGCAGATTTAAGATTAAGCATACACATAATGGAAACATAGTTTCTGTTGGGACACCAGTCGTTTAGAGAGGATAAATATTCTGCAAAACTCTTACTTTATTATTCATTAAACTATGGAGGTAATCCTGAATTCCTGAAGGGTGGTGACACTAAAACAAAAGTTCCACTGGATATGACCAAGCTAGAAAGACTTTTTTTTTGGAAAAAGTGTGGTCTTGGAATTGGTTCAGAGAAGGAATAACAACCATACTCATTCAGGTATAGAATCCTACCTTTCCCAAAGGAAAGTAGAAAGGGAATAAGACAACGCAAGGGGAAGTAAGGGGTGCTAATTAAAAGCAAAATACTTGTGAGGAGAAAAAGAGTGAAAGGATAAAGAACAAGATCAAAATGGGAATGTAAGATGGAGGGGAATGCACAGTTGGTCATCATAACTATGAACGTGAATGGAATGAACTGACCCATTAAATGAAAATAGATAGCAGATGAAATAAAAACCAGAATCCTATGATATGTTATTTACAAGACACACTTTTGAGGCAGGGAAAAACACATAGATTGAAGGTAAGGGGATAGCACAGAATTTATTGTGCATCTTCAGAAATAAAAAATAGAGGTATCAATCATGATCTCAGAAAAAGCTAAAGCAAAAATATATCTAACTAAAAGAGATAAGGAAGGAAATTACAGCTTTCGAAAAGGTACTACACATAATAAAGTATTATTAGTACTAAACATACACCAAATAATAGAGCCTCCATATTGTTAAACGAGAAATTCAATGAGCAACAGGAAGAAACAGACAATAAAACTATCCTAGAGAGAAACATCAGCTTCCCCCTTTAAGATCAAAATAGATTGAACCAAAAAACAAACAAGGAAGAAGTAATGGAAGTGAATGAAATTTAAGAAGAGTTAGAACTAATAGATCTCTGCAGAAAACTGAATAGGAATAAAAAGTAATATATATTACTTTTATCAGTATATGGCACTGACACAAAAATGATTATATATGGGCATACAAACTTCACAACCAAATGCAGAAAAGCAGAAATAATAAAAATCATCTTTTTCAGATCACAATGCAGTAAAAATTATAATCAATAAGGGTCCATGTAAAGACAAATCAAAAATTAATAGGAAACTAAATAATTTAATGCTAAAAGGGGTGGGTCAAAGAACAATTATAGAAACAACTGATAATTTTATTAAGGGAATAACAATGAAGAGACAACATATCAAAAATTATGGGATATAGCTAAAGCTCTCAGGAGCAAATTTATAACTCTAAACATTTACATCAACAAAGATAGAAACTGGAGATCAATTGATTCAGCATGCAATTAAAAAACTAGAAAAGAACAATTTTAAAATCCCAAATTAAAGACTAAATTGGAAATTCTAAAATATTAAAGGAAAAATTAATAAAATTGAAAAACAGAATCACCAAATTAATAAATAAGACTAAAAGTTGATTTTATGGGGGGAAAAACAAATAAAATAGATCATTGGTAAAAGTAGATTTATAAAAAGAAAGAAGAAAATCAAGTAATCAGTATCAAAAAATGAAAAGGGTGAATTCACCACTAAAGAAGAGGAAATTGAAGCAATCATTAGGAGTTATTTTGCCCAATTATATGACAAATATGACAATCTAAGCAAAATGGATGAATATTCACTTTTTTTTAGCCCTTACATTCCATCTTACAATCAATACTATGTATTGGTTCTAAGACAGAAGAGTGGTAAGGGCTAGGAAATGGAGGTCAAGTGACATTCCCAAGGTCACACAGCTAGGAAGTGTCTGAGGCCAGATTTGAACCTAGAAGCTCCAATCTCTCGGGCTGGGTCTCAATCCAATGAGCTATCAAGCTGCCGCCCAATGAAAATTTACAAAAATATAAATTGCCCAGATAACAAAAGAGGAAATAGAATACTTAATCCCATCTCCAAAAAAGAAACCAGAAAAACCATCAATGAACTCCATATTAAAAATCCCCAGTGCCAGATATATTCACAAGTGAATTCTATTAAACATTTTTTAAAAACAATTAATTCCAATACTTTATAAACTATTTGTGGAAATAGAGAAAGAATAATACCAAATTATTTTCATGACACAAATATGGGTCTATTAACTAAGCCAGGAAGGGCAAAAACATAGAAAGAAAATTAGAGGCCAGTTTCCTCAATTAATAATATTAATAAAAAAATTAACAGCAATCATATGATTATCTTTATAGTTGCAGAAAAAGCCTTTCACAAAATATGACATCCATAAAAACCCTAGAAAACACAGGAATAAATGGTACTTTTCTTAAAATTATAAGTAGTATCTATCTAAAGCCATTAGCATGTATCACCTGCAATAGGAATAAGTTAGAAGCCTCCCCGATAAGATCAGCGCTGAAGCAAGAATGTGCATTATCAACACTATTAATATTGTATTAGAAATGCTAGCTTTAGCAATGAGAAAATAAAAAAAGAAATTGAAGAAATTAAAGTAGACAATAAGGAAAAAAATCTGTCACTTCTTTGTAGATTATAGTATACTTAAAAAATCCTAGAGAATCAGCTAAAAAATTAATTGTAATAATTAATAAATTTAGTTGCAAGATACAAAATAAATTCACACAAATCATTAGCATTTTTACATATCAGCAGCAAGTGATAAAAAGAGAAATTCCACTTAAAATAACTATAGACAATATAAAATACCTGGGAATCAACTTACCAAGACAAACACAGGAATTATATGACCACAATTACAAAACTCTTTTCAAACAAATAAAATCAGTTCTAAACAAATGGAAAAATACTAATTGATCAGAAGTAGGCCAAGCTAATATAATAAAAATGACAAGTCTACCTTAGTTAATTTACTTATTCAATACCATACTAATAAAACTATCAAATAATTACTTTATAAACAAGAAAAAAATAATAACAAAAATCATATGGAAGAATAAAAGGTCAAGAATATCAAGGGAATTAGTGAAAAAAAAGCAAAGGAAAGTGGCTTAACAGTACCACATCTCAAACTGTCCTATAATAATCATAAAAAATAGTCTGGTATTGGCTAAGAAATAGAATGGTAATTCAATGGAATGGATTAGATACACCATATACAGGGGGTAAATGACCTTAGAAACCTAATGTTTGGTAAACCCAAAGATTCCAGCTTTGGGGATAAGAATTAACTGTTTAACAAAAACTACTGGAAAACTTAAAATTTGTATGGCAGAAAATAGGTATAGAACAATATCTCACACTCTTATCCAAAGATATGGTCAAAATGGGCATATAATTTAGATATAAACAGTGGTATCATAAGTAAATTAGATGTTTGGAAATGACCAAATAAAAATTTAAAAAAAAATAAGTAAATTAGAGAAAAATTAGAATACTTGACTTTGCAGATCTATAGAGAAGGGAAGAATTTATGACCAAATAGGAGATAGAGAGCATTATAAGATATAAAAAGAATAATTTTTACTATATTAAGTTAAAAAACTTTTATACAAACAAAACCAATGTAACCAAGATTAGGAGGGAAAGAACAAAATGGTTAAAGTTTACAACAAATTTCTCTGATAAAGTTCTGACTTTTCCAGTGCTATTGAGAACTAAGTCAAATTTATAATACAAATCATTCCCCAATTGACAAATGATCAAAGAATATGAACAATTTTCAGATGAAGAAATGAAAGCTATCAAGAATCATAGAGAAATGCAAATTAAAACAATGCTTCACTCCTATCAGATTGGCCAATATGACAGTGATGGAAAGTGATAAATGTCACAAGATGAAGCAAAATTGGGAAAACACTGCAGAATTGTGGAGTTGTGAACTGATCCATCTATTTTGAAGGGCAATTTGGAATTACGTCCAAAGGGCCACAAAACTGGGCATGCCCTTTGAGCCTATAATACCACTACTAGGTCTATATCCTAAAGAGATCATAAAAATGAGGAAAGGACCTACTTGTACAAAAATATTTATAGCAGCTTTTTTCGTGTGGCCAAAAATTGGAAATTATAGGGATGTCCATCAGCTGGGGAAAGGCTGAACAAATTGTGGTATATGTTGGTAATGGATTACTATTGTGCTATAAGAAATGATAAGCAGGATGATTTCAGAAAAAAATCTGGAAAGATCTATAGGAACCGAAGCAGAGCAACATAAGCAGAACCAGGAGAACATTGTACACAGTAACAGTTATACTGTATGATGATCAACACTGAAAGACTTAGCTCCTCTCAGCAATGCAATGATCTGGGACAATTCTGAAGGACTTCTAACAGGGAATACTATCCACTTCCAGAGAAAGAAATGTTGGAGTTTGATGCAGAACAAAGCATACTATATTTCATATCAGTTTATTTACAGTTTATCTGGGAAGTTTTGGTTTCGTATAAGTGTGCTCTTACAGTAATGACCAATATGGGGTGTGATAATTCCTATATAGTCCAGATCAAATTGCTCACCATCTCAGAGTTGAGGAGAAGGAAGGCATGTTTGATGAGACAGTTTGTATTTTATAATTTTGGAAAATGTGTATTGAAAATGATGATTACATGTAATTGGGAAAATAAAATATCTTTGAATAAAAAAGCCACAAAATCATGAGAAAAAAGTATCAAAACAAATCCAAAAGGAATTCAAAAGCAAAGGATGTTTATACTAGCATGCATACGTAATTTACATAGTTTTAAACATATTGTAAACAATGTGGAATTTGTGGTTTTGCACATAATTTTTTATGTATTTGTTTAGTTAAATGTGTTTTTTTTAGTGGTGGTGGTGACGACATACATAAGAAAAAATAAAAAAGATAGGGATGGTGAGAAGTGGACTTTCCTAGATCCCTTCTTGCCATATAAGTATGAAAAAGAAATAAATTAGAGGAAAATATAAACAAAAGTAGTGAGACTTACATGTGGTTGTGGTGAAATTCCACAATTTTGTCTTCTAGTGCATCTTGCTGAGGTATGTACTTGTTCTTTGCTAAGTGCTCCCGATCTACTGTTTCATCAAAATCCCCAATCTCAGCTGCCAAATAATAAAGAAAAAAACAAGGTTACATTTATCTGTCACTTAAATGGTTTTGAATTGTCAGAAACATAGTTGCTAAACACAATTGCTTTTGCTTAACAATGTAACTTTAGTGTAACTATTATTTGGAGCGCACATCAAAAAAAAAGTGACTGAAGATTGATCTAAAAGGAACTTTTCATGGATAATAGTTGGACAAGTTCTCTCTTTCACTCCCTTATGTTTTAGGGATAGTGGAGATCAATTTAATTACCTGATGAATTCGAATGTGATTTTGGAAAATCTATGGAAGTTCCCATTAAACTTTTTAGTACATATATGTAGTAGTATATATTATATTAATAATACATATAGAAATACAAACATAATACAACTAAGCATGTACATATATCTTTATAACATATATTTTAATGACTAGATGCTGGTAAAAAAATTGTAAAAATATTATCTCTTTTTAGCAGTTCCTATTGCATGGATGCATGATATTCTCCCTCCTAGACATATCCCTGGATAATTCTATTCCACTGCATTTTTGTAAGTGCATGAGTTGCAGCAATAAATGGGTAGGGAAAAGGGACTACTTTTTAAATGATAATTTGTAAAACCTTAGATTAGTGTGCTTTCATTTCTAAGTTAAAAATTTCTGGTCAAATTGTAGTTCCTGAAATTAACCTTCTGATATAACCTTCTGTTTTATCCTCTCACTTTACCATAACATAACCTTAAAGTTATTATAATATGGAAATTAAAACTTATTTTAAAGATATAACTAGAACAGGTTAAAATTTGATATGTGCCATTTTTGTTCCTGTGTCACATTCTGCAGAAAGACTTAAGAAATTGCATTACAGCCTGAGGCCCATCTGTTGCAGTTCTAAGGATTATATATAAGTCACTTGTTGCTATGTAACCTACCTTTTGGGTCTTGTCAAACTACACTGGATGTCACTTTGGGGGCCATCTATCTCTAGTAATCACACAAAACATGGCATGGATGCTGCTGCTGCCAAGCCAACAATCACATTTCACCCCTATGATGCTTTCTTGTTTTATACAGGAGAGAGAGCAGCCACCGACATAGCAACTTCATTTTACTGTATTATTCATCTGTTTCCTCCTCTTGTGAGAGACAGGTCAATAACATCATCCAATTTCCTAATTTCCAGATACATGGCTTGATTTCTTGAATAGCTCTTCCCTTAAATAGACTGAAATTGCCATCTGGGAAATCAAAGCCCTCTTAAAATTTCCATAACAGAAAAAAGTACTGAGACAGAAAATAATTACCGGATCATATCTTTCATCCTAATTTGGTCTCCTTAGCTGTAGTACCTTATACTTCACCTTCATTGTTCCCCCTTTCTGCTAAGAGCAGAGCTCAAGAGAGAATAGTGTACAGCTCATCACACATTTCCAATGAATTTCTATCAAGAATTTAATTTTCATGGACTATTTAAAATGCTCTTTTCTAAAACTGAACAGGCACACAACAAAGAATCCTAGTTGTTTTCTTCTCTCAACAGGATAAACAATCCTTTGTAATTCTCGGCCCCCTTTGGAAAACTTGTCCTTCATATACCACCTAAAAGGGCCATCAGCATTTTACTGACGACTAAACTAATTTTCTTATCTCAAGTTTCCCTCCCTGAATATTCCTTAGGAATCTGCCAGCATAGTCTTTTCTGAGCACTCAGCAAACATTTATGAAAGCACCTACTCTGTATTAGGAACTATGCATGTTAAGCCTTGGAATATAATGATTAGAAAAGGAAAAATTTCCTGCCCTAAAGGAGCTTATCTTCTTGATTTCTATGCAGATATAAACAATAGAAAGTCTTTTCTATTACAACCTGAAATGTCCTAACATTTTTTACTTATAATAGATCGTATGCCGCATATACTGTCTTGCTTCATATAGACAACTAAGTTCCATTTTTTGTTGCCAAAGGATTTTCTAAAACTAGGTTTTGCTAAAAGAGATAGTTTTAGAAAATCATTTTGTACCAGATAATTCTTAGCATAGACATGAATATAACAGGCAGAAATTGATTCACCTGCTACCCCTCAGCTTACTCCTGTTTCATTATTTACAAACAGATAGTCTTACATATAGATAGATACATAAGAGATAGTCTTCCTTCTATTAGCAAAAACTGGATTTAGTAGATTATAAAAATCAAACAATACTGAAATTCGGACATTCAGTATTAATTAAAAATACAAACAAACAAATATGCAAAACTTTGATATTCTCAGAAAAACAATTAACTATATCATCTTTGGTAAAGAATACATAAACATAGATTAATGATGATAATAATAAAAAAATAATATTGTGCTTCAGGATTTGTAAAACATTTCTCATACTTAAGCTCATTTGAGTCTCATAACAACCTGGGGAGATAAGTTCTATGGGTATTATTATCTCAACTTTACAGAAAAGGGAACTGAGTCTTAAAGAGCATAGGCAGACAATTATTAAATGCCACAGATAGCAACTACAACCTGGAAATTCTGTATTTAAAGTTCAAAACTTATTATGTGGCTGAAGCAAATTAGAAATTAATCTTGTTTGGAAGATGATTTTAATATATATGGAGAGAAGGAAAAAATAGATATTTCAGTCACATGTGTATATGATTACCAATCAAAAAGTATTTAAGAACAAACTAGTACCTTTTGTCTTAGAAGTGATTCTAAGTACTTGTTCCAAGACAGAGGAGTGCTGAGGGCTAAGCAATTCACATTAAGTGATTTGTCAGGGTTACACATTTAGGAAGTATCTGAGGCTAAATTTGAACCCAGACTTCCCATCTCCAGACCTGGCTCTCTATCTACTGAGCCACTTAGCTGTCCCCGCCAAAAGCACGTATTAAAGTCTACAAGTGTGCTTAGTGCTTGGGATATAATGTAAAAAATAAATAGCCCCTGTTACCAGGGGGGAAAAAAAACATATACACCTAAGTAGATGTTAGATAAAGTAAGTTTAAGGTAGTTTGGGGTGGATTAGAGATGGAAACTTCAGTATTTATGGTGGCTGGGAAAGCCTCAAGTAGAAGATGTATTATTTCGCTCACATACTTTGTAGAAGGCTAGGGAGTATTCTAAGAAGTGGCAGTAATGGAGGAGTGCCTTCCTGGCATTTTTGCCTATGTAAAGACATAAATAAACGTAAAAGAATGTGGTGTGTGAAGGACTGCACGAAGGAAAGCAAAGAGGACAGTTTGGTTAGACTGTATATAGAGTGCTTAAAGGCAAGTAAGGTATCAGACAAGAAAGGCAGACCAAAGCCAGGCTGCAATGCATGTTAAATGCCTTTGATCCTACAGGCAATAGGAGCTAGTGGATTTTATTTAACAGGGGAGTAACATGGCCGGACCTGAGTTTTGAGAATATTACTTTGCACCTCTGCACTGTTAATTGGAGGTGGGGGAGAATGCCAGTGAGAAATCAATTATATGGCTATTGCAGTGAGATTGAACTAAGGTGGGAGACATGGGAGTAATGAGATGAGGATAAATGTGAGAGTTCTTGAAAAAGGAGAATTGATAAGACTTAGCAATTGATTTGCTAAACTGGGATGAGGAAGAATGAACAATTGAGGACTTCAATTTTGGAAACATGAGTGACTGGAAAGATGATGATTTCCCTTAACAGAAATAGGCAAGTTTGAAGATGTCTTCCACAACATAACTAGTCTGAAAAATGTTTTACATGATTGCCCATATAAAATCGATATCAGATTGCCAACTGTCTCAGGTAGTAGGAAGGAAAAGAATTTGGAAATCAAAATAATTTTAAATGAATGTTCAAATTGTTTTTACAAGCAGTTGGGGAAAATAAAATATTAAAAAAAAAGAAACAGGGAAGTTTGGGCAAGAGATAGGTTCTGCAGGGAAACAATAAATTATATTGTGAATGTGATGGATTTCAAACACCTGTGAGGCATGCAGTAGGAAAGGTTCAAAATGGAGCTGGCAAATGTGGGAATGGAACTCAGGAGAGAAATTAGGATTGGATCTATGGTTCTAGGAATCATCTTTGAATCAACTCAAAAGATGATAATTTGACCATGGCCAGTGGTTAAATATACTGTCTTTCTGGGTGAATTCACCAAGAAATAGAATGTAGATATAAAAAGGTTTCCAGGAAAGAGCCATACAGGGGCACCCATAGTTAGAAGGTAGGATATGAAAGATGACCCAGCAAAGGAGAGTGAGAAACTTGAGTCAGAAAGGTAGGAGAAGAACTAAGACAGAGGAGTATCAAAAAACAGGAGAGGCAATGTACTTCAGAGAGGTCAAGTAGGATAAAGAAGGAAGAAGGGACATTAGATTGTCCAATTAAGAGATCACTGATAACTTAAGAGAGAGCAATTTCAGTTGAGATATGAGGTCAGAAGGCAGACTACAAAAAACAAAATGAAAATGAATCTAATGAGGGCAGACAGCTTTTACTGTAAGTTTGGTGTGAAAAAAAGAACAGAGGAGGCTAATTTGGGATGGGCAGTTAGATATAGTATGTATTTTTTGAAGGATGGGGAGACTTGGGTATTTGTATACAGATAGAGAAAAACAAGTGGAAATGGAGAGAATGAAGATTAAGAGATAGAAGAGATTGATTAAAGGGTGATATGTCAATAAGTGTTGGGAAGGATGATCAAGTACATAATAAGAAAGGTTCTGCCTTTGGGAGAAGGACCACCTTTGCATAAGAGCCTAGAATAAAGAGAATACAGAAATATGCAAAGAATTTTGAGATGGATAGGGGTAAAGGGAATTTGTGACAAATGATTTCTATTTTTTAAGTATTACATGAATTGAGAGAGTGCGGCGAGCTTCAAGAGAGAAGCTTGGAATTCTTTCTAGGGAAGATTAAGAGATGAAACTTTAAATTTACTTGTATTAATCTGCAATGCTAATTTTTCATAATGACCAATCTTAACAAAAATGACAATTTATAGAATCTGATTTGGATGTGACAACAGAGACCATCTAGGACCAATTCATACCTATAAAAGGATTCCATCTACAACATATCCAATAAATGGTCTTTTAGCCTTTATTTGAAGATCTTTAGTGAAAAGAAGAGAAACCCACCACTTTTTCTCAAGGATTTGGGCCTGGAGTCAGGAAGATTCAGTTTTCTAGCTGGGAAGCCCTAGGCAAGTCACTTAACCCTATTTGCCTCAGTATCCTAATTTGTAAAATGAATTGGAAAAGGAAATTGTAAATCACTCCAGAACCCCAAATTGGGTCATGAAGACTTAGCTATTACTGAAAAACAGCAGTTACCCAAAGCAGCCATTCTACTTTGAAATAGTTCTATAGTTCCCTAATAGCAAATTTAAATTTGTCTTTCTGCAAATCCCACTCATTATTTTTAATTATACCTTCTAGTATCAAAGGGAAGTTTTAATCCCTCTTCCAAGTGATAATTCTTCAAATATTTGAAGGCTGATATCTCCCCCTTCACCAATACCCAAAGGTTTCTTGCCTCAGTGTTAAAAGTACCTATTTAACCAAGAGATTTCAAGGCTCATCACTATTCTATTGTCCACTTCTGGATGCTCATCAGCTCAAATAGAAAGGTTTTCTTTAATAAAATGTACTGTTCAGAACTGAACAGAATACTTAAAAAAAATCAGAGTACAAGATTATTTTGGACACCATCTTTCTCAGTTCATATTGGTAATTTTAGTTATGATAGCATACTGTTCTGTTGTTTCCATCTAAAATCCATGAAAAGTTTCAGATCTTCAAAGCATACTATTTTTCACATTCACTTATTTCTGTTTTTATTTTGGGGCTTGGGGATTTTACGAGTATTCTCCTACAACAATGACCAATGTGAAAGTATGTTTCACATGATAGTATATGTATAATCCAGAACAAAGTGCTTACCATTTTGGAAAGGGAGGGGACAAAAAGTAAGAGGGGAAACAATTTGGATCTTATAATTTCAGAAAATGTATGTTGAAAATTATTGCATGTAACTGGAAAAATAAAATTTCTTTAAATAAATATTAATTAAAAAAAACTTTCCAGATCTTTTCTAACCCTATTATCCTTCCCCTATTCTCATATTTATATAGTTGATTTTCCTTTAGCTCAACAGTAAGATTTGGGACAAAATGAGATCTCTACAGGACATGCAGTTGAAAATAATGCCCATAGACATTTATTCCTTGTGAATTTATCTTATTAGATTCAGCCCAATTTTCTAGTTTGTCAAAACTTTTTAAATCCTCAATATGTCAGTCAATATGATTGCTATTTATTACAGGTCTGTTCTATTCACAAATTTCCAAACATTGGCCTAGGTCTTCATTGAAGTCATTAATAAAGATGTGTATAAACATACAGATGAAAATGTTAACCATCACAGATTGCTGAATATATACAATCTAAGCTGACATTGAGACATTAATAAATAATCTCAGGGTCTGGACATTCTACTATCTTCCAGAGCCAACTAACTATACTACTTTATAGCCCATATAAATCCACTGTATCTCCAAGAATAGCATGGAGAAACAGTCCCAAGCTTTCATGAATTCTAGGTAACCCATAACTATGGCATCCCCTTAAGTTATAAGTACAGTATCTCTGTCCAAAAAAAATGAAAGGAAAATGATGCAAAAAATCTGTTGCTTCAGTGAAAAAAGTATGTTGCCTTTAAGATCATTGCCTCCTCTAATGATATATTCTAGAATTTTGCCAACATTCAAAAGTTAACTCAACAGCCTCTTCCATGGGCACTATATAAATGTTAGCAACTATTATTATTATTATTATTTCATTTTTGAAAATTGGAGCATTTACCCTTTCCAATCCTGCAAGACGTTTCTTGTTCTCAACAATATTTTAAGCATCACTAGTTCAGCAATTTAATTCAATTCAACAAATATTTATTAAATGAGCATGATATTGGGTGAGACAGAGGAAATGCAAAGGAGAAAAATGCACTAAAATTGTTTCCCTCAAAAACTTTATATTCTGCTGGGAGAAGGTGGGGAGGTAGAGATGAGATACAGTGTATACATAAACAATTACAAATAAATACAGAGTGATAAAAGTATAAGAGATAGAGTGTTAAAAACTGGGGGTGATGACGAAAAGCCTTATGCAGCAGGTAATGCCTAAGTTGTACTTTGAAAGAAGGTAGGAATTAAGTGAGGTAGGAGTGGATTCTAGACTTGGTGGTCCATTTATGGAAAGGAACTGTAAAAATTAAATTTCATCTCTAATAATAAAAATTATATTTTAAGAGGCTTTATTAAGGATTATTTAGAAATCAAGGATACAAAATAATAACCACGTGCCCATGGCTGATTAGCCAATTCAGAATCTCCGTGCTTAGCTTACTTACTACATCATTGCAATGGAAGAGGGAGAGGGAGGCATTACTGTCAGTTAAATACCAATTGACTCAGGTGAGATTATAGGGAATTCTGGGAAACACCAAGGACTTCTGGGGATTGAAGTCTGGGGTTCACAATCTCCATTTATACAGAACAGAGTGAGGAGATGGAATATCATATGGAGGAGAAACATCTAGAAGGCCACTTAAATTGAACTGGAGAGTTGATGAAGTTCTGTAATATGGAATAAAATTGGAAAATTAGGTAGGAGCTAGATTATGGAGGGCTTCAAGTACCAGGATGAAAATTTGACATTTTATTTTAGAGGCACAAGAAAGCCATTGAAGATATATGAGTAGGAGCATGGGCACAGTCATATCTCTGTTTCAGGAATACTGATGTGGTAGCAGTTGCCTCCATCAGTTCTTTTAGTAGCCTGGCAAGTAGTTCTACAAGACTTGGTCAATTGAATTCATCAAGTACTTTTATTACTTCTCCACTTATCCTTGATGGTCATTTTGGTCCTGTCCTTTCTAGTCCAAAGATCATTTCCCTTAACAGAGAGAAATGGGAAAAGTATATTTGAGCAGCTGTTTCTTCTCTAAACCATTGGTTATTATGATTTCACATACCAGGAACATCAGTCCTATCTTTGCCAGGGTTCCCCTCTTTCTGCCAATACAGTTTAAAAAAAAATTATTAGCTTTCTTTCTAGTCTCAGCTAAGTTTGAAATTCATGTTTCTCTTTGTATTCTTACAGGATCATGTCATGCATTTGTAAGCACCCTCCATCTATGCAGTAATGAAACATCTAACAATTTACACCAATCAGGTAAATTTTCATTGAGGATTTTAGATCTTTCTTCATCAGTATTTCTGAATGGCATAGGATACTAACTTTTACTGGATTTAAACTGTAAATTCTCAATAATAATAAAAAGATAGGGAGCCTCTAGCTGTCACAGTGGATAGAGATCCAGGCCAGGAGTTGAGAGGACCTGGGTTCAAATCTGGTCTCAGGCATATCTAAGCTGTGTGACCCTGAGCAAGTCATTTAATCCCAACTGCTTAGCCCATACCACTCTTATTCCTTAGTACTGATATAGAATATTGATTCTAAGACAGAAAAAAAAGGTTAAGAATTATAATAAAATTATAAGAATTAAAACAGAAAATATATGTTTCTCATGACTACATGCTAAATACAAAGAAATATAAGTATTACTGAACTCCAAAATGCCATTTCCATTGGAGAATTCAAGATGTGTATGGGATTTTTAGTACCATATTAGGTTCTTAAAAGATTTGTAGAGTAGCAAATGGGGGAAAAAAGACTCTGGAGCTATGTGAATTCATAATTTTTATATATTGAGCCCAGGAACCACACCGACCAAAAACTCAATCCTCTCCCCCGAGTCTCCAGACCCTCCTATCTTTAAGGACACCATCCAAGTTGCCTCCCCTCAGTCCTCACATCTACCAATCACTCTTCATCAATTTCCCTGTCAATGGAGGCTCTCGCTTAACCCAGGACCGCCCAGAGGTTTCTGGCTTTTGCACATGTCTGTTGAAGGTCATATTTTTCAAATGATTAAATCTATACTCCTTTGCTACAGCCCTTTCTAAATCCTGTTAACTTGAGTATGGTAGAGATTGGAATAATTAAATTTTGATCTAGGCTGCAGCCCTTACTCAATCCTATTAGGACTGAATAGGGTGGAGATTTATTCCAAGTATCTCCATTGTATCAATTCTAAAATCAATCAAGACTCAAAGAAATTCCTGTTCTATGCTTAAGCATAGATCAAAGTCCTTTCCATTGTTCAGCAAAGGGGTTCTGTCCTAAAGTAATCTTAAGAAGGGAAGAGAAGGAACCTCCCATGCCAATGGAGTTCCCATTCCAATAGACTATCAGTAAGAAATTTTCCAAGTATGAAATATCCCAATGGTGAAATTTTCAACAATTATAAGTCTAAGGAAATTTGAGGTTTACAATATACAAGTATATACAGTAAGTTTCATTCTATTAAGATGGCACTTTGGAATTCTGTGTTGACAATGAGAAAAAATTTAAAGCACTTATTCTACAAATAAATAAAATTCATGGAAATCTTTCTTGAGCAGCAGAAAAAAAAATTTAGGACTAATTTCAGCAAAAAAGAATGAAATCCAAGTGGAATGAGGAGAACATTCTTCTCCCTACCCTATCCTACCATTACAAGCATTCTTCCTCTACTTCCCCCCCAAAAAGAAAAAGAAAATGATTCAGTATTTATTCATGAAGTTACTAGTTAGATAAGCAAGTCATGTTTTCAAACATCACATCATGTAGGAGGAGTAATAAATCATTTGAGCTGAGGGAATGCCAAAACAGAGAGAGGGGAATACACTTTGTGCTAAAACATTTCTTGTTTCTATTAGAATACATGTGATTGGCACATAAAAGGTGGAGTAAACATTCTTCTGAAACACAAAATGTTACCAAATCTCAAATCGTAAGCAACACACTAAGTCCCTGAAGTGGCTGTTTGTTTTCATGATTACTCTAAACAAAAAGAGAAAGCATATAGTCCCCCCTGAATATATCAGAGTCAAATAAATCTTGACTGATTGACAGAAAGTAAAAGACAATTTAAGTGAACAGATGTGTCAGCAACTGCCCAAAGACAAATGATTAAGAAAGAAAGTCATGTTCTCTCAAATACTGCATCATATTGGATAAAAACATTTTCCCCCAATCGTTGACAGTGATGTTACTCTTTAGAATCAAGACAAATTTCTTAACTGGGCAGGTAATTTAGATTTGGCAGCACCAGACAAAAACTGAGTACAGCACTTTATACACAGGTAATTAAAAATGATAAGACATGACAACTTTGATCACCTTCTTTTGGCAAAGCTTAAATGTTTCACGTTTGATTTTCATAAAGTGACTTTCTTGAAACAGAAGGGATCCATTCCACTTCAAATACCTGTGATTTCAAGTTGTCTGGTTAAAAATAGCTCTGATATTCTATCAGCAGGTTTGAATGGGAAAAACTGTAATCTCATTTCTAATATTTCAAGATAAAAAGGAGTTAAAATACCTAGCTTTAGAAATCACTAAGTTTCAATCTGTCATTCTAAGTGTCCTCTTTTACTTTAGGCAGTATAAAATGAGAGGATGAATCTGTGGTAGTCTTTGCTTTAAGAGTTGTTAGGATAAATGACCAATATTAATACTAAAACAAGGATTCAGGCAAATAATACAAGCTATTTGTCATTTTTCAACACTTTTCAGACAACTATAAGACAGTCTGAAGAACTCAAATAAATAGAATATAGATTTGATAACTGTTTTTAATTTTATTCCATTCCATCCCAATAAACAGGCAATTGTGGTAATGATAGTGAACATGTCTGTGTTTACTACACACACTTATCCCTGTGGAGACAAGGTGACTTCAGCAGGAAGAGCATTACACTTTACATGTCTAACTCCTGGGACATTCATTATCTAATTCTAAAGAAAAAAAATAAGACTTACATTGCACAATGTGTGAGATCAAAAGTGCAGCACTGGTTTCATTACATGTTAACCTGCCCTGAGCCAGGTCCTGCTTCACCTGCAGAGCAAAGAGGTACCTGCAAACAGATGGGAGCATATGAATCAACCAAACCCAGGAAAAAAGGCACTAAGATTAGACTCTCCCTTGGCAACAAGTCCTCCGCACAGTTAGAAACCAAGGAAAAACTGTGAAAAAATCTTCAGGCTTAAAGGCCAAACTGAAAACAAAGAATAATTTAGACTTGCTATTCATTATAATTGGATTCTACATGAGTAATGACAACATAAATACCTTTCTTGCCTAAAAATAAAAGCAATAGCTTATGTTTATGTCACTTTATGTGACCCTAGGAAAGCCATTTAATCTCCTTAGATTTGTTTTCTTTTCTATCAAATGAGGACATGGATTAGATGGCCTCTGACATGCCTTCCAAGTGCTAGACCCCTGACACATAATTTTAGAAGCTTTTTCACATATTTTATCTCACTCAATCCAGATAATCCCATACCAATATTATTTTACAGATCAGGAAACAGAGACTCCAGAAAGTTAAATTCTTTACACAAGGTCACATAATTGATGAATAATATTGTTGGGTCCAGTACTATCCCATGTTTTCTTGAGAAAAAGAAAATTAGTGAGCACATATAATAAATTTTTGAAATGAGAAATAGTTTTTTATATTTTGGAAATTCTAGTCCTAACAAGTAATATCCACCTCCTATAGAATTATTTCCCATATAGTTTGGGGAGGAATAGAGGGAGGAAGGGGAAGGGGAAGGAGAAAGGACATTTATGAAGAACTTACTATGTATAAAGCTCTATGTCAAATACTGGGGACATGAGGAGAAAAATCAACACAGTCCCTGCTGTCAAAGAACTCACATTCTAATGGAGAAACAGCATGAATGGAAGTTTCATTTGCATGTCAGATGGAAAGGTTCTGTCTTAACAGTCCAGGGGCAGATGGTAATATCTCTTCTCAACTGCAATTCCCACTAATAATGTCCTATCAACTTCTGATATTGAGCTACTTGATAGTTCCAAAGGCTTAGGTGGCAAGAATTTTCTTTTCTGGGTCTTCAGTAGCGGAAGATGTCATGCCTGAAGGAAATTGCTAGGCTGCATCTTCTTAGGGCTTGCTTCCCAAGATGAGGCTATTATTCCCAAGGCTCTTGAGTTCAGGATCCTAGACTACCTCCAGTGAAATCAGAGAGAAGATGATAGTCAAGTCTGCAGTCTCGGTTTGACTCACCCGGCATAGTTTGTCCCCTGTTTCTCCTTTGAGTCTCCTATTGCTTCAGGTGATTTCAGGCTTACCTGCCCTGTGATTGGCAATTGTTTGGAAGTTTGTAAGAATGGGTGGACTTCTCTCCATAGGAGATGCTTGCTCAGATGATGGCAGTGATGATCATGTTGTCTCTTCCATGGCTCTAGTCTACATCTGCCATTGTGTCCATCTAGCCATCATTCATTGGCTAGTCAGTAGGTGCTGCCTATGATGATGAGGACTATGGGCCTCCTTCCCATGATTTGTCCCCTCAATAATGGGGAAACATTTAAAATTTCAGATAAAAACCTGAAATAATGTCTTCTAATACCCATTACTAAAAGCATCTCAAAGCCTTTGAATACCAATTTTATGGTTCATTGGTAGCTCTCAAAATGTTCCCTAAAAACATTTTACACAGGTACATACACATAGCCTCTGCCCAGGGTTCTATCTACTAAGGAAAAAAAGAAGCAAGAGAAGATATAGGATATAAAGTAAACTCAGTAGACCATATAGTTCTATCTCTATAGGTTTTGAGATAAAAGGAGAAGGAAGAAGTACACAATATGGTATGATAATCTTGTTTTAGATGATTATCTTATTTTTTAAAATCACCAGTTTGACATGTTGACATTCACATTTCCTCATCAGTTAATTATTATTTTTTTGCTTATTTTTTCAGATAAAAAGCAGGGGATCTGATTGTACTAAAAAAAATCCTATATTTCAAATACTATAGAGTTTGCCATTTCAAAAATATCCTCTGTATGTTTTTTACAAATAAGTGATCAGGAGAAAAACCAAAAGGGAGAATCACAGGCTTTGCTGATCTTCAGAAGTAGTCATTATGTAGGCTGTAAATGCTATCTAGTTTTGAAAGCATGCCTTTGTAGAGGACCAGGTGCCTTTTTGAAGACTAAAGGAAGAGATTTTCATTCTTTCTCCATCCTCTTCCCCAACCCAACTTTCCAGCAACTCTGATTTTTGGTTTTGTTTGTGACATTATAAGATTTTTTGTTCAAAGAAAAAAGGAAATCACTCTCAGTCTTAGAAGCACTAGTGAAAGCAATATGTGTGACATATCACAACATTACAAACAAGGAAATATGTGATATGATTTATACAACCTACGTACAAGTCTGCCTTCCTGGGAAGGTAAGAGAAAGAAAAAATTCTTTTAAGTTTATTAGTTTCTTACTGAATAGAGGATTGTGAAAAGAGGCAGATTTCATAATAATCATATCAAAAAAGAAAGAAAAGAGCATTGATAAATCATTTAAAAATACAATAAGAGAGCAAAAGAAAATGTAGAATGGAACCCAGACAAGCAAAGCAATGTTGAAACTATCATGTGAAATTTGAAATGCATATGTTTTAAAAGTTGTATGTAATGGAGATTAACAATTTCATGAGGCTCTTTTTCTATTCTTTGAATGTGGAAATATTCATGTTTGCTCATGCTTAGCAAGTAAATAATAATAAAAGCAAAAAAAATTAGTTCTATTGCATCCTCCACATACATGCATCAAAATTCTACAGTCCCTTTTGCTATAAGATTTTTAAGTCTAAGATGGTATTAAGATCTGGATGTCCGTAGGGTCTGGATATTCATTATAATGAAACCTTTCATTATAAAGGCTCCTCAGGGAAACCATTAATATTTCCCAGGTAACTTGAAGGCATTTCTGGCACTAAGGAAGTAACAAAAGCTTTAGTGCTTTAGGCTGAAGATTTTCCTTCTTTCCTCATTCACCTAATTGTTGGTCTGCCTCTCTGCTCCAATATTTTCCATTTATTTTGCACATATCCTATATTTACCTATTGGTGGACATTTTCTGTATCACTCCCATCCACACCCATAGAATATAAAGTTCTTTGAGAGCACAGACTATTTTCCAGTATCTGCCTAGAGCTTGAGACATGGGTATTTAATAGGAGCTGTGTTGTTTCTGATTCTTTTATACAATATCACATTCAGAAATTACCCTGAAAACACAAGGATGAAATGTCATTCCATAAGAATTCAATCTTAAGACAGTTTTAGTTGGTGATAATAGCTAAGAATTGTTTTCTCTTCTGAATGTGAGTAGGAAATGGGGAATCTAACAGTTGTTGTAACACTGATGTTGATGCTCTTCCTTTTTAAATATCCACTTTAATTAGCTTCACTTGGGAGTCTTTATCTAATTTCTGTCCCTTTTTATGTGTTTCATAGAAGAAATTCCTAACTTCTTTGCTAGTCGGAAGAAACAACAGCAAACACTTGATGCTTCAATCTGTCAGCAAGCTGCAGCAGCTACTTCAAATAGTATCCACCCAATTCACAAGGAAATTCACAGCCAGCTGGAGAGGGTATCAGTGACCGTTTTAGGGGAAATGTGCTCTGTGGGATAGAGAGAAAAGATACTTTGCACATAGAAATGTGCCAAGGCTGGTCAACACAGAAGAAATGACTCAAGGTTCCATAATAGAGAAAAAGTGATCTTTTAAAAACAATAAAAACCAACAAGTTTTATATTTGCATTTGTCCTGTTTTCTCTTGTAGATGTTTAGGAATAATAGGTTTTCAAGCATATGGAATGTGCTATTTAATAAATATGAAGGAATTTATTCTTGTTCAACAGAAAAGTGCAACCCACTCAATCTTATGTGGGTATAAATGGGAAGTGAGAAGCAACTCTTAGATGACGAGAGGATTAATGGCAGAATTAGAAGAGTTCATATTCAGCTCAACTCTAATGCCTCCTTAGTTGTCTTAAATAGCCCACACACGGGACACTTAAAGCATCATGAAACCATAGTAATCAGAAAGTGGGTTATGCCTTGATTGCTTTATACACTGATTTTACTCATGTGGGAATCTGGCAGTGTAGCAGCTCTGGTATTCGAGCATTTCAAGTCCTTAGAACTTGGGAGATTGAGCAGATGTTATTTACCTTCCAACACCAGTTGGTTGCTGTCATCAGATTTTAATAGATCAGAAATTTCAGATCAGTTTTATTTCACACTGTTCTGGAAGAATGTTCTCATGGGAAATTTTTTTAAATGACCATATTGGGAGTCATAAGAAAGCTAATTTAATACTTGAACTAAGAATGTAGAACTGCAGGTGTTTATCTATTCTGATAGAGAAGTTGGCACAGCACTCATGCAGGTTTGGTTTGAAGACAGTAAAGTGGATAAGATTGTATAAATCAAGAAACTCAATAGAAAAAAAAAAAGAAACCATTCTCATTGAACTGGTTTCTTCCCCCTCTCCTTTTCCAAGAGAGGAATACTCAAAAGCAACCATTAAAAAAAAAAATAGAATGGATGCAATGTAATTTTTCCTCCCAAACCTCATAAACTGAAACAAGCAAGAGAGTGAAATCTAAAGGAGGATCATTGAACTGGTAAACCAAACACACATTTTCACTCATTCATGACCTTCCTTGCCATCTACTCTGTACATGTCATCTACACAAGGAGTTGTTTACATTTAACCTTCTTCACTACAATGTAAGCCCTTTGAACATATGAGCTGTTTTTGTCTTTGTATCCTTGGTGTATAGTGCCTGGCATGCAGAAGTGCTTAATAGATGCTTGCTGATTAACTCTTACAATGCGCAATTATTTGTCACAAATCACATATCACTACCAAAACTAGTGAGGTGTATAAGCTCTCAGTGGGGATTGATTGTAAACTTTCCTCTGAAATGATTCTAAGCTTGTCCAAATGGAAGGCACCCCTCAAAATAATAATTTTGAAAAGCCTACCATTTATATAGCACATTAAAGTGTTTGCAAAGCTCTTGACACACATTATCCTACTGGATTATCATAAAAAGTGTACAAAGTAAGTACTACTCACATTGTTATTATTATTATTCTAGTTTTAAAAACGAGAAAAGGGAGGTTTGGAGGGGGCAGGCTCATGTCAATACACATAATGAGTTCTGAGTCTGAATTTGGTCTGAAGTAAATTTGAAGTGAATTCACTAAACCATCCCACTTCTCATTGAAATGTGGAACTCTATCAAAAAAAAACAAAAACTGCTCAGAAGACCGATGTAAAGGGACTTATTTTAATGGGCTCTGAGTCAAGGATTTTGGTTCATTAATGATTGCCTTCTCTAGAAGTCTTAAACTGAGAACAGTGAATCAGAAGGTCCCTTGTGAAAAAGTTTTTAGAAAGCACCACCTCCATTCTGTTATTCATTCATTCTACAGACCCCCATTAATTATGAAAGTGCTAAACACTGTGGAGGTCTAAAAAAAAAATAAACCAAGCATGGCTTCCTGCTCATACATTTTGAGTGATGGGTAGGTCAAGTGTTCCTTTTCCTTGTTAATAAGTGGAAAAAACGAATTATTGAAAATATTGATATTTAAGACAATACCTAACCATCAGTAGAGAAGAGAGCACACACTCTATCAAGACATCAATAGATACTTTAGCGGGTTCCCATAAAAGGTAACACAGACAAGAGTAGCACAGGATTAGAAGATACTGATGGATGGGAGGAGATTTGGATTATTGCTGATAATATACAGATACATGAAAGCAAGGATTCCCTAAAATGCTGAAGTAGATTGGCACTTGTAAAAAAACAGAATTATGTTTACATCAGTATAGGACATTCCCTATAATCTGCAACATTACGGTTTCAAAGTTGCCAGAGGGCGAATGAGCTATCCAGCATCACATAGCCAGTATGTTGCAGCAATGAGACTTGAATGTAGGTCTTCCTCACTCCCAAGGCTAGATCTCCTTCCACTACAACACCATGACGGTCATTAATACACATTAAAACAACATTGAGGGGGGCAGCTAGGTGATTCAGTGGATAGAGAGCTGAGCTTGGAGATGGGAGGTCCTGGCTACAGACACATCATTGTTGTGTGACCTTGGGCAAGTCACTTACCTCCAATGCCCTAGCCCTTACTCCTCTTCTTAGAATTGATAAATAGATAGAAGGAAAGAGGTTTTTTTCTTTTAAACACTACATTAAGATTACCCCAGGACTTTGTAAGATTAAAAATTAATATCCAATATTTCAAGTACTATAAAGTTTATTATCAAACAAAATAGAACCACATGACTAAATTAATTTACCTGCTCATAAGGGCCTGCTCCAAAGCCACCAACAGGAAGGAAAGAGAGTTAGATACAGAACTCCATCCAATTTATCCTGTCTACATCAGCACATAATGGCATGAAGTGAGTGAGGTTCTGGGAATGGTAGTTTTTGCTGGGGATTATAGTTTTTTTAAGGTTAACAGATTCTAATTTCACAATTCCCCCTGAGATACTTTGGAAGACTAGTTTCCCCAATGGATCTTGCAAACAAACAACTAATAAATTATGATAATTTGTGGATAAAAGGGAAAGCTATGGCAGGTGAAATATGGCTGTTCCCCTCCCCCCCAATCTAATCTACTCAGAGAGAATTAGGGATTTCAGAACACCGCTTCTAGTCACCATAAATGTAAGAATTAAATTAATTTCCAATACTTTTGAAGTATTATTATTTTTTAAAATTTATTATCTGACAAAATAGAACCACATGACTAGGTTTTCTACCTGCTCAAAATGCCCGCTCCACCAAAGCCACCGACAGGAAGGAAAAGAACTAGATACAGAACTCCACCCAATTTATCCTATTTAAGTCAGCATATAATGACAGGAAGTAAGTGGGATTCTGGGAATCTTTTTTTTTTAACTGTTACCTTCCCATCTTGGAGTCAATACTGTGTATTGGCTCCAAGGCAGAAGAGTGGTAAGGGTTAGGCAATGGGGGTCAAGTGACTTGCCCAGGGTCACACAGCTGCGAAGTGTCTGAGGCCAGATTTGAACCTAGGACCTCCTGTCTCTAGGCCTAGCTCTCAATCCACTGAGCTACCCAGCTGCCACCCAGGGAATCTTAGTTTTTGCTGGGAATTAAAGTTTTTTTGTTTTTTTTTAGGGTAACAGATTCTAATTTCACAGCTTCAGAAATGAATTACAACAACTGTTTTATGCAATAATGAAAGAATATAATAAAGAAGCAAATATACAAAATATTCCAAGTTTTAATCACATTTAATATACTTAAAATCATTTTCACAAAAAGCAGAACAGGTAAAAAGGGCACATTTTTTACACGTAAGTTGATGGTTAAGTAGTTAAATATAAAAACAAATGGTCGAGTAAATATCATAAAAAACCATGCAAAGTCATCAATAGAATAGTACTACAAACACTAACCTTGTAAGTTCTTCTTGAAGTTGAGCATGGTCAGGTGGAAAGAATTTTACCACAAATTTAACAACAACATGTTTTGGTCCTAAAGGAAATGAAAAATAAATTGTGTTTAGGTTCTCTGTGTGCAGCCTTGATTTCCAAGCAACTAGAGCTTCCAAAATTCCAAGAAATGAATTACTGATTACCAGTTCCATATAAAACATTATAGTTCTAAAAGAAAGGGCCAGAAAATAAAAATTGAAATGAACTCTTGATTTTTAAATTTTTTTCTATAAAAAAAATTTAATATTCAGTCTAGGGTATTAAGAAAGGTAGGCTGATAAAATGTAAACAGAGGGCACAGTTTAGAGTTTTGTTCTATAGGCCATATATGAAGTCTTCCATTAGTTCCAGTGTTAGACCTGAGTTCACATATAAAAATACATATCAGTGAATAAAATTTTATCATGAATTGTCCATAGGAAATAGAAGTAGAATATACTGAGCTCTGCTTTCTTCTGACATAGAAGGCATTTTTTGGTAACATTTTGTAACATTTTCTGTGATTATATTTAGAATTTTAAACATAGATATAAGAAACAATAGTCACAGCATCATCACAAAAATCCCCAAACTAAAGATTCTAAATACCGAAATAGAATACTGGGGCAGTGGGAAATAGAGTAGAGGGCTGAATATTTCAGTGATTATGATTATGAAAAATAACACAGAATCTTCTCTGCTGTTTCAGCTGCTATATTGTATGTCTAATACAATCAGAGTGAACTATGCCCCCCTCAGTGATTTCCATGGAACCCAAATCATGTTCAGTCTCTTTCCTCAAATGTTTAGGAAATATCAAAGCCAAACAGACACTGATGCTAACCACAAGATGACCCTTCTATTTCCTCTGGTCAAATCAAAGCTTCTGAAACAGAGGGAAAAACCAAATATTCCTCTGAATGGTTACTATAACACATCTAATTAGGGCAAACTGCTTCTGAAAGGAATGCATATTGTAGAGATTTTGTTCATATACCGAATTTATTGTAGCAAACTACAGATCTATTAAATGAGAACCTTTACAACAACAAAAGAGTGACCTTTTTATTTCATGTGAAATTTGAATAGTTTTATTGCAACTTGGGGTGAGAATTAATGGGTTTTTTCTACATGCCTATATAAAATAAAGAGAATTCCCAATAACTGTTAATTAAATGAGTGAATGAGTATACTTCATTTTCTACATCCATCTCAAATTAAATTTTGAAAAAGGAAGAATGTGATTTATAGAGAGTACAGAAGAGATATCATGTTTAGGTTTTGTTGTATATTCCCTCAATCCATATGACCTTCTGCACAATATCCCAGAAGGATTTATTAGATATAAAGACAAGCCCATAAATAACCATGTTCTTTGCTCATCTAAAGGAATGAGAGTCAAGTTGCTGCTGAGTAACTAATCTGAATGCAACTGAGGGCTACAAGAGTGACCTGTGACTGATCATCTGAGACTTGTCATCAACTGAATGCAGAGAGAGAAAAGACAGGGGAGAAGTAGAAAGAAAGTCTATTTTCATACTCATATCCCACCCCCCTCTCTCCTTTTAAAAAACAAATTTATCACTTTTCCATCTTTACCAACATAAAAATAAAATCACATTACTATGGATCCCATTAAATTTGGATTCTGTGAATGTCAATTCAATCTCCCTTTCCCACTTACCCCAGTTTCTTCATATTCTCCTCTCCAACACAAAATTCAAATTCAATGGAGAGTATGTAGATAATTCTCCTCTCAGAGGAGAGGAGATTTAAATTATTTGCAATTTAAAAGTCATCGCATAGGGGGCAGCTCAGTGGACTGAGAACCAGGCCCAGAGACCGGGGTGGGGTGGGGCTGGGGGTCCTAGTTTCAACTATGGCCCCAGATACTTCCCAGCAGTGTGACCCTGGGCAAGTCACTTAAACCCCATTTCCTAGCCCTTACCACTCTTCTGCCTTGGGGCCAATACACAGTATTTATTCCAAGATGGAAGGTAAGGGTTTAAAAAACAAAATCATAGAATAAACGTATACACTTGATATTAAGGAGACATGAATTTAACTCTTCACTCCTTGAATTTATTGGTTTTTTAAAAAGGGTTAGACAGAGGCAGCAATAGGATATGAGAGCTAAAAAAACATTTCATAAGAAATTGACTTTCCTTCTCCTCTTCCAAGATGCCAGTTATAAATGCCAATATATGTAAAACAGACCAAATTACTCTTTGGCTTAATAATATGTGGTAGTTACTAATCAAAGACATTTCTGGTTTGCAAAATCAGCTTCTGATTGCCATCTTGTTATATTTAAAATGATAAAATTTTCACAGAGCATAGCATGCTGGATGATGAAAGACAACCAAAGAGACTCTAAATTAGAAGAAAAAAAAGTTTCCTAAAACTCTACTGTTAACTATTGAACAGTAAAGCTACTACTAATTCAGTATTTACCAGCACCGTTAAATGGATAAATATACTTACTTCTGATCTGTTTCACAATAGGTTTTAAAAGATCCAGCCATACCTTAAAAAAAAAAAAGCAGTTTGAAATATTAGTTCCCTATGAATGGTTATGAACATTTTAAGATGGCTCAAATTTGTTGCAATTCAAAATATTTTTAGTGTATTTTGGACCCTCTGGTACTTAATTCTCTAAAACAAGATCTTTTGCATTGACTGCTATTTCCATTGATAGAATAGGCTAATGATCCTAAATCTTAAAACCTAGCCTAGACTTAAAAATGGCTAAGATAGCAGAGTAGGAATTTTTCTCTTCCCATTTGTACTTCATCTTTGCCAACAATTCAGAAAACATCTGTACTAGTCTTGAGCTCTTTGAAGTGCCATCTCTTCCTTTCTAAAAAAAAAAAAAGCAACAACAACAACAAAAAAAACAACAAAAAGTAGTAGAGTGTGACAACTTTCAAGTGTGAAAGACAGGTTTCAAACAAGAGAGAAACTCCTAAAAACTGATTCAATTTACTTATAAAAATTGATTCATAACTTTTTCTTCTTAACTAATATAAAAATAAAACCCCATTGATACTGATTCCACCAATCTGGATTTTGTGAATATCAATTCAAAACAAGCATCTATTTGACATCACTTACTGGCAAAGCACTAGAGATACAAAGACAAAAATTAAATACCTACTCAAGGAATTTATATTCTCAGAGAAAGCATAAATCATTTCTAAGCAAATATAGAAGGATCTAAGGAATATCATTCTATGTGTTAAGGGGCAATGTGGCATTCAGAGAGCTCTGTATGGAGTCAGATAGACCTGGACTCAAATTCTCCTCTCCTTTTTATCCTACGTGATCCTGAGCTAGTCATTCAATTTATCAATGGTCCAGATAACTCTATAAAAGTACAAGCTGAAGAATAGCTTCCAATATGCATGGATAATGGCAGTGTTTCACTGAGAGACCTCTAAACTGAAGAAATCACTAGTGTGCTTTAAAAAAAATTCCCCCAAAATATGGTGTCTCCTGATATAATGTACAGTCTTCAATGGGATTGTGTATGTTTGTTTTTGGTATAGGCATTTTTTTGTGGCTTTATTGAAGCAAAATTCACTACTAACTGAAAGAATCATGGAAGAATACTGAACCTTGAAGGAAATAAAAGGATACTGTAGGCATATATGAGGAAGAAAGGCACTCTAGGATGGGGAATACCTTTGGATTTTGCAATTCAATGCAATGAAAGGAGATGGAATGTCACATTCTGGGAGGCCAGCAATCTAATTTAACATGAATTAGAATGGCATCCTTCTACTTGCAAGGTGAAGAAATTCAGTTTACTCCCAAATTAAAAGCATAAAAAGACTGTATGCATATATATTTAAAAGAACTACCCTAAACTATGAAGAGCACAATATTTTTCTGTAAAAGGATTTTACTATAATTGTAAATTTATTAAAACAAACTTGATAAGGTCACTATGCCAGGTAATATTTTGTTGGCAATTAGTTTTCACTTTATATGGTTGGAAGTCATAAACCTTCTAATTAGCCTTCTAATTCATTGATTTTATAATCTTTTCCTTTACTAATTCATGCTAGCCTTCTTTCTTATTAGATCTAATTTAGTAACAATGTATAATGAAATTATCCTTACTACTTACTACATACTGCCCACGTTCCACCCATCTTCTGCCCAAAGAAAAAGGAAAACTTCCTTAAGACTAGCTACATTGATATTCATAGACAATATAGTTTAAAAATGGAAATAAAATGTTATTGTTAATCTCTGGTATTTTCCACTGGTTCTGATTTGGTGAGAAATAGGAGAAGCCTGGCACCTAAAGACCTGTGCTCCTGTCTCTTTTCTTACTCAGGCTAGCTTAGTGACCCTAGGCAATTCATTTAACCTGTAAGAACCCCAGGCAAGTCTCTAAATCTCTAAGCTGCCAAAACTCTAAACTTAAGAGTTGCCAAATTGCTCTGAGAAGCAGAGGTTGTTCATGGGAATCTCCCTACATAAATTAGATCACAGACATGTTCAGACCAAAAGGAAAAAAAAACACATTTTGCAAGTAATTTAGGGCAAAGCAACTATATCTTGGCAACATTTTTAGAATTGTTTTTAAACACTAACAACAACTCTATTCAGTCTGGCATTTTTGTGAAAACCACTAAACACAAACACCAATATGAGCCAACTGGGCATGTGATTTTGAAAAATGCAGGTCTGGGCAACATAAAATGGAAAACTTAAAAAAAAATCAATCAACTCATTTTGCCCTCTCCAACAAATCAAATGTTGCTGAAGAGAATCAGTGTGGGTTTGTGATTCCCTTGACCAGTCTTAGGTGAAGTTGATAAAATGACATTATAGTGAAGAATATGGAGGCTTTAAAAAGAAAAAAAGAAAAAATGTAGCAGCTATAGTAAAATCCCCCTGTTAATATTTCTAAATAAACACTTAAGAAATAGCATTGGTCTTGAAACAAAGTCACCATTATGGAATGGGAATCAAATTGTACTTGTAGGAAAGCCAAAACAGGTGAGGTTTGCTCAATTATGGTCAAAGCAAAGGGGTAAAGTACAGAGAGACAATTTCATAAAAATAACTAACTCAGCTTAGAATATGGTCACTTTCTTACCACCAATAAAATTGTGACCACAATAACAGCCATTAACATAGTAATTGTTGAATGGATGTACTTGGCAATGGAAATTAAGAGCATACTGAATTTAACAAAACATCTGCTCACCTATGCCAATATATAAAACTGTGGTAAAGCTATATCCATGTGAAATATTAAATTTATTTTAACCATAAAGGTTTGATCATAAAAAGAAATGGGGATTCTACATTAATCTCCTTTATTGCCACTGTAATCCCCAAAGTTCACAATGTAATCCCTTTCCCTTTTCCCACACAATGTAAATCAGTAAGTATCATGTATGTCTGTGTATTTACATAAAAGTCCATGCCGAGATACATTTTATTTTAAAAACTTTTTGATATATTTTGGCTTTTGTTAATATCACCATAGTTTCCCTATATATTCCTTTCAAGCCTTTTCCCAGGGAGTCATCCTTTGTCTTGTTTTGTTTTTAAAACAATCTAAAAAAAAGAACAAGAGGGGAAAAACTACAGAACTACATACATTGAAAAATTTTGAAAATACATGCAATATTCAATACTTGTGGATCTCCCACCTCTGCAAAAGGGCAGAACCAGAGTTTCAAGATATTTTAAGAGGAGGGGAAAAGCAAGATTGAAAATAATTGTCAAATTCTAAATTTAAACAGAGCAAAAATCTTATGCAGCACCTAGTTTGGGTAATATATCAGGTCATAAAATATAAAAAGGAATGTTCTGAGATAATGTCAAGATTGAATATTAAAGTTGAGTCCAAAAGACTTTAGGTCTTTTGAAGCATTTTACATGCTCACTGTAAGAATACAAAACACTGCACTGAATAATTAAATTTAAAAACTGTCATAAATGTCTATAGTATCAGAAAAATGCAAAATTCTAAAAATTAAAGCTTGAGAAAACTATAAATTTGATCATTACTAGGGATCCTCATAATATTCGCATTTTACGATTCATAGTGAATAGAGGAAAATCACAAAAGAAAGAAAGTACATAATGATGTGTTGTGGAGGAAATTCAATAGGTAGCGTCAGATGCTATGCTAATAAAAGAGATTACATTATTAAGGATGTATGCTTAGAGGGTGGTGTAACAAGAGTGTTTTTTATCCTTCTGGTTTCCTACAAACATTCTGTTCCTTTTCTCATGACTGTATTGCACCATGATTGCTATGGTAGGCTTTGTCTAATTTTTAATATTATGTGACTCAACATAATTTAAGGTCATACTCTTCATTGTTAAAAGCAAAAGATACAAAAATGGGATTTGGAGAAAAGAAGGGTCCTTGAGGAATGGACTAATTTCTCATTCACATATAAGTACATGATTGGTGTCTGCTATCTCCTAAATCTGATAAACACAAACTAAATGAAAGATTAATATTATTTCACCTACCGTGATCTTTTTATGATCTGGAAACTCAAGACCAAAATAATCTCCTTCAACGAGGTTTAGGTGGTTGCAAACTGCATCCAGCAACACTTTCCCTGGAGCTCGTTGCTATGAAAAAACAAAAACAAACAAATAAAATAAAAGAAATTTCAACTCACTGTATGACAGTGGCAACTGAAATCAATCAATTAATATTCAATATCCACTTATTTAAGTCTTTAAGCCAGTACTATTGGCAGGGTAAGAGTGGGGGGAGGCAGGAGAAATACACTGGAAAAATTCTTGCCCTTGTGGATTTAATAATCATACAATCCGGTCAGACAATTTGCCTTTATTATGCCCAAATTATGTACCAGGTACTATGCTCCATGCTACAAATACAAAAATAAAACAATTACTGCTCTCAAGGAGATCACAGTCTAGTGAAGCTCACTAGGTTCTTCATACTCTCTTGAAGTATAACTCAAATTAACAAGATAAAATGGACCAAACTGCAGTCTCCAGCCCCAAAACAACAATATTATAAACATGTGATTGATGGTTTTGCATGGCTTTTTATTTTTACCAGACCTCTGGTAAGAATGAGGTGCATTTCAGGAGCTAATTAATTATTTAACAGATGTATTTGATGATGGCAATTAGGAACCTAGTGAAGTTAACAAAACAGCAACTCACCTATGCTAATGCCTAAAAATGTAGTAAAGTTATATCCATGGAAAATACTAATTTTATTTTTTTCCCTTAGATGGCATCTGTACTTCTAGAACTCTTACCATATGTCCAAAGTGACGTAAAGAGCTATTATTAAATTATAGGAGACCCTCTAGGGATATAGCGCACGTACTAGTCCTAGAACACTCAACAAGGGAAATACTATCAGCTACTCCCAGGGAACCAAGAGCTAGAATAAAATGTGGTCATTCAGTAAGTCAATAAACATTTAAGTGCCTGTTCATATTAGGTGCTGTGTTAAGGGCTTGGTATATTTTTTAAAAAGGCAAAAAGATAGTAGCCAGGCCACCCCCAAACTGCAAAGCTCATAGTTTAATAGATGAGACAACATTAAAAAAACTATATACAAATAAGCTATTATGTTGAACTATAAATAATCAAAAGAGGGAAGGTACTGGAATTAAAGGTAATGACAAAAGACTTTCTCTAGAAGGTGAGATTTTAGCTGAGATTTGAAGAAAGCCATGGAAGCCTAAGTTTCCCATTCTCATTCCATCACTCCAAATATGGATCTTTATCTTGATAAGTAAATCAGTACTCTACCAAAAATCTATAGGTCTGTTGTCCAGTGTCCTTAGAGGAACATGTTGATTCAGCTAAAGAATTCACTTTAATGGCCTAAAAGAATAAGGAATTTGCTGAATAATTTCTTCCATGAGGTTAACTATAGTAAAATAATCAAATATAAGGGTAATGGTCTTTAAAGGGTTAAAGTGTAAGAGGCCCTGCATTAGAGCTTGATAATGGGTTTTGGTTTTGCTTTTTTAAAAAACAAACAAACAGAAAAAGAACTCAAGATTTCTAATCCTTTGATGACAACACCAGACAATACTTCCTTTTAAAGGTAAATTACAAGAATGACCAACCAATTTCCAGATCATTTGGCTAGAGCTCAAATTTCCCAAAGATTTCATGGAACTAAGTGAACTTCACAAACCTGATCTGGTCTGGCTTTGCAGAGTCTGGGAAATAAGTCTTATATATTCAACACTATAAGTCAGAATTGAGAACAAAAACCAAAATGCAGTGAAAACCTTCATGGACGTGACCTTATCCTAAGAACTTTACAGGATATATAGAAGCTTAGTACTGTGCTTGGCATATAAGGTCGGTACTAAACTATTTGATTGACTGATTACAGAAAGACACTATTCACATCCTAAACTGGGTAACTGTTCCTTAAAAAAGAAAGTTTTAGAAACTTGTGACACTGTCCAAGTATTTTGCTCTATCAACTTTATATAAGCATTTCAAATATCACCTATGCTCTGTCTCAAAACTATGCAAGAATCACATGCCTAAGTCTTTGAGAAATGATGTGTCTTTAACTGATGTCTAGAAACTGATCAGAAAATGTAAAACTGATCGAATCCTTTTTTGTAAAAGTTTATTTTTTTTAGATTTGAAAATTTTTATTTAATTAAGAGTATTTTTCCATGGACACATGATTCATGTTCATTCCCTCCCTTCCTCTGACCCTACTCCTATATCCAACTAGCTGTTCCATTGGGTTTTACATGTGTCATTGATCAAGACCTATTTCCATATTATTAATATTTGCACTAGGGGGATCATTTAGAATTTGTAGAATAGTTTAGATATGCTTTGTTGTTGTTTAGTCCTATTCAACTCTTCATGACACCACTGAGAGTTTCTTGGCAAAGGCAATGGAATAGTTTCCCATTTTCTTCTTCAGCCTATTTTGCAGATGGAGAAACTGAGACCGACATGGTTAAATAACTGCCCAGGGTCACATAGGAGGAAGTTATCTGAGGCCAAATTTGAACTTAGTAAGATGGATCTTCCCAACTTCAAGCCCCACACTCTATCTACTGAGCAATTATCTCTCTTCCCCCCACTTATAACATTCCTTTAAAGAGTAAATTTAAATCAATGATTGTTGACTGACAGACTAACTTTCACAAAGTGCTTAAAATTCAGTACAGCTTCCTATTACTCAGTACTTCTTCAACGAGAAAACCCCTGCTTAAAAAAAAAAAAGTATCTTGAAACACTAAATTCATTTCTATGTAATGTTGATACACACATACACATATACATTAATTGTGTTTCTGAGAATAAGGCAATAAAATTTGAAGCATCACCAGTGAAATTCAATATCAGGATTTAAAATAACACTCATGGGAGCCACAGTATAACAAATTTAATTCAATAATTATCTATTGAGCATTTATCTACAGCTTAATGGCTCTATAATGGCTATTAAGGACTTTGATTTAATATTTTTACTTTTCTTCATCAGATTACTAAGCACAGTCAAAAACAGGTTTCAGATACCATGGTGTCCAAAAAATATGGATCCTTATGGCTTTGCAAGGTTGCCTGGGCACATCAGTGTCCACACAGCTGAATTCCATGGTATGAAATGATCCTCCCAACAGTGGCAGGGTTAAAGGATTCCTATGACTTCCAAAAGGAAACTCATATCAAGGATTTTTGTTCCTTCTTTTTTATATGATAACTTTTTGTTCTTGGCTACACAGAGTTTTGCCAATCTACAAAACGGTTCTATCAATACACCAGGTTGGTCATGTAATCTTCTGTGAACAGCCTTTTCTACTGACAAGACCCAGGGTATTTACTGTCTCCCCTAAAAGAACTAATCATCTTCAACTTTTATGCAGTATAAAAAGCAAAAAAGGCTAAGAATATGAAAACAATTTTTCATATCTACTTCATACCTGGATTTTTCATATGTGTATTAACCAAAGTCCAATTCTTCCAAATATAAGAAGTAATCATTATTGTTATAATAATAAATAATAATTCTGTATTATGTGTAATTAATGAGGGTCTAATGTGTATGTAGACCCCATCAACTTGTTTGAATAAATTAATTTCTTCATGTGGAAGAGTCCATGGAGCTTACTTCTAGGAGAGTGAAAATGAAAAGGAATGGAAGTGCTTTGAAGAGTCTCTGGAGATCGTACAGAAATTCTGTTACTGGTTCTGGCTGGCTGTCCATGAGTGGAAGCTTCTACTGGGACATTCAAAGGGGATTATCAATTTCAGCTTGGGTTCTTTTTTTTTTTTTTAAACCCTTACCTTCTGTCTTGGAGTCAATACTCTGTATTGGCTCCAAGGCAGAAGAGTGGTAAGGGCTAGGCAATGGGGGTCAAGTGACTTGCCCAGGGTCACACAGCTAGGAAGTGGCTGAGGCCGGATTTGAACCTAGGACCTCCGTCGGTTCTCAATCCACTGAGCTATCCAGCTGCCCCCTCAGCTTGGGTTCTACACCTAGTTCAACATCAAAGCCCCAAGGAACAAGAAGCAGCCTATGGGCTTGACCTCATGGCTCATGGTCAGAGGAAGCTAAGATAAGGACATATCCACCAATGGTCATTTCCTGTAGGATACCTCCTTTTCTGAGACCAAGTATAAAGGTATAAAGGGTATAAAGGGAAGAGTATTCATGGGTATCTCATAGGATTTGCCGCTGCATATTCTATGTTCCAAAGAAATTGACAGCTAGTAGTCTTTAAATGTTCCCTCTACTTTCCTATCTCTCCATCTCCTTATCATTCTTTTTTTCCCTACTTAGATTGTCTTTTTCTCCTCTATGTCTGTTGAAGTCCAACTCATCCTTAAAGGTTCGATTCAAATGTCACTTTCTTCCATGAAACCAAAACGAATCCACAATGACCTGTCACCTCTTCAGATCAAATATTCACAGGATGAGATTTAAAACTTGAAAGAACAAGGTCATCTTGTCCAAACTTCTCATTTTACGAATGGAGAAACTAGGGGCAACAAAGGTTAAGTGACTTCTTCAAGCCTGTACAAGTACTAAGAGTCAAGGCCAGGATTTGAACTCAAATTTTCTAACTATAAATCTAACACTTTTTCCATTGAGTCTCACTATTACATCTATAGAAGACACAATAAGAAAAAAACAAATCAAGCCATTGTTCACTGGAAATTTTGTATAAGATGAAGCACATATCTGTGTATATCTGTGAAGATTTTATTCTTCCCAGAAAAGATGCATTATCTCAAAGCCAGCTTTGCAAAAAGACATTTAATTTCAAATGATGAATTCTATGCACATTTTTTCTATCAAAAACCGATAAAAAAATTTTTAAAAACCACAAAAATCAATATTCCAAATTGCTAAAGCAAATCTGTAGTGAAACTGGAAGTTTAAATTAAGTATAACATATCCATCATAGATCTTAAAAATAATAACATTAAAAAAATCCCTTAAAATAAGCAATTGAATAGGATATTTTTAAAAACTTGATAAATTATAAAATATTGATTTTTAAAAGCTGAACAAAAAACATGAAGTAATTTGAAAATGCCTTCACATTTATTTGAATATAATGCAGGATTTTTAAAAATAACCATGGAGGGGGCAGATGAGTAGCTCAGTGGATTGAGAGCCAGGCCTAGAGATGGGAGGTCTTAGGTTCAAATCTGGCCTCAGACACTTCCAAGCTGTGTGACCCTGGGCAAGTCACTTGACCCCCATTGCCTAGCCCTTACCACTCTTCTGCCTTGGAGCCAATACAAAATATTGACTCCAAGACGGAAGGTAAGGATTAAAAAAAAAATAGCCATGGAGTTATTTTTATCTCCACTTTGCAGATGAGAAAACTAAGGCTTTAAAAGAATAAGTGACTTGAGTAGAGTGATATCATTTGTGTCACTATTATGGAAGAGATGTAGTTCAGAGTCCCTGTGGATGCTGTTAAGTCCTCCAGATGTTCCTATTCATAGATGTCATTGACCTGATGATATTGTGCCCTGAATCTCACAGAACTAGATTTATAATCACTTTTAAAAGTTTGGTCTTCTACAATACAAAACCAAATGACTGAATAACATCTATTGCCCAAATTTTGACATGCATTTAGGTGGACAAACATAGTCTGTCCGTCAATATGTAGAGCTGGGACAAATGGTACAAATAGAAAATAAGTTGAGCCTAGAATGAAAAAAAGGGTCAGAGGGCCAGATTACCTTCAGGAAATTGTAATGTAACTTTAATGACCAAATGTTTCTCCTAGAAATGAAGTCCTATCTTTTTAGAAAATGGCATTCAACCATACCTACAAATCAGTGCATAAATATATTTCCTTACTGGAATGCTGATCAAACTATGCTTTTATGCATCCTTTTCCCCTAATGGGCTTCCCTTGAGATTTACTCTTACACCATCTACCTGAATTTAAATATTAGTGGAAAGGAGGGATATTTAAATACCACATGTGATTGGCCTCATCTTCATAAAAGTCCTAGGTTTCTATTCTCTAACTTTGCCCTATGTTAATTATTTGGGGGCTCTGAAATAGAGGGCAGAAGAAATTATTTCATTATCCACTGTACAGTTTCAAATAATATGACATAACAAACCAAACAATTCCATTAGTAGCAAGTTTAAAACTTGATGGGTTATTTGCTTGTTTTTGGAGAAAAAGCTTCATGTTTGGCTTATCCTTTGAATCTGACAAACAAAATAATTTCATTTAATTTCATATAATTTAGATTTTTTCAAAAAGCAAGAACTTTAATAAAATATTTTTAAAAGTCTCAATGTATGTACAGTGTACAAAGCACAAATGAGTGTTATTTCTTTTGGGCATACCTGCACATGCAGAAAGCAACAAATATCCTCATTGTTTCATTTTTTTCCCATCCTCTTTTTCTACTACAATTACTGGCACATTGAGTAGTCATTTAATGAGTACGGCTGTAACATTTTCATGAACAAAGGCTTAATCAAAGAACAAAACTACTATCCCAAATTAAGTTGATCCCCCATGATCTCAATAATCATTTCTATGCATATGCTTCATACATCTATTTCATCTGTTTATCCATTCCTAACTTCTCTCCTGACTTCCAAGCAATCACCAAATGTCTATTTCACACCTCAAATTTAACATCGTCTAAACAAAACTCTTTCATTTCAAACTCTACCCTCTTCTCAGCTTGCTTATTACGTTTGAAGGTACCACCCATGAGCTCCCAGTAACTTGGACTTGCAACTTCATGGATATCCTCAATTTCTCTCTTCATAACATCTTCCTGTGTCATGCCCCTCCCTTGTTCAATAAATATCAATATTATACCTCCAGGATCAAACATAAAATCCTTAAAAAAAAAAAACTTTTAACACTCTTTACAACTTAGTCCTTTCCCACCTTTCCAATTTTATTCCCTTTTCTTTTCCATGGACAATGCCATCCAGTGACACTGGCCTATGAGCTGCTTTTCATATGTGGCACTCAGTGGCTGTCACTCATGCTTAAAGTACATGGGGGAAAGCTCCTTAAGTCAACCTCCTCACTTGCTTCAAGATTCTACTCAAATCCCACTTTCGACAAGAAGGCTTTCCCCTATTAGACTGTGAGCTCCTCTCCAAGGCAGAAACTAACTTTTGCCTTTTGTAGAATCTTCAACATTTAGCACAGTGCCTAGTCTAATAAATGCTAGTTCCCCTACCCTTTTATCCCCACTTTCCAGGAATCCCAGGCTTCTCCCCACTACTATATGTCAGCCCTCTTAGAGAAGCCCAAACTCTTAGGTAAACAATTACAAATTGAAAGACCAACTGTAAAAGATGCAGAAGTTATTTTGAACCATCAACCATATACCATACCAATGCCAGAATACTTCATATACCTATGTCTAATTCATTACTTCTCTCTTCATAAATCTCCATTGGCTTCTATAAGGGTTAAATTAGAAGTTTTGACAAAATAAGAGAGCAGCTTTAATAATTTAACAATTTAATTTAATTAAAAGAGATAGTAAAATGAATAGCATAAAGGAGAGAAATATAGGAAAGAGGTAGAGAAAGAAAATTTCCTAATGTCTATTCTAGTTATCCTATAACTACCTATAATTACTACTTAAAACTGCCTATAATATCTATAACTAACAACCACCCCACAAAGTTCTAACCCAATCCAGTCCAATCCAAATCAACCCACTCAGTGTTTAGTCCAAACTCAATTAGGTCTATCAGTGAAGACCAGCCACCTTCCAAAAAGTTCAAGAAAGAAAAAAATGTAACAGTCAAAAGTCAAAAAGCCCTCTAGAAAAGCTAAAGTAAAAAAGGCCTCTCAGTAAGCTCAGGCCCGCCTTTATATTCCAGCAACTAAATGCCAACCACCAAGCCAAAACACCACCAGCAACCAAACCCCAATGACCAACTCAAGCCCAGCAGCCAACTTCCCTGGAACTGCCAGTCCTAAATGTTAGCAACTGACAGACTGACCAACTGATACTGAACCCTTCCCCCCCCCCCCTTTTATACCCTCTATCTACCTCACTTCTTGTTTCTGGCTCCTCTTTCCTATTCTCTATGGTTTCTCCTTCCTGTCATTGGTTAATCCTTACACATCTCTATGCTAAGAGGACCTCCAGGTACCCTGTTAAATTAAAAAAAGGGATAAAGAATTACTTTTTATAATGCCTATCTTCTACCATTAAAACTATTTTCTTTGCCCAGCATTCAAGCCTCTCCTTCCCACAAGGTACCAATCTCTCCAATCTTGTATTATTCCTTTCAACCCACTCTTTAGAAAACTAAAACTGCACAAAGTATAATTGAAAGTAACAGAGAAAAGTGAATTTAATTTCATTGAAAAATTAATTTCAATTTAATAACCCACAACCAAAGTAAAATTATAATGAGTACATAATGTAATAAATAGATGATTTCACAATTTTCTTTTCCAGGGAATTTAACAATAAAGTATATTGTAATATAAATCCCTTCTTTTTAGAAGGGATTCACTTCGAAAAAAAATCTCTTAAAAAAGAAAAGTAAATTAAGTATTGGTGTATGCCAGAAGCAAAAAAAAAAAATTCTTGCGTATAATCCTGATTAAGGGGCTTATATCCTCTGACACCTTTGGGTATATCTATACTTCAAAATGACTTAGTAATATGGATTTTATATGATACATTTTTTTATTTCTGGTACTAGATGAGGTCCCTAAGTTTCTGGGAAAGGTGTCACCAATAATTGGACTATATTTATATGCACACAAAAAGATAAATTTAAAAGTGCCTAGCCACCATCAACACCTCTTCTACAGTTTAGAATTCCAATGCCTCGAGGGAGAGTCTTTCCCCTTTCTTTTCAAAGCATTTTATTTGTAGCTTTGTTATGAAACTTCCTAGAATTTGGGTTAGCTATTGGCATGTAATAAAAGTCTATTTAATCATCTATCAGATGATGATGGTGGTGGTGATAATTATAATTATGATAATGATAATAAGTTAATAAATATTTAAAGACATCTATTATGTACTAGGCACTGTGCTAACCACAGGGCATATAAAGGAAGGCAAAAGACACTCCTTACCCTCATGGAATTAAAATTTTAATAATAATAATAATAATATTTGTATAATCTACCTCACAGAGTTTTGATCAGGTTCAAATGACATCCAATGTCAACTACATTGCAAATTTAAAGTGTTACATAAAAGTCAATTGCCTACACTAAGGAAATCACAGATCTACTGCCTACTCTAAGCCCCCAACTTTAAGAAAATGCTGGTTATTACTTTGGTGGTGGTAATTATTATTAGTCCCAATGTTTCAATGTTGAGGGAATGTGATCATCACCTCTACAGTTAGGCAGGTAATAGCAAAGCAATGGGCTGAGAAAAGCTACGAATCAAGGTTGGGAGGTGTTGTAGTGAAAATTTTCACCTTTTAAGAGTATTATAACATTGAACAATGGCTGCCAAGGAATTTACTTATGAAATTCCTAAAATGAAACACTCAAGTCAGAATGGAGTTTATGGAGGTTTAATCACAATGGGAGTAGGGAAAAGGAGAGGGAGAGAAGGAGAGAGGAGAAAAAGGAAAGGGGCTACTCAACCTCTGACCAAGGCAGAGGGAGTTTAGGCCCAAAGGGCCAAGGTGGAAGGAATCAGTCCTTGACTCAGGGAAGTCTGCGGGCCTCCTCTCTCTTCAAGCTTCTAACACGAAACTGCCATTTAGCCCTGTCTACAAGAAGTGCGCGAATTTCCGAGGCTGCTCTCTCCATCACTTCCTGTGCCTCACAAGTGCCAATGGTGGCTCAAGCTTGGCTTAGGACAGCCCAGGTGGGCAGTTAGTTATTTCTGATTTGTCATTGACTAGCACATGCCCATGTAGTGTGGGTGTGCACAATTTTTTTTGGTGCTATACCAAGATGGAGATTTTAAAATTCACAGAGGCCATGAGAGAGCCTCCTTGAGTAATGTAATTGTATAAAAATTGAAAAGCTCTGAATGCAATCAAACCATCCACAGGCTGACATGTCTATTATTCAAAGAGCTACCTGGACAAATGCAGAAAATATCAGGTTAGCCACTAGTAATAAACATTCTGGTCATAGCAACTTTCCAAGACCATTTACTAAGCCTATAAACTATTTGCCTCAGTTTCCTTCAATATAAATTGGGACTCATAAGAGCATCTACACCTCTGTTGTGAAGATGAAACATGATAATATTTGTAAAGCACTTACCACAGGGTTTAGCACAGTTTCCAGTGAGGCAGTGAATCAGTGAGATTATATTTGTAAAGCACAATGTCTGGCAATCAATGAACATTTATTAGGTGCCTATTATGTGCATATAAAGAAAAGCAAAAGAGAGCTCCTGCCCTCATGGGGCTCACGATCTGATTGGAAAAGATACACATTTTTTAAGAAAACAGTACCGCCTGGTAGGAAATGATGAGATGGCAGCCCTAGTCAGTCACAAGAGGATATGGAAAGAACTTTCCATTGGCCACCCTCTCCAACAAGAGAGAAAGAGAGACCCAAAGAACAGGGCTACTGAGGAGGAGTGAGATTTGAGTTGATCTTGAAAGAGGATGAGTTTCCAGAGGGCACATAATGCCTGTAAGATTATTTCAATGATAGAATCACTATTTCTGGCAAGATGTGTTTATCATCAGCTATCCAGAATTAGTCAATCTATCTATTGGAGAGATATGGCATACTTAATTCTGAAATAATAAAGATCTAGTTTGAGAGTTAATAAAATACTTTGCAATAGTTTTATAGGAATACAGCCTAAAGTACATGAATGTAATGGATGGTACATACTAGATGGTTAATAAATGCTTGTTCTCTCAATCCTTGATCTTTCACTATTGTGGTATAGTCATATCTTGTCCAGTTGTTAAGAGAACTAAGTCTGGAGTCAGGAAGATGTGAGTTCAAAACTGACCTGAGACCTTTACCAGCTGTGTGACCTTTAGAAAGTCATTTCAACCCAATTTACCTTATTTCCTCATCTGTAAAATGGGGACACAATGAAGACAGAAATGGTAAACCACTCCAGTATCTTTGCCAAGTAACACCCATTGTCAAAGTTCATGGAGTCCAATAAAACTGAATGACAGTCGAGGGAAGGCAATAACATGGAATTTGTGGCCACAGAACTGATTATGATTGTGGAAGTGGGGAAGAAACCTTAAGTTGGTTTCTTCACTCCTAAGACAGAAGCAGTGTTTACTGATATGGTTTGGGGTTCCTTTTGAATACTCCCACAAGGTTCCACAGGAGGAGCTCTTAGAGGTAGGAGGAAGGAAGAAAGAGGATGTGACAGTCAAGGCTCTTCTGAATCATCATTTCTGAATCACATTTTAGTGAATACTACAGAGTCCCTCATGATGAGACAGAAAGACTTTCTCACTGAGTGATGTAATTCTAAGAATCAAGTCTTTCAATAATAAAAACAAAACCTCTTTAAATTTGGTGGCGTGTCTGATGAGCTAACACCCTTCACTGAACACAAAGAGTTCAGAGTCCTTTTGTATAAGCTTTCCTGGGAAGTGGAGATATGATTGGTGGAGGTTTAAAGCAAACAAAAAATAGATCACCCACCTGAACTCAATTTCTTTGGTTGGATGACATCACCAAACAGTTCAAAAGCCACACAGTAGATGGGGCACTTACTAGACAAATCAGACTGTAGTTTTGAGGGCTCTGATCTACCTTATTAAACTATGCCAACAAAAGCAAAAACTGAAATGAAAGCTCAAGGTTAACTGTGAGTAACTCTTGCAGAGCTCTCATTTTGGGGAACATTTTGTTACACTTTTAGGTCTGGAAATATACCTGTTCAACAAATATTGACATTTTTCTTCCCTCCCACAAAACACTGAATGAGTCTAACCCCTGGCCTTGGTGCCATTTGCAGCACACTGGGCTCCTTGTTCCCTTGGTGGTTCAGAATCCTACATTCTGAACACTCATTAAACATACTTCAGATTGAATTTCATAGCCCACAACTTTGGGAAAGGAATAGAATGGCCCCATTCAGACTCCTCACTGTAATTTAGCTATGTAACAACCACGATGTCATTAGAGACAGAGCCCGCCTTCTTCCTAACAAGACTTTGCAAAGACAGGCTGTTGGGGTAGCATTTCTGTAGTTCTCTTGTAAACCAGTTAAGCAATGAGCAGAAAATGTTTATAGAGGAAATTTCAGGATTCATAATGCAGAAGTGTGATACTACTTTGATATTACTTTGCCTCTTTGATTTACCTAAAAAAACAAAAAATGCAAAAAAAATGAGCAGAATAAAAATCAACCGATAATAATGTTTCTTTTCCTAAGTATGGCACAGAAAAAAATAAAATATGGTGCAAATAATAAGACAAGTATAATCAGAGAGCACTGCACTATAGCCAATAACATTAAAGAGTTCATTGTTTTTCCTTATATAGTTGGTTTAGCAATTTTCTCTTTCGACTCAAAATCCCAATCAATCAATATTACCCCATTATATTTTACTGTACCTGAATTGTCTGAATGAAAGCTCACTTGACAAATCATATATTCAATTTCCAAAATCATTTGTTAAAATTGGGAGGTGTGGAGAGAAAGTCCCTAGTTTTCTGATTTAATTTGGTTAATTTGATATCAAAATATATACATTTTCATATCAAGTTTCCATATAACTTTGGAAAACTTATGTGGAAATTTGTTACCAAAATAAATTTGTAAATCTGAAAGTGAAAAGATACAATACAAATCTTTAAGCTCTATCTGTTTCCTGTTCTCCTCTATTTTCTAATTCATTTAGGCATTTCTTGCTGTTTTTTTTTAATGCAGACTTTTGTATTTGCCATGCTTATATATTCTTAACTCCTCATTTAAAGAAGAATAAAAACAATAAGTTGGTGTAAAGTAATTCAAGGCATTTCTTTAATTAATATTTTAAATATTCATATAGAGAGTGAGAATATATAGAAGGGGAACATAAAATCCAAAGAATGGTCATGAAGGACAATTAGAACTATTGACTGTTTATGTTAGGAACATGTATTGACCTTGGATTATTGGCTTACAACAAAAAACAATCTCTAAGAATCAACCTAAACACTTCATATATGTGAGTTGGTGAAATCTATGATGAAGTAAATCTAGAAGTAATCCACTAATGATATAACAAGCTTAACTACCCTATTATTTCTGGGATCTCATTAATATATAATTCCTACATACAGCCTTGAATATCACTGACATATTTATCCAAATGGAAAGTTCAGACTTTTTGAGAAGTACTAAGAATCTTCTTATAGGTTTAAAAAGTCATCCTAAACCTTTTTTCTTAAAATATGTATGGAGAAAGAGTTCAAGGTGAGGAAGTTAAGAAACACTAACCAATGAATAGTGGCTTGTTATGAAATACAAACTTCAGGATGAAAAACATGAACATGCTTAAGGGAAAAGGCAGCAAAAGTATGTTATTGCTATAAATGAGTTAGGGTAATGCCAGTCTTTTAAAGAACCATCTTTTCCATAATTTTTAAATAATAAAAACTTATTTCCAGGTTTGGAAATTTTGAAAGGTCACATTTCATTTTAACTATGGAAATACTTCCATCATGAAATAATATTAACACTAAAGTTACTTCTAGCTCAAAGATCTTGTTATCATAAAATCTTATGCTAGAAATTTTAGCTTAGGGGCATTATTTCTTTCTCTACCTCTTATTAACCAATGGAGTAAAACTTCTGAAAAATGTATAGTTGGGCCAAAAAAGTAGGTAGCAATTTATCAGTATTCAAGAACTTCTATGTGTCAGATATGTGTTTAGCATTAGGGGCATACAAAAAAGGAAAAAGACAGTTTCTGTCCTCAAGGAAATTATAACCTAAAGGACAAGGGAAGGAAAAAATGGAAAGATCTCCTAAATAATTAGGTATATCAGTTGTGTAAAATAGTTCTTCCAAGGAATAGGCACCGAATTGCTCAAGAAGCCATACAAAAGATATTTCATAAGCAAATTCAGAAATAGAAACAAAAATTAAATAGGCTATTGGAGTGATGAGTTGTATCTATTCCAATTTCTTACCATACAGAATAATATGCATGTAGGAAATAAAAGAAAGAGCCTCAAGCAAAGGGAGGGTCATTTAGGTTGTTCATGAAATGCAAAAGCTTCAAAATTTTCTCAAATGTAATCATCTAAGGAAATTTGATTCAAAGCCATAATCCATTTAAACCAGCATTCTAGTACAGCATTTACTCTAATCTATCTACTAGTAGAAGATATCTTTCTAAAATTCTTTCAGGGTGCTATCTTTTCAAGATGGTATTCTGGGCCATGTGGTGAGGTCTGAAGGCACCTGCCAGTTAGGGTTTAGGTGAGGTGAGGACAGGGAAGGTAGCCATTAAAAAATGACTCTGAAACAGGGACCAGAAGTCCAAATTCCAAGTGGGGTAAATGAATAGCAATAAGATATTTCTTTATGAAGCAAAGTGCATAAATCTTATCATCAAAGGGAATAATGGAAATATTTTCTACACTATAAGGGCTAGAATAAAAACAGGGATGAATAAGTTCCACAGAATACTCAGATATAAGGCCATCAACCTACAAAAACAAAACATTTCAAAGAATCAATCCTGAAAAACATGCTGAAGGGAAATTGAGGAGGGCACCTCTAGGAAAAAGGAAAATAATAATAACAATAATAATAATAATTTGTATTTAAAAAGATCTTTAAGGTTTGCAGAAGCAATGCACATATGCTATGTCATTTGATTCCCAGAACCACTTTTTATAGTAGATATTAGCATATTTGTTTTATAGATTAGGAAACCAAATTTTAGAGCTTAAGTGGTTGTCTAGGATTCCATAGTAAGTGTCTGAGGGAGAACTGAACTTCATTCAGGCATTCCTGACCCAAAGTCCAATGTTCTTATGCATTATAATGTTTAACTACCTAATCTGGTCTACAACAGAAAATTGAGGAAACAATTCTTCAGAGCTGATGGATCACGCCCAATTCAAAAATCTTTGAAATATTAATTATAATAAATAACATAATTAGTGAATGAAGTTGTAACTAGGATCAATTGTAATGACAAATACTAAACTACTCTATAAATCTAAGGCTTTTGCTGAAATCCTGACAGATCGCCTCTTAAAAAACAAAGTCTAGCCTCATTTTATAATGGTAGCCAGATGGCACAGTGGAAAAAACATTAAGCCTGGAGTCAGGAAGACCCAAGTTCAAATCTGACCTGTGTAAATGAAAGAATGCTCATTTCTTAAATACTGTTTTGTTCAAAACAGAGTGAATGGGCATGTTTCCATCTTTTCTTTCCTCTCAGAGTTGCTACCAGCATATGTAAGACTGAGAGAGACATAAACATGTCATGTAGTTTATGTCATTAGGTGGTTGACAAAATTCTTTAAATTTGATAGTTTTATTCCTATGCCTGTTATGTGCTAGGAACTGTGCTAAGCACTAGGGATACAAAGCAATGGGGGAAAGTTCCTGCTCTCACAAAGGTCAATCTAATGGGGAAAACAACATGAGAACAAATAAGCACAAAACATATAGACAGATGGACAATGATGGACAATGGATGGATTGATGGATGGATGGATGGAGGGATGAGGGGAAGGAGAAAGAGAGGGGAGAGATAGAGGGAGAGAGATGGAGGGATAGATAGACATGATGGATGGGTGGATAGACGGATGAATAGACAGAGATAGGGAGATAGATGATAGATGGACTGAGATAGATAGATAGATAGATACATACATACATACATACATACATAGTCAGACAGACAGACAGACAGATAGATAGATAGATAGATAGATAGATAGATAGATAGATAAGATACAGAGAGATAGAAAAATAGATAGATAGTTGGTAGATAGATATATAGGATAAACTAGAGACTATCAGAGGGAAGACAATGCAATAGAGGACTAGGAAAGGCTTCATAGAGAAGATGGGACTTTTACTGAAACTTGAAGGAGACCAGGGAAGCCAATAAGTGGAGATAAAGAGAAAGAACATTCTAGACATGGAGGATAAGCACTAAAAATGCCTGGAGTCAGGAGATGAGATGACTGGTTCTAGGAACAGCAAGAACAGTATTGCTTGATCATAAGAGTACATGGAGGGGAGTAATGTGTAAGAATATAAAGGTAGGAGGGAGCCAAGATATAAAGGCCTTTGAATGCCAAATAGAGTATTTTATATTTGATCCTCAAGGTGACAGGGAGCCCTTAAAGTTTATTCAGTTGGGTAGGATGACATTGTTAGACCACCAGTGTAAGATCAGTTTGACCAATGAATGAAAGATAGACTGGATTGGAGAGTGACTTGATTTGTGTAGATGTTAAGTAACAAAATACTATATTCCTACTAGTGCCAAAAAAAGATTATATGTAGCCTACAGCTAACAACTCATTAGACTAAGGTCATTTTCAATTTTTGTTTCTTGGATTTTTTAAAAATCATCTCTTTGAAATATGATTGTGCTCTTCCACAGGTTCTAGGAAAACTGATCTTTCAGGAATTCCCTTAGGGATTAATATTTTTTATAAAAAGACCTCCTAATGTTAGTAAATTCCTAAATATAATGTTGTGAACACACTGTAAATGGCTTCAAAAGTGCAGTAGATGTATCAAAATAATCTATCCATTATTGATATAATACAGAGACTTGATCTGATTCTTTGATGCTCATTAAATCACTGTAAAAATTACATGTTAACTATAGACCATTACTGCAACTCTGGGATCACAATGAATGGGTTCACTCTTAATCTGTCTTTCTAAAATCTCTGACTCATATGTCTACCTAAGATTTCCCATAGGAAAAAAGAGCTTGCTTCCTGTGTTTGAAAAAAGGAGGAAAATTAAAAGTTTTCAGCTTTCCTGAAAGCATTCAGGCTAACAAGTCAATAAATATAATATTATTATAAATATTTATTTATCAATAAATATTGACCCAGGCGAATCACAGTACCACTAGGAAAGGTCCAAGTTGTTTCTTCTGCAAACCTTAGTTTTCTTCTCTCCTGTGGAGCTGTTTGGATATATAGTTTTTCCAGGGAACCTAATCCATTCTCATTCAGTGAATACAGGTTGAGTATTAGGCTTGTGCCTCTTAAAATGATATGGAATCTCTCCATCCTTCCCATGATAAGTTTTCCTTGCTACTTTTTCTTGGACAGTACAATTTGTGAAATTCCTGAGCAGTAAGTTATCAATAAATTTGTCAATACTTATTATTAAAATCTTAAGAATGTGAATTTCATCAATGCTGGGTGGAGGGGAGCAATTCCAAACAAAGAGAACCCAGAGAATAATCCACTTTGTCAAGAGAATGTCATCCTTTTTTTCAGTAGATAATAGAAGGAAGACTACTCTATATGAGTGTCTAGGCATGTCCTACTACGTGTAATACTAGTGAACTGAATAATATTCAATGTAGGATTTCCTTTTACTATCACAGAAGCCAATAAGAAAATTCATTTTCATTTCAAATGATTCTTGCTCAAAAACTTCACCTTTTAACTTGACAAAACACTTACAAAAGTGGTTAAGGAAAGGACAACTGCTTCAAATCATTCAATGATGATAAAATAAAGGATGGAATTACAACTTCAAGCTAATACAAGAGTGAAGCTATTCAGTGTGTAGCAAAGTTTACCAAGTAAAAGGAACATAGAGGATTCATTTCTTTTTTTTTAAATAATTCTAAGATGGAAAGTTGGGGTTTTAAAGATAATAAAATAAAATATTAGAAAATAAAATAAAATAAAAATAGAGCTTATGCTTCAAATCATGTTTTTTAAACAGCAACTAAATTCAATCCAGTGGACTTGGACAGCCTACAAAGCAGGTTTTATTTCTTTCTCTAAGCACCAGCTTGTACTATAGTCTACAGATTTTTTTCTGAAAAGCATATCAAAACAAGCCAAGCAGAAGAAGTCATATATCTCTTTCCAAATTACACTACAAATAATTTATGCAATGCAATTATTTTTTTTCCAAGTTTTCTCTATTCCATGCCAAACTTCCCAAGTTTCTTCAGGTAGGGTTCACGCGCCAAAGCTCTGAGTCACTCACTATGCAAAGGCAATATTTTTACAACAAAGTTCCTATTACATATAGGAAAATACAACAAATACCCTTAGTTCACATTGCTCCTGAGAAACAGTCTTAAAAGGTTTCCAAAACTCTAGTTTTTTCTTCTTTATTAATAAGGTTTGTCATATGAACAAAAGGAGTTCATTTCATAGGAAGATTTCAAAAATATTTTTCATTGGCATCACAACCATTCAAGCAAAAAGGTTAGTTACAGCTACATATTCATTGTGAATTATTTTCCCATTATCTTTTATATGTAACCCCACTGCCACCCAAGCCTGTGGGCAGTTCTCTTGTGGAAAACTTTAGAGGAAAATTGGAATTTGAAGACTTCTGCTAGAAACAAACTTTAAAAAAACAAAAGAATCAATTTGTTTGCTATAATAAAATATCCAATTAACTCCCTCCCTCCCTTCCTTCCCCCATTAGAGATTGGGAAATATAAAGCATAAAAAGATATAAAGTGTAAGTTTTTGAATGGCAAATGGGAGACTCCCTCAGCAGTATCCTACATGTAGCTTGAGTCCCAACATTTGCAACATACAGACTGCTAAGAATAAACATGATTCCAAGTGGATGAGCTAATTTACGCTGGTATATTTGATTTTATACTCTAATCTGTATAATTTCTCCAATTTCTGTTTACTAATTTCTTTAATTAAAAATTGATGATTCCCTTTTGTGTAACCAGGTTTAGTGGGAAGGTTATTGAAACTAAGTTAGTGAGAGTAACTAAACTGCTTCCCCTGATAGAGAAAAGAAATTTGATTCTGTATCCAGTATTATAGTCTTTAATTTTTTTGTTGTCGTTTTGGTCTCAGGACTTCTTTACCCTTTAAAAGATTATTGAGGTCTCCACAAAGAACTTTTGGTTTGGGGTTAAATCTATCATTAGTTATAGCATTCAAAATTAAAACACCTTAGTATTATTATAAAAATACTTTTGTCCTCACAGACCCACCTCCAGGTGCTTAAGGACCCCAGAGGTCCCTAGACCACACTTTGAGAACTACATACATGTATCTGATGTGCAGTAGACACAATTTGAGCACAACATCCCTCTTGGAAACAGGAAAGTGATGAAGAGATCTCGCAGCCATGGAAGAACTTCCTATCTACACATTACCAAATGTTTTCAACTTTCTACAAAAGAAAAAATAGGATGGTCAAGATCCCAAAAGAGATGTAGCTGTATTTAAATTAGGTAAGTGCCAATCACTTACAAACACAGGTATTTTGAATAAACCAATAAGAGGGGGGGGGGGGAACATCTTTTAACTAGGCAAAAAACATTATTAATCTAAACTATTGTTCTATAGATAAGTATTAGGAATAAATATTTTTATTTACATTGATGTACACAAAGAATACCAATGACACTAGTAATTTATAAGCATATTTCTGCAAGGCAAAACAAGTCAGCAATGTCATGTAACTGAAAGGAAGGGAACAAACATTTTTAAGCACATATTATATGTCAAGCATTGTGCTAATTAAAACACTATGGGTTTTGATGCATGAATCTTTTAGATGCAGATAATTTTATAGGGAATTCTGATTCTGACTTCTATATACAAGTTAGATTAATAAAAACTGTGATCATCAATAACTTCAACTTGAGTAGCTTGCCAATTAAGGGGTAAAGTAACTCTCCTAAGATGTCTTGGTTCAGATAAGTTGACATAATCCAGAATTTATAAAGAGATAAAAAATCAGTTAAGTAACCTACATTTTGGAAAGATATATCTATGGGGACTCTAGAGACCTGTGTTGATCCTCATGCCCAGTAAAAAATAATGGCAGGTAGTTATTTTTTAAGGTATATTTTATTAATTATCTTTTAAAGACAAGGCTGGGAATTAGAACTAGACAATGTGCTTTTGGAAAATTTTGTTGACTTGGCAAGTGTTTAGTATTCATGTGTAAGGAAAGATTATAGTAATCTTAGAAATTACCTTTTACATTTTTCTTCCTTTTAAACTATTAATAAAATATGTGCATACATATACATATATATGTATAAATATACACACATATGTACTTTAAGGTTTGCAACATATTTTTATTACAATAATCCTGGGAGACAGGAAAGTAATATTAACTCTATTTCCCTTTTCACAAATGAAGATCCTGAGGCTTAAGAAGTAATTTGCCTATATTTTTCACCTGCTAAGAGTATGAATTAAGATTGAATCTACCACATTCCTTAACTCATAGTCCAATTATTTATCCACAATACTATGCTGCCTCTTTCTTTTTTGTATAAAATCATATTTTATCATTTGAATCTTAAGAACTCTCTCCCTGCTATAGTAAGACAAATATTCTATGATCAAGGAAAGAAAAGTGATAGAAATCTTACTATTTTTCTCTGAAATTAGATCATTAAGATCCTAATAGTCTATAGAATAAGACCATATATCTAGATATTATCTACAGTTGAAAGTACCTCAGAGGGCAGCTGTTCCAAACCCTTCATTTATAGATGAGGAAACAAGCCTTAGAGAGATTGATTGGCCACAGTCTCAAAGACACTAAGTGGCAAAGGCAGAATCCAGCGGCTCCAAACTCAGCACTTTTTAAGGACATCAGTAATACCTGCTAATTAATAAGTTTGATGATGAAATTCAACTTTAAAAGAGACTAACTATAACTACCCAGATAAGAGAGAACCAAAACAGAAGTGAAGATATATGTAGCTTTAGTAGGAAGGTTAGTGAAAGTATATTAGTGAGAGTAAATAAGTCTTTCCTCTGATTGTGATCAAGAAAAGTAAATTTAATTCTGTACCCAGTATTATAGTCTCTGATTCTCAATTTTTTTTTTGTTTTGGTCTCAGGAATTCTTTATCCTTTAAAAAATTATTGAGTTCTCTACAATAAGCTTTTATTTGTGAGTTATATTTATCAGTTGTATAATATTAGAAATTAAATATATGTTTGGAGTCAGAGGATTTTTGGAGAAAGGAAAAAGACTAGGCTAAATTTGGCAGTAGAGTTGGAAAAGTCATGACCTGGAATCATAATAGATAAGACAACACAAAATAAGGAAAATGCTACAATGAAAAAATGATTTTGGAGTATAATTCTATGCAAGCTTAGAACTTATAGATTTAAAATAAGAAGGAATTCTAGGAATACAATTTGTTCAATCCCCCTTTTACAGATAAGGAAACTGAGGCCAGAATAATTTTGGTATGCAGAGTTTTTAAGTAGCAATGTGTGAATTGGAATTAAATTAATTGTGATTTGAATTGGGGTCCTCTGACTATAAATCCAGTATCCTTTTCTTTTGTTGTTGTTTTAAGCAATATTCAGTGTAAAAGACATTTTAAAAAGTAAAAAAGATCCAAAAATTATTGAAGTTTTTAATGGATGACCCAAAAAAGCCAGAACCACTACACTCCTATTTTTCTGTCCATTTTCTCCTTGGAGGAGAATGATTTCCAACTCATAAAAAAGTACGCAGAGAGGGAACAAAAGTCCAAATAATGGAGGGCCCAGACGTCTTATATGAATTCAGTCTTCAAAATGAGGGAAAAAAAGTGATACTAATTTATTAAAATAATTTTCAGTTATAATTATAGAACTATTGTCAGGTCTAAAATACCATGCAGACTAGAGAATGCCAAAAGACAGGAGATGATAAAAACAAAATACCAATTTTCACAAAGAAGTGCAAAAATATGAGATTCTTGAAGGCATGGATGGTCTTTCTATTGGCTTGTGTTTGCATTCATTCCCAACACTCAGCATAGTCTCCACCACATATTGAGCACAAAAAAAAATGCTTGTTGATTTGACTTGTAAAAACTACTGAATATTCCATTTTGAATCAATCCCTAACAAATGGTGAAATAGATCATTAAATAAATGGTTGTGATTTATAAAAGGAAGTGGAAAATGAGAGAGTAGCATTTTACAAAAAACACAGACAGGCCAAACTAACTTCATTTACTTTTTTTCTTTTTAAATAAAAAGTTACTAGATTAGTAATATAGGGACTTTTCTGTCCACAGCTTTTCACATGTCATTCTTATACTCTAGAATGGTCTGTTCCCTTTAGCCTTCATCTCTGGCTCTCTAAAAATCTACCTAACTTCAAGGATTTTTTCCCCCAATGCCACTTCCTTCTCTGTGAAGCTTTCACTGATCCCCAGCTCCACTTTCTCATGTAATTGGTCTTTTCTTTGAAAATTCACAACCTATGTACAGATTCTCTCTGATGTAACCCAAGACACCCTGCCCTGTATTATAGTTGTATTATGATTATTTTTCCTACTAAGTTGTTTGTTCTTTGACAGTTGATAGTGACTCTTCAATTCTTCTATTCATCTCCAAAGTACTTAACTTAGTGCCATGAACAAAGATAAAATAAATACTTGTTGAATGAATGACATACCGTGTTCATGGTCAGCAAGGAATTAGACAATTTGGCATAATAGCTTTATGGAGAAGATGAAATAAAATGGATGAAAGACAGTATTATTAGATGGCTTTTTATCTAGGTAAGCAATCTTTCTCAAACAGTCATTAGATTTACATTATCCTCTAGAAAGACTCAAAATTTCAAGCAATCATTTGGTGTACTGAGTAGGTAAACTAATTGGGTCTGCAAGACTCAATGCTTATTGAATACATTCTGTTGATATAATATTTGAGACTTTCAAACATTCAATTTAGTACACTGGGAAATTCCAACCCCTAGGTCAAGAGGGCTGGTAAAGGAGGGTCAAATGTCAGCTTCCTAATTTTGTATGACCAGAGAGCCAAGGATGGTTTTTACATTTTTAAATATGACACTACTCTATTTAAAAATGAAAAAAAAAATCCCATCATTTTTAGCTTCCAACTTATTGTTGGCTTTAAGCTTAGGTATTTGCCACCTCCCCCTACAGGGCATAATTCATGAGGAAGAGGAGAAAGAGGACTTAACAATTATAGAGTCCTTTAGAATTTACAAAATGCTTTATATTGTTTGAACCTCAAAGTCCTATAAGGTCGGTGATATTAATATTTCTATTTTAGACCAAAGAAACAGATACAGAGAGATTAAATGACTTGCTCAGCAAGTGAATGTCTAAGGCAGGTTGAAACTGATGCCTTCCTAACTCCAAATCTAACACTCTTACCTACTCAACTACCTTGAGTTCCAGAAGCCTAAACTGGATATCTGACAAGCATAGAATGAAATGTGTCAGCAAACTGGCCTATAATATTGTCTGACAGGATCAATGCCACTGACTACATCCTTCAGAACACTAAAACCCAGCTCTACAACACCACAGTCAAAGCCTTCAATCAGCCATTGGCTGTCTATGTGATGACTGCCTTTAAACTTCAGCCAATCCAAAGCTGCATGTATTCTCAAGAGAGCAGACCTGGAATTTGGGGTATAATTATGTAGGAATGCTTTAGTTCAGGTCACTTCAAGAGAAGGAAAAGAGATCTCCCATCTGCTTAGATGTCTTTCCTAGTCCTCACATTAGTGCCTTCTCTGGAAGAATAATCCTCATTTGTTCTGTGCATATATATACCCATTTATCTTATTTCTATTGTAGAGAATTATTCATTAATTAAATAAGAGTTCATGAGGAAATAGGGGTAAGTAGCATAATTTATTGATAAATACATAAGAGAGATGAATAAGTTGGGTTTCTTTAGATCTGAATGGAATCTCAGGGATGACTGATGGGAGAGAACTTTCTCAAGGGGCTTTGAGAAAGGCAGTTGATAACTGCTCACTCTTTGGTCCAAAGAGTAGCTCTGTGAGGTTGCAAAATCTTGGTGAATTTACATCCTGAGAATAATCCATCTTATCTGGCCAGAAGAGGAGTTTGTTGTGTGCAGTACCTGTGACTGTAAAGTCTGACCTGTTGAGTAGAGAAGACAGTGGAATCTCTGACCAGCTGGAAATCACATCTGAGCAGCAGGGAAGAGAAACCTGATTTATTCTTCTTGTTTATAAGGTTATAATTACAATAGGATAGATAGATAAGGTTTTGGAGGTTTTAGATAGAATAGGAAGAGAGGCTAGCTTCGACTCTGTCCAATCTGCAAAGATTGCAGACCAAATTGGTTGGGTGGACACAGTATGATTTATTAGCATAGCGATCTACATAATTATAAGAATTCTCTTTCTACCTGTTTTCCTTTTACTATCCCTTCTTCTTAAATGTTTATACCAACAATAAATATATTTTTTATATAACTGGCCTGAGCCAGAATCCTTTAGGTAATGTTTAGAGAAACCATCTTTCTCAACAATCAAACAACAGCCCATCCACTCAGGACACAGGTATTGGAAATACCAATACCAATACCAATAATCTATATTGATCAATAATCTTTATAACACTACCTCTTTGTTTGCATCTTCTCTGTCCTATCAGCCTTATTTGGGAGCATGGACTGGGCTTTTTTTTTTTACCCTTTCTTTGTATTCCCAGGATTTGGCACAGAGCTTGGCACACACACATACACACACATGTATGTATACACATATATATGTATATATACACATATGTATATATACATACATAGAGCTTTATTTTTTGTTTGTTATATTGAAGTTCCCAGATAGCTTCATCCCTTCCTTCCCCACACTAGAGATGGCATCATTTGATGCCCCCCTAAAAAAAGTATATATAAAATTATGTCTTGCTTGTTTCTGTTTATCAGTTCTTTCTCTGAAGTTAATATAAACAATATAAGTTATTCATCAAACAAAGTTTCTGTTGCTGAATGTACTCTTCACTCTGGTTGTTTTGCTCTTCATACTTTCATAAAGATCTGTCCATGTTTTAAAAAATTCACCTGCTTGTCATTTCTCACGGCTCAGTAGTATTCCATCACATTCATATACCACAACTTGTTTAGCCTTTGCACAACTGATGGCCATTCCCTCAAATTCCAGTACTTTAAATATTTATCTGGAGTTCTGGTAGGACCTTACCATCACAAGCTGGTACAAAACACCAGTACTTTTAAGGTTAATCACCAGAATCAAGTCTTGTGCTAATACTAAGTCATGACTTCTATTGTCTTTCTAAAAGTTTAGTTCAAATATAATTATCTAATCTGTATTTAGGGGAAGATTCTAAGCCCCTTGAAAGGGGCATTTGACAACTGACTAATAAAAACTTTTCACATTACAAAATGATTAAAGGATTATTTTTTTAATATTTTACTTCTTTCATTTTTTATTGACCTTTCTCATCCTATTTTTACATAATTGCTAGGGAAAATATCTGAGGGTTGTAGTAAATAATGAAAAACATTTAGAAGTCTTTACTATGTGCCACACCTGGAAATACAAACATAAAAGCAAAGGGACCTTAAGGAGTTTACTTACAAAGGGAAGAAGTGATGATGGAGAGGAATTTGTGTCCAGAAAGTTACAAGTATAGTCAGTGGGATTATTCAGGAGTAGAGAATCTCAGAAAGGAAACCTTATCATAAATTAACATATTAACTATACAGTTAATACTATACTATACATATATATGCTTAATAAAACCTAATGTGATTGATTCATGAATAACCTAATCCTGGATTCTAGAGAAATCTTTAACTCAAATTTACTTACCTAATTAGAGTTTCTCTAGCAAATATTATGAGGTAGAGTAAAACTGTAAAGAAAGCCAGTCTTGGAGTCAAAAAGATAGTGTTGCAAGTCCTGCCACTGGCATATAGTTAACTTCAATGTCCTAGGCAATTCTCTAAGATTATAAATTATAATGATTTCTATAATTGAAGTTCTTTACCCTAAAGAAATCATAGGTTTGGAGTCCATAGAAAGTATATGTTATGCATAAACTTGGGGTGGGATTAAAAGTATCAAACTCACACTGCTTTGATCCCACTATGAAATGAGAGACAAGCCATTTTCTCCAGCTAAAAGTTGCATTCTTGATGTTTTATCACAAATGCTAAGCTCTAATAAAGCCAGAATAACAAGGAGTTCTTTCCTCCTTTTTCTAATGACTTAGCCCAAAGAGGATTGTGTGCCAATATATCACCACTGAGTCTCTCTCTACCAGACCCTCCAACCACCTCCAGGTCGAAGATTTTAGTGAATAAACCCTCTCACTATCATCGGCTATTGGGAACACTGTGTCTCAGAGAGAGTCTCTTGCAGAAGGGCTGTAGAGTAGAAGATTTAGAGCAGTGGGGACAGGGTATTCATTGTCCTTGAAACTCATAGGGTGGGATTTTCAGACTACAAATTATAACAGTGGCCTTCATAGGCGGGTAGTACAACTGAGCATGGTTTTCATAAATGATGATGTGTCATGACAGTGTTACTTTGGATCTCAAAGTTGATCTAAATATTTAAGAATCATATTAGATTTTTAATTTTCAAGGAAATAAGAACCAAAACCAAAGATGAACATCATCCTAAATTAGGAATACTAAAGTTCAATAAAAGGATCTGGAAGAATGCACTGGGAAGCCCCAGAAAAATTCCCAGGCTCTAATTCCCTATCCTTCCAAGCTTGATCTGCTAATGTACAAAAGGTAAAGGATATAAGCCTGAGATAAAATAGGTTCCCTGAGCCTCTGAAAATCACAAGGGAGTCCTCTTGCTTCTAATGTCCTGATGGCATTGTCTAGTCTTATTAATGTGTTCTTTTCAAATTACCATGATAATAAAAATATGAAAGCATGTGACTAGGAAGAAAGAAGACTTAATTAGGAAAGTTACACCACAAATACTGCCACAGCCTCATCAGACACCTTGGGGACTAGCATCACTCAATCTGTCAAAAACAACATTCTTTGGAATACAAAAAACTCATCAGCCAATGATGGTCAGCACCTGAAAGGTATCAAATCTACCTCATATTCCTGAAGTCCTATATCAGCTATGATGCTTTAATAATTGAATGCACTCTGAAATATCACGAGATTGTATTATATGAATATCCCTCCCTGATTATTACTCAGGCCAGCTGATTTTTTAAAAAAATGTAATTATATGTGACTACCGTTCATTGATCTTCCAGAAATATCCCAAACTACAAATAATTATAATTGGCACAAACTACCCTAAACAAATGATAGCTAAGACACATTCCCATAACCAGGGCTTTAAAATTTCCCCACATCACTATTAGTCAGTCACATAGTTCTCTCAATGGAGGAAAAATTTTTCTACCAAATAGCATAAAAACAATAACCCTACATTTTTAAATTTACCACTCAGAAGAATGCTGCATATTTTATTACACTGCCAGTGTTTTAATTATCTACGAAATAGTTCTAAAGTTAAGCTTCCTCTCCCATCTATTTAAAATCAGTTAAATTGAACATGTCTTTATTAAATGCCTACTACATACCAGCATGGAGCTAGGTACTGAAGATACAAAAATAAAAATAATACTTGATCTCAGAGATCTCATAGTCTTACAAAGGGAGGGTAAGAACAACATACTATTTGAAAGGGGGTTTTGAGATGGAAAACAGATAAAAATATCTGCAGAGACATGCCAACTGGCATATTTGTTATGAGTTGACAACACATTTTGACAGTGGAAAGTAGCATAATAAGTACTCAGTAGATTTTTTTTTAATGATGGTGAAGAATGACTTTGTTTTGAACACGTTGTGAAAACACCACTCTCTCCAGGGTAATATTTCATAAAGAGAAAGTCAATTTGTTTCAAGAAAACTAAGCTTATAGGAACATTCAAATTATTATTACAAACTATTCAAGCTCACCTCATAGATCATGAATTTTAGCCTGCTGAAAACTTGCAGACAGTTATGAAATTAAGTGGGGAAAACTTAAATACCAAGGGTATCCCCACTAAAGAAATTTTATACAAGGAGCACTGGGAACTCTGAGAACTGAGCTCTCCTTATCCATATTGCCAAAATACACAACCTTGGCCCCAAGGATAAGAATTTCCATATGAAAATGGGGTTTCCTTTATAAAGACTGGATGTTAAAAGCATGAAAGAAACCTGAATATTTTAGCCACAAACAGAACAAAACAAAAATTAAAAGTTGTTTTAAAACAAAGAAATGATTTACATACCAAGGTGCTCCCTAATGAAGAAAAGATAAATATTTTAAATTATATAAGTATGAATCCTTTTTTAAGACAGAAAATCCAACATGAAAAATCCTGATTATATAAGGGAACAGTCTCAGACTCACAAACTGTGCAAAGATGTGCAAACCTGGGAAAGTCACTTAATTTCTGCTGCTTTATTGTCCTCAACTCTAAAATTGGGATTATAATAGCATCTACTTCGCAAGGTTGTTATAAGGATTAAATGAGAATATAGCACTTATCTCAATGCTTGGCACATAGTGGGTGCTCAATAAATGTTTCCTTCCTTCCTTCTTCTAATCTTATGTTTTTATTTTATGTCACCAGATTTTCTCCCAGTGTACCATCCTCTCTTTTCTCCCAGAAAATACTTCCATTAACATATATTTTTAAAAGGAAAAAAGAGGTGACAAAAAATAAAAACCTTGTACAGGTTTCCCAACCATTTATTAAGCCATCTCAATGTGCCAGGAACTGTGCTGATTCTTGGGAATATATAAAAGGAAGCATAATTGGTTCTGATTTCAAAGGGTTTGCATTCTAAAGAGAAATATAAGGAGAAATGTAGACACTTCTCCACACTTTTAGAATTTTTAAAAAATGTGTGCCTTGGGATTTTGATTGTTATTGTTGCCATATGAAAAACTGTCATCAGAAAAGCTGAAAAGTTAGATGTATTACATGTGAGATATATGTATGTGTGTAGACATAAATATTTATATGCATACATTCATACTTAAATATATTTAATAAATCTTAAGATGATGAAACAAAAATAATTACATTAGGCTCCTCCATTAAATCCCCATGCCCAAATGCCCCATCCACCCTGAAATGGAGGTGATATGGGTTTTTTAAGATTGTTAGCAGAAAACAGACCCTGGAAGGAAAGTTCTAGGTTATTCTTTTACAACAAAATAATGTATCTTTTGTTAAAGAACCAGTCAAGAGAAATAATAATGAAGTAGGTGCCGATCATAAGACTGGCCACCATTCAAAACAATGAATTCTTCAGGCAGGGGAATGAACTCATAGGAAGCCACTCAGCATGATGGGACTGTGATCTTCTTAAGAGGGAAACCACAAGGTTTGCAACAAAACCACAGATCTTTAATTTTATTATTTTCATTTAACCAAAATCTATTTTCTCACTCTCCCAATCCTGCCATTGAGGAGAAAAGGCAGAAACAAAACCTCTATAACAGCTTTGTAGAGTCAAGCAAAACACCTTCAGCATATCAAAAAAATATCTCCTTCTACTTCTTGAGTTCATCACCTCTCTGTGGAGGTGGACAGCACTTTTTTTGGTTATTTGAAATTGTGAAAACCACATATCTTTGACAAAGTATAATTTTCATAAAAACTTATATTCATGTAACCTATTCTTTGCTTAGAAGATGTTTCCATTCAAGAATCAGAGAATATTGGAACTAGAGTAGACTAATCTAATCTGCTCATTACATAAACAAGAAAATGAATTAGTGATTTGATTTGCCCCAAGTCTTACTGCTACAAAATGACAGGGTAGGAATTGGAATTCAAGACAAAGACCCCTTATCATTCCACTCTTAACCATGCTATTTCTGGTCTTGTCAAAACTAAAAAGTTAATAACATAAAATGAGGAATTAGAAAAGGAAAAGATTCAGAGAAACTTGGGAAGGCTTATATGAACTGATGCAAAGAGAAGTGAGAACCAGAACAATTTAAACATTGACCACAACAACTTTGAAAGGCTTAAGAACCTGAGAGGTTGAATCAAGGACCATTTGGGACACCATAAGTCTAATAATAAAGCATGCTACCCATTTTTTTTTAGCATACAGGTAATGACGTGCAGGGACAGTATTAGGAATACATTTCTAGGCTCAACCAAAATATCTTCTGTATGTTTTGCTTGACTATATTTCTTTATTACAAAGGAGGGCTTTTGTTAGGAAAGCAAGAAATGCTATAGAAGAGTGGGTAGATAGTCATAGTCAAACAAAATAGAAAATAGAAAAAGCATATCAATGAGACACAAATACACAGAGGACAGTAGAAGATATTTGGAAGGTGATACAGACAAAAAGAGGAATGTCGATACTATTAGGTAAAATCAATAATTAAAAAAATAAGCTGTACATAGTAATTAGTTTCATATGTGATCATCTTTTCTGTTCTTATATATAGAAATGTTCATGTTTGCTGATGAATATCAAATTCATAATAAGAAATTTAGATGCTTCTAAGAAATGTTAATAATGAGTGGCTCTGTGGATTGAGAGCCAAGGCTAGAGATGGGAAGGAGCTAGGTTCAAATCTGGCCTCAGATACTTCCTAGCTGTGTGACCTGGGCAAGTCACTTAACTCCCATTGCCTAGTCCTTACCACTCTTCTTCCTTGGAACTACTACACAGTATTGATTCCAAGATGGAAGGTAAGGGTTTTATAAAAATAATAATAATCAATGTGCTTTCCTATGTCCAAACTATAAACCCTTTAAAATAATAGCCCTTAAGAATCCTTTAAAAAAAAAAAGGAATAAAACTTAGATCATGAGTATATTATATTTACTTAATACTTTCATATGGAGGGGGTAGTGGTGAACATACATTTTTGATCATTCAAAGTCATTCTCCCATTAGAAACTTAATGAAATAAAATTGTTTATTTTAATACAATATTGATAAACTATTACAGCACAAGTGATAGCCTAAATGTCAGCTTTACATGTAAGAAATGAAATTGCTACCTTAAACTGACTCAGAAGAAGGATTTTAAAGGTCTGCCTACATCTTCAAAGTGGCAGCCTTGTGCTCAATTAGCTCAGCAAAGCATAATTTTTAAAAATGCCAACAGCCAAAGGGCTCCTAATTAGAAAAACCATTGAACCATATTTTAAGTCAAAGCGGATTGCCAACCTAACTTTAGAGCTTCGGGGCAGTCACCTAATCATAATGATGAAAATCACAGCAAAGAAAAAAAAAAGATTATAAGATCTGAAAAAACTGCAAGTTCTGTGTAGAACAAGTTCTGTTTTCCAACTTAAAGAAGACATTACAAGAACAAATACAATGAAATAATAAGACAATCTGCTTATAACTATACAGTGAATTATATGATTATCTGTTACAAATTAAACATGCAAATGAATGCTATTCAGAGTATTTACCTCTCAACTAGACATTCTTAACCTAGGATCTACGAATATATTTTTGGGAGTCCAAGAATTTTAATGAGAAAGAATTCAATTTTTATTTCAACAGAATTATTTCCCTTGGTAATCTTATATGTTTAATTTGATATGTTCAAAGGCATTCTTATAAAAAGGGGCCCAAAGGCTTTAACAAGATGCTAATCAAATATGTACACAACACAGAAAAGATTAAAGGTTCCTGCTCTAGACCAATTCAAGGTACTTTACAGGTAGACAAACATTCTTTTCATATCTATCTTCATCTTTTCATTTATGTGGCCACCAGCTTATTTCAGAATCTCATTATTTATCATGTGAAACGTTGTAATAACCTCTTAATTAAGCTTTTTGGCTGGAATTTCTTCCTTCTCCAATTTATCCTCCAAATTGCTACCAGTTTTCCTAAAACAAAGATTTGGTTCTATCACTTCTTGTTCTCAATAAATTCCAGTGGCTCCCTATTACTTCTAGGATCAAATGCAAATTCCTTAGTGAGGCATTAAAGTTCTTCAAAATCTGACTATCTTTCCAGGGTTGTTACACTATTACCCTGATTCATACACTTTGGGGTTCATACAGGTCTCATTGTTATCCCTCACAACAAGTCATTCTCATCTCTATGCCTCTGCATAGACTGTCCTGGATTCTGTTCTCATTTGCACCTCTTAGAAACACTCACTCCCCTCAATGGTCAGCACAAGCATTTTTGATCATTCAATGTCATTCTCTCATTAGAAACTTAATGAATTGTTTATTTGAATACAATATTGATAAACCATTATAGCACAAGGCATTATAGCACAAGCCTAAATGTCAGCTTTACATGTAAGAAATGAAATTGCTACCTTACATTGACTCAGAAGAAGGATTTTAAAGGTCTGCCTACATCTCCTACCTTAGTCCTTTCCTAATCTCTCTACCTAGTACTGGCTACATATATCCCTCCAATTACCTAGCACTTAAATAGCATATATTTTGTGTGTACTTTTATGTGTACATGGTGTTTCCCTAGATTGAACCCAAGCTTACTGAAAGTAAGAAATGTTTCATTTTTATCTTTCCATCTTGAGTGCCTAGTACAGTACATGAAAAATAGTAGATATATAATAAATACTTTCTGATTTACTGATTGATTTCAGGGAGAAAATTTTTCCCTTACTATCCCATATTAAATAGTCATTTTGCAAACAGTCTTTAGGCCAATGGTGATGAAGTGAATGGTGGTGGATTTGGAATCAGAATGAACTGAACTCAGGTCATTTAATACAATGGGTACTATAAAAGTTTGAAATTGACACTGTCTTAGATCTGCTTCAAACTCCAATTCTTTCTCAAGCCAGCTTCTCTACTTCTTATATCTAAACTAATATAACAAGACACAATTTTTAATATCATCCTTATAGTACCTAACTGAAAATCCTTTCCATGACATCCCCAATATGTGATCATTAAGCATTCACATGAAATCTGCTTGGGAGAAGAGGAATAAATTACCTCCTGGGGAGGCTCATTCCAACTTCTGATAGCCCTAATGTTGGCAAAATTTCCTTAACTAAGGTTTTAATTCTCAAGGAAAGTGAAGATTCCCTTCCAGGAACTGAAGAGGAAAATTGGAGGGCATAGTGATCAAAAAAGGAAACTTTCCTTTACATGCTTCAAAAAAATTTAACCATCTGTTGCACAATGATCTAAAACAGGTCTTTCTTCCCCAAACTATTAGCAGCTTCTCCTTTGTACAATGTGCCCTTTATAATTTATTTCTTCCTATAAATCCATAGGTCATATTAAAGAGCCAGAGAACATAAAAACTTTGGCTGAATCATAGAATGTCTTGTTTTTGCTTTCTCTGAAACAGAACTAACTGGCTTTGATTTTATACTTCTAAAAGACTGTACAATGCTTTATAGATCGAAATATCTCTAAAATTAGGTATGAGTTAAATTTTCTTGAATAACTTGGGCTTTCTTTAAAGCTATCATTTCAGACTAAGGCTGTTTTAAGGGTGGTTAGCCAGTGACTAATAAAGGTGATTCTACTAACTAGAGGTAAAAAGTAGATAGAGACTATACTAGACTTCCCTAGAAATCAGAATAGAAGGAATAGAAGGAAAATAGGAAGAAGGGAAAAAGTTCTTCTCCTGTCTGGATGGGGGTGATATATTTGTGGCAATGTCTATTCCAGAAAGATAGTAGAGAAGCATCTATCTGACCTAACCAGATGAAATGGAACAAGGATGTCTTGTGAGGTGCATGGTATCACTTTTCACAAGCTAAAAGTGTGAGATGTTCTTCAATCCAGTGACACTGGCCTCCTGAGTGTTCATAAACAAAAAACTCCATCTGTTGGCTCTTTGGTTCTGGGCATTTTCTCTCATGCTAGGAATGCTCTCCATGCTCTGTTCCAGTACTGACCTCCCTGGTTCTCCCTGGCTTCCTTCAAATCCCAACTAACATCTGATCTTCTTTGGGAAGCCTTCCCCAATTCATCTTAATTCTAGTACCTGCCCTCTGTTAGTTATTTCCTAATTATCCCGCATATAGTTTGCTTTATATAAAATTGTTCTCTGGTTGTCTCTCCCATTAGACTGTAAGCTCCTTGAGGTCAAGGACAGTCTTGTATCTCTTTGGGTATCCCCAGCACATACTACAGTGTCTGGCAGAGAGAGGAATGTAATAGATATTTATTGATTGATTGAGATGCATAATATAATTTCCCAAAAACTTACAGTACAGATTCAAGATAAAGTGTTATAGTGTTTTTTATTAAAATGCCTAGGAATAAGTGGATATTGATCAATATAATTGGGTTAAAGCCTTACAACCCCAAAACACCAAATTATTCAGAAATCATCTGCAGGAGGAATGCTAGGTGGCTTAGTGGATTAGGCAGGCCTAGAAGTCAGAGATCATGGATTCAAATCTGACCTCAGACACTTCCTATCTGTATGACCCTGGGCAAGTCACTAAACATCCATTTTCTAGCCCTTACCATTCTTCCAACTAGCAACCAATACAGAATATTGATGCTGAGACAAAAGATACAGATTAAAAGAAAATTTTCAAGTCATCAGCAGAGAAAGCTTGCATTTTTAAAACTCAGCCTCTGTTTTATTCAAAATTGTGCATTCAACACTATCCACATCAAGAGAAAGAACTCTGGCAGTAGAAACACAAAAGAAAAACATATGATTTATCACTTTTTATGTGGGTATAGGATTGAGGGTTTTGGTTTTTAAAAGATTACTCTATTACAAAAAATGAATAATATGGAAATAGGTATTGGGTGATAATACACGTATTACCCAGTTTAATTGGTTGTAACTTCCTGGAGGAGGGAGCAAAAAGGGGAGGGAGACAGCATGAATCCTGTAACCATGGAAAAATACTTAAAATTAATATTTTTATTAATTGTACATTCCAGAATGTGTACCTAAACAAGAAAAAGCTATGAATTAAATTCAATTCAGAAATCACTTCTTTTTTTTAACCCTAGCCTTCCGTCTTAGAATCAATACTGAGTATCAGTTCTAAGACAGAAAAGCAATTAGAGCTAGGCTTCTGGAATTAAATGACTTGCCCAGGGTTGCACAGCTAGGAAGTGTCAGAGGCCAGATTTGAACTCAGGAAGATAAGTCTTCTTGACTTCAGGCTCTCCACTCTATCCACTACACCTCCTAGCTGCCTTTGGCACATAGAAGGAATTAACTAAATGGTAAAGGACTTTGTGTATGTAAACTACTTAAGAATAATAGGAAAGAAGATAAGATTTGGGGGAAATAACAGTCTTAAGTGATTCCCCCCTCTCTTCCTGATACAGATAGGGATAAAGGTACTTCTAGTGCCATTTCTAGATGGAGTAGTAGATAGAGAACTGAGCCTGGGGTTAGGATTCAAATCTAGTCAGAGATACTACCTAGGTGTGTGACAGAGCAAATTCCTCCGCTTCCTCAACTGTAAAATGGGTATATAATAATAACACCTACTTTGCAGAGTTGTTGTATCAAATGAGATAATAGCTGTAAAGTACTTAGCATGGTGCCTGGCACATAATAGGCACTAAAATAAATACTTGATTCCTTCCTCTCCCCTTCATTGCTATAGAATAATGCCAACCCTCTGAGTACAATAGAAATAATATTCTTTATTGCAGGATTTTCAGAAATGAAGCCAAAACTCATTTTAATCCAGGTAGAAAATTTTGGTGATTGTTAAAAATTTTATAATGATCCTATGTGCAAGAAGAAGGTGAATCAGATGTCATCGACATAAAATGTTCCTCATTAACTTTAATCTTACTATCACAGGATCCATTTTTGATAGATGTAGATGTACAAACCAAAAGACATTTCCTCTGTCAGTTATCTGATGAAATGAGACCTTGATGAGAGATAATGGTCCAATAGGAAGTGATTGAGACACTGAACTTCATTCCAAGGGCATTTAAATGCTGTTTAATAGTAACCATTCTAAGTTATTATACTAATAGCTGTGGTCAAATAGGAATTAGAAACTATGGAGTTAGAAGATTCTTGTGTCTCATGATCATTTCTTTAGAGTTCTCACTAATGACTTTGTGTTACAAACAAAAAAATGTAGCTTAGGAAATATGATACACAATTGTTTCATATTTTTGTCTTATATGCTCCCATTTCTATCTTTTAAATTTATACCCTACCCACAATTTCCTGTCTTTTTTAAGTAATAAAAGTTATTCAAGTCAAATATTTCCTACATTTGGTAGAGTATGGCCACTTCATTAGAATTTCATCAAGTAAAACATAGCAAAAGCATTATAAGGAAGACAATAAAAGCTATGAATCTATGAGTATGGCTTCAAAAAATTAAGATATTGTCTGAGAACTGACTCCTTTCAAACTCAAAAAAGCCACAAGCTAGAAAGGACCTTAAAGGTCATCTCAGCCAGCCTTCCACCAAGGCAAGAATTCCCTTTATAATTTTCTTGGCAGATGGTCAACCAGGCTGAGTTCTAAATAAATAAGACAGAATTCTTAAGTGAGTAAACTGGAAATAAAATAATAAGCATATAGAAAAAAAATTCTTCAAAAAAATCATTAAAATTTCAAATGCCAATAAATCCAAAAGAGAAACATCCATGAAGTATAATACTGTCTGAATTTATTTGTTTCTTATTGTGACACAAAAGAATATCTTAGATGTGCCAGTTGTCAATGATAAACACATATGTGAACTTAGCCAGAGGGAGAAGTAAGAACTGATAAGAGATAATGGTGTGTCTCACACAATCTATATTTACACTTCCCAACAAATAGACTTACAACAAAAGAAAGCAAAATGGTCAGCCTGTTGAGAGAATTCTCAATGAATATTAGAATCAACAGAAATATAAGTCTAAATAATAATATGGCAAACATTATCTACTTGGGATGAATGCACCTCAAATCATAGCTAAGAGAAATATTTTACAGAAACTTAATTTCTTTTGAAACAATGAATAAGACCATCCATTTCTTGGAAAAATATATATCTCATTGTACTTATACTTGGGATAAAAATATTTGAGAAGACTAGCTTATGAAAAGATATTTAAACATTTAAAGAAATAAATTCATCTTGCCTAGTTAAGATGACAATGTTTTACTTTATGTTTTTTTTAGAAGCAAATTCATTATTCCTGGTTAATTCAGTTGATTTGTGTGTTTTATTGTGTTTTTTTTTAAATAAAATTACATTTTACTTTATTCTCTATTTAAATTCATAAGGAAAGGATTTTTAAAAAGGACTTTGTATTGTTTCTCAACTTTCTCAGTGGATTTCATCATTTGTTCCCTGAAATATTTTAGTAATTTCAAAAATGAAGCTAAGAAATATACATACCACTTAGAAGTAGTTTTCACTCTATTTATTACAAACACACACAATCTTAGGACTGGAAGTACAATAGACAATAATTCATACATAAAATTATAAAATTTCAGAATTAGCATGGACTTTAGATCTCTAAAACATCCTAAACAGATGGTCTCTAGCTTCTATTTGAAGACTTTCAATAACAACAAAATTAATGATCTCTCAAAGCTAGCTGGTTTGGCAAAGTATTTGTTATACAGATCTGTTTATTTTGAGGGAGTTTATTCTTATATTCTTCAGCTACTAGCTCCTATATCTAGCTCTTTCAGATGTCATTTAAAAATCTATATCACTGAATTCCATATAAAGTTACATTGAGCTCTTTAGACAAAGTTCTCTCTTCTTCCTCCTCTAAAACAATTGAGTTTTATGAACAGGTTTTTCATTCTTGAGAGCCTCCCATCCTCTTGAGCTGGCTTCTCTTTTCTCAGTCCTTCCCAGCAATGCAGAACTGCCCTAGTTTAGTAATATAACTGCTTATGCTAAGAAGCATCCCTGAATTTTGCCTTTTCCCCAAGTGACTGAAGATGTCATGAATGTGCATGACTCAGAACTGCTGGTTATATGCCAAGATTTTGTCTTGGGCAAACCAAATGGCTAGTGAAGCTTAAGGAATCCACAGGACATGCTAAGGTCCAAGGGGAACAATAGCAATTCATGCTCTGCTAAACTAGAATTTGAGATGATTTGGTGAGTGTTTGAGCTGGTTTAAGTCTCCTTAAAGAAATAACTATAGTCACATCGTTTAAGGAGGCATCATGGAAGATCTGGGAAGAAGACCTCAAATCCCATTTATGATACTAGCTGGGTAATTGACCTCTCTGAGTTATTGGTTCCTCATCTATAAAATGATGTAACTGAACAAGATTGAGGGTTCTTGGCTTCTTTTAAATGACATAGGCCTCTTTGGAAGTCTGTTGCAACCTATGGATTTCTTGAAATAAATGCTTTTAAACGTAAATAAGGGAAATGCTATATTTCAGTTAAAGTTAATAAAAATGCAATTCCACCCCCCCCCTTTCCACTGAAATATACCCATGCATCTGTTGAGGTAACAGTGGACCCCAAGGTAAGAAACTCTGAACCTAGCAAATAAGCTTTACATTATATAGCAAATTGTAAAGCAATATGGTACCCTGAAAAGAGTCGAAATTTGTAGTCTGATGGATCTAGGATAAAATCCTATCTCTGATATTACCTATGTGTCTTTTGGCAAACCAGTGATAACCTCTTTTGCACTCACTTTTCTCATTGGTAAAGTAAGATCTCCTTAGTCTTGTATGGCCTTGGGGAACCCTTAACATTTTAAATCTAAAGTCATGACAGTGATACTTTGGACAAGTCCTTTAAAAAAAAATGAGGAAAATGAATATACCTAAATAACAGAATGATTGTGATGCAAATGCTTAGTCAACCTAAAAATGCTATGTAAAGTGTTATTGTATTATTAAAGAAGTAGGACAGATGACATAAAACAAGTATTAAATTTAAAGATGATTTTTATATGACTTGGAATATACCATTGTTTGAATTGGTGACTGAATGTGTGTGTGTATGTGTGTGTGTGTGTGTGTGAGTGAGAGTGAGAGAGAGAGAGAGAGAGAGAGAGAGAGAGAGAGAGAGAGAGAGATGCTTCATTTTAGTTTTTATTTAAGAGAAATGTTTTTTGCTATATAATTAAAATGATCAATTTTATCCCTAGAAAAGAGAGTAATTCCCTCCTTTCACTGGAGGAATTGGGGACTATGGGTAAAGAGTGTGATAATATCAAATTAGTTGATAGATACTAAAGATTAAAATTTTGTACCACAAGATAATTAAGAATTTTTCATGATTTTATGGAGTGATGTTATGAATTTTGAACCAGCCGCAAAAAGATATAGATCGATAGATAGATAGATATGTATGTATGTATATATATAAAATATTTGGGCCTATTTTGGGAATCAATAGGTCTTTTTTCCTTTATGTTTATCAGGTTAAGAACTTGGGAGTTCTTAACATGAGGTTCTTGGATCCATCAGTGATCCAAAAGATACATTTAATGGGTCTATAAATTTGGATAAGAAATACATCTCTATTTTCACTAAATTCTAATTGAAAGCTAGCATTTCTCTCAGTTATTTAAACATATAATTCCAAGGAGGGGTCCATAATCTTCACAAGATATTCAAAGGCTCAAAGGCATAAAAAAAAAAAAGTATTAAGGATCCTTGATCCATGAATGTTTGCCACTGACAGGATGAAAAGAACATATCTATTTTTTCCATTCTGACTTAGTACTTGACAAAAAGTTAATTAATATACATTCAAATTTCCAAATTTTATCACCTGCTACACTGAATTCATAGTAAAAACTATTACAATAAAGTGAAACAACTGGGCCAATAACAGATGCTCTCAATACAAATATGCCAATTAAGAACAATTACATCAAGCTTACAAATACCCTTGAGACCTTGTAGCAATACTAACTGCACAACAATAATATGCCAAGAGTGTAAAGAATTCAATGAAATACTGAAAGGCATGGGGAAGTAAACAGGAATTGAATTAAGGCAATGAAATCTGAACAATCACATAGAAATTTATAAATATTCTTTAGTTATATGAAGTTTACTTAATTTTCATGAGCAAGAAAATCATTCCTTACAATAGAAAAGAGGCCTTCTTGCTTATTGGTTACAAAATCCTATATGTATTCATAATAATTTAATGTTCTAAATTAGGAAAAAACCTTTGTGCTTTATTATTTGAGGTAGATAATGACTCAAGACTTAAGATACTTAAATTGATTTGGCAATTCTTGTTCTCCAAGTATTTTATACTACTAATCTAAAGCACATAAAACTAGGACCCAATTTTCATAATTCCTTATATTCAAACAATGTGTTGCCTCTACCTCTTTTCCTCTTATCAGCAGGTAAAGAGAAAATGCAGCAGCAAGCTGTACCCTGCATATATTTTCACTAAGATGATTAGTCAGCTACCTACCTAGGTGACAGTGACTGGTAGAAACAATAAATATAAACAGAAAAGCATCTGTGACTATGTCAAGCATTAAAACATCTTCCCTAAAAAATTTCTATCCCTAATTATATGTCAACTGCTTTATTCTACTTCCTGAAAAGGTTTAAAGAAATATATTCTAAACAAAGAGACAACAGACCCTTTCCCCTTTCTTGTGTGATACACATGGTCAATTAACTCTCCTTTTCTCATCTTCCTGGGTTTTCTTTCACCTACCCTAGTACCTTTACAACCTGCATTGATTCAATTCTTCCCATTATCTGCTGCCTCCAATATAAGCAGCTGAACAGACAGAGAGATATATAGATAGATGGATAACTGATCAATTAATAATTAGTTTTTATTAAGTACTTACTCTGAGCTATGCAATGGGGATGAAAAAACGAAGCAATCCCTCTTTGTAAAAGCTTACATATTAATAATGGGGGGGGGGAGACATGAAGTACATGTAAAAACAAATACCACATAAATATAAAGTTAGTAAATGAAAACATATATAAAATAATTAAATACAAGGTAAGCTAATATAAATGAATAAATAAAACTCAGGAACTTATCAGAGCAATATGCAAAGTTAGTTTGCTTCTGTTTTCTAATGAAATCACTAACTTCTATGGAGGCAAAACTGATGTGGATTCTTACCCACATATTCTTTAATAAAGAGGAAAGATGAATTGTTTTTTTTTTTTAATCAGGTAATAGTCTTGAAAAGATATGTATTTATATCTATCTTTACGTACTTATTTTTCCTTCTTTTCTCATTAAAGCCTCTCTAAAGTCAAGCCAAACCATTTGAAATTAGATCACAATTGTTTATATTAATTTTTATAAATTAAAATCTATCTTTAAAACATTAAAATTAAATTTAAAAAAATCAAAATCTATCTTAAAACAACTGGTTTGGTATCTACAAAAAATTCAGCAAACTAATGAGCCATAGCTCTGAAAACAATTTTAATACTTGCACTATTTCCATAACTTTTATTGCTTCTCTTGCTTCCTATTCCCTATTACATTTTCTCTACCCTGGTCAGACTGCTATAATTAAAGGCCAGGAGACAGTCAGGAAACTAAGGGCCTCTATTTGGCCTTGCTAATGACTAGTTGTGTGGACAGGTCACTATAGGAATTTATCTTTGCTACTTTGGTAAGAAGCCACATGATCTATATTCCCTGAGGGCAAGAGCCTGATCAGTTTGTCCCTGCCCACTGACTGGAAGGCAATGCTAAATGAAAAACCAGGGCTTATAGTTCAAGAGATAACTTCCAATATGAGTCATTTCTTGATTCTGTTATTAGAGTCTCCTGTCCAATTCTATCCCCCTTCTCTTCCTCCTCCCTTCCAAAAATGCTATTGTATTTTCTTTGTATATATTTTGTATTTAGAAAGAGGCAACGTTGTATAGTGGAGAGAGTATTGTTCCCAAATCAAGAAAACAATGGTAAAAATCCTACTTTTGAGTCTTACTGTTGTTATGTCTTCAGGGAAATCATTTAATTTCTCAGTCTCCCAGGAAACTAGCACATATAATTGTAGAGATGTTCTTTTTGCATCAGTAGACAGAATTTTCTCATGGGCATTTCCCTATACCAATAAAACCCCCCAAAAGTCTAGTCCAAAAACATTTTTTTTGGTATTGACTTTATTGTATTATTCAGGCATATTCAAATCTCTGTGACCCCTTTTGGAGTTCTCTTGACAAAGATACTAGAGTGCTTTAACATTTCCTTCTCCAGCAAATTTTACAAATGAGGAAACCAAGGCAAAGAGTGTCAAGTAATTTGCCCAGGTTCACATAGCTAATAAGTATCTGAGACCAGATCTGAATCTCAGAGAGATGAGTACTCTTGATTCCAGGTCTGGTACTCTATCCATTGTGCCATCTAGCTGCCTTTATTTACTTAGATATATATGTGTTATTTCCCTCTGAGTATGTAAGCTCCTTGAATGAAGGGATGGGTTTTTTTCTTTGTTTCCCCAGCAACTAGCATAGTATTTAGTATAGTAGGCAAGCTTAATAAATGCTTACTGAATCATTCAACCAACCAACCAGTCAGTCAAGAGGAAAAAAAAAAGGAAATATTTCATCTAAGGTTCTCAACACAGTTATATTACAGCAATAGGAATCAGTGAGTAAGAAATATAGCACAAAGCAAAGGCAAGGAAAGGTGTTTTTTTTTTCTTTCTGAGCATATTTCATTAAGTCCTGGTTTCCTTCGGTTACACTTGTTTGCAACCCCAACCTTGAGTCATTTGATTGGTAAAAACACATACAAAGTTTTTTTGTCTCAAAGACTGGACTATATTTTCCTTTGTCATCCATCTCCCATCATTCTACTGGCATACAGCATAGATGACCTTCTGTATCCTATTACTTTGTTAAAACATACACACATATGTATACACACATATCTTTAAAAAAAATATAAGTCGAGTTTCTTATCCAACTATATCTCTGTACTTAGTATTCTATTTGTTAATGATTATTTACCCAATAAAATGGGGAAGGGGGACAAAAAAGAAAAGAAAAAATAGGAAAGGCTCCCAGAATATAGGGGCCTATTCTAAGTATGATATTGTAAGTCAGGCACATTACCCTTAGGGGTATAATTCTCTTGAACAGACCTAGAAGGCACAGACAACAGAGTAGTGATCATAGGTGACCAGAGATAGCAATAGTGGATCTTAATCCTAGACTGAGAATTCAAGAAGTTTCATTTATATTGAGGAAAAATTTCAGCCTCATGCATCAATCTCCAAGTTCATCCTGTTTCATGTCTGAAAGTCTGCTTAAGGACATTTTCTGACAAGCTGCTCAAAAAGAATCTATGAATGTGGAAACCAATTAAGTTAAAGTTATCTTCCCAGAAAGAAAGGTGACAAAGGATAAAAAGGCCATATCGCATGCAGTTTGGTACCTCAACAGTTCAAGAACTCAAAACAGGGGAAGCCCTGTTCCAAATTAGACTATTATTTCTGTCATGTAAAGAACATTTGTTGCTTTAAATTTTCTCTCGTGGAAATAATGTCATTGTCATATAAAGGCTCCTACTTAAAAATACAAGTGATGCAGTTGCATGTACTAATTGTTTTTGAGTTATTTTAACATTCCTTCAAATGAAAACTTATTCTTGTCCCTTTTGGTGGACTATCAGAACTGAAACAAATGCTAAAATATATCTATACCTCATTTCTCTAGTATTTAAAGAAAACTACTATGTGTCTTAGCAATCTGAATGCCCATCTTAAAAATAAGACAATTTACAAGCAAACCAAGTTCTACCAAAGTAGAACAATCTTCCTTGATAAACTTTCAGGAGCAATTTCTCTAGCTTTCTTTAGGAGTTGATATTTTTTAAATGGAAAACTTACATAAATTATGTCTTGTTTTAAACTATACTCTAAGCAAAAAATATTTCCAAAATGGAAAAGGCCTAGTTTTAGTATCAAAAAAAGTATAAATCACATTTGAAATCCATTATTCCCCCATACTAAAAATAAAAACCAAAAAAAAAAAATCCTACCTAGCCTGACAATCTTCCCCAAGGTATTCAAGAGAATATATCTATAAAGAAGAGAAATTACTGAATAGGAGACAAAGTAAAAATTAGTAAAGAGTATAAAACCCAAAGGGTGATTACACAGAGGGGAGGAAAGGGAGGGAAGTTTCAAGGGAGAGTCTGTAGGAAAGGGAATTGCCAAATGGCTAAGGAATGTGAAATGATAAGAGTTTTTTTTTTTTTAAGTCCAAAAATTGTTCATTTAGCAATTAGACATAGCATAGTCTGGGGAGGATTAGTTTTAAAGATCTTAGGGAAACATAGGGGACCATAATCTGGTAGTACTGGAAAATACCCAGTCCTCAAGGTCTAACTTCAAAGGAGTCCAGAGGGCAAACATTTAGCTTCCTTATCCATTATTTTATTCCTATAATGTGAATGAAATAACTAACTCATGAGCAACAACCTTCAGCACATGGGGGTATTATCTAAGCTCAGAATTTCACCCTTACAATTATCTTCAATTAGTCAATAATGGAAATGGGATGATTAAAAAACCCCAAGTCTCATTCATTTCACTAGGCAAAAATACTTTTTTCCCCACCCATCCAACTTCCTTCCTTAAATTTAATAAAAGGGGAACAATACCCAAAAAAGGAATGTTGGATAGATGATGATAAAACTGGAAAAAAAAAACACTGGGAGTTCTTCTAAATAACACCCCTTGGAAATATGGCTTTATCTACAAACTCCACAGGTTTAATAATACAACATACTTTAAGGCAATAATTCCTTCCTATCATTTAGAACATTTTTCTGGTTGTAAGTAAAACTTACATACCTAGGGATTGATATCCTTCTGATCCTTTAAATCCAATTTTGGATTTGATCAGTCTCTATGTCCCTCTGAATCAGCATTCTAAGACATTAAACAGACTTCTAACTTCTCCACCCTTAAAGTCCCAAAAGCCTTCTGCCAAAAACCACTCACTTAAATATGTATGCTATGCATGCATTTTATGCAGCTGCTCATAAAAGTTATGTACAGCTGTATAAAATAAGAAGAATGACATTTACTTCATCTTTACATATGCATATTTATCTATATTCAGAGTTATTCTAGTTGAATCAATGCTACACAGAGGAGAAAGAGGATTGAGTAGCATAATTTTGGAAATGCTGTTAACATTATAATCTGTAGGGAAAACAGGAATGAATGGAGAGGAGTGCCTCGACATCAGATGACATGAATTGTTTAACACGCCTAAATTCTAATTCTAGAAAAATAAGTTGATGTCACTCTACCCCAGGTAAAAATGACATGAAGGGAAGAAGTAAGGAACAAATGGGATAACCATGATATGGAAATAATATTAAATTCATATTTATATTTTTGTCTTTCATGCTTTACATATGTGTGTTATACACATATAATATATATATAATCTAGATAGATAGATAGATAGATAGATAGATAGATAGATAGATAGATAGATAGATAGATAGATAGATGGATATCTTTTACATTTAAATTTGTTTGCTTAAAGTAAGATAACCATATTAGGAAAGATCTATATTATTTCTCCTTGAAAACACATTACGTCTTAGGCACTGTTCCTAAGGCAGGAAACTACAAGTCTTTATAACTTATGCCTTCTCTTTATTCCTTTCCTCTTGCCTGCTTTTCATTACTTTTTGTGGTATGGGACATGTAGAAAACTGGACCAAAAAGCTTTACTCTCCTTCGAATTCCTGTCCTTTAGTCTTCTGTTCTATCCTTTTTTATCATTTGTCCTTCCTCCTTCTGAACCCTTCATACACTCCTTCATTTCCCACCTCCTTTCTATTATTTACTTAATATGTCATCTACTATGGTAACACAAAGATTTGAAAAGATTCTCTCTTGCCTGACTCCTACTCACAAGACTGACTAAACAATACTCTTTAAACTAAGCGTTCCAACAGACATGACATGTTGTTAGGAGACCAAGGAAGCTATTAACCTTTAACTTTTCCATTAGGAGGTAATTGTGCTCAAAGAAAAATTCCATTCATTGAATAACCTGGGTGAGGAATTCTAAATGATCTTCCAATAAACCTTGGAAAAATCCTTTTAGTCTATTGCTTTGTCAACCAATTATAAATAAATCAATGTCATTTAATGAATACTTACAGAACATAGTGAAATAACATCTGATCTCAGAGTAACCCTCAATCTATTACTTTCTATGGATAAGAAATTATTTACTATTTCTGCATCTAAAACACAGAATCAAAGCAGTGGCTTTTTAGAACATAGAGGGTAATGAAGCTAAAGTCATCATGAAGTGACATTAAGAATAATTACTTTTGCCCTTGAAGTTTTGAAAGCTCATAGCTCTGTCACCATACCACCAATTTCTTCCATATGTATACCCACAGAATTTCTATCCAAAAGAGAAGAACCATATTAATACTGAAATGGATATCAGAAAGGTCAAGTAATTTCTCTCTTTTTGGAGAAGTGAAGTGAAAGATGTGGTCTAATTTTACATCAATGAAAAGAAGGAAGAAGAGAGGCAAAATAAAAAGGTAAATAATTATACAAAATGCTAATAAAGTATATTAACTTTGTTTATATTTATTTATAATACTTAATGAATAAAGTACATAGATTTCATATTTATAATAAATCTTTCTCTTTAATATTTATTTATAATATTTATAGTAAATAATTATATTTTTAACATTTTGTTTGTCTAATTTATATTTATTTATAATTAATTTATGATAAATTAATACAATACTATAATGAATAAAGCTAAGTCCCATTGTGGATACTATATGTCATAAAAATCACTGTGACTTTTATATCTATGGTAACCATTCATATATATTATACACATTTTTATTTTAATAATAATTATTTTCCCTATTACATTAAAATAATTTTAATATTTATTTTTTAAAATGTTGAGTCCTAAATTCTCTCCATTCATTTCCCCCTTTTCCCTCCTTGAGATGGCAAGCAATTTGGTATAGGTTATATAATACTACATATTTAAAATAAAAGCAACAAACTATATATTAATTTATCATTCCACTCCTAGAGCACTCCCTTGGCTCACTTGCAAAGTTTCAAAATTCTCTGGCTCTCTGGAATCCTTCTTCCCTGCATCCCTTTGCTATCTATGTTTCCATTCATGATTCTGAGCTCCAATATGCCATTTTTGTAGCTGTGAGCAATAGTCACCAGTCATCTGTCCTAAAAGTGTAATTATAGGGAGAAGAATTAGAGCTTGTATTCAAAACAAAATGACAAAACAAACAAACAAACAAAAAAAACCCACAACAACAACACTAGAATTTTAAATAAAGGAACTAAGAGATAGTCTAATCTACTTAACTCAATTTACAAATGGGGAAACTAAGGTACAGAAAAGCTCCTAAGGTCATAACTCTTATTAGGTCAGAGTTCTGACTGTGAAATCTGGTGTTATTTTTAATTAATTTACTTAATGCATTAAAATTCTCAGGTATCTCCCTCCCTACACTAGAGAAGGCATCATTTGACAAAATGATAGATACGTGTATATATCTTACATTTTTCTATTTATCTCAGAAGGTAGATACACACAAGTCATTCTTCAAACAATAGTTCTATTTTATATAATGTCCTCTTGGTTCTACTCATTTCACTCTTTATAATTTCCATTTCTCAATTGATAAATTCAGTGGTTACCCCTCCATGAGGGTCTCCCTTCTTTACAAGGAGTGATTGACTGATATCCCTTAACTGGGATTTTAGCAGGACCTTACGACAGACACAGTTGGTATCATCTGTTCACTTCCACTAACATTACCCTAGATCAGGTTTTAATTCCCTCTCACCTATGTGATCTTCTGCTTCCAATCTCTGCTCCTTCTCATTCATTCCTCATATTAGGGGGTAAAGGTAGAAATGGAGTAGGGAGGAAAATAAGCCTTTATATAATACCTACTATGTGCTTGACAAATATCTAATTTGATCTTCTCAACAAGCCTGGGGGGTAGATGTTATTATCTCTATTTTAAAGAAGAAATTGAGGTTAAGAAAGGTTAAATTACATGCCTACTGTCACATAGCTAGTGTCTGAGGCCATATTTGAACTCAGATCTTTATCACAGAACTTTATCTACAGTGCCACTTACCTGCCACTAAGCATCACTGCCAACATAATTCTTCCTCAAGGGAAAGTCTGATCACATCACTGCCCTGATCAGAAATCTGCAATGGTTTCCTTTTTCTTATCAAACAAAATATAAACTTCTTAGCCTGACATTCAAAACTCTCCACAATCTGATTCCAATTTACTTTTCCAACAGTATTTCATGTTATTCTGTTTTGCATTTTAAAAAACCTAGTCAAACTATGGCTGGGCTTCCCCAATGCTATTGTCCCCTCCCATCCCTACACAACTCTTCATATCTTGGAATGAATTTCTCCCTCTAATCCCCTAAACACTTAACTCCCATCTCTACCTTTAGAAATCTTACAAGACTGAAATGATATATTTATTATCTTCTCTATCAAGAACATTCTGATCCCATAAGTGTCTAGAATATAGTAGGCACTTAATGCTTGCTAAATTAAATTGAACCTATATTTACCTAAACCTCAATTGAATTAAACCTAAATTGCAGTATCTCCCCTTTCCTTCTAGAACAAAATATAAATTCATATACTTTAATCATTTATTAGAACTGAGAATGTTCTTATATGTTAATTTAGAAATGAGAAAATGGAAGCACACACAGGATAAGTGGTAAAATCAGGGTCGCACAACTAGGAAATAATGAACCTTAGACATCCTGTCTCAGAAGCTAACCTTCCATACATCTATTACACCATTCCAACTCTCACAGACTCTTCAACTTGCCATTGAAAATCCTTTACCATCTGGCTGATACATATCTTTCTGGAATGATAATAAGTTACTTTGTTTAATGCACTCTAAGTTATGTTTCCCACCTGTATCCTTTTGTGAAAGTGGTCCTCAATGCCTAGCTAGCTCTGCTTCTTCACTTTAACCTTAGAGAATCCAAAGTTCATCTCAAAGATCAACTCTTTCAACAAGTCCTTCTTGATTTCCCCAGTTGTGAGTGAATACCCCATCACTTTGTATTTATTTTGGACATATTATGTATCTTTTTTATTTATCTGCGAACATATTGTGTTCTGCCATTAAAATAGCAGCTCACTGAAGACCTGGGCTATCTCACTTTTGCCTTTGTATTGCTAGCATCTAGCACAGAACCTATTACACAGCAAGCACCAGATACATGTGTCATAGGTGGTTTAAGGAGGTAGGTAAAGAAACAAGTAGAAGGGCTGAGGAAAGCTGTATGTAGTTTATTTGCCTCAGGGTATCTGATCTGCTTTGCTATGCCAATGAGATCTGTTGTGGGTGTCCCAAAAGTGGTGCCAATTTTGAGTACAGTTAATTATAATAGAAAAGGGAAAAGCGACATTGTACTTAAATGGTGCTTGTAAGCCCTCACCAAAGAAACCATGGTAAGTGGCCATGCAGCAAAGCCAGGCTTAGATTGCTAGTTAGCAGAAAACAAGGGCCAAGTTAGCACCAAGAAAACCATGCTGGCCACCTTTGGTCAGATTATGGTTATCTTAGAAAGAGATAACTTATTAAGGCAGCATTTCATAAGCTATTATATGCTCTCTCTCCATAGTTGCTAGTTAAAGCCCCCTGCTAAAAAAAAAAAAATCCAACTTCACTCTTGTGTCAACTGAACCTGGTTCATTTTTTGAGGGATTAGAGTATTCCAGGGGCCAGACAAAGAGTTCATGCAAATGATAGCAAAACATCTCATCAACCCAACAAATCTGCATTGTGGTCCTGAATTAAAAAGAATAAAATAAGACTTTAAGTAGAGTTGAAACTAGAATTTGGATGTATTTTCCATCTTTCTATGTCAGATTTCTTTGAATTTTTTTATCGCACCTCTACTTCCAAAAGGTTACATATATTCTTTGTGATTTATTTTTAATTATTCAGTCGATGCATTGAGCCTCAGGGAAAAAAATTAAACTAAAAGCAATAGTCAATCCAAGAAGCGTTTATACTACATTTTTGTTAATGTAGTACCAAAATCAGACACATACTCACTCACTAGGTCAGACTTCTCCCACTTCTCCCTCTAGAACCAATAAGCAACTGTCTAGATCCAAACTACAAAAATGGGATAAAAAGTGGGGTGGGGATATAAGAAAGGCTCATATGGTTAAATCAAAAAGAAGATCATCCACCAAGTGATTCATTTAGAGTTTCATAGCACACACTCATCCATAAAATTTCAGTGTAATAGGAAGAGTGTCAGATATGGAATCAAAGGACATGGGTTCAAATGTTGGCTTATTACCTCCATAATTTTTGACAAGTCACTTAACCTCAATGGGCCCAAGTTTCCTCATTTGTAAAATGGGGCATTTGGAATGATGACACAGCTTTAAAGCTGATTGACTATTGAGGAAAATGCTATATTTTAATATTTTGAAACAAATTAACAAGAGTGTAATTCTAATCACAAAAAGCCCTTTCATTGACCTTTTTCTCTTCTATAGAAAAATGTTATGGTCATTGTTAATAGTTCACTAAGGTGACAGTTAATAATTTACCACATAAATGTGGACTACAGCAAAGCTCACAGTATATAGTTTAAGGATGGAGAGACACAAAGAAGTTCATTGGTTACAGATTCAATCAGTTCGCTGCATATGATGTGATTGACCTTTAAAGGCTAAGCTAATAGTGATGTGTACCTTGTTTTAAGTGCCTAACTAAAGTACTAATATAGTAATCTATCTTTTGTCAGTTTTATGGCTGTGCCACACATGAGGACATATATAGCAAAGGAATTAGAGATAGGAGATTTAAAAATAACAAGTAATTTTGATGTAGGGGAGCCATCTGGACCTGTGATTTCTATGAGAGAGGGAACTACTGCTGTACAAACTCCTTCTGCTTAAACAGATGAGTAACTATTCCAAAATTTATTATCTTGGAAAACTGCCTGTGAAGGTAAGTGACTTGTCCAGGGCCGTGCAGTATCTGACAAAAGGAGCATTTAAGCTTAAGACTTCCTAAATCCAAGGCTGGTTCTTTTCACCATACTATGCTCTCTCTCATATAGATAAAAATGCACATATACACATGTAATGATGGGGAGTAGGGAAAAAATCTTTGGGGGAAATTGGAATGTAGGAACAACAGTTGGAAACTGAATGAGGACTTCTGAGAAATTCTCCAGAGGAGGGGGTCTTGGGTGCTGAGACACAGAAAGGAGTGGAAGGAGGAGCTGTGTCTCTAGAGTGGGAGTCCCCCAAAATTACACACACAAGCATTCCAATTCACAAGTTTAATGTAATATTGATCTTTTTGTATTGTTTTCCTCTCAAATCATGTCTATAGTGCTCTTAAATCTTTGAGCTATTTTAAAAAAATGAGTCTTTGCTACCCATTCCCAGTCCTTATAAGGATAACATTGGCCTCTAAAAGAAAAGAACTCCAGACAGAATGAGTCAAAAGAGAAAGAATCCATTGGTTATGTGTCTGCATATTATATTGAGTAATTTATGCCTTGCCAACATTTATTTCACAAATAGCATTTCTTAAAAATGGCAGGTCACCATAAAAACTAAATGAACTCAGAGTATAAGACCAAAAGAGCTTTAACTTCTCATTCTTCAAAAAACTCTGATAACTAATATCCAAACTGTTATCGAGACTATAATGTTTCTTAAAAAGAAACAATTAGGATCAGGTAAGAGTAACATTAGAGTTATCAGACTCCCTTCTAAACTCTACCTCCATAATTAATTTGAGGCTAATGTTCCAAGTAGACATAAAGGTATACACCACCAATAAGCCCAATAATATAACCAGTAATTCATTGATAAGGGAAAAGAATAGATAAATTGAATTTTTGGAGCTCCAAGAGGCTTTAAAGATAAGTTAATGCCAATTCTATAAATTATTTTACAGACATAAATCTTAAAGATCATCTAGTCCAAAATTATAAAGCAAAGAGAAATGGAATAATTTGGCCCTGGTCATACAGCTGGCCTAAGTCGTCCTACCATTTCTCCTCTACCTCAAACCTCTTGGTATAGAAGTTTTGTTTCAGAACATTGTCAGGGTCCTTCTGTAGTTTTACCTATAGTTTTTTCATCTCAAAAGCAGATTAGTAATTAGCACTTTTAGTTATCCATATATCCCAAAGGAAGTCACAATTCCACCTGTCAAATAGAGGGTTTTTTCCCCCTTCTGCTTCCATTTAGAAAATATTTTGGGGGAAAGAATGGAGGGACTCATCTATATAAGGTCAAGATTGTGGCACATCTATAAAAAAAAATATTCTTTTTTTTTTTAAAGTAGCTTTCATTAGGAGAATACTACTTGTCAGAATGATGGATGTGACAACTGGGGTGTGTTGTTTCATTTTGAAAATTCAGAAAGTATGATTAAAACAAGCACACTAAGCATACTTCTCCAGATTTGTTCCTTGTTTGCATTTTATATGTTGATCTCAATTTCTCACTTTCAAAAGAATGAATAAGAAAAGTGGATGGGCATTTATATACAGTGAGTGCACTTTAATGAAAACAAAATCAAACCATTGGTAAACAGGTGGCAAAAGAAATTAAAGAATTCCTTTTGCATTTTTAATATCAGGTACCATGGTTTCTTTCTTTGAAAAGAATAAATAAAACTGTTTAAAGTCTTCACCTTAGTCATTCTCCCTATGGCATTTAACCCTGTAAAAATTAGAAGTTGATTTAGTAAAAGATTTAAAATCTGAGAAGCTAAATATTCACGTCACAGAAATGGCATAAGGCCTAAATAAAATATCAAAAAGTACACAAATACCAAGCTTCAGAGTCACTGCCAAGAAAATTATGGATTGGGAAAAGACAAAAATACAGACATCTGAAAAGTGACTTAGAAAACTGACATTTCATACAACTGTTGATTCAATTCTTACAGTGAAAGTACTGTTTTTCATAATCAGATGGATCTGACACACTCAAGAAGAAGAAAGTGCTCATCTCCTAACTCAAGAGTCTGTTTCTGACAAAGGGACTTTAAAAATTAAATAGATCACTGTGGAGAAAGGCAAGGTCCCAAGAGAAGAAATGCAGAGTGTAAAGTATGTGGCACTTCTCTGATTTTACCCAGGAGACAAGAATGTCATAGTATAGAAGAATGTCAGAGCTGGAAATACTTTAGAGACTGAGTCTGCCCAGTTTCATTTTCCAGAAGAAAACTGAGGTTCCAGGAGATTAAGTGCTTTGTCCAAAGTCACACAGCTGGTAAGTGCCAGAGCCACGATTAAAATCTAGCAGTAGCTTTTTGATTCCAAAATCAAGTTTCATTCCAAATCCAAAGGCCAAGTTCTTTTCCCTTCATTGTATTGTTTCTGTTACAACCCAAGTTTCTTAAACTCTTGGACAGTCAATCAACATTTGTTTATGAAGTGCCCATTCTGCTATATGCTGAAGATACAAAGATAAAAAAATAAGGAGGAATCTTCAGGTTCACATTCCACGTCATGACACAACAAATTAAAAAAATATATAAAGACAATATAATTTTTTTGTGTATACAGGAAGCACTAAGAGCTGGAGGTAAGGAGCCAAGAAAGACTTAATTCAAGAAGTGAAGAGATAGCATTAAGCTGAGCTTTGTAGGAAGCCTGGGATTTTAAGAGATAAGAGAAAAGAGTAATTGTCTTCTAGGCTACACTATTACTGGTTCCCCTTCCCAAGTTTACCAGCATGCCTCAGTTGCCTTCTCACCTTTGAGGAGCTTGCCATCTCCCTGTAACATTCTCAACTTGAAAGAGCCCTCATGAACCATCTTCAGCCTTTTCAATCTGTGGGGAAGTTCCAACTAAATTCTCCACTGGAGTTAGTGCCCACTCTAGTCATCCTTCATTCCTTTCCCAGGCCCAAACATGATTTCACTATCATGCCCCTACAAGTAATCCCTTCCTTTTCAGTTCTCTTTTGTATTATGGCTTTATTTATACATGAATGTAAGCTTTTTGAGGGAAGGGATTATCTTCTTTTTGTTCATATTTATGTTTTCAGCACTTAGGACAGTACTTGGCAGATAATAAACATTTATTAAATGACTGCTTATTGACTTCTAGGCATGAGAAACAGTTTGTGCAAGGGCACAGAGACAGGAGAAAGGGTGTTGTGGGTGAGGAATAGTAAGCAGTATAGTTTGGCTGAAGTATAGAAGACTAGTTGTAAATAGCATATGTTATGTCTGGAAGAGGAAGGAGCCTCAGCTTTCTGCAGTATGGCGGTTTCTTCTAAAAAGTGAATGGATTAATAACAATAGCATAATCTAAAGCACTGCTTAGCAGTGAGGAAAGGAGTCATGATAAGCTACTGAACTGAAAGGGAACTCTAATCTTTTTTCTTTTCTTTTGTTTTGCCTTTGGTCTTAAGACCATTAGATCATAGATTTAGAGCTAACAGATATATTAAATGTCATTGAGTTTAGCCCCTGCCTTTTACAATTAAGGAAACTGAAGCATATAGAGACAGCTGTAGAGCAAGTAAGTATAAAAAGGCAGAATTTGAACCTACATTTTCCTAACTCCATATCTAGCACTTTATCCATTATCTCCAAAAACAAACAAAAAACTCTACATTCTATCTTAAAATTGATAGAAGTATCAGTTCCAAGGTGGAAGAGCAATAAGGGCTATGTAATTGGGGTTAAGCGACTTACTAGCACAGGATCATGCAGCTAGGAAGCATCAGAGGTCAGATTTGGACCGACGGCCTCCCAATTGCACCCCATATTGTTTCCTAAAAGCTCCAATTGAATAGAATGAGGGATTTTAAAATTTTGTAATTTTAAGAGCACTAGCTGAAAAGATTCCCAGTGAACACTAGAATCAAATAGTATTACTCCATATACACACATGCTAGGTATTATATACAGTTATCTAATTGCTTCCTTCAGTCTTTATATTCTCTAAATTTCTATGTCTAGAATTAGGTTATTAAGGTTATTTTAGAGCTGAAAATGCTAGACCCTGGGGAGATTCTCATAACTGACATTGGTCCTTAATACCCAAGTAATGATATCATCCATCATATCACCCAACCTTATAAGTTTAGAGCCACATTCAGCCAATCTTTTTCTTTTACAGATCTGGAAACTGAAGCTCAAAAAGATTAAGTGTTTCTCCAGAGGCCACACAGACACAAAGTAAATGGCAGAGCCAGGATTTGAACTAAGGTCCTATGATTAGAAAGTTAATGTTCTTTCTATTGCACCTAATGCTTAAATCTTTCATTCAGGATGTATTTTATTAAAAACACATCAAATCAAATGTAATGAAGCTAGTCTAGTGGGAGAGATAGAAAGAGAAATTAAGTCAGTCTCTCTCTCAAAACAGCAGCATTTGGTAGTTGGCAACCTTTATTATAGAACCTTGTGATCTAAAGTGGGTAATAGTTTTCTTTAGCCTAAAGTTGAACTTGATGAACTTGAATGCCTAAATTTAAATAGGAGTCAGTGCAGGACTGTCAACTGATATGATTCAATACCAGTGCCCAGGAGGAGTTAGCAAAAATTATTTTAATGGAATTTTGGTTACATTTAGAAACATTAAAGCAGAAGGAAGGCGGGATTTTCCATTGAAACACATGTTTTAGCATATATTGCAATAAAGAAACTATATAACAGAAGGCTTTAGAGAGATCTTCATCTTCATAGGCAGAGAAAACTAGAGTCAGAAATACCCATTATCAAATGATTAGAATGCTTTACTACAAATACTTTTTTCATGTTATTGAAAGCATCTTGATTCAGCGACTCATTGTTCCCAGCTCTAATGGTCAGTCAGTGCTGGGGAAGGCATCATTCAGTCTGTATCTTTGTATTCCTTGAGATTAGGCACACAGACAAGTCACATGCCCCTCCTGTATGAGAACAGTCACATAACCTAGGTGCAAAGTGTAACATACCTGGGAGAAACTGAGATGCAAGGGCTTTACCTTATTATAAAAGAATCATTATTTTAAAAGGCAGAGCCATCTTGAAAACCAGGGCTGATCAGCCCATCAGTATATTATGATCTTCACATTTTTAATAAACTCCTTTTAATTTCTTTGTCTTGAGTTTATCATTAATTAGAATAAAAATCTAATTAAGGTAAGATTTTTTTCTTCCAACAATATATGGTATCATCTTCAAATATAGCTACTTTACATAAATAAAATCCCACCTACTTCCTTTCAACTATTTTTGGTTAAAAGTTATTTGTCTCAATGCTCCACTGAAACGAATAAGGTGGGTACAGCAGGTGGCTCAGTAGATCGAGAGTCAGGCTTAGAGACAGAAGGGTTCTACTATGATCTCAGACACTTCCTAGCTGTATGACCTTTGGCAAGTCATTTAACTCTCATTGCTTAGCCCTTATTGCTCTTCCTCCTTGGAAAAAAAAAATAATACAGTATTAATTCTAAGATGAAACATAAGGATTAAAAAAAATATTAAGGAATGATTTCTCTACTTAACACTTCTAAGAGAAAAAATATAAACTCCTTTGAAATGTTGTTGCCAATCGTATAGTATTCTTTTAATTTTAGATTCATGTTACTTAGCCAGATCCAATTCAAGTCATTAATTAAGTTTTTCTGGACTAGAACCATGTTTTTTTTTTACACTCTTCCCCCTTTGACAATTATGCTGTCATTCAGAACCATAGATACATAAATTCAAAAGACTAGGATGTGGGTAGAGGAGGGGGAGAACAATTTGAATGCACAGTCAAATTCAGCATTTCAAAAGCAGTCTTCCTATTTTCATCCAACTCACCTGCTGGGACCCATGTTTTAGATGAAAAAAGAGAACTAGTACAGCAGCATTCTCTTTGCTTTTTGGCTGCCATGCCTAATGTTCTTAGTGTATGAGAGATCCTGTGAAGATGGCAGATATGGAGGAGGTCCAAAAAAGGGGGCTGCTTTCCAAGAAATGACAGTATTAACACCAGCAAATAGGAATTCTGAAATAGGGGTCCAAATAATTTATACATGTATTCATTGCTGGCTAGAAAGCTAGAAAAGCACATGGCCCAAATGGGCAGGAGGCAACTTAGCAGTATGTTTCTATATTGCCAACCCATCCGCTAGCTATGTGTTAGCTTCAACTTTACAGGGTCCAGCAAAAAGGGGGAAATGCTTAATATATATTCTCCATATCTTTCAGGATTATTGGAAGGGAAAGGAGTACACTTTTCATCCGCTTGTATATGGGTTCCATTTGCAGCTTGGTATTGCATAATCATAGACTTATAGCCAGAAGGGACCTCAGAGATCATCTAGGCAAACTCCTTCTTTTTACAGAGGAACAAATGGAAAACTAATTTGCCCAGGGTCACACAGCTAGGTAGGGCTTTATCTGAACAGAGGTTTCCAAGCTTCAAGTCCATAAAAGCTTGTGCAAAGATTTTAATCCTTTCTTACAATCCCTCAGGTAACTGTGTGTATTTCCCTTTGGATTTAGGAAACCTGGACTCAAATCATTGCTCAAGCAAGTGATCTCTCAGCTTCAGTTTCCTTATCTGTAAAAAGAAGATAGCATCACTTCCACTACATCTACATCCTTCAGGGTTATCATGAAGAAAGAAAGCACTCTAAATTTTTTTTTACTTTATTATTTAACAGTTTATTCTTCGTTATCTCAGCCCTTCCCACCCATCCCTACATCATAGAAAGTTTTATCTGACAAAAAGAGCTGTCCATATACATTGTGTTCTTTCATACTTCTATTTTTCAGTTCATTCTCACAAGTTATTTTTCAAATATTAATTCTGTGGCTATATATAATGTTCTCTTTGTTCTATTTATTTTATACCTCTGTGGGCATAAATCCAAATTGCTCTCTAAAATGTTTGTATCAGTTTACAGTTCCACCAACAGTGCTGTAGAGTCCCCATTTTTCCACATCCACTCCAACCTTTGTTATTTTGCCCTTTTATCATTTTAGTTGATCTGATTGTCTACAGATTCTTGGGGAGGGGTGGAATACCACTTTTCCTGAGTTCAGGAAACTGCATCTATTCATTCATCCCCTCTAAAATTGTAAAAGTCCCATATCTTGCATCTAATTAGAAAATCAGACTACCTAATGTTGTATTGTTTCCTTGTAATTCATTGGTCTATTTTATTGTTTTTATTATATAAAAGTCTGCATTCCTCTTTATTTGGGGTTCAGCCATAAACTGAGGTAGGGGCTTGATCTTGATTTGTTGAGCATCACTTAATAAATCAATATGCTCAGAAGATCAAACCTTTGTTTCTTCAGTCTTTTCATCTCTTGCTCATTACATGGATAAATGATATTCTACAGACTTAACAGGGTTATTATACTGGATGTCTTTAGTAAACCACAAAGTTATTTTACTGTAATTATTAAGAAAAGGATTGCTGTATGGCAAAGAGCTTGGCTTTGGAAATATTAAGATCCTACTTGTGACATTTTTCTAGCTTTGTGACTAAGGCTAAATCAAAGAACCTGAGGAAGCACAGAATGTTGGGAAAAAAAAAAACAAGAGAGCTTGGGTTTGAAAGCTGGCCTTGCCATAACACCCAGTTTCCTCACTCATCTGTCAATTGAAAGGTTGGACCAGATGTTTCAAGGATTTTTCCAAACTCCAAATATATGAGCCTATAAAACTCTCTGAGTTTCCGTTTCCTCGCCTGCAAAGTGATTATGATAACTGTAGTCCCTATGTAGTGATATGGTAGTTGTACAGCTTGAAAGCATTGATATGTTAAAAATAAAAAACTTCTGTAATCTGTTCATTATTATTGTTATTATAATGTTTAACATGGGGACTATACACAATAAATGAATTATAAATATAAGACTGAAAGGTAACCAGCATAAATTTACAAGTACACATAAGACAACCAAGAACTCTCAATTACCTAGTCATGACTAATAATAACTAAAATCCATAAATAATCCAAAAGAACTCATTTTGCCAATAGTTTCAGTATTATCACACCATTTATCTTCATTGCTTCAAAGAGGAAAAAAAGAACAAGGAAGGAAATAGGAAATTCACTTCCAAAACAGGGACATTCAACTAATCTGACATTCTCCTATTCTTTGTGATTAGTTCAAGGCTTTAAGGAGTCTTGCCAACTAAGTAAATCTCAGAATAGGCAGGAAAAAAATGGACAGAAGACTGCTATCACCTAGTGTAGCAGAAAAGTTTGCTATGCAACATGTTCCCCAAAATGGGATGATTCAAATCTCATTCAAGTAACAGAAAGAGTGTCTAAGAACCTGAATTATCTAGAAATGAAAAAAATTTCAGAAAGAGTTAATCATATTTTTATATCAACAATAAACATTCATTTTTACAATGGGTGTGATGCATGCTGACTTTAGTAAAGAAATTAACTTGAGGATCAGACAGCTGTTTTCCTATTTTAATTTAAATAATGCCAAGATTAAACCTTGCCATTCTGTACAAAGTTTGACTACAGCCCCAGGATTTCCAGCTGTACAAAAATGCCACAATACATAATGCCATAATCGGAGGATGAAAAGGTTGTGAAGCTGTACTCCTGGCCAGAAGATACACTGTTTCACAGAATAATTAAACCATTACCTCATTTGTGTTAGGACACCTGCAACAAAATTGCTTCATAAAAACAAAGTCACAGATGGCTTCAGTAAGTTCATATCCAAAAAAATAAAATGTTCATGAGTTTATTATTTATTTGGAAAAATGCTATGTACACTTCCCTAGGCAGGTGAATTACTTAAGTAGCTATAAGTGATTAACTATATTCTAGTTTCCAGTTGCTGAATATTGTAGTTTCTCACCCCCTGTACTCTTTCATACAGAGGGGGACTAGAACACAAAGGAAGAGAATAGGATTTGTAAATCAGATGTCTTGGGTTCAAATTCCAACTTAGTACTTGCTACCAAACCTTGAGCTAATCTCATTAGTTCTCTTGCCCCCAAATTTCTACTTCTGCAAATTGAACTGGAGTAGATGGTTTCAGATTTGCTTTCCAGCTTTAAATCTATGGTTTCAAAAGTAATCTGATCAAGAACTACAACATACTTTAAACTCTGGGAAAGCATTTAGTTTTTCTTTTGGATTTAAACTCAATTTGACAGTATTACACTAAACATGTAAATACAGCAATTATATCATTTCAATAAATCTATTCTATAACCATTTAAGTACTCATTATAATGCAAGAATATTAGACATTATGTAGGATAGTAGAGACTAAAGTATAAGGAGAAAACACAATAATCACTGCCTTTGAGGAATTTCTATTCTCATGTAAAGCAGAAATAATCTCAGTTCAATTTTCAAAGAAGTTAAAGCTGAACTTTATTGAATATTTAATCAAACTCCTCATTTTAAGTTACAGGGAAACTATGGCTAAAAGAATTTAAAATTTATCCAAGGTCACTCAAACAGTAAATACCAAAGTCGCTATTTGAATCCATATCCTTTGGCTTTGTTATATTTATGGTTTGGACTGAATTATTTAATTGGTGGTTGGACTCTGAATATTAAATAGGTGGTCACCAGGGATTTAATTTCTAAATCCCAAATTGAATTACTTAAGTAAATGGAATTTATGGTCATTTATTTTTATAATAGAGGAAAGATATTAAGGAAGGGGGAAAGGGGGGAGGGAGAAGAAAACTTCAGCTTCCTCTGAGTCAGATAGAAATTCTAAGCCCCAGTCAGGAAAAAGGAATCTCAAGACTATGGGCCGTTCTTGGAGGTTCACAACTCTATAATGAGCAAAGAAACTAAGTCAGCCTTTACACTCACCACAGTGACCATCTAAAAGGAAAGCAGTCTGCAGTCTCCTGCATGAGCTCCTCCAGGGGTCCAGTTCCATAGCCAAGTGTCTTCACCCTAAGTCTGAGTATCTGTTTTCCATTCTCTCATCAAGTGTCTGATGATTCTTCCAGTCTCTCCTCCAAGTGACTCTTCTTCAATTCAAGCCCAAGTGACTTCTATCCAGTTGAACTCCCAAGTGACAGAAGATCTATATCTCTTCTTGTATGTTTCTGTTTCCTCTATTTAAAGACCTTTTTCTCTTGTGTCACCTCCCCTAAATTTTACATCTACCAATCAAAGCAGATACTCCTCTCCAGGACTGTCCAGTCATGTAAGAAATGGGTAACCTTTTGACGTTAGTTAACACCTTTTTTTGGTTAGTTAACACCTTTTTTGTTAGTTAACACCTTTTTTTGTGGCTAGATCTACTTTAAATACTGAGTTAACACTTTTGAGGTTAAAATCTAAAAATAGACAGGATTACAATTCAATCTTCCCAATAAAGGAAGAGCTAAGTACCTTCATTGTTACAATCAGGAGATAGCCAAATCCAATTTTCACAACTTTAAACCCACTGCTCTTTCAATATTATTTTTTGCCTAAGAGTCTGAGGAAAATCTAGTGTCTGGTTCAAGATGCATGCATGCATATATATGCAGTTCTTTATATATGCATTTTAAATGCTATGCAAATTATTTAAGCCTGTGCTCTTCCTGGTACTCTGAAAAAACTAAACTAAGGTCAATGCAAGTTCAAGCTGCTCTTTTTTTCTAAATGAGGGCAGAGGAGAGACTCCATCCAACTAGAGAAGTAGCAAAATTTCTGAACATGGTTCTGGATCTCAAATAATTTTTTGGTAAGGAGAAATTAACAAACAAGATCAATATTACAAATACATTTTTCCAACTGAGCAAATATAATTTTTAAAAATCTGTTCCATTGGATACATTTTTATCTAACAAATTGAGGGCTTTCAAAGGTTACCGGGTAGCTCTGGATTTGAAAATGTTAAACTGAAGAGGTAAATATGATCTAGTTTTCTTAAAGCCTTTTAAATAAGTTTCCATAACCTTTCCACTCAAGAGGAAAGTAATTATTTGTATCAACCTATTGATTTCATCCATTTTTACTAATCAGAAAGAAGTAGAGGGGGAAGATGCTTTAGCACTTTTATCAGAAGTGAAACAAAGTGAGGCACAGGAAGGTTAAAAGGCAGGATTTCTAAAAATATGGAAACAGATATCTAACTAGAAATTTAATAAGATATTAACTCACATGAGCTAATAAATTAATTCTTTTATCCCTCATCTTTTAGCAAACCTTCCTATAATTCTTTTTTTTTATTTTATTTTTTTTTATAAAAAACCCTTACCTTCCATCTTGGAGTCAATACTGTGTATTGGCTCCAAGGCAGAAGAGTGGTAAGGGCTAGGAAATGGGGGTCAAGTGACTTGCCCAGGGTCACACTGCTGGGAAGTGTCTGAGGCCAGATTTGAACCTAGGACCTCCCATCTCTAGGGCTAGCTCTCAGTCCACTGAGCTACCCAGCTGCCCCCCTTCCTATAATTCTTATTCAATATGAAGAAAAATACAGTAGAGGTTCACCCACAAAGTGCTGAAAGTCCATTTATGGCAGCTGTCAGCCTCCCAGAAGAGCTCTCTTCTTCTTTATTTCATTTTTTAGGAGTTTTTTTGTTGTGTGTTCTTGGGAGGCCCCAGAGTGGCAAGCTAAGGAGGAAGAAGCCAGGAGAAATACCACATATATGGAGGTCATCAGGAGTTTGCTTATATCTGAGGTTTGAACCATCTGCAGTAGGTCTTGGAACCTTCCCCCACAAAATAGGGACTTACTCAATATTTGAACTTAGCATGCACATGTACATAAAAGATAAAAGATATTAATTTCAGTAGGATTCTTGCCCTCCCTGAAGAGTTATGCACATTTCAGACTGGAAATCCCTATATTAAGTTATATTATATTATTATATTATAGGTATCTAATGATATTCTCAGGTTCAAAATCTTCTATGTCATTTAGATTTGGAACTTCACTGGTTTGGTTTCCCCCATTTACAACTTGACATATTTGAAAATGCTGCTACACTACCCAAGAAATGCCCTTACTGTGACTTCATGTGGTAACTTAAGAATTGTCCTAGAGTCTAGACTGAAATCAATGGCATACTAAAAGAAAAAGTTGCACAAATAAGTCAGCCGGGTTAATTAAGACAAACACAGTCACAGCTATATCCTTCTGTAGGACAGATACTTTCCTAGCCAGATTACATTTGCAAGTCACTCTTCTCTCCACAGAGGAAATGCAATGTCGTGTAGTACACTGAATTTGCCATTAGAATCAGCCACATACTCTGAAAAATCTCAAATCTACCAAAAGCTGTGACTAAAACTCACTGATAGGATACTATTAGAAATAACGAGGGAGACATAAATCTACCACTCAATATTAGAGTTCCTGAGCCCCTACTAGTGGTTTTTATTCATATAAATCAGTAACAATGGCAACAGTAATTCTTAAAATGAAACCTTTACTAAACAAGAAGGCCAAAGAATTCTAATATTAACCAAATATAAAGCAAAAGCAGGAACTAAAAAATGTAAACGTCTACCCATAAACCTGGGCACAATGCACACAGCATATGGGAGGAAGAACAAGATAAGCAATCACATAAATGTATGGAAACCAAGCAGTGAGGCACATGAGTAGGTAAATCTATGTTCCTAGGGGGTAAGTCATGATTTTATCCTGCAAGCCCAGATGACGGTGTTCTAATTACAGAAAAGTCTGCACCATATGTTACCTGCCAGGCAGGGCTGCTCTTCTTTTGAACATCTCCAATTTTCTGCCACTGAAGCAGTAATAGGGTCTTTTAGTTAATAACAGCATTAATACTGGGAATCTGAAAAAGCTCCCCAAGTCTGTTCCCTTGGCTGGACCTAAAGAAATGATGATATTATTTCGGGGGGGGGGGGGAGCATTTTCCTTTAAGCCTAGGGTCAGCTAAGTAATTCAGGTAGGTTTTCTCTGTGAGATTTGAATGGTTTCCCCCTTTTGAGCCAAAGAGTGCACTAAAGTGCCTCTGAAAGGTTTTGCCTCATTCAAATGATTTGTTATTGTTCAGACATTTTTCAGTCATGTCTGACTCGTTGTGACCTTTTTGGGGGTTTATCTGGGCAAAGATACTGGAATTTGTTCCTACTCCAGCTCATTTAATATATCAGGAAATTGAGAAAAACAGGGTTACAGGACTTGCCCAGGGTGATCTAGCTAGTAAGTGGACAAGGTCAGATTTGAACCCCCATCTTTCTGACTCCATGCCCTTTATCCACCTATCCCTATCATTCAAAATATAGATGGAACTAAAAAACATCCCCAAGATAGCTCTTCTTCTCATAGGATGCTGCTTTCTCAAACCAATCAAACTTTTCTCTCCAATCAGATCATCTCCCTGCATCAAAGCCTCAAAGTCAGTTGATCAGAACTAAGTTCAGATCTCATCAATTTCTCAGTTCCAACTGCTTTTTGTTTTCTGGTTTCTGATATCTGCTTTTCTAAGCAACTCAATTTCTCAATTCAACTCATTTGTCCATAAGTGTACTAAAATATCTCTACCATAGATTGAGAAACCCCAAATTCATATTTGTCAGATATAATGAAAATAATTTTACAAAATGGATCAATAGTCCCAAAACAGCCAAATCCTTGCCCTCCCTAGTTTCCCAGCATTATACTTGATTCCTAAAAACAATCATATGTAAATTAATTGTTGGTTTTTAAAAACAGGATTATCCATGAATATTTTGCTCCTGAAGGACATGCTTTTTCTGGTTTTCTAAAACTATATATACTGAAGCATTTCTTCTGAAGGGCAGCTTTAGTCTTGTTACTTCTCTAGCAGCTTTACACTGTTTCACACATGTCCTTTTTTGCCTTTCAGAAAAGAAAAGGACACTTCATTTTACCTTCTTAGCTATCTCAATGCTAATCACCCACTGATGTTCAGCTTAAACTTCACTTCTTTCTACAGTTTTCCTTGTCTCCTTCAGCCTACAGTGATCTAAAGAAATATGGTGTACTGGGCAAGATCACTGGACTGCAGAATGAAAGAGTTAGACTAGATGACCTTGAAGGTCCAATTCAGCTCTAACATTCAATATTTCTATGAATCTGTGAATGAGAGACAATAGATTTGGATTCTAGTTCCAGTTATGTCACTTGAAAGAGTCACAACTTTTTTGGATCTCCGTTTCTACAGATACAAAAAGAAAGGGCTAGAATAAAAGAGCTCTAAAATTCCTTTATAGTTTTATATTCTAGGATAGCCTCTCTTCTCAAATTCTGCAACCCTCAAGCATTTAATTATATTCTATCTTGCATTTTTACCATTGTTCCCTATGTATTGTTTTTTGTCACTGTAAAAAGACTATGTAATTATGAAGTAAAAAAAACAGTGTCAGACTTTTTGATATCCCAGAGAACCCAAGACCATAGGTGGCCTGCTATTAAATGAATAACTATTTAAATGACCTCTATGCTATATTCACATGAAGAAAAGAGAACAACTTTCTCAAAATACTATGTGTACAACATAAGGAAACTTCCATGGACTTTAGAGATGCTCGGCTACATTAGTTAATGAATAGTTTAATTTAGAATTCATAACAGTAGCTGAATTTCCTTCTACTGATGACCCTTGTCTGTTGTTTCCCTAGTTCCAGGCATGCTTTAGGTTAGAAGTTCCTCCAAACTCTAATATTCTGATTATAGGTTATTAAAGAAAGAAATGCTGGCACTTGCCTTGGGAGAGAGCTCAGTAACAAGCCTAGCCTCTGACCTTTACCGGCAGTGTTTCCTCTACACTACCCAGTGAACCGTCCCAGGCAACCTTCTAAAACAGATGTTCTTAACCTGGGATAGAGAATCTTGTTTTTAAAATATTTTAATAACTGCATTTCAATACGTTTGTTTCTTTTGTAATCCTATATATTTTATGCATTTGAAAATATTATTCTGATATAATGTCCAGTCTGAATTTTCTATTCTTTAGACTAAATATCCCCAGTTACTCCAGATGATCCTCATGAGATATGAACTCAAAGACCTTTACCATCTTACTTGGCCTCTTTTGGATAGTCTCCAACTTATAAATTTTCTTCTTAAGCTGGGATTTCCCAAAATAAATGTCTCTAGATGTAGTATGAATAGGACAAAATATGGTAGGACTATCACCTCTTTCTTTCTGGTTTCCTCTTAATATAGTTCAAATTTGTAGGAGCTTTGGGGAGGCTTCCACATGACATACATACTCATTCTGAGCTTACGGACCAATAAAATTCTAAGATCTTTTCCAAGCTGCTGTTTTCTAATAATGCCTCCCCAATCATGCCCTTGTGAAGTTATCCCTACTGAATTACATTCCATTCGATTTATAACTTGCTATTTTATTTTTCTGTCTTACCTTTATCCCCCTTTTCTACACTTATCTTCTATGGACTGGCCACAGCGCTTCATTTTTTCAGTTACATTGGCATGACAAAGTCTCTGCAGTTTCAGTGCTCTTAATTTTTGCATTAAAAATAGAAGTTAAAAGTTACCAAGGGGGGCGGGGAGTCAAGATGGCAGTGTAGAGGCATTGAAAGTTCAGAACTGTGAAAGCCTTCCCTACTGATTACAAAGTAAATGCTCCTAGGGGAATGAAAATCAAACCTAACAACAAGTCAGAGCCAAGGAACCCTCCTGCTAGAATCAGCCTAAAAGGTGATCCCCCAATAGCTGGAATTCGAGAACACTTGGGTTTAAAGGAAAGGAAGAAGGATGGTCCCAGGACCCCTCCCCCACCTAGAGTGCTAAACCTCCAGTGGCAGCTAGAACCTCTGGGTGGGCAAAGGTGCTGGTCTGGAGGGAGTACCTTGCAGGTAAAGCTGTGCCAAGCTCAGAGCATCCAACACAGGCTGTGGGGAAGCAGAGAAGAAACTCAGACCTCAGAGTGGGCAGCCTAGTTGCATCAAGCAGAGACACTCCATATTGCCTCTCCCCTTCCCAAGGTTTTAGCCTCAGGGTACATCCAGAAACCCAGCTGGACTTAATCCCATCAAAACCTTTAGAGGGCAGGGAAGCTCAAGCTCCAATACCCCTCCCCCACAGACTGCACTGAGAGATGTAATGACAAAGCTCCAAATGTAAAGGTGGAAAGAAAAGCCCAAAACCACAAAAAAAAATGAGAAGAGCAAGAGCTCAGACAACTGCAGGGAGTAAAGAAGGGATAAATATGAGAAAACAACAGAAAAAGACATTACAACTGACAGCTTCTATACAGGCAATGAACCAAGAGCAAAGAGAACAGAGAAGGATGAGGGAACACCAAGCAAAAAAAAAAACAAAACAAAAAACAGAAACCCCAGCGAATTGGATACAGGCTCTGGAAGAACTCAAAATATAATTCAAAACACAATTAAGAGAGGCTGAAGACAACTGGGAAAAGAACTTAAAAACTAAGATAAATCATCTGGAAATAGAGGCACTTGAACTAAAACAAGAAAATAGTGTCTTGAAAGCCAAAATCAACCGGCTTGAAAATAAGGCAAAAGAGATGAAAGATGAGGCAAAGATGAAAGATGACCTCCAAACAAAGTCAGACCAGAAGGAGAAGGATGACCAAAAAGCCAATGGTGAAATCCAGTCTTTAAGAACCAGAATACAACAACTAGAAACAAGCAAATTCACAAGGCAGCAGGACACTATAAAACAAAAGCAAAAGAATGAAAAAATAGAAGAAAATATGAAGCATCTCATTCATAAAACAGAAGATTTAGAAAATCGTTCCAGGAGAGACAACTTAAGGATCATTGGTCCACAGGAAGACAATGACAAAGGAAAAATCCTGGATGTCATACTACAGGAAATTATCCAAGAAAACTGCCCCGATGTTCTAGAATAAGAGGGGAAAATGGAGATTGAAAGAATCCACAGATCACCTCCTATACTTAATCCCCAACTAACAATACCCAGGAATGTTATAGCCAAATTAAAAAACTATCAGTCCAAGGAAAAAATATTACAAGCTGCTAAGAAAAAGTCATTCAGATACCATGGAACTACAGTGAGGATAACACAGGATCTGGCTGCATCTACACTAAAGGACCAATAGGTATGGAATATGATATTCTTGAAAGTAAGGGAAATAGATCTACAACCAAGAATCAACTACCCAGCAAAACTGATTATATTCTTACAGGGGAAAGTATAGTCATCTAACAAAATAGAAGAATTCCAAGCATTTGTAAAGAAAAGACCATACCTGGACAGGAAATTTAATGCCCAACCACAGAACTCAAGAGAATCATCAAAAGGTAATTAAGAAAGAGGGGGAAAAGAAAGACAACCTCCCCCAAACCAAAAAAACCTTTCTTTTTTAAGAGACCCAATAATTTAAAATGATATGTATCTCTATAAGAAAAGAAGTCATGGGTAACTCTTAAAAATTGTTATTATCACCTGGGCAGCTAAAAGAATTACAATTAGAGGATACAGTGACAAACTGTATTGGATGAAATGCCAAGACATAAATATGTATATAGATATATGTATGCATAAATACACATATATTTGTGTATATGTATATGCACATATACATACATACACACATATTATATATATGGGAGTAGAAGGGTAATAAATGGACTGGTGGGGAGGGAAGTAGTACAAGGGAGGGAGTAGGTGGGTGGGGTAGTATAAAAAAACTGTAAAGAAATAAGAGGGGAATAAATAAATTTAAAAAATAAAATAAAATAAAAATTACCAAAGTTCTGGTAAGTTAAGTAACAGTTAAACAGGATTTTACTGTAATCTGTTCACAAAAATAGCCACATCTCATGTTTATTTTTAGGGTCACTGATAGATCAGTTAATCTTAAACATCAGTATCAAATATAGATAGATAGTTTCCATCATTCTACCAGGGTAAAATTCTGTCAAATTGCTAACCTTCTTACTATATAAGACTTTATATCCTCTGCTACCATAGAAGAAAGATTACTAAAATTAGTAGTAAAGGGAGAAGTGATATTTAAACAAAACTTTCCTGTGGAAAATAACTAAAAAGCATTATGAGAAGAATAATCAGGCCTGGTTCTTTAAGTTGGGCCTTATACATAGGTGTTACCATGGTTTCATGGTCTGGAATATTAGTTTTTCTATTTTGTCATCCTAATGGCTACATTATCCAGACCTTATCAGATCCTGGTCTGGTAAAAGCAGATAACATAACCCAAACTCAGAGACTCGTTTGGTACCAGAAAAAAAAAATAAAACAATGGAAAAATGGGGAAACCTATTCAACTGAAACAGCAATTTTAGCAGGTAAGTACATTTTCTTTTGAAAATCTATTTCAGAAACTCAAATAAAATTCAAAGATTGTTTGGTGAATGTGGAACCTAAGCAAAGAAAATTCGATGATTCTAAGCAAGTCTCTTCTCTTCTCTCAGACTCATTTCCCCCTCATTTATAAATTGATATGGATAGATTCAATGGTTCTTCTAGCTCTGTATTACTACCCATGTGGACTCTTTCCCAAGATTTTATGTATAATCCTCTTTCCATTTATCTGGTTATTACAGCTCTTCCCATTTTCATTTCTATGTGTTTTTACAAAGGTATTAAAAATGACAATATTTACAAGCCATTTTGTATTTATTATACTTTAATTCAGGCTTTTTCCTGAAGCTATCTTGGAGTGTTCAACTTAATCCCATGAGGAATAGGTTTCCAAATCACATTCCAGTACAGATTATATCTGAGAAGATTTTTTTATAAGCAGCTGTTGACAAGCAAGCATCTTGTTAAATTTGAAGAGAGAAGGCTTTCCCTGATATGAGTTCTCTCAAACCTCCTAACTTTAGGCTGTATCATACAGATTCTAGAACCCAGCTTACTAAAGTACTTAGAGCTCCTGTTTATTTCATATGAGGGGATAACTATTATAGTTGAGATTTTTAAAAATTAAAATTTTTTTTTTTAGAGAGCCATATAGCATAGTGGATGAAGAGCCAGCATGAAACCCAAAGAGACTTTAACTTTAGGTTCAAGACATGCCTATGATATAGACTGTCTGGGTGAACCTAGTAGTATTCTATTCCAGTTATTAAACCTGACAATGGTCTGCCTCAATAGAGCCCAGGATGGCTTGAATTAGATTAAAATATAGTTGAGAAATATGCAACAAAGCAAATATAAATATAATATCACATAGATAATGTTAATTTGAGGTTTTCTAAGTCAATGTGGCTTGCAGGGATCATCAGTTTGATACCATTTCTTTAGCAACTTCTCAAAGAATTTAAGTTAGCTTGACTTTATACGTCAATTTGTAGCCTACAAAGATCCATTTTAAATAAGTTTGATACCATTAACTATGATGAAAATTGAATGAAATACAATAGGAAAGGGAACCTAAAAAGGGGACTATTTTTTTCTTCTCTCTAATTTCCCCTCTGTCTTCTTTGTACCTTCATTTCTATTAACTTCTATTGATCTCATCATACTTAGTTTACACTATCATCTTCTAATTGTACTTTTGCCCCCACTTTGAATCATTTAATAAATAGCTAAGAATTTTTTAAAGTTTTTCAGTCTTTCTACTTCAGTAGTAAAATTCTTTCAAATGACTGCTATGATGGGAATGTTAGCCACTTCTGGGCATCTATGTCCCACTCCTGTTTTCACAAGCCTTAGTCAAGTTAGCAAATATTTACTCAGCATGCCTAATCAGGTCTAAGAAAAAAGTAATAAACACAATTTGTCTGCTGCTGGAATTAAGGGGGAGGACAGAAGCAATTGACTCTTTTTAATTCATCTAATAAACAGGATAATAAAATATCAATTGTGTAGGATGGAGTTAGGAAAAACTTGGCAAAGTTTAGTGAAGAGTGCTTCACTGGGAGTTTTTATTACACAAAATTCAGAGTTGTTATGAAATACCTCCTCTAATGGTTCACCTACCTTCTCAAGCATTGTTCCCTTGAAATCTAAAGTATCTCCATGCACTTCTAAATGATATGTATTCAACAGTCAAGTCCAAAAATACATAGGCTAGAAGCAAGTAAGTTTCACATTTTACTGTGGTGCTGTACACAATTCTCTAAACATAACTAATTGCATTAGAAATATTCCTCATATTGGTACATGTGATGGTTGAAATTTGCAAATGCTTTCCACATGCAAGAGTATACATTGAATAGTTTCAAAAGAACTGAGATCTGCTCCAAGTCCTGTAACTGTTTTCCTTTATAACTAGAGCTCAGGCTGAAACTGATAGAAAAAATGTAATAGCTGTAATTCCTGCAGAATTTTTTTCATGTAACATTCTTATATCATCATTAATAATATACTCTTTTCTTCTTAGATAAAAAGAGGTCTTAGCAAATATATTTCCTTGCAAAAACAGTTTCTCTTATTATCTTACAGATGACAAAAGCAATTCCTTATAAATTTCATATCCACACACCTCAAGACTTTTTTGTATCTTTATCTATTCTTTCTTCTTTGCAGTCTCAGGGGATGAAGTGGTCTTTCCTTTGTGCCCTTGATTTCTTCCCCTCCCATCAGGACCTTTATCTAATGAGCATTACTTTTTTCTTTTTCCTTCAATACTTTCTTTCTATTTATACAAAAAAGCTTAGATCTGCTTAACCCTAACAGTAACATAAAAAAAAACAACAACCCTCAAATCTTCCCTTGACCCTGATAATACCTTGAGTAAATATCATTCTTTTCTCCTTTGTAAAATTTAGGGGTTATTGACTGAATATATTATACTATTGGTCACCAGGGATTAATTCAATCCTAATAAAATATTCAAGCCAGTTTGGGGAATTTTATGGTGGTTTAATTACAATAAAGGGAAGAAATTAATATGAAGAGAGAGAGGAAAGAGAATTTAAACTGTTCCAGCCTGGACTGATCAGCCAGGAGTTCAGAGACCTTGGCCAAGGGGACTTCTCAATCTAGCACGGCTACTAGTCACAAAGTCTCCTCCAAGATGAGGGGTCTCCTGGGAGGATAGCGTTTTAGGAGGTAATAGCAAAAGGAATCAGCCTAAACCACTCACCCAGGTCACTCAGGGAAGACTCCTCATCTAACCCCCAAAACGCCCAGCATGCTACCACAAGCCACATGAGCCAGAGAGAAAGCCAAGTCTCCGTGAGAGAAGCTGGAGAGAGGAAGTGACGCGAAATATATAGAATGTTCTTTACATCACTTCCTGCATCTCACATGTACCAATGGTAGGTTAAGCTTGACTTAGGACAACCCAGAGGGTCTGTCAGTTGTTTCTTATTTGTCACTTGCTAGCACATATCTGTCATAGGCCATCCTCTTCAATACTTAATCCTTAAGTAGGGATGTATACATTCCTGGTTGCTAGGATTTTAAAGACTAATCAGGGTGGAGAAAATATAAAATTCACACCTTCAATGCTAAAATTATAGAAATAGGCTACTTCTTTACCATCCAATTAATCTACTGTAACTTTGACTTAATTTCCCACTCGTCTGCTGAAACTGTTCTTTATAAGATCATCAATGAGCTCTTAATTTTCATATCCCAAAACCTTTGCAGAGTCCTCATCCTCTTTGAACAGTTACAGCATAAGACATATTCCTTTTCTTCCTTGGTTTCTTTGAAACAACTCTCTCCTTCTACCTTTCTCACTGATAGTAAGCAAGAAAGCCTCTTATATATCTGGTTTCCTTTAAGAGTTAGCTCAAATCCTCATCTTCTGCAGGAAGTCATTCTTGTGTACTTTCCTGACCCGATTCACCCAGTGCCTTTCTTCTGAGGTTACCGTCCATTATTTAGATGGCATATATCTTATGTGGACATAATGATAGTTATGTGAATATTGTCTCTTCTATTATAATGTGAGTCTTGAGAAAGAGATTGTTATTGCCTTTATTTATGCCCATAGTTTAACACAATATCTGTTATATAGTAAGCAGTTAATGTTTTCTGTCCTATTGACTGTAAATGATGTCCCAGTCTACATAGTCAGTCCTGGTCATCTAATTTCTTGAGTTCCAGTCCCATATTTCAAAATTGGCTGTTAGACATTTCCACATGATTATCAACCACTGATATCCCAAGTTCAATGTCTCAGACTGAACTTATAACCTTCCTCTCAAATCTGCCCTATCTCCAAATGTCTCTTTCTGTTAATCTTCCCTAATGTCCTATATCTAAAAATGTGAAGTCATACTGAACTATTTTCTCTCTCAATTGCTTTTGATTCTGCTACCACAGTATTTCTTCCATTTATTTCCTAGTTTCCAGTAACAATGCCACCACCCTAATTAATGCCCCAAGACACCTCACAGATCAGTCTTCCTCCTAGCTTTCACTTATATATATATATATATATATATAAATATATATATATAATGCTTCATGGCTCCATGCAATTGTCAATACAAACCTTCTAATTTCCAAGTCTTTTGTGTCACTCCCCTACTTCAGTACTTGACAACAACATGAATCATTTGTACTCTGGCCTCAGAATCCTCATCTTAAGAATGAGGGATATGGTCTAAATCACAGGTGTCAAATATGTGGCCTGCCGCACATGACCTATAATACCCCCAACAATGACTAGAACTAGATTAAAATGTAATTTAAAAATATTAAATCGAATAAAAATTAAACAAAAATAATGTCATTATATGGCTTTTAAGTCAATATTACCCACAAGGATCCTATTGCGAGATAAGGTTTAGGAGTGCTATTTCTATCTGAGCTTGATGCCACTGGATGAGATGACCTTTCAAAGTCCCTTCTATTGTAGGTGTCATACTTTTTTATTTGAAATTACATTTCATGACTTTCATTATCCCATACTCTATTCAAATGAGGAGTATATGGGTATAATCAGAAGTTCAGAAGAAAGGGGTAATCGAGCATTATTCCTCACTAAAAGACTTAATTTTAGAATACACTTATCAAAGTATTTAAAATATACTTCCAAAGAAACACTCATTTTTTAACCTAACTTTCAAGTAAGGCTTTGTTTCCAACTTTATTCCAAAAAATAAGTACTCTTCCAGAGAATCATGGGATTAATTAGATTACATTTTATGAGCTTTACCCAAGGGAGGAGCAGGCAGATTTAATGACCACAGTAGATTGGCAGAGATTGGATCACTTATTCATGAAAGGTGAGAAACCCTGGGAAGTGACAGTCATGTTACATCCAACCACCTGGCCCTGTGGAAAACCTACTGAAAAGCTAGATCATCTTGGTTTTTAAAAAAGGGGAAGGGACATAGATAGTTCAGTTGGTGAAGGCAATATAAGTAGAATTATTTACTGAGTTAAAAACCTCCTTTTTCAAAAATTATTTTAGGCTTTATTATAAAGAATTTTTCGAGGTTGTCAAATACTTCAATGCTAGTAAATAGTACCTACTATCAAAAACACCAAAATTCCTTGGCTGGCATTTAATCACACCACAATCTGGCACTCATCTACCTTTCCAATTTCATTTCAGTCTTCTGAAATCAACATTCCAGTTAACTCTATTTCTTCCCTCTTTGTATTCACATACAGAGAGAGAGAGAGAGAGAGAGAGAGAGAGAGAGAGAGAGAGAGAGAGAGAGAGAGAGACAGACAGACAGACAGACAGACAGACAGACAGACAGACAGATTCCCAATACTTGAAATGTTCCTTCTTGTTTCTCTCTCTTATTTGAATCTTTATCTTCATTCAAAGCTCATCTTAGGTGTTACCTTCTCTTCAAGGCTTCCTTGATCCTTCTCCGGAACCACTCTACCACATTCATTTGTTAATTCTCTCCCTTCAATTTTCTGGTTACTATACTTATTTCCTGGACAAGGAAATGGCAAACCATTTGTATCTTTACCAAGAAAACTCCAAATTAGGTCACTAAGAATAATTCATACCTGTAATGACTAAGCAACAAAAATACTTATTTGTGCAGTGTTGTACCACTCCAGGAGGATTTTAATTCCTTGAGGTCAGGGACTTTGTTTTCCTTGCTAAAACTCAGCACCAGTACCATCTCTGGAACATAGTAGATACTTGGGAAGTAATGAATTGAACTGATTTCCAATTGTGAACAGAACAACAAATACCTGTTAATTTCCTATCATGGGAAAAATACAGAGTTCAATAGAGCTAAAGATAAAGAGTGTGAGATCCTTAATTTTTCAGTGTGAGCATTTATACCATAGAAATCAGCAAATGCTTCAGATCAGGGCTTGATTTACTCTGTTTTTCTGTTTTTCATTGTCTAGACTCCAGAAAGTGATGTAGGAAATGTCAATAATAGAGAAAAGTGTCTCTTAAGTACTCACCTCCATACCCTAACAGTTATTAAATATTCACTAACTCATCCCTGGCTAAAAGTGATCTCACTAAGCCTGAGAGCAAGATGACTATCGATGCCTTCTTTCCAAGAGATGTCACAAAGAGACTAAGAAGTATATTTTAGAGGTCCTTGTCAACTTTGCAGAAATTTCTAAAAAGTGTTCAGAAAGATAAAAAAAAAACTCCACATTTGAAGGTTGACAACATATGATATGATAAAGAAATGAAGAACTATGGACCAATGAAAAGCAGAATGAAGAAGGATCCCAATGCTGCTAAATAGCCATCATCAAGTTTCTTCATGTTCTGTTTAGAAATTCATTACAAAATCAAGTCTAAAACACCTAAAAATATTCATCGGGATGTGACAAAATAGTTTGTTGAAATATTGAAACACTTAAATTATAAAAAGAACAATAAGGTGGGTAAAATGGAGAAGTATAAAAAGTATTATAAACTTAAAGAGAAATTCGATGGAGGCAAAGTGAGCAGCAAAAGCTGCTCAGGAAAAATGGTAGAGGTGGAAAATACTAAGCCTGAGAAAGATGAAGTGGAAGAGAATAAAGATAGCAAATGAAATTGTACCATTTCATGCCTCCAGATGAATAGTATAGATTAGAGCAAACACCATTTAAATGAAGCACTTTTTATTTGTGATGGTGTAATATGTCCTCATTGGGTTTAATTGGGATTATAATAATGTTGTAGTTTCTCAAAACCATTCTAGTGTCTAGAAATAACAATAACTTCTAAAAACATGAAACAAATTAAATCCACTCAAACATTTTCTAAAATAAAAAAAAAGTTTTTCCACAAAGACAAATTTTTAGACAGAGTAAAACAATGAACAGGTCACTTTTACTATTTAGTCTTCTCTCTCTCTCTCTCTCTCTCTCTCTCTCTCTCTCTCTCTCTCTCTCTCTCTCTCTCTCTCTCTCTCTCTCTCTCTCTCTCTCTCTCTCTCTCTCTCTCTCTCATTTCATCTCTCCACTGAGGTTTTAGAGAGTTGCTATACTGTCCTTATGTATATAATATCAGTAAGCCTAACAAAGGATAATATCACTACCATGCAAAATCTCTAAAAATGTCATATTGTCTATCATTTTTATTTTTCATATTGTGAACTTAGACTTACAAAAAGTATTTTCCCACTAAGTATGACCCAGACCCATGGAAAATAAATGCATAAAAGGCAACAGCAGGGGGATGCTGGGTAGCTCAGTGGTTGAGAGCCAGGCCTAGAGATGGGAGGTCCTAGGTTCAAATCTGACCTCAGGCACTTCCTAGCTGTGTGACCCTGGGCAAATCACTTGACTCCTGTTGCCTAGCCCTTATCACTCTTCTGTCTTGGAGCCAAATTAAATACACAATATTGGCTCCAAGACAGAAGGAAAGGATTTTTAATTTTAAAAAAAGGCAACAGCAAGTGAATATTATTGATAGTTCAAATTTCAGTGTTTTTTTACTTTATTTAAAAGCATTTACAAATCGTAGCTTCTACAGCTCACAAGAAACTTAGGTATCATGTAGTACAATTCATGAGTCAGAATGAAATGTGTCTAGTATAGCTATTTCCAGGTGAATACTGAACTAAACGTTCTACAAAATACCTCTAAATAATCATTGTTGTGAGTGAGATCCTTCAGCCAGTAAGAAATTGGAGTTTATTAGATTTAAGAAATTAATGCTCAAGTAAAATTTTTGGTAGAACTTAAAGAATTCAATGATCTCTTCTCAGTCTCTCTAAATATACTCATAACATATGTTTGCAACAACCTCAAATTCTAACATTAATTCCTACATCAAAGATGTTAGTTAACCCTAATTCTCTCAAACATTTACTTATGACTACTACTACTTCTTGGTAGATCTTGAGAGAAAAGGTTTTGTACTGCTTGTGACACCATAGGAGAGAGGAAAATCAGATGAGTTAGTTCAAGAAGGAAATCACATATTTATTATTTAATTTGTAAATAGGAAATTGATGAACAAAAGAAGGAAGTTAAATTGGTGGTCAGTGCTCTTGGGCATCAGAAATTCCCTTCCCATAAATCTTCAACATAGTTTTCTTTGGATTTTCTGAGACAAATTGCTTTTGTATAAATGACCCTAGCAAGTATGTTAATAAAAGTATAAGAAAAAAAGCCTAAAGCATCTTAACTAAATTCTAATTAACTAAATTCTAAACTCTAATACAAGTCTTCTAAGAACCCTCACATACATTAGGATTTAAAGTTACTCTTGGAAGAAATTCAAGAGAATGTATAGAAATATTCCCTGTCAGTCTTGGGATTTGTTTATCCCTGCCTGGCTGATCATTCCACCATTTTTATTCATGAGGAATGTTTTAACAATATTGCTATCTCTACATAATGCCCTTTATGAGCACTTGGGCTGCTCAGAAACAAACTCTTTAGATGTTAACCCCCAAAGTCTATGTTTCAATAATGGGGAAAGGGATGGAGAGTCAACAGATGGCAAAACAGAACCATTCAGACAAAGTGTTAATGGCTTAGGATATTGCCATAACGAAGGCAATAAGGTTAAACTGGCTCCCCAGAGTTTACTATGTATTTCAGCACTATGCCTGACTTCATCAAAAGAATTCATTTTCTAAAACAGACCCATGGTCTTTCTCCAAGAACCACTTCTGTAAAAACTCCATTCCAGAGTTTGAGACCTGCATAGAAGGGCTACAATAAGAGTAAGAACTTTGATGATTTCTAAGATATTTTGTAGTTCTTAAAATCTGATTCTTTCTTCTTGGGATGCTTCTCAAACGTTCCACACTACAGCAAATCTAAGCTTATCTAATGAGGGATCACCAGATCAGATCAGAGGATTACAGATCTAGGGCTAGGAAGAATTTTAAAGATCATACCTTCACATGTAGCCACCCATTAATCATTTTTAAAATTGTGATAGACTACCTATGTTCTATGGATATGAAAGTAACACACAGAGTACATCTTAATTTGACATTTTCTGTACATTTTCTTAAAGAAAAATTGTAATTTGATCTCATTGGATCTTTGTGATAAGTGCTGACAGTCCCAGATGCCAAGTTCTCTCTGACAGCATCTGCTTATCTAGTCAGGATTAGGTTAAACTACTTAACCTCCAAGATACTAAATCCACTTCTCTTATATGAATTAAGTTTAAGACACACAAAAAGGCATAGTTTTCTGTCATATCAGTTGGCTTGAGATTTCAAATACATATATATATGCATATAAAACATTAATATTTTATAGCCCGTTGACAATGAAAGGAGTCTTTATCCAAATGTTATTTGAACAATCATTGTTAAATATTGAAAAAGAGAGAAAGATTTCTCTTTGGAGCTAGATTGTTCCTATGCCCTTAACTCAAAACATCATGCTGTGTGTGGAATTGCAGGAGTTTCAGATCAGTCAGTACATGACGCTGAGTACCATATGTGCAAGGATAAAGAGGTACTTTTAATTGTACAATAACCTTCTGGAATTTCCTCAGCTGTACTTAATTTAATGCAAACACCTTGCTTTATTCAAAATAACAAAACTATATTCTTTTTCTTTTATTTTTAGAATATTTGGACTTAAGCACACACACACACATGTGTGCAGTCTTGGCGTGTGGTCTGAGACTGCCACCAGATTCAATATGCTCCCTCTGATTTTTGGCAAAGGATTAATGCATTATACTTCAAAAGTACAGTCTAATGGGTTCTTAGGATCTATTACAGAGCTAGCTGACAGATGACTGTGTATGTGAATATACTCCAAATATTAACAAGTTACAAAATAAAATATCATCCCACTGAATCTGACTGAGCATACACTTAAAAAGCACTGGACAGCTGCTCCCATACACACAGAAAGAGAATTCATGACATTCTGTAGAACTATTTAAACGTTCCTGAGGCTAAACCCTAAGGAATAAGGTACGATTCTTTTTTTAAAAGTCAAATAGCTGTAACTTCTTAGTTTGTGAGCAGACTGTAAGCCAAACTTGTTTAGTCACTTGGGAGGGAGAGTGAAAACTGATCATACTGAGGAGAGGTAGAAGGGTTATTGAATAGAAGGTCACTCTGGGAATCTTTGTTCCAATTTAAAACTCAATTCTCAGTGCTCCAGGCAATGCTTAAGTACAGAAGTTTCCAGAGAGCTATGGATCTGTTTTAGTAGAGGAATTTTCACTACTGGGAGAACCTGTAAAGATAAAATTTCAGCAGGTCCATTTACCAAGTTTAAAAAAGAAAAGTGGACTCAGACTAGAACTTACCTAAAGCTGAAACATGAACAACTAAAGCAATGACTAGAAAAAGAGCTGCTTGTAATCAAAATATAGAAAGTCTTGCTTCACTGAAGTCTTTCCCCCTACATTCCTTTATACACTTAAATGTGTAGTTTCTGCCTGAAATAACAGTGCCTCCACAATCCAGTAAACTATAGCAGACAATAAGCAAAGTTATTTATTTAATTAGTATAGGCAATTTCTGGTCTAAAACTATTCTGGAAGATGATGAAGATTAGCACCTATTTAAAAGAGCATATAATTTTTTCTCCCTCTGTGAGAAGTCATTTGCTTTTGGAATTTTACTCCTGAAGAAGGTGGGAGAAGCATTTATTAAGCCCCTACTATATGTCAAGCATTGTGCTAAGAGCTTCGTAAATGTTATCTCATTTGATTACAACTGAGAGTTGGTAGTACACTTTCCTCTTACTCTGGCTGGGTCTAAGATATTTGGTCTCACTGACTATACCTAAATCAGAAACAAGTCTATGGGACCATTCAACAATCAGTGGGGAGATGCCAGAGGCTGACCAATGGAGAAGTGGCGGAGGAGACAGTCTCAATGGCAGAGGCAGATCACCAAGCTATAAAAGGGCACGCAAATAGAAACTCTCCTGTAACCTCCAGAAACTTAGCCAAAGACATGAATGGCTCAGTTTTCGCTGCTCTTAGAAACCAAGTCCTAGAGGTTCCTGAAGAATATGTATTTGGAAAGCAGATGAAGTCCAACTTTAGGAAGGAACATACAGTAGGTGTTAATGCTGCTTATTTCAGCCACTGAGCCTGCTTGCCTAAGCAACATAGTGAACAAGGAGAAAACGCATTTAAACTATCCATGGCCCCAAAGAATCATCTCACGATTTTGTGAGCTTGGCAGCAAGAACAACACAAAACACTGCTCAGTGCTGCTGAAAGATGAAGAATCTTTGGAAGTTAGAAGATCTCATCACTGATTTCATGGAAATCATTCAAGGCAAGCTGCACCAGTGCAACCAGCTACTTGAAATGGACTTCTGCAATGGCTGAGATTTTCAAAAGGACATCAACAATCTTGTCAAGACTTCACAGGAATGGTTTGATGATGGACTGAAAGCAATACTGTGAGGGATTGAGCAACAGGCTCTGAGAGTCTTCCATTTTTATGGAGAACTTCATATGGATGCTCAGTAGCAGGAGGTGGCAAGTCATTAATATCAAGAAAAAAACGAAAAATCTACAACTTCAAGGAAAAAACTAAAAGGTACAACAGTTATCATCAGCTCAAGAGACTGAACAGCAGCTGGGAAACAATGGGAAAAACTCATGGGAAACAATGGGAAGTCCACTCCAAGATGATGTCCAAAGTGAAAGGTCTGGTCTCCAGCTGCCCCTCAGTGGTTGGAAGAGGGGGAAGAGAAGGGGTCATATTCTTCCTCTTTTAGTCTTAGTGGGTTCTGAAGCTGCCCACTAGGCAATTCCAAGTCCCTCATTCTTTTAATGACTACCCAATTTTTATGATTTTAATTCCCACTTCCAGTTTTCTCTTAAGAATCAAGAGTTCCATTTTAGCTATTTAATGTCTGACATTGCTCTATTTCCTTCCAGACCCCTCTCCCTCTACCTATAAGGACTTTTCCCCCTCCTAGCCTGCATTCTACAATATCCAGTGGTGATCATCTATCAGACTGATTAAAGGTCAGAGGAAACATTGACCCACAAACAGTACTCCTCCAGACAATGGCCTAATGAAGTAAGTCCTTCTCTTATGTGAAGTTACATGTCCCTCCTTTCTAAATCAAAAGTTCCATTTATAAATGTCGTTCCACAGTATCAAAAGTGGTTGAGGAAATGTATAGCCAGGTATTAACAAGTCAAATCTTCTTCCTGCCTCATCACTAGTTGACAGCTGTCATTCAAGTGTTTTGGACTGTGTTTACCAAACCAGGGGGTTTCTTGCCTGCTAAACCTAGTTCTCTCACCAGTGAGAAAACAACTGGGTTAACTAATATGTAGGGAGGGGACTAAACCCAAACAGAAAGGTGTGTGCCTTTGCTCAGTATGGTGCTAGGAGGAAGAAGCTCCCTCTCTAGGTAACCTATTCCCATCTGGCCATCCTTTCCTGCTGACTCTAACTTCTCAGATCTCTTTAGTTTAGTACAAGACCTCCACTGCTTGCTTACTGGCACACTACAAATATCTCCTCTTCCTGAGATCTTCAAATTCCAAGGGAATCCATCTTTGATGGAGGGAGTGATGCGGGGGGTGGGGGGGTGGGGGGGATTTGAAGTATTTGCTACTGTGCTCCAGACTTCTTGCTTCTCCTCACTTGGCAGTTGGCCCAGAGCCCTTTTATGGTGACATTCTGGCAAAGGAAATGAACTTGACTGGCATTTCTGAACTTCAGCTATTTCAGGCTATATATTAAGTTTTGTTGTTGTTCTTGGGATTTTGATTCTAAGACATTTCTTACTCCATCCTTTAATTCTGACCTTGTGGGTGTCAACCCGCCTCATGTGTGTTTCTTGAAGACAACATATGGTAGGGTTTTGGATTCTAATCCATTCAGCTATTCGTCTACGTTTTATGGGTGAGTTCATCCCATTCACGTTCAAAGTTATGATTGTCATTTGTGGACTCCCTGGCATTTTGATTGCCTTCCCTAATTCTAACCTTTTCTTCTTCGGCTCTACCTTTTAGTCCAGTGATTTACTTTGAATCAGTCCCCCTTGTCCCCTCCCTTGATGTTTCCCTTTTTAGTCCCTCCCTTTTTGTTCCCTCCCCCTCCCCCCTCTCTTTCCCTCCCTTTTTGTTCTCCCTCTCCCCCTCCCCCCCTTGGTTTTCCCTTCTCCTTACCCTTGTTGGGTAAGATAGAATTCAAGATCCCAATGGATCTGGATGTTTTTCCCTCTCAGAGTTGATTTCCCTGAGATTGAGGTTTAAGTAAACCCCCCCCCCTCTCTTCCTCTCCTCCTTATAGGAGTTTTCTTCCCCTCCCCTTCCCCTGTGAATCTTTGTGTGAGAACCATTATTCTATTTGGTCTTTCTTTACCCCCTATTTATACATTACATTTTCCCCACATATTAGTATACATAGGTTGATATAAATGTAGTCCTTATAGAAGAGAGTTTGAGTAAAAGAAGATAACATTTTTCCCCTTTCCTTAATATTTACCTTTTCAGGTATTCCTTGCTCTTTGATTTTCGGTATCAAACTTTCCACAGAGCTCTGGTCTTTTCTTTGCAAAAAGTTGGAAGTCTTCTATTTTGTTGAATGCCCATACTTTCCCTTGGAAGTATATAGTCAGTTTTGCTGGGTAGCTGATTCTTGGTTGGAGACCCAGCTCTCTTGCCTTTCTGAAGATCATGTTCCATGCCTTACGATCATTCAGCGTAGAACTTGCAAGGTCTTGTGTGACCCTGATTGGCATTCCTTTATATCTAAATTGTCTTTTTCTGGCTTCCTGTAGGATTTTTTCTTTTGTTTGATAGCTTTGGAATTTGGCAATTACATTCCTGGGAGTTGTCTTTTGGGGGTTTAGTGTAGAAGGTGTTCTGTGAGCTCTGTCAGTGGCTGTATTGCCCCCTTGTTCTAGAATCTCTGGGCATCTAAGACATTTCAACATTTTTATCTTCTTTGTTTGCATATGTTACATAGCAACTGCAGGTGATTCACACCTAGTTGGAGAGTTTTGTGTCTTGCTTTATTTTTTAAAAGAGAGAGGTAAAGATTCTGGCCTGATGCTGAAACAACAGCTCAAAAGGAGAGAAAAACCATACTTTAGAATGTCTCATTTTCTCCATCAATTCATTAATAAGACAGTTCTTCACTGTCTATTTTTCTTTTCATGGTAAAAGATAGGGGAGTGTTAATCGTAAAGGCAAAGAAAGAGGGGTTATGTGATTTGCCCAGTGTCACATAGTTAGGAAGTGTCTGAAGCCAGATTTGAATCTCAGGAGCTTCCATATCTGGTCCTGGGACTCTCAATCTACTGAGCCACTTAGCTGCCCCTATTCCATTCTCTTCTAAGGTCTGTTTTCTTTTCAGTATTCTCCTGCCTGTCAAAAAGATTCTCTAACTAACCCTATGGGTCAACAGTGTAACCTCTAAAAGTGCCACCCTCTATTACTCACCTCCCAAAGGCATCATAGACTGACTACTCTGGGAATTTAGATTGGGACTCTCTCCTGAGGAACTGAGGTCTTTGCTGACACTAATTTGGTTTCCAGAGTTTTCTTTTCAAATCTTTCCACATCCTATCTTTATGCAATGAAGGAACATGTAATTTAGCCAACAGTTTTTTCCACCAGTGAATAGACTGAGTATGCCATATTTGGTGCATCACTAACATCTCCAAAATATAAGCATCCAGAGAAAGACCTCCAGTATATCTAGAATATTAATGGAGGTGTGTGGAAGAATATACACAGCTGCACAGTATAAGGTGTGGGTGGGTAGCATTCTGAATTGGTAGAGGGAATCTCCGTACTGATGAGACCAGGAACTGGCTCTCTATCCACTAAGCCTTTCACCAACTTTTTATTTTATTTTATTTTATTTTATTTTATTTTATTTTATTTTATTTTAAACCCTTACCTTCCATCTTGGAGTCAATACTGTATTTTGGCTACAAGGCAGAAGAGTGGTATGGGCTAGGCAATGGGGGTCAAGTGACTTGTCTAGGGTCACGCAACTGGAAAGTATCTGAGGCCAGATTTAAACCTAGGACCTCCCATCTCTATCACCAACTTTTTAACAGGCTTCTGGCATAATTTAACCTTTTCTTGATGACTCAGAGTTATCAATAAGAGTATCTACTACTATACTGTGAATAGTACAATACAACTACTTCTGTTGTCCTTTTCCTATCTCTCACTTCCCTAATAATGAGTTGTCAGCTATCACTGAGTTAGAAAGAATTTAATAAACACCTAATACATGATAGGAACTAGGGATAAAAAGACCAAAAAAAAGTTCTAGCAAATTATTCTACTAATCATGTTACCTTTATAGCCCCTTCTAATTATTAATTAATTTCCTATTTGTCATCTGCTAAGAACCTAATAACTAAGACGATTCAAAATTATATATTAAATAAATTCATGAAGATCTGTGTGAAGAATCTGGAAATAAAATACATGGCTTGAGAAAGGGCTTTTTGACTCTCTTTAGGGATTCAGCCTTTTCTCCCTCCTACTCCCTCCTACTACTCCTCAAGAAAAAAGTTAAACTTTTTTTCTTGAGGTTTGAGGGTGCTGGAGATCTGACATCTAGATGAGAAGGGGTGTTGCTACATATAATTACAGTTAGAATACCTGTAACAGAACATCCAAACTCTAATTAGAGATAGGACTACTAACTCTCATGAACATCAACTATATTTGCAACATTTCAGAGCTAGAAAGCACCTTAAAGATCACCTAGTCCAGGGCTTCTTGGCATCATCTGTGTCTGTATCATGGATCCTGGTGGCAGTCCGGGGAAACCTAAGGACCCTTTCTCAGAATGATGCTTTTAAAATAGCTTGAGGAAATGCTGAATTTCATTTAGAGGTTAGTGAAAATAAGGATATAATTTTTTTCCCAAGTTCATGGACCTCTCCTCTCCCTTTCCCCTAATTCTATTCAAGGATGAGAAGCTAGACCAGATCATTTGTTATACAAATGTCCAGAATGGTTAGAAAATGGTTTGCAGACAGGCTTTACTTTTACTGTAAATGGCAATGATTCATGTCTTTAATGATGCTATATCTATATAAACTATATTCGAAAATATGTATCTATGATTAGCATTACTGGATATTTAATTTCAAAATTAACTGGTAAACTACTCTCAAAATTGATGAAACTTGACACATTTTTCCGATTTTCATCATGGGTATTTTCTTATATGCAATTGACTAGATGGCCACTGCTGTCCTTTACAATGCTCAAATTCTGTAAATACCACAGTATTTTCAAATTACCAAACTCCTGCTGTTGCTTAGCTGAAGGGTTTAATGCCACACGGAAAGTCAAAGTCCATGTTTTTCATATTTAAGATTCACCAAACAACAGACATAACAGTCACTGATGCCATTCAATTATATGTTCAGGCAAATGCAGTGAGGTTTTAAGACTGGCTATTTCTAGAACTACTCATACTAACATTGTTACTCACAATCCTTAAATAAAAATGTATTGAATCTACAAAGTGCACAGCAATAGGAAAACACCAAACCTACTTGTATAATCATGGACCTTTAATTAATTAAGAAAGGCTAAAAATTGTCATTATTTTTAAGAACTTGCAGTCTAAAAAAGGAGACACACCAAAAAGCAATGAACATTCATGTAAGTTTACCTAACTTCAAAACTGTTCCAATAAGAAAAATGGGCCTTTTAGAAACAGGAATGTTTTCCAGGTAAATAAAAAAGAATATTCACCTAAGTAATTTCATACTAATTAGAACCTCTCAAAAGGAAAAGGAAGGATTAAGAGACAGAAAAATGTCAGCATTTATTTAGAATGCTGTAGCGAGAAAGATAAAAAAAATGGTTGTAGCTCTTATTCATGGGTTACTAATATTTTATTAAATTTGAAAATTCTTTAAAAATATAAATACATAATTCAGCCATTAAAACCAAAGAGAAGATAAAATATTTTTAAATATATGTGATCTATGTATGCATTAATAAAAAGGAATACCACTTAGAAATTCATTCCCATAATAACTTCAGTCATTGTGTCATCTTTCAAAACAAATGATTGTCATTAATTTTTCCTTACAATTTTCTTGAAATGAATTCCAAAAAAAGTCATGATTCATGATATATAATTGGTAAAAATCAACAAATACTATAAGTTTATGTAATTTTTCTTAATAAACATTCTAAAATTTTACTTCTATGAATTTTACAAGATCCAATCAACCTTCAATAATATTTAATATATCCTTCTCAGGAAAACAATAGTATCTAGTTTGTACTCTTTTAAGCAGACAGTAGAGATTAAATACATTTTTAAAAAGCAATGAAGGTGATAAAAAAAATAATCTTCATTTAAAAAATAATATTTGACCAATTCAATCAATTGACACATAGGGGAGAAATTCCAAGTTCCCATATTTCAATCACAAAGAACTATTCATTTATAAATGTTGGAATTTAGAAGAATACTATCAAAAGTCTAATTGTCACTGATAGTCAGAAAACCTGAGTTATCTCTAGGTTTGTTGTTAACTTGTTGAATTTCAAGAAGCCATTATCCTTTTCTGCACCTTGGAGTTTTGGGTTTTTTTCCATCTATAAAGGGTTTTTTTAAAAAATTGTGTGGTCCTTTTCAACTCTAAAAGTTCCACTATGCGAAGTCAATGAGCAATTATTAATCACCTAAATTCTACTAAATGTTTATGAAGAAAGGTAAAACTAAATCAAGCCTAAACAAAGCAAACAAAAAACTCCTGATCTTTCTCAAGGCACTCACAGGCTAATGGAAAGACAACATACAAACAACTGGGTACAAAACAAGACACATACAGCATAAAATTGGAGATCATTTCAGAGGGAAAATTCAAAAGAGAACTTGAGAAGGTTTCTTGAAGAAAGTGAGACTTCAGTTGAAACTTGAAAGAAGCCACTGGGCAGAGAAGAGGGAGAATATTTAAGATATGAGGGATAGCCATTAAAAACATGGAATTTGGTGGGAAATTGTGTTGAATATAACAGTGACAATTTCACCAGAACACAGAATGGAAAGGTAGGAAGGATCCAGGTTTTCAAGGACTTTCAAATTCAAACAAAATATTTTATATTTGAACCTAAAGGTTAATAGGGAGCAATTGGAAATTATAGAATCATCAGACCTGTGTTTGAGGAAGATTAGTTTGCCAATGAATGAAGCATTTGAATAAAGAATTCCTGGTTTTAGAACCAAGAAGAGACCTTGGAGGCCATTTAACCCAACCCTCTCATTTTATATATGAGCAAATTGAAGCTCATAAAGAGTAAATTATAATCTCATAATCACACAGCTATTAAATGTTAGAACAAGGATTTGAATCCAACAGCCTTTGGGCTCTTTTTACTATGAAGCATTGATGCAAATTCAAAGGGTATTTGCCTAAATATCCTACCAATCAGGTTTGGGATATCCTTTAACTCTGACATTATTAGTATCTCTTTGACATACCTGGGAGTTGATGGCATTGTGTTTCCTCTAAAATGCTCTCACACAATATCCAGAAAAAAAGAAATTCAAGATATAATTACATCTGAAAGCATCATCTATAACATTTCCATAATTTTTGCCTGGGGTTCTACCACCAATATACACCAGCTTTGTGCTTCCAAAATCTATCATCTAAATTTTGAGTGCTCATAGTTGACTAGAGACAAAAGTTAAAAATAAAGTATCAACCTGTGTTGGCAGAGAGAGACTCCTCATCTGAGAGCTCCTTAAATAAATAAAACCTTAAACCACAGGTCTGGTCCCGATCCCTTTCCTATCTTGTGCCAATTGGGGGTAAAATATTGTGTCTTGTAACTTTTTTCTCATATCATCAATTTGTTATATGATGTGCTTAATAAAGATCATTTGGAAATGGATTCAAACTTTCTTCCCATTCAGTATCTTCAAAATTATAATGTACCAAAAGAAGATTTCTTTTACTTCAGATCCTGATTGCAAAGGTCTCCTCTAAGAGGAATGAAATTCAAAGCTGTTTGTATGTATATACAGAGGGGCCTTGAGATAAACTACAAAACGTTTTTAAATTTTTTTTTCTTTGCTTGTTTCTCTAGCAGGTAATAAAAAAAAAGAGGAGAAAAACTTGGAAAAGGAGAATTACACAGCTGCAGAACATTTCACAAACACAACTCTTCCTGCCAACCCCCTTTGTGGTCTCTGATGAGTCTATGAAATGACCTCCCTGATAACATTAACTAAAGCAAAGATAAAAAAAAAATATGTGTTATGGCTGGAACAGTGATGAACTAAGAAAAATCAGTTCTAAAGTCACCATAAACTTGAATGTTAACTCTGCTTATTTCAGTTTCACATACAGATACTGGAAGTCAAAGTTTCCATTCAATTTAATAGCCACTATATTCAGTAAACCAAAATAATATCTATTCAAAGAAAAGAGGACTTTAAAATGTTTTATTGATGCTTTTTTTTAATGGAGGAGAAAAAGAAAAGGGAAGGAGGAGGAGGCATTGTCTGATAGTTTCTGCTTCACTCTGGATATATGTTCTATCATCTCTCTAACAGGAAGCAACTAGAGGTTTTTATATAAAGTTGGTCATGAGAAATTAAGTACTAATAATGAGATATTCATATTTTCTTCATCCCTACCTTGGTTCAGTCTGGCTAGGCAAAAGTCACCCACCAATGGAGTCAATGACAAGGAAGCTCCCCATGTTGCAAGTCAAGCCAGAAGGTCAGATTATTCTTAATCTGCCTTATCTCAACACTGTCTTTCAGCATTCTAATGCAGCCTCATGTCATATTAGGTTCAATGACTTAGAAGGAAGTCAGTGAATCAAAAATTTTTTCCATCTTGACATTGTGCTATAAATTATGAGCATGATAATGGATAGTCACACTTAGCTGGAAAAAATATACCTATCTAGCTATTCTATACCTGTTCTAGAGCAACCCAGAATAAGCTCTCTGAATCTATAAGTACATACAATTGTATCTTTCATAAAGCTACTCCAACTTTTTTACAATAGCATTAGGATATATAATAACTAAATACCTATTTCCTGTTACACTACTTAGTCTAGCCTTCCTTTATAACATTGTTCCTATGAAATAAATTATCTTTTTGCTTAAAAAAACATATAATTTGTAGCCAATATAGAAGCAAAGTGATAAATATTGGGGGAGATGTGGCAAAATTGTGACACTAATATACTGGTGGTGGAGTTGTGAATTGGTCCAACCATTCTGCAGTGCAATTTGGAACTATGTGTAAAGGGCTTTAAAAGACTGTCTACCCTTTGATCCAGCCATAGAACTGCTGGGTTTGTACCTCAAAGAGATAATAAGGAAAAAGACTTGTACAAAAATATTTATAGCTGCACTCTTTGAAGTGGTAAAAAATTGGAAATTAAAGGGTGTCCATTGATTAGGCTGAACAAATTGTGGTATATGTTGGTGATGGAATACTGTTGTGCTCAAAGGAATAATGAACTGGAGGAATTCCATGTGAACTAGAAACATCCCCAGGAAATGATACAGAGCAAAAGGAGCAGAACCAAGAGAACATTGTACACAGAGACTGAAACGTTATGGCACAGTCAAATGTAATAGACTTTTCTACTAGTAGCAATGCAATGAACTAGGACAATCCAAAAGAACTTATGAGAAAAAACACTATCCACATCCAGAGAAAGAATTGTGGTAGCAGAAACTCAGAAGAAAAACATATGATCAATCATGTAGTTTGATGTGAATATGATTAGGGTTTTGGTGTTAAAAGATCACTCTTATTATAAATATGAATAACATGGAAATAGGTTTTGAACAATGGTACTTGTATAACCCAGTGAAATTGCTTGTCAGCTCGAGAAGAAGAAAGGGAAGGTGGGGGGATCATGAATCATGTAACCATGGAAAAATATTCTAATTTTAAAAATCAATAATTTTGAAAAACAATGTACAGCATTAGATAATATCAAGAATATAGGGGATCACATAGTACTTAATCCTCTTAGAACTATGTCAAAGTAACAACAGAGAAAAGGAGAATGGGAGTTTTTTTAACTGAATGAAATAGTCAATGGGAATATGAAACATGGAAGGATCTACCTTGATAAAATGGGCCATGTGATGCACTCCAATTAGGATAGTAAAGGTCTTCATCAATTCCCTTTTTTGAATGTTAGTTCTTTGAGGACATAGAGTATCACAGTAAAGGAAGGGAGAAATAGGAATAAGTGAGAAGTGGTGGGTCTCTGCCTTAAAACAATATTTTCATTTTGCCTTTTAACTGTGGCTTATTTCAGTGACTATTAGTGTATACCTACTTGCCCCAGAATCTCCTGCTATCTAGTGGAAAAATAATGCTGGGTTGGGAGGAGTCAGAGGACCTGGATTCACATTGATTGGTTGATTCTGTTCCTTCTCCTCTTCTCTGTGCAAATATCCCTTGAATAAATTGTCCCTATACTTTTTTCTTTTTCTTTTTAAACATTTTCTTTTTTTTTTTAACCCTTCCATCTTAGAATCAATACTGTATATTAGTGCCAAGGCAAAAGACTAATAAGGGCTAGGCAGTGGGATTAAAATATTTTCACAGCTAGGAACTGCTGAGGCTAGACTTGAACCCAGGGCTTCCTGTCTCTAGGTCTGGCTCTAAATCCTACTGAATCACCTAACTGACCCCGTCCCTATACTTTTTTTTTAAACCTTTACCTTCTGTCTTGGAGTCAATACTGTGTATTAGCTCCAAGGCAGAAGAGTGGTAAGGGTTAGGCAATGGGGGTCAAGTGACTTGCCTAGGGTCACACAGCTGGGAAGTGTCTGAGGTCAGATTTGAACCTAGGACCTCCCGTCTCTAGGCCTGGCTCTCAATCCACTGAGTTACCCAGCTGCCCTCCCCCCCCATACTTTTAAAAGTTAGAGACTTCATTATTTTTTAATTTTTTTGACACCAAGTATTCAAATTAATAGTAGAAAATAAACTGGGTCTAGGATAGGATTAAGCCTAAAATATTTCTGCGGTAGACCAGTACATAGAACCACTTGAGACCACAGCCTTAGAACCAGTGCTAAGCCCAGGTTTCTATCACCAATTATCACAATTGAAGCTCTCTACCTAAAAGGTGAGTTACATGCTGCTAAAGAAGAACATTCAACCCCTCAGGGAAAACTATTCATTGTTAAAAGCACTTGCTATTCATGCCAAAATACAAATACCAAAAATAAATTCCAAAAAAACCTGAGCCTATGGTTTTCAATTCATTCAGCAATGGAATCAGCAGAGAGTCAACTTTAGTAGAATACTAATAGAAATTACAGCTATGTTCTAAAAATTGGCAATGGGGAGGAAGAGCAATTCTCTCTCGGTTTACCAAGAGAAGCACATCTGACAGAAAATTAAGGGCAAAACACTAACATGGACAGCATCATATGCCTTCCTAAAACATTAAAATAATCATGTTTAAATTATGATGGTTGTCAACATGTATTGGAAGCTTTAAATCAAAGACCATGGTGCAAAAATCAATATAATTCTAAAATAGGGAGGTAGCTGCAATCTTCCTCTTTAGATCTCCTATGTAGGGATTAAATTAAGAGTCAATGGGGTTATCAAAAAACTGAAAGTAAACTGTGAGGGTTTCTATGATATTTGTTTTAAAATATTGTATTCCCAAAAATCCAGATCATGAAAAAAAATTGTATATATTACTGTAACCCAACCAGTAGCTTTTACACATTTCTACAAACAGATTATAGGAAAAGCATTTGTAAATGGTTAATAACCAAATAAAAGCCAGGGAGCTTTAAAAAAAAATTCTAAGCACAATGGGATCCAACTATCTTATCTCAAAAATATTTAGATTCCTCTCTTTAACCTTGTACTTAAGGGGAAAAAAATTCTTACTTCAAGAAGATATACGATTCCCCCCCTGCTCTGTGCACACAACCAAAAAACATGCCAATTTCTGCCACTTTGGAGAAAATCAATTATGCTTAGAAAAGACTCAAATGTGAAGGAAGAACAACACAGAGAATTAAAAATCACTAAGCTTCAACACTTGTTTAGAATTTCATACTTCATGGTTTTAACAGTCCATAGCTCTATCTTAAGTATTTGTTTTTCTTTAAAAATTTATCAACATCCAAAATTAACAAATTTGCTACTGTTTCTGGCATTTAAAAATATTTTCCTCTTCCTCCTTCCCCTTTTTTAGTCTCCAAAGTCCAGTTTGGATACAACCTTTGAATATATAGTAAGTTTTTGCCTGAGTAGGTTGGAGATCTATTTCACTCAGACTAATCTTCTAGAAGAAAGATCTGAAGCCATTTTACACAATGATTAGATGTTTAAATTTGTGTCTATTTCGGGATCCTACATGGCTTCATCAGTTGTGTATCATTGTTTATGATTATCTCCTTTTGGGAAGCTTTTATGGAATACCCATTGGTGTGTGTGTGTGGGGAGGGGTGATATCCTTGAAGGAAATTATCTTCATGCTTTGGTTCCATCAACTGTATTGCCAGGGGTAGCCAAATACAGAGACGTCTCCTATATAGCCATGCCTAACATCAATGGTGACATGCAAAGAATCTGAAAAAGTGACATCAATGCTAACTCAACCTAACATCCTGGAGAATTGTCAAGATGTAAAACAGAATTGGGTAAAACAAATACATTTTTATTGTTGTTTTACTAAACTCCACAGAGGAAGAGAAAACTTTTTTTCATTTACTTATGATTTTCGATAATTTTTATGCTTTTGTTCACATCTATGCCATTCTAATATAGTTTGTGATTACCAGAATTTCTCAAAGACGTTTTTAAGAGCAAGGAATCTGTAAGAAATGTGTAGCACAACCTTTTATGCTTAGATTTTTAAACGTTATATGAATCATGTGTGTCTCAAGTCCAGGAAATGAACAGGGGTTAGATGTCAGCTATTCATTGGTCTAAAGCTTTATTCTCTTCTCATGCCTGAAATTGTTCAGCCATCACTGCCAAAATGTTCACGAGGAAAGAAGGACATTTTATATTCATTGTCACAATAGCTCAGCTGGGTCTTGGAGAACTACAAAAAGGAAGGAAAAATATCTTTTTCTCTAAAATACCAAAACGTTAGCTTATTGTTTGTTCTCAGCTCAGGGTTCTCCCCCGCCCCCAGTTATTCATATTTTGCTTTGGGGAGACATATTTTTAACATCATATAGTTACTTGTTTTAATTAAAAAAAAGGTAACCTGTATGTATCACAGAGCCCAAGAGTCTGAATTCATTTTGAGTTTTTTATTTTTTTAAACACTGTTACCCTGGAAAGAGCATGTATTCCCTTAGTTCAGCATTACTCATGAAAAAACCTATGTTTCCAATCTTTCAGACCTTTCCCAAAGGTCATATATTAATTACTACATGACAAGTGTGGGCATGTGCCGAATTCACCTATTTCCTCAAACTCCTGAAGGGTAGAAGCATATTATATATGGGGCAATAGTCCACTTTTTCAAGTAATCATGATACTTGAGAATTGACTGTGTACTCCCATGGCAAAACTCTCTAACAGCTATGACTGGAACTAGAGATATATTGTCAGACTGGGGAGGGGAACTGAAGATGAGGGCTCATCTTAATTTGGACTCAATAATTTCTCTCATAAGGTCCTTTCAACTCGAAATCTTGTAATCCCAATTGCAAATGTACCCGGGGAAAGTTTAAACTACATTCTCAGCTAAAGCAACAGCTAGCATTTATATAGTCGTACCATGGTTCCAAACCACTGACATAAAGCAAACATTGCAATGAAGAAAGTTGCATGAATTTGTTTCCCAGTACATATGAAAGTTACACACTAGTCTGTTAAGTGGGCAATAATATTATGTCTTTAAAAATGTCTAGACTTTAATTTTTAAAATACTTTTTTTGATAAAAACGCTAATCATCATCTGATCCTTCAGCTTCAGTGAGTCATAATCAATGTTGATGACTACTGACTGACCAGGCTGGTGGTTGCTGCAGATTGGGGTAGCTATAGCAATTTCTTGAAATAAAATATCAACAAAGTTGTCACATCAACTGACTCTTTCTTTCACCTGAAAATTTAAGAGATCATTATTGGAATAATTGGCCTAATTTCAATATTTTCATGCTTCAGGGAATAGAGGAGCCCAAGTAGAAGGAGAGAAACAGATCAATCAGTGGAACAATCAATATATAAAACATTAATCAATAAAGTTCATCTGACATGGGTGTGGTTTGTGACTCCCCAAAATAACTGCAATAATAGCATCAAAGATCATGATCACAGATCACTGTAACATGTCAAATGATAATTTAAAAGTCTGAAATATTGGGATAATTATCAAAAAATGACACAAAGACACAATGTGAGCATGTGCTGTTAGAAAAATAGCATCAACAGACCTGCTAATCCATGGTTACCACAAACCTTCAACTTATTAAAAAAAAACATAATTCTTATGAAGAACAATAATACAATGTGCAATAAAATGAGATATGCCTATATATCATGAAGGCTTATAATGTGCTTTACATATGTTCATCTCATTTGATCCTCTCAACAATTCTATAACATAGGTGCTATAATCTATAACATTATTTACAAGAGGGTAAACTAAGCCTAAGGTGAGTTGGGTGACGTGCCTAGAGTCATACAGACAATTAAGTGTCTGAAGCAGTCAGTCACTTGTCTTCGTGACTCCGAGTCCAGCACTCCATCCATTTGAAATGTAGTTAAAATTTCACTTTGGGGTTTCACTTGATGGAATGATATTTTTAGTTCTTTTCCCTTCACCCATACAGACTGATGGTCAAGAAGAAGAATGGGAAAGAAAAAGAAAATAGCATTTCTGCATTCATGTCATGATTACTGTACAATTTGCTCTTTGGTCATTTTCAATATGAACTCTGAGACTTTACTTTTTCCTTATGAGGAGATAACATACAAGACAAATAAACTTGCCTATTGAAATTCTTTCCATATTATCAAGTAAGGTAAAAACAAGGCAATCCAGAGGTCAGGGAGAAGTAAAGGCTTTCTTTTCTGAGCTGAAACAGAGAAACAAGATAAAAAGAAAATTCTCCAAAAATCAAAGCTATATCATTCAGATTACATGAATCTCAAACTCCTGATTCACAGATTTTTGGACATAGATAACACAAAAACTTGCTTCTCTTGGATAAGCATATCTATTATAATTTATTCCAAATGTAAAACAGATTTAAAATGCTTATTTTTTTAAAGGTTGAAAGATTTAAAAGATTCCTCAGAATTTGCTTGATTAGGAAAGGGGAGAAGTCATCTTCACTTTTATAAAAATGCACTCAGGAGGCTAAGAGACAGAAATGAGGATCAGTGGAATAGACTTACGGTAAGTGACCTCAGCAATGTCTATGAAAAGCCCAAAGATCCCAGCTATTGGGACCAAAATCCACTATTTGATAAAAACTGCTGGGAAAATTGGAAGACAGTATGGGAGAGATTAGGTTTGCTAACATCTCACACCCTACACCAAGAAAAACTCAGAATGGGTAAATGACTTGAACATAAAGAAGGAAACTATAAGTAAATTAGGTGAACACAGAATAGTATACTTGTCAGATATTTGGGAAAGGAAAGACTTTAAAACAAAACAAGAGTTAGAAAAAAAATCACAAAATGTAAAATAAATAATTTTGATTACATTAAATTAAAATTTTTTGTACAAACAAAACCAATGCAACCAAAATTAGAAAGGAAGCAACAAATTGAGAAACAATCTTCATAACAAAAACCTCTGACAAAGGTCTAATTACTCAAATTTATAAAGAGCTAAATCAATTGTACAAAAAAAATGAAGTCATTCCCCAATTGATAAATAGGTAAGGGACATGAATAGACAATTTTCAGTTAAAGAAATCAAAACTATTAATAAACACATGAAAAAGTGTTCTAAAGCTCTTATAATCAGAGAAATGTAAATCAAAACAATTCTGAGGTACCACCTCAAACCTAGCAGATTGACTAACAGGACAGCAAAGGAAAGTAATGAATGCTGGAGGGGATGTGGCAATGTTGGGACATTAATTCCCAACAAAAATTTAAATTTAATTTTAAAAAAATTTAAATTTAAAAATTAAAAAAATTTACCAAAAAAATTTGGTAAAATACCAAATCTCCTCCAACAAGCTCTATGGACAAAATATACCACACACACACACATTTCAGGTCCCGAGTGACACACTCTTAACGAAAGTAATTTCTAAAGAAGAATAAATTGGTACCGGAGAAAGAAATGGGGGGGGGTGGGGGGGAGAAGCAAGGGGGAAGCATATTCTTACTGAAAGGGCTTAAGAAAAGTAATTTCCAATGGCAGAGAGAAGGTACAGCTATAATGATGTAGAGGGAACATGATGGCCTTGGAGAGCCAATCTTTTTCTCAGGAAGCTTTAGCCAAGTTCAAAGTTATCAACTTTAAGTGGCCCTATCGATTTCATCATTGAAGATGACTGCTCTAAAGAGAAAAGCTTCAGGATCCCATATGTTGCTAAATGACCAGGCAGAAAGCTATCTATAAGCAAGTGTTACTCTATGGATTTCTTTTTAAATAAGATGGTGAAGAATTATAAACCACATCAAATTTTCAAAAATCAAAATGCAACAAAACCTTCTATATGAATATGTATACAGATATTATATATACACGCACATATATATATGTTGTTAAAATACTAATAGAGTGATGAAGAATTTATGGTTTCCTGTGACATCTGTGGGAAAATACACACCAAAAAAAAACACACACACACAATTTATTTTGCCACATTTACTAGTGACTTCACTATATGTTTTCCTTATTTCTTTTGATAGTGACAAGAGGAAGAGTATGATACTGAAGACAACTGACTCGTGTAGGTAATCTCTATAAAAAGAATTTGTGGAACTTATCAATCTGAACTGTACCCATTCAAATGGCCAAAACTGAACCAGAAGCAGTAACTGTCATGGAATTATTAACACCAGAGGAATCTAAGTATATTCTATTTTGTTCCTTTAAAAAAAATAGATCTGTAACCAATTCCTTGTATATATTTTGTTTATATACAGTTGTTTGCAAGATGTCTCCCCAATTAGACTATGAATTCCTTGAGAACAGGAACTATTGGGTTTGGCGCATTTCTTTGTATCCCCAGCAGTACAGTGCCTGGTGTTTCATAAGTGTTTGTTGGTATGACTTTATTATTCACTGCAACAAGCATCTTTAAGTGCTTACTTACTATGTGCTAGTCACTATGCTAAACCACAGGGAATATAAAATCCAATTTGACAGGTCCTACCCTCAAAGAAGCTTACATTTCACATTTTCTATGGGAAAAGGGGGGGGGGAGAGTCCACACCCTAAAGTCCAGGAACTTATTCCAGAAAATATTTTGATAACTGTATTTCAATAGAACAGTCTTCTTTGCAATTGTAAGTATTTTGTTTTGTGGACTTTAAAATATTGTTCAGAGAAGACCATAAGCTTTACCAAACTGACACTAGGAGCCCTACCTTTTATCTATAATTACTTGGATTTTCCCCTGCCACCTCATATATTCCTCATGGTCTTCACTGGCCAACTCTATTAATGAGAGTATACAAAGTATTCAAGCAAAACTTAATTAGTAATACAAATCTTTATCTCCTTTACCCTAGTCACATCCCCACCCCCAAAAAAACAAAAGGCATTGCAAAATAAATATTTACATAAAAGAGTAAGCCAAATTTGTTGTTCCAAATTCTCAGTGTTTTATCTCATTTATAAAATTGGTGAGGGGGAGAGTTAAACTAAGTTTGATCAGGGTTTTTTACCATGAATTTGGATGAGGAAAATTATATCTGTATTTTTATTAATCTCTTATTGAAATTTAACATTTCTTAGAATGATTTAAAAACATTCTGAGAAAGTCCATAAAGTGGCTACAAAAAAGGTTCAAAACTTGAGACATAGTCTCTCATGTCCACTTTACAGTGTATCATACTTTATTCCAACAGTACTTGTCTCCACCTGTCACCATGTATTGTTATCTGCTATTCAACTAAAAATCTTTCTCCATCTGTCTTCATGACATGAAGTGAAAACCTCAAAATTTCTTAGACTTATAAATGTTGGAAATTTCACCATTGGGAAATTTCATACTTGAAAAATTTCCTATTGATAGTGGGTCTTGACTATTGGAATGTGAACCCCAGTGGCATGGGAGGTTCCTTCTCCTCCCTTCTTAAGATTACTTTAGGACAGAAACCTTTTGCTGAACAATGGAAAGGACTTTGACCTATGCTTAAGCATAGAACAGGAATTTCTTTGAGTCATGATTGATTTTAGAATTGATACAATGGAGATACTTGGAATCAATCTCCACCCTATTCAGTCCTAACAGGATTGAGTAAGGGCTGCAGCCTAGATCAAAATTTAATTATTCCAATCTCTACCCTACTCAGGTTAACAGGATTTAGAAAGGGCTGTAGCAAAGGATCAAAGATTTAATTATTTGAAAATATGACCTTCAACAGACATGTGCAAAGCCAGAGACCTCTGGGTGGTCCTGGGTTAAGCTAGAGCCACCATTGGCACAGGGAAATTGATGGACAGGTGATTGGTAGATGTGAGGACTGAGGGGAGGGAACTTGGATGGTTTCCTTAAGGATAGGGGGGTCTGAAGACTCGAGGTGGTTGAGGAGTTGGTCGGAGTGGTTGCGGTGTGCTCTGAGAAGCTTGCGCTGAAGGAAGCTGAAGGTGGGGGCCCCGGAGACTGTTTCTCCATTTTTGGTCACGTGAGTAATAGGGACTGATCTCCTTTCATTGCCCCAGCTATCTAAGGGCTTGGGCCTTTTGGCCCAGCCTAAACAGAAGGGGTATTTAAGCCCTATTCCCTTCTCTCCCCTTTCTCTCTCCCTCTATCTCTCTATCTCTAATTCCTTTCTTCCTCCTGTTTGTAATTAAAACCCCATAAAAGGTTGACGGCTGACTTGAGTTTTCATTAAGGAATTACATAGCTGAATTCCTTGGCGACCTTAAATTAATATATATCAGTCTTTTAAAAGTGATTTCCTTGTCACAGAAGGCAACCATGGGCTCTCTATGTCTATGCCAGCAGAAATCATAAAGTTCTGTCAGGACTATGCTAGAAAGAATTCAAATATGGGAGTGGTGACAGACAACATTGCTGGATGAGTAGCCCAGCTGCTGAAGGGCTCCATCCCCAGACTGTGATGGATGGATTTTTCAACCACAGCAGCTCTCAAAAAGTCATAAAAAGTTCAGTTCTGCACTGACAGCCCACACCAATTCAACAAACATCTACAGACACCATAGCCTGTAGGGCATTATCTTTAATAACAAGAGACAAAGTTTAGATTAGACAGAGTCCCTGTTGTCATGAGGCTTACAATTCAGGAGAGAGATGGGGCATACCTACAGATGATGTAATACATGATCAAGCAGAAGAGGACTATAAAGGGGACAAAACTTTTTGGAAAAGTTTATATCCCAATTATAAAAAATTATTATATGCCCCATAAGCACAGGAACAAAAGGGTCCTCCTTCCCCAGCCACCCTAGTGAGAAACACTTAAAAGAACTTATTCTTTTAAACTTTTCAAATTGTCTAAAAGTCGGACAAACATATGACCGTTATAAGTCAACCATCATCTTGGCATCTTAGTGCCTAAATAACCTCTAGAATAAAATACAAACTTTTCTGTTAACAGTTTTAAAAACCATTCCAATCAAGTTTTCCAGACTTACTACTAATCCTTCCATACTTTACAGTCCAGATGAATTGGTCTTCTCTCTGGTCCTCACACTGGACTCTCCATCACCTGTCTCTCTGTCCTCATAATGCCACTGTCACATACCTAGAATGCACTCTTTTCCTCACCTCCATTTCACTGGGTACCTCTCTTCTTCCAAGATGTTTTTCAAACACCATCTTCTACATAATACCTTTCATGTTTCTCTCAAGTGGCAATCCCCCCACTTCAAACTATTTCATATTTGCTTTGTATTTATTCTGCATGTATTTCATATGTGTATAGCATAAGTATGTGTATAGATATTATGTTTGTTATCTCCTTGTTGACTCCCCTATTGAAATGTAAGCTTGGGAATTTAATTAATTAAAATTAATTTTAAAAATCAGCCAACCATGACCCATTCACAAAACCCTGTATTTAACAAAGAGAAGATATGGAGACCAAACACAAAACTAAAATTGTTTTCAGAAATGATGGTGGCAGATATTGCTTGGATTTCTGTCATGCTTCTTCTGATTTTGCCTGAGGGCTGTCAGGCTGAATACGAAGACATCCCTTTAGATTTAGATAGATAGACCCATATTTCTTTGCTGCAAGCATGAAAAACTGAGTCTGAGATATGCTCCACAGAGTCCTGGTCTCCCTCAACCAAAAGCAGTTGAATACTTTGTAGAAGTATATTAATGCTATGAACAAGGGAAGGTAGCCAGCTGGCTGATGTATCAGGATGTACTTACCCTCCTGACCAAAGGGGAGGAGTTGGGACATAGCCAAGCTGTTTGTTCAGGAAGTCCAAGGAAAGAGGGAGGGAGAAATAAGATGCGTTCTTTCACTCTAAACAATCAATACTAAAGGGAAAAATGGTAACAAATGCACAGTTTTCAAAGAAGAGTTAGTTAATGACGTTCCTCCACCAATAGACAGGCTGTAGGGAGGCTATTTGCACAGGACACAAAGCTGTGAGGCAATTCCAGCCAATCTGCCTGGACACTGCCAGGAAATGAAAAGGTTATGTCAGTATTGGAGTATTTCTTTGCACAGTACAAAGTGGTCCTTGTTTCAGGATTAGCCACTGGCTAAAATTCTTTCCTGAAATTAAAACGTCATACTTTCTTTAAATGATCTCAGTTTGATTACAGCACAGGTTCCTATACCATATCTGTATTTCAATTGTTAAGAACTTTATAAGCACCTTTGATTTTTTTTTAAACCCTAATATCAACACGGTAAATATTGAAATCCTATTTGAAAATTTAGGGTTGGGGCACACTTTTCAAGTGACTTCAATCCAGTTGGTACTGACGGCACCCCAAATTATGGAATTCTAAATGATGACTCCTATCTCACGGTTGGCTCAACTTGTTTTTCTTCCATAAAAGAAGCAAATGATAGGTTCTTCCTTAATAAACAAACTAGATCACTTTAATAACATAGAAGTGGGATTAGGTATTGCCAAATTCAGTCCTACAGATAATGTATATAATATGGAGAGAAATGGTATATGTATAAAGCCAAAGTAACTAGCCAAGTGTATACAGATCAGTAAAAAGCTGATTTGTCTTGACTAAAGACATTTTTTAAATGTATAAAATTAAAGTAATCAGCATTGGATGAGGAGTCCAGAGACCCAGGTTCTTTAACTTTGCTCTTAAGTAGTTATATGACCTTATAAATTCTCTACCTATTGGTTTTTTCATCTATAAACTGAGATATCTGAACTTGTGCAATCTCTGTAACCTTTTCCAAATCAAAAACCTATGACCATTGACATCAGTTCCTAATCATCTACTTAGATGTCATTTCTTTAATTTTTATTATCATGCAAGATCATCAATGTCTCTCTTCCAATGACCATATGAATATTTTTGTCAGTGCACAGAATTTTGTGATGTCATTAAAGAAACCAAATAAAATCATAAATTACAGACATAATTCATGCTCCAACATAGTTCACTTTGCTTTGTCTTCATGATACCTGTGATGGTTAGACAGATAATATTATTTATCCCATTTTTAACAATTAGGAAAGTGAAACAGAGATGCGAATGTTGCCCAAGATTACACAGCAAAATAGTGACAGAGTCAGAACTAGGACTCTAATCTTAATTTCTAATTCTTGGTCCTGTTTTCAAAACCTCAATTGACTTTACTTCCCAAAACTCTTGTAGAAGTTCATAATCTAGCATACTCAATAGAGGTCAGTTCATTACTTTTTTAAAGTATTTCCAAATAAAACTGGTTAAAAGCCAAGTAGCATTTAAATTAACACATTTTTAAATGTGTTATAATATGGAAATCGTTCTTGATCAATGACACATGTAAAACCTAGTGGAATTATGCATTGGCTATGAGAGGGAGAAAGGAGGAAGGGCAAGGAAAGAACAAGAATCTTGTAACCATGGAAAAAGTATTCTAAATTAATTATTTCAAAAAAACAAAAACAAAAGGTATCCCCTAAATAAATTTTGATTAAAAAAAAAAAAGGACTAGTGCCTTCTCCTTAAGGTTTTCCCATTTTATTTCCGGTATATCTTGTTTGAACACAGCTGTTACATGCTGTCATACTGTGAGCTCCTTAACTGTTTTTGCCTTTTTCTGTATCCCTAGCTGCTTAGCACTGTAGCTGGCACAGGGCAAGCAACTAATAAATGCTTGATTTGATTTTACTACAATTTTTAAAATAGGACTAGTTTCATTATTCTATGCCAAAAGTAATTTCAAGTTCTTCTACAAGATAACTTCATCATCCTTTGCCTTTGCATCACTTTAATTCAGACTTATGTAGGGCCTTAGGTTTCCTCTTCTTTCAGTTATACTAAGCAAAGAAAACAGATCCAGTTACTTAACCTGCTCTGGGGGAAAAAAACTGTAGTCTAATTTACAGACTACCTTCCAGCTGCTAGAGGCTTTCTCCACCCCTCCTCCCAAATAAACCAACCATAGACTGTGTGTTTTGTTTTGAATGATGGGGGAAGGGGAAGTGTGTTTATAAGGGATATAAGACACAGTGGTCTCAACATGTATAAAGCTAAAGTAACACAGGGAAAGCTATTTAAGGAATGATCTGCACAGAGAAAATTCAAGACATATGCTTGACTTTTTTTTTACTCCTACACAAGCATGTTATGCATCAAAAAGTACCATCTGTACTACAAACGTTGATATTTTTGTAAACATTAGTAAATGCTCTTCATATAACTTCATACAGTCTCCTTCCCACCCACACCTTTCCCACTCACTGATTCCATTCAAAGCAGACTAGGCTTTTTTTTTTCCTCTCAGCCAAAAAACCTGATTTTGAAAAGACAGCTTAAATGTACGCCGGGGGAGTTTTGATGAGAGGAGTAGGAAATAATTACAATATAAAACAAGAAGTTGCATTTGCTTGGAGTGTGAATGCATTTTGTCACCTTTATTTTCAACCCCAAGAAGTGGGAAGTTTTCTGCCCTTTCTACCCAACCCTTTCAACAAGATATTTCACCAAAGGAACATATGCTGTGAGCATCTTCCCTCCAAATCTTTCTCTCTCTGGGTTGGATATTTTGAAGAAGACTTTTACTATTGCCAAATGAAAGGAAGGAGTAGGATAATTATCCCTCCTCGTATTACTTTCACATTGCTGATAATGTTTATTGAAAGCTGTTTATTGAAAGACTCATGTATGAAGTTAACTTCAAATTTTTGGTTGGTCTGTTCCTAACATTCTGCAGATGTTGGAGCCAGCCAGAGGCTGGAGTAGAATCACAGCATCTGTCCACCTGGAATGATTCTCTTTCTGTGCTTTCTAAAGTAAATGGCAAAGGAGCAATTCATTCTAAGAAAGGAAATCTAAAAGGTAGACCAAAAAGGTGCTTTAGAGCAAACATCTATAAGCAATACAGACTTGGATGGGTTAAATAGTCACCATTCCACCTCCACAAAGCAAAGAGTTGGGAATGTTTTCAGTTTGTTCCAAACCACTGAGTAGCATGAACTCCATCTCTCAAATGCTTACAATGTTTATGTAGAAGTCAGTGGCTGTTGGTAACAGCCAAGACTTTAAAAGGTAACAGTACTGTTAAAACAGTATGGTTCTTCCTGGGAAACCTTTTCTCAAGATCTCAAAATGAATTACAAGCAAGTAAAGAGAAGTATTATCAGAGGACATGAAATTATTCTGTGAAAGGGACCTTGCAGGTCATCAAATCCAACCCCATAGATTTTATAGCAAAGGTAACTAAGACCAGAGAGGTCAATGACTTGCAGAGTCATAGCTATTGAGTATCTGAAGTAGAATTTGAACTTACAAGTTGTGTAAGCTTGGGCAAGTCATTTTCATCACTAAAGGTAAAAGTGGGCACAGACGTAAAATTCTGAAAAAAGACAACACATTTTACATTTGTATAAGCATGATATGCCCATTGGTAGATAAAGATGTATAAATTAAAGTCATTACATAAAACTTTGGCAAGATGTTTGGTACCCTGAGGTAAACTAGGACAGTATTCATAAACAGAAAAGTCTGGGAAAAGGAAGGATGGTACAAAACCTATAATCTACTCAGACATCCCAGATTAAAAGGATAATAGCTCTTTGTTGGAATAGTGGATGAAAAAATGTTTTTTGTTAAAATTAGAAACTACTCTTTTTAAATAAGTAGCAGAGAATAGTCTTTAAAGCCCCCAAAATAATTTATTTTGAAACTGGCCATGTATAAAGTTGCCAAAAGTCCAATTTCTGAGGTTTCATCCTGCTTCTTGCAAGAACCTCCAATTACTGAAATTATTCACATGAAGTCAAGTTCATATGAAAAACCTTCATCAAAGTTATTCAATAACAGTGAAAGCTAAAAGGCAACCTGACCAAAGAAGAATAGTGCCCTCTGAGAAGAATGAAACTTAGAAGTTAGTTCACACTTATACAGGGTTTTAAAGTTTAACAAAACATTTCTTCCCAGTAGCCTGATGCACTATTATGCCACTCTCCTATATAAATACTCTGTGACTCACCACTGCTGACCAAATAAAGTATTAACTCATAACCATGATATTCAAAGCCTTCTATAATATGTTTCTGACCCATATTTCTAGCCTAAGCTTCATATTATTATCATACAAATCTCTCTGTCATGTTTTACTTTATCCAATTTTTTTAAAAAATAAACAAACATTTGTTTTCTCTCCCTATTTCTCTGTAGTATAAAAGGAAAAACCTGTTATAACAAATTTTAAGAGTCAAAACAAGTTTCCAGGTCATCCATCTCCAAAAATGTTTGTGTCCTATTCTGCAATTTGAATACATCAACAAGGTTTCACCTGAAGTCCTTCAGGAAACACAATTAGTCATTGCTTCAACCAGAGATTTTCAGTCTATCAAAGTTGTTGTTACTATACTAATTGTTCAGGTTGTGTTCACTTCACTCTGTATCAGTTCAGATATATCTTTCCAGGTTTCTCTGAATCTATCCCTTTCATTTTTTCTTTATAGCACAATAGTATTTAACTGGAACCATTCCCAAAACGATGAACATTTGCTTCCTAAATTTCCAGTTCTTTGCCATTACAGAAAGAATTACTGCAATTATTTCTATGAACACAGGTCCTTTTTTCTTTCTTTGATCTCTTTGGGGTATTGGTCAATTAAAGATGTCACTGGGACAAAGAGTACATCATTAACTTTCCCCTATTCTATGTGTCACTACCAAACTGTCTCTAGTCTCATCTTTCCCTTGCCTGTCCCTTGCCTTTATTTCTGTCATTCTCTATATTTAGAATCTTCTCTTCCCTATTTGACATCCTCATCTGCTGAAGCTTTTCCCTTTCCATAGCACTTAATTTAAGTGGTGCCTCTTCCATAAAGTCTTCTGTGATATCCCTTTCCTTCCAGACAAAAGTGATTTGCTCCTTCTAAAATTTCTCATACATTTTCTATGGCCCTTTTCTCTGTGTTACTGCCAATGTCCCCTATAACATGATTTTTCCTGAACTTGTCTATGCTACCCACAAAACTGGAGGCTCCTAGAAAATAGGTCCTGCAGTGTCATGCATATCTTTGTATCACCAACCCATTCCTTATAATTAGGCATTTAATCTTTGTTAAACTCAATCTGTCTTTTACATAAAAAAACTGAAAAACATAAAGAATTTTAAGTGATTTCTCGCATAACTATAATACATTTTTTTAGTTGGGCCTCAAAGCATTTAAGTGGTGTAGTATATAGAGCACTAGTCCTGGAACCATAAAGATCTCAGTTCAAATATGACTTCAGATATTTTGTAGTTGTGGGACCCTGGGCAAGTCAATTCACCTCTGCTTCAGTTTCATCATCTGTAATGACAATAATAGTATCTACCTACTTTTTTTTTGTGAGGATCAAATGAGATAACTTGAAGTTGATTAGTATAATGCCTAGCACATAGTAAGCACTATATAAATTAGTTATTATCATCATCATCAAACTCAGGTCTTCTGAATCCAAATTCAGTGCTTTTTCCACTAAAAACAGTATCTTGTAGAGAAAATAGAATCCAAACTCCTCACTTTACAAATAGGGAAACTAAAGCAGAGCAGTTAAATGATATGTCCAAATTCATGTCACTATCAGAAAGTGCCCAAAGATCCATAAAACTGTGCATACCCTTTGGTCCAACAAAATTAGTACTAGGTCTATATCCCAAAGAGATCCCCCCAAAATGGGAAAAAACCTATTTGTACAAAAATATTTGTAACTTCTTTTGCAGTAGTAAAGAATTGGAAATTGAGGGGATGTTCATCAACTGAAGAATGGCTGACCAGTCATATGATTGTCATGGAATATTCTTGTGCTATAAAAAATGATGAGTAGGATGATTTCAGAAAAACCTGGAAAGAATCCCATGAACTGATGAAAAGTGAAGTGTTCAGAACTAGAATACTGTGTACAGTTACACATGAGCACACACACGCACACGCACACACACATACACACAAACAGAGCAATACTGTATTATGAACAACCATGAATGACCTAGCTATTCTCAACAATATAGTGATCTAAGGCAATTCCAGAGACTCAAGATGAAAAATATCATTCATCTCCATGGAAATAACTGATGGAGTCTGAATGCAACCCATAATATACTATATTTCAATTTCTTCCTTCTTTTTTTGAGATCTCTTCTACAAAATGACTAAAATGGAAAAATATTTTATATGATTGCACGTGTAAAATCTATATCACAATTAGGAAAGGTGAAAGGGAAAGAATTTGGAATTCAAAATTTTAAAAGAAAAAATGAAAAAACAAATCTATAGTAAACCACTTTGAGATTCTAACATCAAGCATTTCTAGTAAACAACTGAAGGTAAAAGCTATTCTTATTTTATCTGTTCTGTGATAAACATATGCATAAGAAACAGACTACTCAAATCACCTGTGGTAGATTTTAGGAAGAATAAGCTCTTTTGGCTCTTAGCAGTCAAGTGGCTGGACTTGGAGTGAAGAAAAGCTGAGCTTAAATCCTGCTTCAGACATTTACTAGTAAGTAATCCTGTGCTTGTCATTTAACTTCTTTCAGATTTAGTTATACCATTTGTAAAATGAGACTAATAATAGCATCTACTTTAAAAGTTTGTTGTAAATGACATATCATATCTAAAGTGCTTTGCAATCTTCAAAATGCTACATAATGTTTTGTACAACTGCACATGTATAATCTATAACAAAGTATTTGCTTTCTCAGGGAAGGAGGAAATTTGAAACTCAAAAATTATCTTAAAAACTAATGTTAAAAATAGTTTTTACATGTAATTGTAAAAGAAACATTCTTTTTAAAATGCTACATAAATGTCAGCTATTATTATCATTATTAACTAATAATACCACTGACCTTATATTATTGTTGTAAGGATCAAAGATCATAACATATAAAGAGCTTTGCAAATCTCAAGTCTTTACATGAATGCAAACTGTTCTTATTTAGGTCCTTGTTAGTTCTATGCTCAGTTACTGATTTATTTTAGTGTTTGGAGTGAGTTTAAAAATCATATAAAAGACATGAAAAGCCCTTTAATCCACAAATCTTAATGTTTGAGAGGGAAATGACACATCTTATAATTGGACTTCTTAAGAAGTTCATGATATCTACCTAGAATCAGAGTATGACTATTTTTTTCTGCCTAGTCTCCAATTCTGGAAATCTCTTTTTTTGTATAATCAGACAGTTTCTAAAAGCCACCCATGTTATTAAAACTGCTTTCAGTGTGTAGGTGGGATTTTTTTTTTGAATTATACTCTCTTTTCATCTTCCCCAATTACCACCATCAAGCATGTGTACATAAGGAATATATTCAAGTTGCTTTCTGTGGAATGCAGAAGTGACTGGAAAAAAAAAATCTACACATCTTGTTCTCCACCCAGATTCCTACAACAGACCTTAAAATACTAGGTTTGGCCTGTATCAAAATATAACGTGTAGGCTGTAAACATAGGGTTTACGTCGCTATTGACCTTGGCATATTAAAAAGCACATCATCATCAGTCTCCTCTGAAATTTGCAGGAGCTCAGAGAAAAATACACCAGGTTCAAAAATCTAAATCAAATCTCTTGCTCTAGATATGCTGTACTAGGGCAATTCCTCTTCCATTCTCTTCCTGCCATGACTCCCCCTCCCCTTGCATTCCTTCTCTTCTCCTCCATGATGGACAGTGTAAACATTATGACTTTACACATCTGATGGAAGAAGGCACTATGGACGGTTCTGACTGATCCATTTGTTCATATGTAATCCATATATATTTCCATGCAACATACATCTATTAAGTGGTACAGTACTGTATCAAAAGTATAGTGCTAGTAACTAGGGGAGATGCAAAGTTCAATTAAATCACAGTGTTTCTGTCCTCATAGCATTACAATCTAGTAGGTAAGAAGACACAAATACATAACAATATTACACAATAATACATAATAAATTCATTAGAAAGATGCAAAACCCAAGTATGATATGGTGTCTGGGGAGGAAATGTATTACTGCTGGGGACAGGAGGGGGAAGGGAGAATCACAGATAGCTTCAGGGAGGAGGTGGTATTTGAGTTGAGTATTAAGAGATGAAGAAGAGTGTGAAAGAAGGTGCTGAAATGAGAAAGGGTGTCTGGCAGAAGGAAAGGAAGAAAAAGGAGAATGGAATGAGCCAAAGGCAAAGAGAGATAGACTTAACACCTGGCACTGTGCCTTTCTACATGCTACCAAAAATGGAAACCCACATGATCTTAAACCATTCTCGAATTTAAAATGTGCATCCTCGGCAATTATTCAGAGTGGCAAAGGAATTTTACTCTTGGCCTGACATGATAAAAATCTGCTCATCCTGCTTTGTATAGCTCTTACCCTGGTTACTACAGCCAGTCCAAAAAAGGGTCTGGTTAGTTCTGTTTTCATTGGAAAGCCTAGGACCAGTGAGTTTGGGGGAGTCTGTCAAGGGATAATCTAACCTGCATATCAACTGGCAGAAATTCCATAAGACCCTAGCAATCATGCTGGCAAACCACCAGAAAAACTTTCAAAGCCCATCAGAATATCAAAAGGGTAATTCTTATAAGAACACCAAAGAGAAAAAAATCCAATATGAGCACACTTAAATCTTAAGGTAATTTAAGTATTAATAGAAGTGTAGAGAAGAATATCAGGAAGAAATTCACAGGTTCTTGGCATTTAAAATATTCAATAAAAGAGTCTATCATAGGCTGAAAAATACATGTCCATTTCTCTGGCAGGCAACTCATATATACTATGTTTTTAAAATGTCAAATACCAAATCTATCATTTTTCCTTCCACCTCTCATGAATTGCAAGACCAGGTATAATTTTTACCATGTGCTGCTCCTAAAAACAGTGGTTATGCAGCTTTAAATAGGTTTAGTAAACATTATTGCCTGAGTTACGATTTCCTTTCACCATTAATACAATGCTTCTACCCCCTTCCTTTTAAACCCATATCCATTGGACATTTTACCTGTCAAATTTAAGCTAATTTAGTTTATTTAAATTTAGTTACAAAGCACAGTATTTGGCACATGGTAAATGCTTTTTAATTCATTAAAATGGTCTGATTCTCACAAAATAGCCCAATGCATTTCTAGAAACTAAGATATTGGGGGGAGGGGAGAGCTAGTGGTGATTTACAAACGGTAAACATTAGGTGTTAAATTATTCCATAATTAATCTTGAGTTAAGATTATAAATCTAACAAGTGTCAACATCAAAATTTTTGAAATGATTTGGAAATGATTAGATCCTCTCAAAAGGAAAAAATTATGAGGCCACAGCGATTATTTGCTTAAGACTTGTCTCATTGTGGCCTAAAATATAAAATAATAGAGCATCAGCCACCTTTAGTCATGTGAATGTGAGTTTGGGTTCCTTTATTATAGCAGAAATTCATTAGAAATCTATTCTTTATAAAAAGATCTTAATTTTACATAAAGATGTATACACACACACGTATATAGACATATGTCAAGAGAAAAGGAAAGACTCAGCATGAGATGAGAGGAAGATGACAGCAAATGGAAAAGTAGATAAATTTCCATGTCTAATTTGACAAGTTAAGGATCTCTCAGTAAGAAAGATTAGCACATCTTGCCACACTCACCCTCTTCAAATTAATATCATAGTTGGCAGCTGTAAGAATGCTATGATGATAACCACTTTCATATTATCCCAATTTCATATAATAGCAGGTCCAGAGACAAATGACACAACATGCTTTAAAAATACATGCCAAAGTCAACTATCATTTTCATGACAATCTTCTAATTTTTAATAGGAAACCATGATTGAATTAGGAGCTTTTTAATTTTGAAAAAATTTTCAGTCAATGGAAATAAATTTTTCACAAACATTAGTAAGCTGGCACCATACATGGTCTCGTGCTAAAAGACTCTGGAAGTCACTAAATCAATCAGTTTATAATTAACAATATAATACAGGGCCTCCAAGTTAAATACTATCTCATTACTTTAAACAAGACATTAGAATATGGCTATATATGCCATTCATTTCTCCCCGGAGCACTTAATAAAAAGCATACTGGATATCTATGATAAATTCTAATGATATATACCTAAGAGAACATTTCTATATTAATTTCTAATGGTAGAAAACCACCTATATATTAAAGTTGTTGTCTTTCTACTCTGTCTTCCATCTAGCCTTACTTTATTTTCTTGAAACCCTAACCTAACCCCCAAAATGTGTAGGTGACATATAAATAAAATAACTTAATAAATATATTAAGACAAAGCCCCAAAAGACATATTTTAGTAGGAAATTTTACTTCTCACTTAAACATTGATTTCCTTAATAGAGCACAATATTTTACTTGGTGTAGTATTCAAAGATAAATATGAAGCCACTTAGAATCCCCTACCTTAAGGAGCTTACCTTCAGCAAGTAAAAGTTGACAGGTACAAATAGAAATAAAAGATAAAATTAAAAGATGATAAGCGATCAGAAGTTTGTGGGAAGGCTTTATGAAAGAGATGCAGATCAGAAGTTTGTGGGAAGGCTTTGTGAAAGAGATGCTTTGAAGGAAGGAAAGGGAAAATCAAACATCTGTTAAATTCCTACTATGTGCCAGGCACTATGACAAATATTTTACAACTATTAACTCATTTGATTCTCACAAGAACCCTGGGAGAAAGTTACTATTATTAACACCATTTTACAATTATGGAAATATAAGAAAACAGGTTAAATGATTCACCAAGCATCACACAGCTAATACCTATTTGAATCTTGATTTGAACTCAGGTCTTCCAGATTTCAGGAACAGTATCCTATCCACTGATTCATTTAGTTGCCTCTATACAGCCTGAAGAACCAGAAATATTCCCATAGGTAATCAACAATACCATAGGAAGATAGCTTTGAAGCTGGGAGCGACCTTAGACATAACCTTTACCAACCCTTTCGTTTCACAGTTAGGAAACTGAGACCCAGGAAAATAAAATAACTTACCAAAAAGAGTTGGAGAAAAGGGATGAATTAAGGCTGGTTGAGATCAGGGATGGGGAAAGAAGAAAACAACATACCAATCATTGGGAACAAATAGTATGGGCAAAAGCATGATGGTGTGCTGCCAGTTTGACATAGTAGAAAGAGCAGCAGCCCTTGCAATCAGAAGATCTGTCTTTTCATTTTAGCTCTGCTTTTTATGAGTTATCTGACAACGAGCAAGTTGTATAGCCTGTTTTTGGTTCTGTAAAAAGGGACTTGTAATGCTTTTCCTACCTATTTTGCCAAGGTTGACATGAGGAATTGTAAAATTTTTTAAATTCTCCACATAGTAAATAAAAGTTGTTATCTTTGGAACATATTTTGACTAATGTGAGGTAATGCAGGGGTTGGTTAGGATCAGCTTGTGGAAGAGCTTTAATGTCAGGCTAAGTAGTTGACCTTTATTTGGTAGTTAGTGGGGAATCTCTGCAGGATTTTTAGTAAGAGAATGATGTGATCAAAGATATACATTAAAAATTATATCATGTGAGTCTTCTGTAGCACAAACTATACCACAGAGACACCAAAAGAATAAGATGAATTTGGAGCACTAATATACTAGCCCATTGTGACCGTCCAAACATGAAGCAATAAAGGTCTGAATTAACATGGTACATTACACAAGGAGATGGAGGGACCCAATGGCAGAAATATTATGAGTTGTCTCTGGCAGAATTTGGTAATTGAGTAGATTGGAACTGTCTGAGGGAGAAGTATCTGAGAACAAGTGCTAACATCCATAAAAATGTGAAAGCCAGGAGGAGGAGGAGAAGGAGGCAGTTTTCGAAGAAAGGTAAGTTCAGCTTTAGACATGTGGAACTTGAGTTGACCAAGTTACATCCAGGTTAAAAAGTCTACCAGGCAATTGGAAATATAAATCTAGTGATCAGGGTTGAACTGTAGCTATAAGTGAGTTATTTACAGGGGTGATAGATAAAACCCTGATATCACCAAAAGATTGGGGATGGGGGGGGGGAGAGAGCTAAAGATGGAATTTGAGGATAGCTTTATTTATGAAGTACTAAGAAGAGCAAATGGCAGACACAAAAGAATAAAATTAATTTTTTAATATTATATATATTAAAAATCGATAATAATAATTTTGAGGTGATTGAAGACAAGGGTGTCCAAACCAACAGGAAACAGCCAAAAAAAGACAGCATTTTTTATACTGGGATAAGAGATAGTTCTTCTTTCTATACAGTGATTTTATTCAAATATAACTAGTTTCTCATTCCTGGAAGTTTTTCTAAGACAACCAGCCAATAAAAATATACTCAATAAGAAAGAACAATGTTTCATTATCTTTTGACCTATTCATGCTATGATAGATTTGATGACTATTGCACAGCCTCTTCTGCATTTGAAGCAAAAGTATGAAAACTTATAATGATCTCTTTTTTTCATGTGAACAGTAGATCTTACTTATGCAAATCAGAGATAAGGTGAAAACCTACCCTACCTCTACTATCAAGGTTTTCATTTCAAGATCAAAATTTTCTGATTGTAAAAAATGGTTATTTGATGAAAAATTATTTGCACATTTTGGAGCTTTTCAATGCATACTCATCTTAAAAACAAATTGAAGAAAAATAGGGCATAAAAAGGAACTTTTTACTAACTGTATCTTGTTCCCTGTACCAGCAGTTGCCAAGCCAGCAATTTCTCTCCATGAAGTGGTTTCTGAATATCCCTCAGTTACATTTCCATTTCCCCACTGCCGTCAGTAACACAAACATATGTTTTCATTTACTGCATTATGAGTATTCTCTAGACAGCCAGTCTGTTGAAAAGAAATTAATCCCAGCAGTGAGCTAAGATACTGAATTCTCAGCAGTTTCTTAAGAATTCATGTTAAGACTATTTATGCTGAGATTGAATCTGAATATGTAACCCAGCTGGCCATGGCTAAATTATCATACATTTTTAGTTCTGGCTTAAATCTCGTTTAGAACATGGAACATTATTTTGAGAGGAATGCATTTCTTATTAAAAGAAACTCCACAAATAAATCAATGGGTCAAATGTTCAAAACAACCTTTTGAAGTAGGTAAGAAAGAACTGCATTTTACAATTAAGGGAAACTAAGGGAGAGGTTAATTATGTGTCCAAAGACATTCACATGATAAATGGATACAGGTTGAGAAACTACTTTTCTTGACTCTCAGAATCTCAAAGTTGGAAACCTTCCTACACAACATCCTAACACATTGTCATCCAGCCTCTGATTCAAGACCTCCACTGACAGGGAACTCACTACATCTCAAAACAGCTCATTATGCTTTTGGACAGCTTTAATTATTAGGAAATTTTCCTTAAATGAATCCAAAGCCTAACTCTCAAACTTCCACCATTCCTTCTATTTCTGCCACCTGGGACCAAACAGAAGAAGTCTAATCCCTCTTACCCAGCATAACCTTTCAAATATTTGATGATAGCTATCATGCCTGGTCATTTTGCCATCCTTCCCTACATCTCTAAGTCTTCTGATCTTCAGTTCCTTCCCCCTGTAACTAATTAGATCATAAAATAGAACAGAATTTACCCATTTCCAGCTAAATATTACAAATGCAGCTCCTCTATTATTCCATCTTCCACATGCATACAATATGGATATTCACAACTATTGACATGCTAGAATAAATGATGTCAACAGGCAAAATTAATACAAATATTCCCAACACAAGCTCGTGGTCAGTCATAGGCATGTGTAAAGCAATTCAATGTTTCAGTTTATTTTAAAGTCTCCTCAAGACTCATTTCAATTATTTTAAATTAAAATATTTTTCTGGTTTAACAATATACTTATGCAGAACTGTTTTATTATGTACCAAACAAACTTTCAGTTATTAATTTATCAAACATCGTATCTACCATATCAGTGTCAGTGGAAGTTTCTCCATCTCTTGGAAAGCAGTTGGTTTTGTTTTCATAAAAGCTACTTAAAATCACAGTGCCTCATGCCTGCCAAAACTGAGTTTTAAGACCTGCCCTATTTTAGTTCCAAATCATATAAAAGTGTTCCTTGAAAAAATAACTTACTGTGATAATATGGGGGTATGCTATAATTACTTGTTCTCCTGAAGGATGAGCTATTGGTAAGGCACATTAATTTTATTTTTTAGTGCTTTTAGTGGGATAGTGTAGTTTTTAACCTTAAATATCTTTGCAGTGTGATTCATGTACACATACAACTATGGACACATAAAGTTTGATGTCTACATAAAAAAGTGAAAGAGTGTGGTGTGGATTGACAGTTAAGATTTCATCAGTATCATCAAAAGCATATTAAATGTAGGAAATGCATGCTATCTACAGAGAACTTACACTAGAGTTTCTCATGAATAGGGGAAAATCTTAAAATGTTATCCTATAGAGATGATAAATATGCCTCTTCTCATTTTATGCCTATAGGTCTATCATTGGCTAATTAGGATTGGCTCATAGGATATGAATGAATATAAATATAGGGATAGGAATAAGTATTGGGGCTCTGATTATGAGAAAAAAGTTCTATCAATGCAGGTTGGTACATTCTATGCAACTTATAGTCCTAGAATTTTATTAGGATACTGAAGAATTTAAATGACTTAACCAAAGTCACACACTTAGTATCTATTAAGAGGTAGGACTTAAACTGATGTCTTCCTGCTTCTAAGGCCCTCTCTAGTCACTACTGATAAAAATATAATTAAATAAAAATGAATAAATTAATAATAATGATGATAACTTAGCACAATATCTCAAAGAGCATATGTTATAAACAAAGGGAAGAAGAGATAACATATAAATAATAACATAAGATAAATACTAAGACATTCAAATAAATACTAAGTTCTTTTTGGGCAGTTGGGAGGAAGGGATGAGAAATGTCTTAATAGAAAAAATGGGGCTAATCTCAGTGACAGACTGAGCTTGATACCTGAAACCAATCTACATTAAGATTCAGAAAGGCCAAGTAAGCACAATTAGGTCAATGACTAGATGAAGAATCCATTGGTCCTGGTCATCCATGAAAGAAACATAAAAAATGGCCCTCTGTCTCATGTGCCTCCCTTCAATCTCATAGTGTACTGATGTGGCTGGGAAGAGGGCAGGGGATGATAAGAATCACTGGGGTTTTTGTTGTTGTATAAAGATTAACTTAAACTAAGAACTCTGAATGTGAAATCTTTGTCCAATGACCAGTGAATACTAATGGAAGAAATGAACCATGTTACTACTGATATACTAGATCAGGGGTCAGTAAACTATAGCCCCTTACCATGAGCTAAGAATAATTTTTGTACCCTTAAAATGCAACTAAAAGTGTAAAAAACTGGAACAACCTCCAGGAAGTGATGCAGAGCGAGAGGAGCAGAACCAGGAGAACATTGTACACAGAGACAAACACACTGTGGTATCATCGAACGTAATGGACTTCTCCATTAGTGGTGGTGTAATGTCCCTGAACAACTTGCAGGGACCCAGGAGAAAAAAACACCATTCATAAGCAAAGGATAAACTATGGGAGTGGAAACACCGAGAAAAAGCAACTGCCTGAATATAAAGATTGAGGGGACATGACAGAGGATAGACTCTAAATGAACACTCTAATGCAAATACTATCAACAAAGCAATGGGTTCAAATCAAGAAAACATCTAATGCCCAGTGGACTTACGCGTCGGCTATGGGGGGTTGGGGGGGGGGAGGAAAAGAAAATGATCTATGTCTTTAACGAATAATGCTTGGAAATGACCAAATAAAATATATTTAAAAAAAAAAAAAGTGTAAAAAAAGTGTAAAAAAAGTTTTTAAAAAGTGCATACTTTGCCATCCTCTGTGTTAGATTAAAATCAGTGGGAAAAAGGAAGTTTCAGAAAATAAAGATGGAAAGGAAAAGAGCTGGCAAAGTTGCTTTCAACATGTTCAAACATTCCAAAGGGCATTTGTCCATCTCACTGTGTGGTACTCATGCAGAACATGGGCAAATAGAGAAACATGAAGCGAATTGATCAATAAACATTTATCAAGCACATACTATGAATCAGGCACTGTGCTAAGTAAGCACTGCTTATAAACCAAAACACATTGTAGAAAAGATGAAGAAAGTAAATTCAGAACAAGATCCTTCAAACCAAATAAATGTGCACTTAGGTAACAGTTGACTTCAATGAAAAAGTAGGCACACAAGGAAGGAAGGTGAAAGATAAAGGGAAATAAGTTTCAAGTTTAAGAGATAAAAGATGCCCAAGCTTTGAAGAAGAGTATCTAGAAGTTTCATCCCTAAAAAATGATGCTTAAATTTTAAGTAATTAAGAGGAAATTGCTAAGTATACACTGTTTCATACACCCATTAGAGCACACAGTACTAGAGAGGAGAATGAGAAGGTATGGGCAATGCAAGTGTTTTCTTTTTGCTAGTATTCTTTTTTTTTAAGCCTGTCTGCACACTGTCACTGAGAAAGGTATACTATTTCACATTTCCTTCTGCCTTTCTTCCTTGGTAAGTCCTAGAGGCATATGTGTAGAAACAGGACCTATGTGATTGTGACTCCTTAGAAGTCTGGTTCTATTCACGCCTCACACTGAGATGCATCTCCCTATGGCATCAATCATCTCTCAATAACCAAACAATTTAATCTGTCATCTGAAAAGGACTATTTTTGTGGAAAACATAAGGAAAGTGTAAAATTTATACTAACACCAGTACAATGACTCCCTGCAACCATGAAGGAAAAGTAAAACAATGACTAGGTAGGAAATTGTTCTTAATGTTGTCATCCATCAGAGATGCTGCAGGTTCCTCAAAGAGAACAAAGTTAAACCTTGGTAAAAAGAAACAAAATATAAAATTCTGAGGTCCTAAGCTCTATCAAAATAAATGGGCCCATGCACTTAAAAATGATTTTTTTATTTCTAAAGACAATTCCTTGAATTACATAAGCAAGCTTTTAAAGTCATGTAGAAATTCAAAGATATACTATAAAGAAATCATTCAAATACAACATTCTTTTGGCTGTACATGTTCCAAATTAGTTCCAAATTCACATTTTGACATTGATTTCTAAGTAGTAGAGATTAAATCATTATGTACATTAAAAATGAGTATTTTTGCTTGAGATGAACTAGTTTATTTAATGAAGAAGTCTAACACGGAAAGTATATTTGTCCATTACACATTTCTTGGAAGTTAGCTTTTGTGCCTCTTCTTAAACCTATGAATTTTTGCACAAACTAGTAAGTAAAGTGGTAAGTAGGTACACTAGGAAAGAATAGTGGCTTTAATGTGAAAAGCTGGATTCAAACAAATTCAAATCTTCTACTTACTATACATGTGACCTTAAATAAATATAATATTTATGATTACATTTTATATATACTATATCCATTATAAATATAACAAAATTTATATAACAATGTAAAATAAATATTAATAATAATTTAATCTCTCTAGGCCTTAGTTTTCTCACCTGGAAAGTGAGGAGGATAAATTAGATCATTTCTAAATTATTTCCAAGCTTCCAAATGCACTCAGCAGAGAATTCAGGACACTTTGCTATAAAAATTTTGACTTTACATGTGTTTTGACATACACTGTCTTCCCTTCTCCCAACTAATTGGAACATAACCTTGGTGACATGGGGTGACAACTATGTGAGAGGGGGGGAAAAGTAACTATGAAAAGAAGCTAGCAATCTTTTGACAGGCAATTAGAAAGGGAAAGAGAAGAACCTGGCCGATATTATCATAGAACTTAATAGTCTATAGATGATAGACACTTAAACTATATGTTGCAATGACAGTTTCAGAGGATATTTTTTCAAATAAACCTCAAAAATTAGAGTTAACATACTCTAGGAATGCTGCCAGCAGGTCTGCTGTTTTATTAGTTAATTAAGAAAGAATTCGGTGCTTTTCCTTGAAAGTAGTTCATAGATAATAGGCAAAGCAGACCAGAGGTTGACTTCTATAGAGGAAAAAAGATACATTTAAGAAATATTTTTTATAAATATATTATTGTCATAAGGTTCTACTCTCTCTGGCTTTGCAGGGATTATTTTATTTTGTGATAAGTTGAATTTCATGTGTTATTGTGAAGTCTCTGGTGTAGAACAGATTTGGAATTCAGATTTCCAATTCCCAAACCTTGCCCAGAATTTAAATAAAGTGGCTCTAAGGTTTTAGCAAGCTATCTAGGTGCCTAAGCTGGACACCTTGGTGGTACAGTGGATAGAGTGCTGAGCCTGAACACAGGAAGGCTCTTCTTCCCATGTCCAAATCTGGTCTCAGACACTTACTAGCTATGTGACTCTGAACAAATTACTTTACCCTGTCTGCCTCAGATTTCTCATCTGTAAAATCAGCTTAGAAAGGAAATGATAAAACAGTTTAGTATCTTTGCCAAGAAAACCCCAAATAGGGTCAGGAATAGTTTGGGCATGACTGAAAAATGACTGAACAACAACTTCCTTACTCCATTCCAGTACTCTATCCATTATACCACACTATCTCCTACCCAACATCTTCCTAAAGGATAAAGTTCAAGGACTGGAGTTGCCCCCAACATAATTTGGCAAGTAGAATTTTTGAAGGAGCTGCCCCTTTGTGTGGGGGAAATGAGGTTTCTCAACATTAAATTACGAGCTTCTGAAGGACAAGGATTGTCTTTTATCTTTCTTTCTGTTCGTAGCACTTAGCATAGTACCTGGCTATCCTTTCCAAGAAAACTTGGTAAAATAACTTGACAAAAAAAATACAATGCCACATAGATAATATTAGTTTGTAGTTTTTTAAGTCAATGTACAGTTGGAGAGGATCCATTTCTATTGGATTTTGCCACCACTACTCTACGTGAATAAGTCGCTTTTCCTACAGAGATTTTTTCTTCCTGTGAAGTAGGAAGGGATCAAGATTGATTCTTTCCAAATCCACAATGAATCCCTTAAAAGAGGCTATTTAGGCAGACTGATAGGAGAGCAAGATTTGGGAATCTTTGATATGAATGCATCCATCAGATTATAAGCAACATGAAGGCAGTGTTTAGCAAACATTGTGGCCCTGTGGATATGATGCTCTTTTGTTAATCTGATATGGTTTATGAACTGCCAAGATCAAAATGAGAATTATCCTTGACCTCTTCACTACTAGAGAGAAGCAACTCAAAGAAAGAAAGCTTAAACCACATTAGCAAAAGGATGGAAGAAGGGAGGAAGTGGGTAACCATATTTTATTATTTAACCTTTATCCATGGCCAAGTAACTGTATTTACACTCTATAATTGCGATAATCACTATTTGAAATTATGAAAAAGATATTATGAGAAGACAAATGTACCAATCAGCAAGATATCAGAATTTTTCTAGCCACAAATCTCTCTTCCTTATACCAGGATTCTTGTCCATCAAAAAGCAGATTCTGGGTGGGAGATTAAAATTGTCTTTAACTACATTGTATGAAACAAATACACTTCCAATATCCTTTAACTTGAAAGCAGATGGTAATGTTCTATGCCATGGCTGAGGAAGCTAGATGGAACAAACAGTGAATAAAAGATCAGGCCTGGAATCAAGAAGATTCATTTTCCTGAGTTCAAATATAACCTAAGACACTTTCTAATTGTGTGACCTTGAGCAAGTCACTTACCTCTCTCTGCCTCAGTTCCTCATCTATAAAATGAAGAAAATCACAAATCACTTCAGCACCTTTGCCAAGAAAACCACAAATGGGATAATGAAGAGTCAGATATGACTGAACAACAACAAATGGCATAGAGATGGTCTTGGAGATGGGAAAAATATGGTGTCAAATCCTGCCTCACACACTGAAAAACAGCATGCCATGATTGTCTTCTTGGGGATGAAAAAGTCCTTTCTCTGTGGCCATTCTGGTTATTAAGAGGCAGTTTAGTGGCGTGGAAAAAAAATAATTGCTCTTGGAATTTAAATAGACCTATAATCTGGTTTTGGCATTCATTAGCTGTGTGACCAGGGATAAGTCACTTAACTTCTGAGCTTAGAATGTCGCATAAATAATTGGAAAAAATACAATTGTAGCATCTACTTCATGGTTTTGTTATGAGGATCATGAAAGATAACATAAAACAAAAGTGTCAGCTGTTACAATTTACTGTTATTGTTATCTTCTCTGAATCTAGGTTAATCCTTGAATTAAAGATATAGTTGGGTAGACAAACTCTTAGTAAAAACTTCCAAGGGGAGGCGTAGTCAAGATGGCAGCTTAGTAAGCAGCAAAAGTTCAGACCCTTCCTTAACCGATACAGACTGAATGCTCCTAGGGCACCGAAATTCAATCTGAACAACAGGACAGAAGCAGGGAACCCTCCTTCTGGACTCAAATCAAAAGGAATAATAAAGTGGAGGAATTCCACGGAGACTGGAACAACCTCCAGGAAGTGATGCAGAGCAAAAGGAGCAGAACCAGGAAAACATTGTACACAGAGACTGATACACTGTGGTACAATCGAAGGTAATGGACTTCTCCATTAGGGTCAATGCAATGTCCCTGAACAATCTGCAGGGATCTAAAAAACACTATCCACAAGCAGAAGATAAACCGTGGGAGTAAAAACACCGATGAAAAGCAACTGCTTGACTACAGGGGTGGAGGGGATATGACTGAGGAGAGACTCTAAATGAACACTAATGCAAATACCAACAACATGGAAATGGGTTTGAATCAAGAACACATGTGATACCCAGTGGAATTGCACGTGGGCTATGGGAGAGGTGGGGGGCGGGGGGGAGGAAGAAAATGATCTTTGTTTCCAATGAATACTGTTTGGAAATGAACAAATAAAAAAAAAAGACTTCATGGGTTGTAAAACCCAGTGGAATTGTGTGTTGGCTATGGGAGAGGGGTGCTAGGAGGGGAGGGAAAGAACCTGAATCATATTACCATGGAAAAGTTTTTTCTTAATTAATCAATAAAATTAAATTTAAAAAAATAAAAAATAAAAACTTCCAAGGATTGTACTCTGAGCCCACTGATGCTGAAGTGCCGGATACTTCCTAGATGGAGGACTCAGGGAAAATCATTAAACTTCTGCCTCAGTTTCCTCAATAATAAAAAGGGGATAATAATAGCAACTATCTCAAAAGGTTGTTGGGAGGATCAAATGAAATTATTAAAAAAAGAACTTAGCAAAGTGCCGGGCACACAGGACACACTATATAAATACTTATCTTCTAGATTTAGCAAAAGCCAAGATTTAAGAACAGCCATATTTTTAAGTTCTTCAGGCTGAAGGCACCTGGTTCTTAAAAGTAATCTGTGATTTGTGTCCTGACTTACTTTGTCTTTCTGGATTCCTGGATTAGGGGACCCATCTGTGACAGAAGATGCCACTTTATACTTTATATTCCCAGTCTTTGCAATTTTGGGTGTACATGGGAAGGGGGGAGGAGGGAGGAGAAGCAGGAAGATAATGAAGAAAGAGAGGAACAGGAAGAAGGAGAGAGAAAGTAAGAGAGGGGACAGAGAGAGATGGAGAAGAGACATTGAGAAGAGAGCAGATAGGAAGAAAAGGAGAGAATGAAAAACACAAATATCTTCCCTATAACACATTGATTCTCATAGGCAAAATATTTCAGATTTTAGGATATTTTATGGAAATACAAATAAATCTATTAAATAGATGAAACTGGAATTTATGGACAAAACCTTAAGTGTCTTGCCTCAGAACAAGGAATGATGTGACTGCTAAAAATGCTAATATATTTTGATGCCAATAGTATCTTGCTTATGAGGGGACAAGAGTCTGAACTTCAGTTCTGGGTGATATTTCTTAAAAGAGGCCTAATTTGCCTACATTATATCCAGAACAAAGATATCAGGATGGTAAAGATTCTGGACTTACATCATAGGCCAGACCTGTAATGCTATTACGAGATAGAAACAAAGTTTGGGAAACATATTCTCCACGAAAATGAAAAGCAGAGTAAGTCTGTCCCTCATAGCTGTGGGATCAGACGTGTTATTGCCCACCACAGACACGCAGTCTTTAATATGACACATTATTGATTTATCTGCAAAATGTATACCTATGTGTCATGGACAGCAATTTCTAGCACTAAGCATCAATTAACAAATGCCCTTTACACTTCTAACTTCTCTATGTCTTCATAGGGTTCTAAGTCTCAAACACCAACATTTCTCTAGTTTTCTTCCAGATGTATAAATAGTAAAAGTGAATATTTTGGAAGAAAATATTGTCTTTATAGAAAAGAGATTGCCTTGTTTACCATATAAAGCAAACTAATTCAATTATTTAGTCTAAATCAAATTCAAGAGACTGCTTTAAATTCTTCTGCATGATGTGGCTAGCTACAAATAAAGGACAAAGAAACAAAGTGTTGATTTCTATATTTGATAATTAACTAAGAATGATTTCCGTCTCTGACAAGAATCTCACCAGAAAAATCAAAAAAGGAAAAGTTTAACAATCTATTTCACATTATATCAATGTAAAGCCCAAGATAAAATAATAAGGGATAATAAAATCACACTTTGTCTAAGACAGAAGGGATCTTAGTGATAATCTAGACAACTTTCATGTTTTAAAGATGAAGAAACTAATGATGAAGCACAGAGAAGTTAAATGACTGAAAGACACACAATTAACAACTAGCAAAGCTAGGACTAGCACTCAAGTCTTGCAACAATCTTTCTACATACCAGGATTTCCAACCATGATAATAATTTGCTGTATCTCAGGTTGTTTGAAAAATATGGCTATTTAATCTGTCCTTGTTCCAAAATGAGCTACTCTACTCCTGGTGCTTTCTGAGAATATCAATGCATGTCACATCCTTTTGAAGTTGGGCTTCTAATATCTTTGAATTGTTTTCTTTGCTGCCCTTCTTGCAGTCAAACCCCTTTTTCCCCCAGTGCATGTGCTTGGGCATCATGCTGGTTTGTATCTTCTACATGTGCTCAGTCCAGTGGGGCTCTGCCTAGTAATCATAGTTCCAACATGGTTGAACTGGCTGAGATTCAGAACATCAGTGGTGTTGACCTTGCCTTGTTATTTAATATAAAGCATAGCTTGTTCATGATGCTCAAAGAATAATTTTAAAAATTCGAAGGGCTGTCCAGAGTAAGTTTAAAGCCTCTCTAGATATAAAAGGATAGGAACCAAGAGCCAGCTTGCCATGAGCTTGATGTAATGAAGTCACTACTTTGCTGTGGGAAAGATGAAAGGCCCTGGCTAAAAGCAGAGAAATAACACGTAGAGACGAAAGGGGCCTGACACCAAGTAGCTGGACTTATTTTTAACTTAATTAAAATTTTATATTAAATTTCAGCAACAAAGTATATAAGCACAGAGACAAAGCCTCTATTCATTAGATGAATTCCTAAGTGATGTCATAAGGCTTAGGCACCTGGTTAAATTTAAACTTTTTTAAATGAGTCCCTCATAGTATTGTCCCAATGTTCATGACTAAGGACTATAAGCTTAAAAAAAAAAAACCAACACTATAAACGTGAAAAAGAAAGACTACATACAAATACCAATAAATATTATTAAAATGAAAACCTAACCAAAATGTTTGTTGTCAGTCTTCCCTAGCTACATAACACAGGAAAGGCACATTTTAAAAAACCAAGAAAAGCCAAACATCAGAAAAGCCTTATTTTTGCCATCAACTCGGAAGCTGTAAATTTGTTAAGGATAAGAGGGTAATACTTTAAAGCATTAAAATTTAAAATTGAACTATTTGCTACTCTAAGCAGTTTGGGCTTGTTTATGTATCCTCCCTGCAGAAGGAACTAGAGAAGATAAGAAATACCAGAGTTTGTGTTCCAGTAAATGGTAAATGACCTAAACGTTACCCTAAAAAAATGTACTTATCTCTTGATTTCAATTAGAGAACTTTTTACTATATTATTTAAGTACCTTATCATTCTGTCATGGAAACATTGAATTAAACAGAGAAGCTGATGACTAGTTTTCTCAACAAAAATTAATCATTATCATATAAACAACTTGGAAAATTCTTATCATAAAGTCACCAAGGGAATCATAAATTAAATAATACAGATATTTGGATGTTACTAGACTCTTCAATCTTCCGCAAGTCTTCCTCCATTCTAAAGATTCAAGCTGAAAAATGTACAAGAAAATCATCACAGATAACACTAGGCACTAGTAGTTAGTAAATGAGGCTTTCCTTCTAAAATTTTTTTTAAAGCACAAATTCTAATAAATTAGGCCTCAGTAGTTCTGATGAGTGTTTTAAAAATAGATGAATAAAATTAATTCAGCAGTTAGAGTTTAGAAGAGAGAGATGAGATGGGGATAAGCATTTCAACTTTAAATACTAGCAATAAAGGCAAATCTCTCCTTTATTTTCTTCAAATCAACCTAAGGCTAGAATGAAGAAATCAACTAGTATTTAGCTTCTAGCATGCTACAGCAGCAATGATTTTGTCCTCTTTTCTAAACGGTTACAGTTTAAAATGTGCATTTTTAGACAAAGTGATTGAATTGCCATCATGAAGAACAGATTCAGTTACTTAAGTAACAATACTTTCCTACCTTTCTTCACCTTACCAAGGTATCCAGGAACTAGGTCCCTCTTCTCTTTAATTAATTTTTAATTAATCAGATTAATTAATTATTAAATTAATTTGATTTATTTTAATTTAATTAATTTAATTGCATTGATTTTAAATAATTTAATAATTATAACATGCACCCCAAAGAGATAATAAGGAAAAAGACTTGTACAAGAATATTCATAGCTGCACTCTTTGTGGTGGCCAAAAATCGGAAAACGAGGGGATGCCCTTTAATTGGAGAATAGCTGAACAAATTGTGGTATATGTTGGTGATGGAATACTATTGTGCTCAAAGTAATAATAAAGTGGAGGAATTCCATGGAGACTGGAACAACCTCCAGGAAGTCATGCAGAGCGAAAAGAGCAGAACCAGGAAAACATTGTACAGAGAGACTGAAACACTGTGGTACAATAGAAGGTAATGGACTTCTCCATTAGTGTCAATGCAATGTCCCTGAACAATCTGCAGGGATCTAGGAGAAAAAACACTATCCACAAGCAGAGAACAAACTGTGGGAGTAGAAACACCGAGGAAAAGCAACTGCCTGACTACAGTGGTTGAGGGGATATGACAGAGGAGAGACTCTAAATGAACACTCTAATGCAAATATTAACAACATGGCAATGGGTTCGAATCAAGAACACATGTGATACCCAGTGGAATCACGTGTTGGCTACGGGGTGTGGGGGGAAGGAAAAGAAAATGATCTTTGTCTTTAATGAATAATGCATGGAAATGATCAAATAAAATACTATAAAATTAAAAAAAAAAAGAAATGATTGGTCATTTAACCATAAATGACACTCTGTTTTTAAGGCATTTTTAAAAACTGTATCAAAATTCAGCTGAATCTCCCTCTACAACACAGACAAAAAAAAAAGGATTCTCAGAGTTCAGTAATAAAAATAAAAATCATTTCTTGAAGTTCAATAATAAACATTCTACCAAGTAAGAGAACAAATTATAATTCACAAGTATAGTACAAACACAAGGACTTTTTTTTCATTTGCTGAATGAAATAAGACACTAATGACCATTGTGTTAGCAGCTTCTCATCCATCCAGACCTGAATAACAGAATGGAAATGACAAATACTATCTATTTCAATAGGCACACTGAATTTTAATTTATCTGAGGCTCCTAAAAAAGACTCTTTAGGGGTAAGCACTATGGGCCCCAAACCAAAGGGATTCAATGTACTAGGGGGGGGGATTCCCAATCTCCTTCCTTCTAGACAATTGTTTGGTTTTTAAGAAAATGTTTTAAAAGTTGCTTATTAATCACTATCCCTAGGGGAGGTGAGATGAAAAATAATCTTATTCCTTACAAGGACTAAAATTTTTCAATATAACATATAATAAACTTGTATTCCTAATTAATGAGTTAAATGTCTACCATATAATATTTTCCTTCATGGTTTATACTTCATCCTAATGAAAGAATTATAAATTTTGCTATTTCATTAATGAAGGTCATGGACAATATGTATGTGTGTGTGTTTGTATATAATTCTGAATTCTCTTTTAAAACCAAGGTCTTACAGGTAATACCTGGTGAAATTGCACATTGGCTATGGGAAGGGGCGGGGGAGACGGGAGGGAGGGAAAGAATATGATTCTTGTAATCAAGGAATAATGTTCTAAATTGAACTAAATAAAATTTTCAAAAAAAAATTTAAAAAATAAAACCAAGGTCTTTATGTAAATGACAACCTTTCAAATACTTCTCAAAAAAGGAAGAGTCCAGTATCATACATTCTCCTTTAGATTTTAGTTTTGACTCAAAGCAATCTATATGAGTAGCCCACTTTCTAATGACAACTATCTAGTAACAAAATGGCAGTACTTGATATTATCAATACTGTGGAACGGGATAAAAAATGGGCATTATTCTACCTTAGGAAATAGAAACAGTTCTATTCTGGTTTGATATGAAAAGAAATCACAAAGAAAGGATTCAAGTTCAAAAATTCAACTGGGAATGGATCTGCTTCTAATTTGTCCTGATGCCACTGGACAATGGAGGAAGACTCTTTGGAAAGTACATCTCTGACTCTTTCTTTAAAAGAAAAGCCCCAATATGGGAATTCCTTCTACTAATGTAGAACTCACCCACTCTTACCACTACTCTTATGTAGCTTAGCAGGTAAATCCTAGGGAGCCACCCAAGGCCAGCATCACAAGGTTTTAAAGTAGAAACTGGGGGGATTTTACTTCAGATTTTCCTGACTATAAGCCTAGTATTCTGTCCGATATAATACAATGTCTTTATTTTTTGAAACCCTTAAAAAAAATCAATGTCAGCAGAAAGAGAACCATCATTGAAATAATATGAAACTGCAAGCTTTTTTTCTCATTTCTGTAAAATTGGCCCTACAAAATGGTCCATCTATAATGGACTTTAGGGAGCAGCTAAGGTGACTCAGTGGATTGAGAGTCAGGCCTAGAGACAGGAGATCCTGAATTCACAACTGGCCTCAAACACTTCCTAACTATGCGATCCCACTGCCTAGCAATCACTCTTCTGATTCTAAGATAGAAGCTAAGAGCCATTTTTAAAAATGGATTTTTATTCAATGTAGCTTTAAATTGGAGCCTGACTAAGATCTATTGTTGCACATTGCTCAACTTAAAGTTTAAAAACAAAACAAAACATGTTATTTATAGGGTCTTTGATGTTCCCAAGTCTTATATTTAAGTTATGGAGAACAAAATTGCTTCAGGTACACTTTAGTGTAAATTACTTCTATGCTCTCTTTCAAATCAGATACAAGTCTATCAAACACATATCAAGCCACCTCTTATTTACATCAATCCACAAGTATTTATTGAAAACTATGTGCCAAACACTACATTAAACAATGTAGATACATTTAAAAAGGGGAAAAAGCAATGCTGCCTCTCAAGGAATTCAAAATTCAATGGGAAGACTACATGCAAATTATATACAAACAAGCATATGCAGAATAAATCAGGGACAGTGTCATAGGGAAGGCACTCCTGGTGCACTCCTTAATCCTTTAAGGAAGTCAGGGAAAAGTTTCTTTACAGAAGGTAGGATATTACATGAAACCTAAAGGAAGCCAGGAAGCTAAGAGACAGAGAGGAAAAAGAAGAGAGTTCTAGGTACAGGGGACAGCCAGTGAAATTGCAGAATTGGGAAATAGAGTATCTTTTCAACAAGTTTATTTCATAAACATCATGCCTTATCAGTGACATCAATTAATAGCATCCTCCTCATTATCTCATCTAGGCAATTTCAGTTTTCCACATTGCAGTGTTGCATCCTTCCTTTTCCAACAAGGTAATATTATCTGTTCTTCAGGCTTTCTTATTTCTGCCCTTGTGACTCTACACAAGCCATTTCCTCCACCTAGAAATTTCCCCAATCATATCTATCACATGCTTTAAAATCAAAACGTACCTAGTGTGGGAAATCTTAAATGTTCAAATGAAGGAGGGAAAATTTACCCAAGTAAATTACATTGAAATGCCTTCTAAGCACTAAATACATCACACAATCTAAAGAGCTTAGCTAATGAACCAGACACCAGTCAAAACCAGGATGTTCTTATGCATATAAAAAATTGTATATTGGGAAGTTCAGAAGAGGCAACTTCCTTAATATATTGCTATCTACTATTTCCATAATGTCTAGACAAGGTACCAAAACAAAATTCCTGCAATCTACAATTTAGCTCTGGTAATGATGAATGAATAGAGAATGGAGGCAATCTAAAGGATTCTGGACTGAGTCTTGAGCTCCAAATTAATCCTGCTCTTCTCTCCAAACAGTTTTGGAGCTATTTAGGGAAAGTCATCAGTTTCTCAAGTTCCTCAGCTATAATAATAGGGAGAAAAATAAGGATAGGAATACTTTATGAAATCTGAGTCAGATCTAAGTTAAAGTTCTGCCTCTGACACTAACTTCTGTGTGACTATGATTAGGTCACTTCAACTCTCTATTTTTTTCTCTATAAAGCAAAGGGTTCCACTATTTCAGAGATTCTTGACTTTTAGTCTGTGAAACTGGATGAAAAAAATGTATATTCATACATAGATGTCCATGTATAAAACTTCTTTGCAGTATAATTGAAATATTTTAAAATTCTTAGTATTTTATCTTGTGCCTACATTATTATGAGAAGAAATCTAGGTCCACAGGACCTCACCAGACTGCCAAAGGGGTCCATGACACATGACATCACTACAGTAGTTGAACACTAAGGTCCCCTGTAGGTCTAACAATTCTTTAATTCCATTATAGTTTACCCTGTCTACTTCTCAATGTTGGCATAAAAGCCCAAGGATATGATTTACGGCAAAGCATAGTGAAAAGAATAAAACAATTTAAATGCCAGGTACTATTTCTGTCTACCCATAGACTCCATGATAAAGGATGATTCTACATTAACAGCAGACCGTGAAGCCTGAGCACAAATTAAGTAAAACTTGGAGAAGTTAATTTGACACATATTTAATGTTATTTTTGTGCTGAATAGTAATTAGGCACAAATGGTAAGCAGCTCATGCAAAGGACTAGAAGCAGTAATAACTTTCACATAGCCTGGGCAAATCTTTATTGTTTTTGTCTTTCTTTTATTGGTCCTCTAGCATGGAGAAACATTTCCAAAGTTAACATTTCTCTGATCCACATATAGCTTAAGTCTCCTTCCCTCACAAATGTACATTAGAAGTTAAACACATTACATTTAAACATTAAAATCCTAGATTCCTCATCATCAATCAAGAATCTTCTGATGTCCTCTGCACTCTAGTCATTTCCCCAGCACTTAGCACAGTGCTTCATACACAGTAAGAAAGCACTCAATAAATTATTGTTGACTGGTTGACTTGATTTTTTCCTTTTCACTCAATCCTTTTGTCCTCCATGATAACAGTTACAAAATGCTCTCTATATATTAACTAATCTAACTCTAATATCTACATAATGAGGTAGTTACTTTTATCCTCGTTTTATAGACAGGGAATGCTTATAAAAGGTTACCATAGTCATTTAAACAACAAGCATTTATTAAGCACCAACTATGAGCCAATTATGTACACTGTACTACCCATTGGAGAAATAAAGACAAAAGACAGTCTCTGCTCTAAAGAAGCTCATAATCTTATTGGGGGGGGGGACAATTATGTATAAAAAAAGACATATACAGGGTGAGCTAAAAATAATTAATGGAAAATGACACTAGTAGTAAGAGAGATGAGGAAAAACTTCATCCCAACGGTGGAATTTTAGCTAAAACTTGAAAGAAACCAGGGGAACCAAAAGGCAACCAGGGGAAAATTCATGGAGCTGGGATTTGACCAAAGAAACACAGCTAATCTCTCTAGAGCTCTTTCTAGGACACAGCTCAGTACATCAGAGAAGTTGTATATCCAGCTGTCCCTCATCCCTGTCCCTCAGCTCCAGGGATCTAAAGTATCCTGGAAATTCTGGGCCACAAGCTTTATTTAAATGATCTGTTGATGATAGAAGGGTGAGAAACCCAGAAATTGTGACCCAGAGAGCAAAGATATCAGAAGAATGAACTCTAAAGCCAAGGTTTAAGAATCTGAGAGTCTTAAAGCAAAAGTGCCTTTAATACCCATCCCACTGGCTCTTCAACCTCATCACTTCCTAAGAGAAGTGAAGTGTCAAAGAATGAATTCTTTCCCTTTGGATTATACCTGAGATTTCACTGCAATAGGGCATCTCTAATGAAGAAACGCTTTCTATTAATGTCATACCTTCCAATAATTTGAATAATTTTGAAAGATGGAGAAAATCTACTGTAAAAGGGAGTTTTACCTATTCTGAAACTTAATAGTCTTAGCTAGTTGCCAATAATGAACTTAAAAAATTAAGTGTTTAAGGGACATAAATCTTTTGTCAACATTTTGAGTTGAGAAAAGAACAAAATTCATTTCCTTTAAAGTTTTCTATGCTGCTAATTTAATTAGCAATATGAGTACCTGCAAAATCATCTTATCATAAACTAAAGATCCCTGAACTCTGTAAGAAACACTTCTTTTGCAAAGTAGCAGAGGCAACAATTTTGTCCAAAAATTGGATGGCTCTCCAAAGAATCTAAAAGTATTTGTTAGTTACATTCATTTTCAAATACAATACATTTTCAAAACTTTCTCAGTGGTTAGGAAACAAAAGCTTCAGTTATATGTAAATCACTTAAATAATTTAGAAAAATCACTTCATGGAACTATTGTTTTGCAAAATGAAGCATTTACCTGGATTATCTTTAAGGTTCCTTCCAGATTTGAAACTATGCATATGTTAATATATGTATGAAACATCAGTTAACTGACACAATGATCTGGTTAAATAAGAGTTCAGTACACTTCTACCCATAATTATAATTCTAATTAGTAGGCTGTAATGTTGACTATTTTAAAAGAATAACAAAAAATAAATGAATGAATGAATGAATAAAATAAGATAAAATAAACTAAAAAACCCAAAAATACATTATACCTCTCAAGTCCCATGTTCCTTTTAGGGTTCTTAAACTGTAGTCTATGAACTTTTTAAAAAATCTTGATGGGGGCAGTTGGGTAGCTCAGTGGATTGAGAGTCAGAGGCTTTTTTTAATTTCAGACATGGTCATCAGTGTGTTCTGGGGAATTGAGGTCCCTTCACAACTAACTCTGGACAAACAAGTTTATTATTATACTAGAGATTTTTTCCTGATTGATACTTGATCCCAAGGCCATAGTCTATAATTTAACACTCAATAACTATATAGTTGAAGTTTTAAAAACTAATGTCCTGTAGGGCAGCTAGGTGACTCCATGGAAAGAGAGTCAAGTCTAAAGAGATCTTGGGTTCAAATCTGACCTTAGACACTTCTTAGCTGTGTGACCCTGGGCAAGTCACATAACCCCCATTGCCTAGCCCTTACCACTCTTCTGCCTTAGTACTGACTCCAAGATGAAAGGTAAGAGCTAAAATAAAATATCTTGATGACTATATTTTAATATATTTGGTTTCCTTTGTAATATTATGTACTTTTTATGCATTTAAAATGTTCTACCATGAGGTAAAAAATATTATTTAAAAAACTCACTGGAATATCCAAATGTTCACTAATGTTCACTAAATGTTCCAGCTCCAAATTTTATAATTCTACGATCCCTAATGCCTTTAGTAAACACTATACAAAGTCTTTAACAGAGCATTTTACTTGATTTGGTTAATGGTGACTAGAGAGGATATTTAAGAATCACATAACTGGGAGTACCATTTCAAAAGTTTTAGTAAAATCAAGACCTAAGAGACAGGAATATCTTTGAGTAGTTATTATACAACAGGAAATTATTTTTTAAAATGCTCTTACCTTCCAGCTTACAATCTATACTATGTATTGGTTCTAAAGCAGAAGAACAGTAAGGGCTAGGCAATGGAGATTAAGCTACTTTCCCAGGGTCACACAGCTAGGAAGTGTCTGAAGACAGAATTGAACCCAAGATCTCTCTGGACCTGGCTCTCTATCCCTGGAGTCACCTAGCTGCCCTTTGGGACATTAGGTTTTTAAACCTCAACTATATAGTTATTGAGTGTTAATTGGCATTGGAATCAAGTATCAATCAGGAAAAAAATCTGTAGAATAATAACAATCTTGTTTGTCCAGATACACAAAGTATATGCACTAAAACTTTTTAGCTTTACACAATAGAAGTCCACAAGAGCTCAACCATAGCCCCTTATTCTTACTTTGCACATAATTCCAACAAGCCTAGCTATCTAGTTACCTAAACCACAGAAGCAGCCAAGTAGGAGTGGAAAGCAGGTGGAGATAGTGCCAGGTTCAGAAAGACTGATAGTATGAGAGAAAAAAAACAAAAAACTAATAGCTCATAATGAGAAAAGGTAGAAAATCTATAAAAAGCTAAAAGAAGAAAAAAACCTATAACAATCAGGGCCATTTACATTATGGGCAAACAATCTTACATATCTCAAGGAAATCACTCCATAAGCATGTAGTACAATCTACTTTAATAATGATCCTAGTCAAGGAAAAGGTCAAATTATATTTAGTACATTCTGTTTAAGAAGGCAGGAGAAAATGGAGTGCATGATAGAAAAATCCCTCTACAAGGTGTTCAATGAAAGTTTTAGTGCTTAACCAGGTAGCTCCAGAATAGGGATATTCACTTGTGGAACTCTTTATTCTGTCATCTGCTGAAGAGAAGAGTTACAAACTTAACTCTATCCAGACTTAACTGTCCATCAGCAGAGCCTCTGCTCACACTAAGAGCTACCAGACCACCTGAATGCAATCTGGGTCTGGGGACTTTTGTACTCAAGCCTCCTTGAATTCTAATCAGACAAAAAACACCGTAACTTGGCAATGAGGTGGGGGGAATGGATAGAGTACTGGACTTTGAGTCAGGAATACCTGAGTCTGAACATGGTATTAGACCCTTCATTCTTTTGTAAGCCAGGACAATTCACTTAATTTCCCTCAACCTCAGTTTTATCATTTGTAAAATGTAGAGAGTAATATTACACAGACTTCGTAAAGTTGTTGGGAAGAGATGATATAATCTATGCACTTTGTAAATCTTCACATTAATAATTATATATGTTGTTCTACTACATTAAGAATTATATACTTCCTTTTGAGTAATGTCATAAGAATTCAATGATTCTCTTACCAGATTCAGGGGGAGGGAGTGGGGAATACAGAAACATGATTTATTATAAGCCCCACAAGAAAGATGCAAATGTTTGGGGGTGTTATGGTTGTATGGAAGTAAAGTCAGACTACCTCCCACTTCTGCTTCCCACCTCCTAAATATGGGAACTTATAATGCCTTAATATAAATATATATATATATAAATTTTCTTAAAAATTGCAAATTCCATATTTTATATATGCTACAAAATTATCTTTCAATGTCACAGTTTCATCTTTTGCTTTATGTTCTTTTCTTGAAATGTATTTTTCTACAGGGTTCAAAACATAGAATTATGGAGGATGAAGACCTAGGTTTTGATTATAGCTCTACCACTAACGTCAGTGTTCCCTTGGGAAAACCTTTCTGAGTCAGAGTTTAAAATGAGGGCTTTGGATTAAATGATTTTCAATGTACCTGGCCCTATCTCTAATATCATATTATTTTAGGAAATAAATGTTTAGTAAGGTAACATTAAGCATAATTTGAGTAATTTTCTAATAAAACATAACTTTGTTTTGCTTATAAATTATGGATTATTAACTATTTTTCAAATTCTCATTTATTTCAAATTCAATTATTTTGGGAGGAATATTTAATACTAGTCCCTAAGATAAGTATTGAAATATAAAATTCTAGCATTTGCAGTTAGTATTTCCTTGTCAGGAATGCAATTAACTGAGATCTAAAAATAAACATCCATTTCTAAGTGATGTAACATCACACATGGTGATTTTTCCTTTCGAAAATATCTGTTCTTAATTTTCTAATGCATTGGCTAAAAAGAAAAGCATATTTATTTAGCCTCCTTTTAAACTATATCATGGAATGACCTAATAGAACTTAAGTATAAATTATGGTTTTCTGGAGCCAGGGAATGGAATAGAGTCAGTTCAGCAAGCAAAATGCCAATGATAAAAAATAATTGAGGAACAGGCAAACCCCAATGATAGAATATTGTTATTACACAATATCTTAAAAGGAGTATAATTTGATGTCCACAATGTGTTGCCAGATAGAAACCCAAAGATTTGCTTCAATCAATGGATACAATTCAATTCTATGCAAATGATACTAAAAGTTTACTTTCTGAGCAATATTTTTCATACTACTAATTTGGTTAGTAAAGATTTTTCACAAATAACACCAAGATAGATTTAAATTAAATCCCTATCTGAGTTAACAACTGCTCATTAGTACTAGATTAATGAGATAATAGGCTGGAATAAGGATAAACTCATAAATTAAGAGGTTAATCAAAACCTGGTTTATTATTTTACAGTATCATTAATGATAACTACAAATGCAAAATCATATGTTATTTACTGCTAAAATTAGCATTTTAACTAGATCCAAAGGAAACAGGTAATAGGGGCAATACTTCTAAAAGGGTTATAAGAAGGGGGAAGCTGGGTAGCTCAGTGGATTGAGAGCCAGGCCTAGAGACAGGAGGTCCTAGGTTCAAATCTGACCTCAAATACTTCCCAGCTCTGTGACCCTGGGCAAGTCACTTAACCCCCATTGCCTAGACCTTACCACTCTTTTGCCTTGCAGCCAATACACAGTATTAATTCCAAGACAAAAGGTAAGGGCTTAAAAAAATAAAGGAAAGGATTATAAAAAGCTATAAAATTTATAGTAATTCAATGATGCTTTTTATAAAAAATATATAAATTGCTAGAAATCAGTGCAAATGATAGGAAATGCATTATTTCCTGGAACCTTTTGTGGAAATCTGACAGATAATAACTACAGAAGTTTCAATAGTTAATAAAAAATAAAGGCATAAATTGTAGGGAGAAAAAAACCCTAACAGTGTGAAAAAGTGTATCAACCTAATTTTTTCCAGTTCCTATAATATTACAGTACTTTGTTTTTACCACAGAAAGCCTAAAAATGTATACATATCTGAGTATTTTAATGAATATTTCAGAAAATAACTTTTCATTCTTTGACCTTTGATAAGGAGGAACAGAAGAGGATGGATGTGGATGTGAAATATGAGCCACATATTTGGGTTCCATTTTTTTTTCCTGAAGAGAGCAGGGGGTATCAGGCTGTACTGCATCACAGACAGTTTCACTAGTGGGAAGTAAAAGCTCTAACTGCCTGTTACCCATGCACAAGGGTGTCATAAAAGTCAGAGGGTTTAATTAATTCATGTCTATAAAACACTAAGGGCCCCAGGTTAAAAACTTCTATGTAAATCCCCAGTGTTATCATAAAATAATTGCTTCGAAAAGTCTGAGGCCTCAAACTGTCATCTATTCCACAGTCTTTATTTCAAGCAAGATTGCTCCTAAACCTGCCCAGATAAAAGGTTAAGCACTAGGGTAGGAAATCTGTCTTAAACTTGGTATCTTCTCAAGTGCCTAGGCAGAATTCTACAAATAACAAGTTTGTAATATGTTTCTTGAATCAACACCTACCCTTAAAGAGTTCCCCCAAAAGTAATCCTTATACTAAGCATCCCTTCAAAGCAACCAGAAGTCCTTTGATCTTTCTGCAAATTAGACACATGCTGTCTTGTTTTGACCTCTGTAGAGATTGAGAAGAGTCCCTTCAAATCCTTCTCATAGTATCTTTTGAATATAGTTATTTAAGCCTACTCTCAACCTGCCCTTCTTTTATTAATATATCTTCATTTATGGACTCTCCAAATTATCACTCACCTTGTCTTTAAATATGCTTAAGTGATGCTCTGAGGCAGACACGATACTTGCAATGAATTGCCTCTTAATGCTTGGGCCAAAATGTGAAATACATTCTGTGCATTTTCAGTGAAGAAGCTCCCTCTGCAACTGTTCAGCAACTTAAATAGTCTCAGAGAGTTGCCAAGAGATCTAAAAGGTTAAGTGATTTCCCTAGAGTAACATCCAGTCTGTGTCTAAGGAGAAATTTCTGAACTTTTTTTTAACTGATGACTCACATTACCTCATACCACTTACTGCTGGTTGTGAGATGGGAGAATATGGCCCCATACTTATCTGTAATGGCTTTTTCACCATTAGGTAAACAACAGATACAATAAGTAATGATGGTGGTTAAATCCACTTTATCTGCCTCATCCAACTCCAAAAGAATGGGTTTTTTAAAGCATATAAAGTAAATCAAAATCAGAATGTGAGAAAAAGCACTTAACTTTTTTTTAATTTCAAAGAAGTTGTATCAGTTGATTGAGAAAAGTATGTCAATAAGAACAACAAAACGTTACTTTACTACTGCAAAGAGTTATGATTATGTTGGCAGGGTTCCTCCCTCCAACAATGCAAATTATAATTTCGTTAAAACCTAATGCATATTTTTTTGTGAGTTAAGACAAAATATCCATCTTCTTGAAACCAATCTGTTGATTGGTGGTGAGCTACATTTTAGAAAAGATGAATTTCTATAAACTGACCCAGGATAATCTTCAAACAACAGACATATAGTCTATCGTCTATCATTTGGCTTGCACTCAATGATTTGTTCAGCTTCACAGGAGATGCCCCAGCTTGTGTACTGCTGGCACAGCCTTGAAAAATCTAGGGTCAACTCCACACTACGATGTGTTTTGTAAAACAACTAATTTTATTTTAAGTAAATTTGCTTCTCATTCAAGAAGCTTCATTCTTTTTTTTTCATTCATTCATTCATTTATTTGTATTTGTCCATGGTTTCATGATTCATGTTTTCTCCCTACCCCCTCCCAGAGCTGACAAGCAATTCCACTGTCACCCCAGGTTTCCTAATTCTCACTATCTAGACCTCTTGAGGCTCTGTGGCTGCCTGAAGGAAGCTTCATTCTTAAAAGTGGTATAAACCAAAATTAAACTATGGGTACTTTCTGTCAGTACTATGTTAACATCTTAATTTCTTGTAAAAGAGCCAGAAATCCAGTAGATTACACTTTACACATCTGTGTTGAGATTTTATACTGTTTTCTGAAATTAAACTTTGTTAACTTTTTATATTACAGGTATGTCAAATAAAATATTATATTAAAATGTAAGAGTCAACCTTCCTTCCTTCCTTCTGTTAGGAACCTATTTGCAGAAATAAATGGTCTATCGGGGACACTGCTGGGGTAGGCAGCAAATGAAGCTCACTTATATGAATTATGAATAAACTAACCAAGGTTAATCAACATGGGTCCCAAAGATACTTTAAGTCAGAACAATAAGGTTCAAATCTAAGGGAAGCAGTAAGTAACTCAATTAAGAGAGGCAGAGCATCTTAGTTTGGTGGGTCAGAGCAAATCAAAGGTCTTCTAGGACCCTGGAGAGTTCCTGGAGAGAAAAGTTATTCTGAAATGTCTTAAAAAGAAAAATCCCAGGTTTACTCAATTGACTCTATCCTTCAGCCAGAATTCCCTAGCTGCTTTAAAAACCAACAAAATTTTACCTATTTATTCCCAAAAAAAATGTGTGAAAATGGAGGAAGAGACAAAGAATAATCTATTATCTCCATATTTTTGTGCTTCTGACCTTCAAAAATTTTTTCAAGAAATATGGTATGTTGGGGGCAGTGGGGTAGTTCAGTGGATTGAGAGTCAGGCCTAGAGCCTAAATCTGACCTCAGACACTTCCCAGCTGGGCAAGTCACTTAACCCCCATCTTCCTTACCACTCTTCTGTCTTGGAACATAGTATTGATTCTAAGGCAGAAGGTAAGGGTTTTTTTTTTTTAACTTAAAAAATGCCATATTCATTAATTAGGACTTTTTAAAATAGGAAACTTCTCCTGAAATGAACAAGGTTGTTATCTTTGAGGATGATAAGATTCTAATAAGAATTGAGCAAAAGCACAAAGATGTCATATCATCATATTCACCATGATTGAAGCTTCTTAGCTTCCTACCCATTAACTTAGCCCTACTCCAAGTTCTGGAACCAATCCATTCCTTAGAAAGAGAAAAACTCATGCTTGCATTCATCTGTTTACTGCGTCTTATCCTTGAACATTAAATCACTTCATTGAAAATCTGTATTGTTTACTGCCAATTCCCCACCACCTGCAGGTATGACTTTGCATGCAGGACTCTTCTACATCAAGGGAACCCCAAGACCCTAATCAACAACTTGCCCAGACCTCTGCCTCAGCCAAACTCCTCTATAGCCATCCAAAACACTTATCTAGACTTCTCAATAATGGAGGATATCATGTTAGGGATATTACATTCCTCCTAGATTACCTTTTTCCATTTGGCAAATTCATGCAATTATTGGACTCTGTAATTGAAGCTATCTCAGGGACTTCAGGGGCCAGGCTAAGTAAATAATTCTCTTCCTCAATGGATGGTTTATTCTCTGCAGACCCTGTCTTCCAGGACAAGGACAGCTCAGGGTTACAGAACTCCACATAATTACTTCATCTCCAAAAGGCATCCTCAAATACTCCTTTACTCTCTAACCCTAATTGGGAAGGAAAACTGTCTTGAAGACTTTTTTCCCATTCTTTTCTTCTGAAGTCCTATTATCTTTGAGATCTGCAAAAAAAATTTTACTTATATTATCCACACTTGAAATTTTCAAGAAAATTGCTCTCAAACTAGTAGAGTGAATGAAAACTACTCTTTAAACTGCCATGCCAATTGAAATAAGTTTAAAATATTCATAGAAAAAACTGTGTTTCCTTTAAAATAGGGAGAGGTTGTTGAAAAAAAACAATAACTAGAAGTCTTAGAATATATTGATTTAATGGTATTTAAATATTGATAAATAAGAGAAGATGAGTGAATGACTTAAGCAAGTTAGCAATCTAGTTGCTATGGTAACTTTTTCATATTAAAAAAACATGAGATTAGATGCTGACTTTATGAAAATGGAGAGACATAGAATAATCTCTTTTCTCCACATTTTTTGTGCTTCTAGCCTAGAAAAGAAAATTTCAAGAAATATGGTAAGTTCATGAAACAGGATCTCTTAAATAAGAATCTTTTCCTAGAATGAACAAGGCAATCTTTAAGAGAATGAGATTTTAACAAGAGTTAAGCAAAAGGGAGGGAGTTGGGTAGCTCAGTGGATTGAGAGCCAGCCTACAGATGGGAGGTCCTAAGTTCAAGTCTGGCCTCAGATACTTCCCAGCTCTGTGACCCTGGGCAAGTCACTTGACCCCCATTGCCTAGCCCTTACCACTATTTTGCCTTGAACCAATACACAGTATTGATCCTGAGACAGAAGGTAAGGGCTTTATTTAAAAAAAAAAATAAAAGAGTTGAGCAAAAGCATAAGGATGTCATGCCGTCAATAGATCTTAATTAACACAGGTACCTTAAGAAAATGCCATTAGTACTTTAAAAAGCTATCCCAGTAGGGAGGAAGCCTGGGAGTTTTCAATAACCACAGGAAATTTAAACTAAAAGATAATGAAAATTTTCCTGGATATGAAAGTGAAGATGTGGTTTAGTAATCTCTAAATCAAGATTGATTTAAGAAGTAATTCTTAACAAATGAGTTCATGACAGCTGTCCATTAATTTATATGCTTGTATATCTTCAAAGTTTGCTTTTTATTGAATTTTGCCTTAAATAAGATTTTATTTGTTAATCCATCATTTGTACTTATTTCAGCTAATATTTATTTTGTTAATAAAACAATTTTGTTACTATAAAATGTGTCATGAATGATGTTCCCAAATATTCATTCTTGGGGAAAAGTCTACCCACTGAATCTACACAGTCAAACTTGATATCATCATCCACTTGTTAACTAATATAGAAATTGCAAATATTGGACCTTCCTTTACCTCAGTTTGTTGAAATTCTACTGACCCTTTAAGGCTCAAGTCCTCAGTCAATAATATTTTTTTCAAGATCTTATATAACACCTAATTCATTTGTAATCTTTTTATGTATCCATATTTTATTTTGTATAATACTTATTTGCACAGAGAGCTTGATCCAAAAGTCTTACTGCAGTTTTAAGGTTCAATAGACACCCAGTGTGTGATAGCCTCATGTTGTAGTGTAAGCTACAGAATGCCAACATCATTTTATCTTTTTTTTAATTACTTAATTTGTTACATTAAAATTCTCAGGTACCTCCCATTTTTTCTTCCATTCCTCATATTATCTCAACTAGCACCTAGCTCAGGGCTCTGAACATAAAATGCATATAATAAATATTTGTCAAATATAAATAGACATTTCTTATAATTTAATGGCAGGTTGTCTCTGTCTACTTCCTCCGTCCCTGGGACATGCCTTTTGGGGGGTAGTTTCAATTACTACTGATGGGTATCAGAGAAGAAACAATCACTGACAAGGATAGAAAATAGATTTATAATTGCAAATTATACAATTAATAAAAATCATTACCTGAGGACTCATAAACCAATCCATCCACCAAGTATTTGTTAAGCTCTATACTGTGCTAGCTACTGGTGATACAAATACAAAGAATGAAATGATTCCTACTTGCATTAAGTTTATATTCCAATAACTGCCTGTACCACACTATTTTAATAAAATTCATTCCAGAATTCTGACAGGAATTCCAATTAGTTACTAGCTGATAGCTTGAAGAATTCACCTTATTTCCTTTGAGAGAGAGAGAGAGAGAAAGAGAGAGAGAGACAGAGGGACAGAGAGACAGAGAGAGAGACAGAGAGACAGAGAGAGACACAGAGAGAGAGCATCTGCCAATTCCTAATTTTGCAACACTTCGGCCATTTTCCAAGATTAATTGGAGATCACTGGTGGAATTTCTAGCACTCACATTTGCAAGTTCATAGAATCAGAGAAACAGAAGGAACCAAAGAGGTCATTTTGTCTAAGTACTTCAGTCTACAGATAAGGAAGAAATGTGAAAAGGATTGTCCATGGTGACATATTAAGTGACAAAGCTAAAACTAGGGGAAGCTGGGATTGAGAGTCCTGGGGAGAAAAACTCTTAATTATACAATTCCAAGTCCACTACACTTGACCCTGCATTATAACTTTATCAGTCTGCTCAGAATTCATCAACACCAGGTCATTTTAACTCATTAAGAGCAGTTCATGCATATGTGTGCATATCCTAGCCCTCTTTTAGACTGTAAATTCTAGAAAAAGGGAAGGGGACTGACTTACTTAAACACTGTCTCATACATAGTTCCTTAGCACATTGTTCTGCACAAAGAACTTTTAAAAATGTTTGCTGAATTAGACTGAAACAGGTGATCTCGCAAAGAATAATGTGGGAAATGCTTTGAAAAACTTAAAGTACTATATAAAATGTAAGTTGTATGAGTCATTGTTTATTTAAAATCATGCTTTCCCACTAAAGAATTCTCTCACACTTTAACCCAAGATTCATAAATTTAGTCTCTTTGAACACTAGTAGCTAGGTGGTACAGTGGAGTTCTAGCCTTGGAGTCATGAATATTTGAGTTCACATTTGGCCTCAGACACTAGCTGACTGACCCAGGGCAAGTCACTTAAACTGTTTGTCTCTGTTTCCTCAACTATAAAAAGGGTTAGTAAGAGGACTTCTCAGGATTGTTAAGAGGATCAATTGTGATATTTCTTATGTGCTGAGCACAGTGCCTGAGGCATAATACTTGATAGATAGATAGATATCTATATAAACATATAGATATATAGATATGCTCATTCTCTCTTAACTTCCCCACCAGCTTCCATTTTTCTTTGGGAAGGCAATGAAAGGGACAAAGGAAAATGAAAATCTGGAAGCTTTGGTAGTAATTTCAAAGCTACCCTACACCTTATAACTATTAAATTTCTCTTATGCTTTGATCACTCAGGGCTATGATGCTCACTCTGTTCATCCCCACCTCAAGTGTCTGTCACTGATAGAACTATATATGTTTTAGGGCTCAAAGAGAGTTGTTATTATAATAACTAATAATGCTTGAAAGGTTCATAGAGCTCTGCTGTCTATATGGACTTATAGAAAAATAGCTGGAGTCAACTACTTAAAGCGGGGCAGGTTCTTTCATGTGCTATACTGCTAGTACAAAAATCATTTAAAATTGCATGCTAGAAATAATTGGCCCCAATCCACAATACCCTAGCACAAATACTCTTTTTGTGTTACTTCATTTTCATTATTAAATGAATCCTTTGTAAGAGAGCCTAAAACGTAGGCAGATTTTGGAGGAAGGAAAACAAATTTACCACTGGCTAGGAATTAATTGGAGGATCTTACCAATCATCTCTTAGCAGGTTTTTGCCAAGAATATCATACATCACTAGTTGTGACTTTAAAACAATGTTTAAATACAGTAGGTGCATACTAAATAACTGTACTTCTTATTTTATTTTCTTAAAGAAGTTTTTGCCAAATTTTTAAAGGAATTACTATTTAAAGATAGCAATGTTTGCTTCATCTTTTCCTATGGAAAATACTAGGGTTCATAGAAAGCTACTAAACATTTATTACTTTTATCATTCCAGGGAAAATGTGTCTTTATAAAATGATATATAATCCTGAAGTAAACAAATTTCAGTATGCAATAAACTGATCTTCACCACTTATGAGTAGGAGGTGCATTCCTGAAGTACATATTAATTTAAAGAAAATTAATAATACAAAGGCAACATAAAGTTGTCCAAGAAGAAATCTGAGAAAATGTTCACCTTTGTAACTTATAATAAAGCTGCAACAAGGCCACCTAAGTGACTGGATGGTGAGCACATTTACTTGGAAGTTCCTTCAAATCAGAAAATATAAGTTAAGGGGAAATATGTAACTTTAATATAATACAAAGAAAACAAATAGCCAGACTACTTTTCGATGAATTGGAAGTTGACCAAAAGGATTTGGTTATTGCTGGGTCTGGTTTACAATGTACTTTACTGTCACCTCCTAAAGACAGGGAGGGTCCTGAATTTATACTGAAGGCTTAGTCTTTTCAACCCTGACTAGAGAGAAAGGAATGTCTGTTTGCTAGAATAAGATCCATAACTATTAGGTCATTCAATATGGTATTGTTAAAAGGAAGTACAAAGTGACTCTCAGAAAGCAACACCATTAACTAAAGCTAGTAACAAAGGATGAATGAAAGGGAAGAAAAGAGACTCTAAACAGTTGGGTACTCCATGCTCTTTTCTATAACTCAAGTGAATTCAATAATAAAGATACTCACTATAACTTAGCTAAACATTGACTTTTTTTTTTTGGCTGCCCTGTTCCCATCCAATTTGCCCTTTTACAATATACTAACTGGGCTATGCCAAGCTCTGTTCTATTTCCCAGAGAAATATGCCATTTTATGTTGCTTTTTCAAAGGGAAAAGGGAAGCATGTATGTGCCTGGTAATGTGGGTGTTCAGAATCCCAACATTAAATAAAATAAATCTTTTTTCCCCAAAATCTTTCCATGAGAAGATGAAGCTCTAGGAGAAGAAAACAAGGTCAATCGTGGCATGAATATCAACAAATGGCAAATTAGATCATTACTAGGCTTAGTAAAGTAAAATGTGACATTTCTACCTTGAGGTCACATATCTAAGTCTTGCCAAAATTCATTTAATTCACTAAAAAGCAACAACTATCTGAAGGTTCATATGGGTTCAGTGGCTAGTTTTGAAAAGAGCTTCTTTCCTCTTAGTTCCTTGTGTTCCCATCAATAATTATCAAAACCAAAATTCACTGACTTCCTTTGTTAACAATTTAAGCAACAAGCTAGAACCTAGGAATAAAGATGGAAGCTGTGCTACCCCTTTGCCCACATAAAAGCACTCCCTGAAATAGGGCACAGGTTGGCAGGACAACGGAGGAAAGCTGGCAGCATTTTGGCCAGTGCTGAACCAGTTTTGTTAACAAAATAAGAACGTTATTTTCCAAAGATATCTGTTCCATGTTCCATTTAGTAGTGTAAAAAAGAAAGTAAAAAGGCAAAGAGAAAGGGGGAGAAACCAGCCTGTAGAAGGTCATCTTAGGGGAATTAGTCAACCAATTAGTATTTTAGAAACCTCTTTCATTAAAAAAAAAAAAACTGGCCCCCAGGGGATAAGAGGTGTTAGGAAGGAAAGAAAAATAGAAAATCTCATAAAATTTATGTGTTTTTAATGGAATTTCACAAAGGCCAGTGTTACAAATTGGAAATTATTCTCTTATCTAGCTTTAAAATAATTGTCTTCTTTTTAATGGGCCCAAAGGGGATATAACAAAACTTAATATATCAGCTGAATTCGAATCGTTTTCCCTATCACTTAATCAGACATCAGGCATAAAGAAACTTCAGTCATCACAATAAAATCTAACTATATGCAATGAACTGTTAAAATAACTGTTGAAAAGGAGGCAATAAAAGGGGGGGAAGCCATCCAATGAAAGCGAATTTATAATGTAGCATTTCTAATAACTTTTCTTAGTATTTTTCAAAACTAATAAAATTAAGTTTAAATGTGATTTTAAAAATAAAATATATATATGTAGGTTTTATCATTGAAATGTGCAATATATTGCCATACAAACTACTGAAATCTTTATTTAGTATTTGCTGAGATCCCTTAATAATTTAATTTTAATGTCTACTAATAAAATGTATTACATTCTTAAATTATTACAGTCTTCCAGTTTGCATCTGATGGCTTTCCCTTTGGGATTCCTAGAATTATGATATAATCATATTTTAACATTTAAAAGAAATTTCTTGCTCTTACATGAGTCACTCTGTAAAAAAGCAAAATCAGCCAACACAATAACTATCTGACCAGTCAAGCAATTTTCTACACTCATAGTCTCCTAGTTCTTCTAAGCCAAGACAGGTCATTACAATTACCGAGTTTTCATTAAGTAGCCTTTTCATTTTTGGTTACTGCATTCATTACATAACGTAATTTATGTAAAACTCTCCTAGTTTTCTTAATTGAATTTATAACAAAGAAAAATAAAACAGAATGAACATCAATCCAGATCATCTCTCATTTGTACATGTATATGCACATGTGCACACACACACGCACACACACATAACAACTTTACAGGCATCTGGTTCACTTCCTCATTTTATAGATGAAATAGGGACACAAAGAGGTTGTGATTTTCCCACACAGATAGTAAATGTCAGAACTAAGCCTTAAACTCAGATCTTATCGCTCTAAATTTGGTATACTTCCCATTGTGCAAATTTCCTTTCCAGGTTTTGGATCCTCTTAACTACCATATAAAGTAATGCTACTAATATTTTAATGTATATGGGATATGCCTTTCTGTCTTTGACCTCCAGGAGGTAGAGACTCAACAGAAATACTCAACAGTCGGGGGACCTTTCTTATGATAATTCCAAATTGTTTTCTAGTGCTTTTGAACAAATTCACAGTTCTATTAGCAGTGTATCAGTGTGCCCCACTTCTCACAGCCACTCAAGCATTGATTATTGTTGTTTTTTATTGTATTTTGAGAATGTTCTGGATTTGAGATAAAACTTCAGACTTCTTTTAATTTGCATTTATCTTGTTATTAAAGACCCGGCAACTTTTCACATGGCTATTGAGAGCTTTCAATTACTTTTTGAAAACATTTGTTCATATTTTTTTAGCACTTGGCTATTGGAGAAGAGATCTGGATATTGTGTGTGTGTGTATGTGTGTGTGTGTGTGTGAGAAAGAGACAGACAGACAGAGAGAATTCCCTATGTACTTTGGATATCAGATTTTTTATTAAAGATATGTGAAATGAAGATTCCCCCCAGTTTGTTATTCATTTAAAAAAGTTTTTTTTTCATTTATATAGTCAAAGATAAATTTTCTTATGATCAACTCAATCCCTTTTCTGCTTAAGAATTTTCCTCATAGTCATACTTATGAAAGGTAGCTCCTTTCATTCATCTCTAATTTCTTCTTTAAATGATTGCAATTTTGACGCTCATTTGGAACTTATTGCAATATATGGTATAAGATGCTAGTCTAAAGTTAATTTCTTTTGAATTGCTTTCTGTTACCATAGTAGTTCTTGTCAAATAGGTAGTCCTTCCACCAGGGAATTTATATGTTAGGGTGTACTGAATATTAGGCTTACATTCCTTTTTTTAAAAAATCTCTATTGTTCTAGTCCGACTCACTAAACCATTGCTTAATTGAATTCAAACAGTAGAAAAGCAAAAAGAGCAATAAAAACTAAGAATCACAATGGCTAATGCATTCATTTTTTATAAATTTCCTAACTTTTAAAAATAATTCAGCCATATACCACTGCCATCTTCAATGACAGCTGCTATTTAGTGTTCTAAAATATAGGAAAGATGGAGGCAGTTGGGTAGCTCAGTGGACTGAGAGCCATGCCTAGAGATGGGAGGTCCTGGGTTCAAATTTGGCCTCAGACACTTCCCAGCTGTGTGACCCTGGGCAAGTCACTTAACCCCTATTGCTTAGCCCTTACCACTCTTCTGCCGTGGAACCAATACACATTGGTTCCAAGACAGAAGGTAAGGGTTTAAAATAATAATAATAAAAAAAATTTTTTAATTATGTTAAAATAGACTATTTGCAGTAATTGTTCTTTTTTATATGCTTTAATGACTGTGTAATTGTTACCCAAGTCAGTCCCCCTTTCCTTTCCCCATTATTCTCTTTAAATAACCATTACCATAAAAGGAAAAATTCACTCTGCCATTTTTTTCCATTGAGAAAGTGAAGCATTTTAAAGTATAGTACATAAAAACTAGTGTTAAAAGAATCCTTCATGAGGCTCAAGTTGGAATTTATGTTTTATTGTAAATTAATGGGAAAATCACTTTTTGTGATGTTAAAAGCATATCACTAAATTATATTATATTATTATAGGAAAAAGTTGTGGTTGTTCCTAAGCAGCCTACAAAGAGGCTCCAAACTTGCTAGTTCAGAGCTTCATTAGAAGACACCAATTGTGTGCCATTTGGTAGCAAATGCAACCGCAGATATATAGACAAATGCCCACTTAAGCACCATATGACCAAATGGACTTAATGTGTTTGCTCAAAGGCAAGTGTGTAAGGAGATTAGTTGACAAAGAAGGGTTTACTGATGTCTTCCTTTCAAGGGCTTGTTAGGGAAAAAATGTTCAAATTGAAACCTTGTTACAGTCATGACTTATAAGCAGTTGAATGCAGAGAATCAAGATTCAAATTGGCACTGCTGCAGTAAATATACTCAGAAAAAAATGAAAAAGGATGCAAATACTTTAGTCAATTTATCTTAATTTTTGTGTTTCAGCTACTTTCTTGTTTATACTCTTTGTAGAATCTTTACAGTATGGCTTTAAGGCTAATTTACAAATGTATGAATTGTTTCTGTCAATAAAGACATTTCTTAATGTTATTAAAGTAGTCAATTTAATAATACCAACAAGAGAAGCAAAGCCCTTAAAACAATGTTCATGAGTAAGACTAATGCTGTGTTAACTTTTTTTTCCAGTTCCATTGTTTATGAAGCATACTTGTAGTCATAGGTAAAGTACAACAAAACTGAAAGACACCTTAATGATCACATATGCAGAGCCCATCTTTCATTGTGCAAATGATGAAAATGAGGTATGGAGCTTAGGAGATTTATTCAAGCTCATTCAGCTTTAAGGACTTATTCTTGATCTTCTAAATGCATTTTTAAGAGAAGAAATTTTTTATTGAATAGGGTTTCCATTTTCATTAATGGTTAAGTCCCAACAAAATAATTTATATTAACAAAGGAAAATAAAAATGTGACATATCCAAAATGGCAAATAGTCCTAAAATGATTTATACTTCACTTTGAATGCAAATATTTTACATATTTTTTTTCTTTTGGGGGGAGGGGTACTTAGTATGGTAAGAGGCAGGTGAGGAAATTCTTTCTAAGAAGGGAAATTTGCAACTGACTTGAAATTTATTCACAGAGTTGCCTGGAAGGTATGAGGAATGGACTTACCTAATGTCATACAGTCAGAAGAAAAATTGTCTCCAAAATTCTCCCTGGATCTAGTACCTCTAGGATGTTTCTCTCTTTTTTAATAATAGATTTTATAATAAGAGTAATAATTATTATCAAACTGTAAGATAAACTATTTTTAGAACTTTTGGACAATCTGCTTTGATCACAAAATGTCTAAACTAAATGTCAAGGAGCCATCTAAGAATATTATCATAGGATCATAGTTTCAGAGGTATAAAGGAACCTGGAAGTTACCTCTTCCAGCAATCTTATTTAACAGATGAGGAGCCTGAGCCCCAGAGATGAAATAACTTGTACAAAACCACAGAAGGATTAAATGGCATATTCAAACATTTCCATTGAGCAAATTCTTCAGGTTCAAATATGTAAATCCACTTTTAAAGAAAAGAAAAAAGGAAGATTAAAATAACTGTTTTTAAATGTTCTACATAGGGAACAGTTAGATGGCTCAGTGGATAGAGCATGAGGCCTGGAGTGAAAAGAACCTGGGTTCAATTATGGCCCCAGACATTTCCTAGCTGTGTAACCCTGGGCAAGTTGCTTAACCCCAATTGCTTAGTCCTTATTGGGAAGCTAAATGGCTCAGTAGACTGAAAGCCAGGCCAATATGTGGGAGGTCCTGGGTTCAAATATGTCCTCAGACAGTTCCTGGATATTTATTTGACCACTATTGATTGCCTAACCCTTATCAATCTTCTACCTTGGAACCAATCAATACACAGTATTTATTTTCAAATGGAAGATAAGGTTGGATTTTTTTTAATGTCCTATGATATTTTAAAATGTACTGTATTAGTTTTATTTTAACCCTCTAGACATAAAAATAGACAAGAAAACTGAATATACTCCTGACCCAAAATATATTTCATTTTTCTTTTTATTGATACTGGCAGGTAAAGCAGGCAAATAAACAATTAAGAAATGACTAAAAATTACTAATGCCTACAAGTAAATTTGTTAAAAGTCAAAAGGTCCTCTGTGTATGTATATCTTGCCTAAGAGAGACATGAAAGTAGAAGCCATATTTTTTTAAGGAGTAGAAATAAACATAAATGTTTTTGTTTTTAAAGCAAGTTACAGCTTCAATACTAAGTAAAACAAAAAATGAACAAACCACAGAGGGAAAAAACAATTTCCTATTTCAGAAACTTATTGATATGTACCCAAAGTAAAATCATTCAGAATTTTTAAAAAGGTTACAAACAAATCTTAGTAAACCAGAAAAAAATGTATTTTGCTAATTAAGAACCCCACCAAATTAGTGGGTATTAGTCCTAAATAATACCCTGCCCTGAATTCAATTCAATTTGATCTGGGGCCACCATTGAGGGCCTACCAGAAGTAAGGCAGAGGAGGATACTGGAAAAATGTAGATAATGTAAAAACAAAAGTTATTTATAAAAATATATTTCTAAAAACAAATAGCTCAACATTAAGATTCTGTTATCAATTCCTTGACCTTTAAGACTATGTCTATGTTTTATAAGCAGCAATTAAATCACATAGTAATTTTAGAACCTCAACTTTATAGTAATACTGGAGAAAAGCAGAGGTAGAAAGAAGCAATGTTTTATGTCCAAATATTAACAATAATAATAATTAATAACAATAGATAGTATCTATATGGCACTCACTTTGTGCCAGATACTATTATCAGTACTTTACAAATATTATCTCATTTGATCCTTTCAACACTCCTGGAAAATAGATGCTATTATTATCCCCATTTTACATTTGAGGAACCTGAGGTAAACAGATTAAGTGTTTTGCTCAGGATCACACAGCAATAGAATACAACAAGTATTCTTACTAATATGTCTCAGAAACAATGAACTAATTTAAATGACTTTTATTTGCTAAGGTTAAAAAAGGAATTAATAAGAGCTTCTTGAGGTAGTCATTCTAAAGAGATTCTATTTAAATTTCAGAGATAAAACCTAGTCAATTTCTTTCACACCAAATTGTGCTACAGAGTACATTTCAACAGAACATATGTTCCTGTGATTTTTGGTAAAATGCAGATGCCTTGTTTTTTGTCAGCTTATTTCCTTGTTTTCTACCATCTTTGCTTTATTTGCAGTGATGGAAATATGGCTATATTGGAAATAGTTGATTTCTGTCCATTTTTATTTCATCATTATCACTAAATCTGAATTCAAGATATTCTATCTAAGCAAGCCTCTACAGGTACCACCAAAAATAAATAAATAAATAAAAAGGCAAATCAGGTCACATATTCTGATAGAAGTCAATAATGTCACCTCACAGATGAACCAAATATTATTTTTAATCATCAACAGTCACCCAATAGTAATTACATATTCAGTTCTGTGCTTGATTTTTAAGGGAATACAAAATGAGCATAAAAATTGGGTCCCTGCCTTACAGCACCTTTTAATCTATCTAAGGAGAAAAAATATATAGACACACATAAAAAGATAAATATAAGAAATAGCAAAAGACACAATATAGATTTTGAGAGTGCTCTATAAGTCACCTAGACAACTTTTTCATTTTACAACAGAAAATCAGAGAATCACAGAATGCAGATCAAAGCATGTGATTTAGTTTATTTGGGGTTTTGGTTTTATATGATTATTCTCTTACAAAAATGATCAATATGATGGGTGAATGACCTGAATATAAAGAAGTAAACTATAAGTAAATTAGGTGAACACAGAATAGTATACTTGTCAGATATTTGGGAAAGGAAAGATTTTAAAACCAAGCAAGAGTTAGAAAAAAAATCACAAAATGTAAAATAAATAATTTTGATTATATCAAATTAAAAAGTTTTTATACAGGCAAAACCAATGCAACCAAAATTAGAAGGGAAGAAACAATTTGGGAAACAATCTTCATACAAAAACCTCTGACAAAGGTCTAATTACTCAAATTTATAAAGAGCTAAACCAGTTGTACAAAAAAATCAAGCCATTCTCCAATTGATAAATGGGCAAGGGACATGAATAAGCAAATATTCAGTTAAAGAAATCAAAACTATTAATAGGTACATGAAAAAGTGTTCTAAATCTCTTATAATCAGAGAGATGCAAATCAAAACAACTCTGAGGTATCACCTCACAGCTAGCAGATTGGCTAATATGACAGCAAAGGAAAGTAATGAATGCTGGAGGGGATGTGGCAAAGTAGGGACATTAATGCATGATGGTGAAGTTGTGAATTGATCCAACCATTCTGGAGTGTAATTTGGAACTATGCCCAAAGGGCATAAGACTATCTCCCCTTTAACCCAGCCATAGCACTGCTGGGTTGGTACTCCAAAGAGATAATAAGGAAAAAGACTTGTACAAGAATATTCATAGCTGCGCTATTTGTGGTGGCAAAAAATTGGAAATTATGGGGATGCCCTCCAATTGGGGAATGGCTGAACAAATTGTGGTATATGTGATGGAATACTATTGTGCTCAAAGGAATAATAAAGTGGAGGAATTCCATGGGAACTGGAACAACCTCCAGGAACTGATGCAGAGTGAGAGGAGCAGAACCAGGAGAACATTTTACATAGAGCCTGATTCACTGTAGTACAATCGAATGTAATGGACATGCAGTGATCCTGAACAACTAGGAGGGATCTATGAGAAGAGAACACTATTGACACTCAGAGAAAAAACTGTGGGAGTAGAAACACAGAAGAAAAACAACTGCTTGAATACTTGGGTCAAGGGGATATGATTGGGGATGTAGACTCTAAATGAACATCCTAATGCAAATGCCAACAACATGGAAATAGGTTCTGATCAAGGATACAAGTAATACCCAGTGGAATTACAGGTTGGCTAGGGGAAGGATGGGTGGAGGGAAGGGAGGGAAATAATGTGATTATAGTAACCAAGGCATAATGTTCTAAATTTTATGAAATAAAGTTAAAATTTTTTTAAATTATCAATATGGAAATTTCTTTTGCATGATAATACATGCAGAGAGCCCAGATCAAATTGCTTGCAGTTCCTGAAGGTGGAGAGAGGAGGGAGATAATTTGGATCATATAACTTCAGAAAACTTATGTGGAAATTTGTTATTACAAGTAATTGGTAAAATAAAAAATCTTTATTATAAAAAAAGAAAATTGGAGACTCTGAGAGGATATTGTATATTGATCACACAGTAGTTATTAGATTCCATAATGAAAAAGCAAATGAGTAATGTATGTGTGTGTGTATATGTATAGAAATATACATATATATATATATATATATTAGAGTCAAAGGTCCAAAGAAGAAATATGACTAGCTAGAATAGTCATAGAAGTCTCCTTAAAGGAAAATAGATTTGAGAAGGCCTTGAAAGATTGGTAAGATTTGGAAGGATGGAGAAGCATTCCTGATAGGAGGAAAGATGTAAATAGAAACACAGAAATTGACATCAATATAGAAACACAGAGGTAGAGAACAGTGGATTAATCTGGTTGGAGCCTAAATTCATACAAGAAATTACTAGGTAAGAATAATGAAAAGACAAGTTGTGACTAGATTTTGGAAGGTCTCAGATGCTGAGAAAGGAAGTTTTGATTATATCCTATAGACTCTGAGAATTTTAATTAAAGATTTCTGAGCAAGAGAATTAGATGATGACAGTGATGCTTTGGGGAGATAATATTTCACATGAGCTCTATTCCTCATTTGTAGCAGCATCCTCACAATCTATGAGATTCAGGGTGCCTCAGTCCTCTCACTCTGAACATAGAACACTCTCAAAACGATAGATGCTTACTTGGTCTACTTACTATGTTTCCTGTTTCTGCAGCTGACTCTCTGCCAAATTATTTTTGATGTTTATACCTACTTTGGTGTATGCTTAGAGTGTTCTTTCTTCTTGCCTGACTGACAACTGTCCACTTGAATGTCAGGCATGGGCTATGATTCTGGAAAACCTCCATTCAACTCTTTTCTCTGACACTTACTAGCTGCATGACAACCCTGAATAAAGGATCTAATCTCTCTAAGCCTTAGTTTCCTCATCTGTAAAATGGGGGAAATAATATCTATGACACCCAATTTATGGAGTTGCTATTATAAGGATCAAATAAAATAATTTAATTTTTTTTCCAGCTTTAAAGCACTATGTAAAAGCCAATTATTCATATCATTAGAATCAGTAGTACAATTTCATCTTAGTAGGCATTAGTTGTTTGGCTATTACCCATTTCTATGATTATTCAAGGTCTCAAGGGAGACAAGGGAGACCTTGCCTTAGCTTGAAATCTTTTTACTCCTCCTTTCAACAATCACAGTAGGTTACTCAGAGTCAATAGGAAGAATTGGTAAAAATAGACTGATGAATTTTACTCTACCTTCTTTTCTCCTTGTTCTTCCTGAGTTAGCACTGATTTGTTTATTTATTTAGGAACTGCTATGTACCAGGTACAATGGTACTAGATACTAGGTAGTTGCCACAGATAAAAAGACAAGAATATAACCAACAAACCAAGTAAATCATTCCTCCAATTATGTAGAGTCAAAATGATCTGCTCAAATAACAAATAATTTTTGGAGAAGAATCTGGCAGTATGTCTCTGGGAGAGGTAGGAGAATACAAATTCTGATTATACTCAAAAAAATTTTAGGGTAGAATTTTCCTATCACTACCTTCTAAGTCTCTCACTTCTGCTAAGAAAAAAGGAAACCAATCACTGCAGGAAGTCATATTTGAGCTCTAGAGGCAACAGGAATAATTTAATACAATTTGAACATGGATAAACAATAGGACAAAACTTGTTTATACACCATTATTCAGGTAAAGATAAACAACTGTTGACAAAAGATTTTTTTCTGAATATCATCTTTTTTTTTCTTCTCACTGTTGACAAGAAAACTGACAAGCTGGTAAAGTTGCCCAAGCTTAAGTAAGCAACAAATGGTGGGCGTAGACCTGTCTCTGGGAAGAAAAAGTATGTCATTCTGCGTGTGCCCCTTGAAGGGTTATCAATCTTGAGCAAAGTGGGTATAAATAATGATCAATGTCAGTCACAGGAGTATATGATATTCAGTGCTGGAAAAATATTCAAAGAATTTCTATCAACATGACTGCTGTGGCTGCACAGTCACTTTAAAATAAAAACACTCATGAAAGGCCCAGGAAATCATATCCCCAGGGGAAAAAGACATAGTCCACAGAACTTTCCCAAAGGAAAATTGCAAATAATCCTGGCAACATGCCCCAGTTCATCTGGGAGGGAGAGAGAAAGTTTAAGAATTCATTCACTGAAGGCTTGTGACTCAAAAAAGAAAACACAAGTATAATACCTAAATTAGCTAAATAATTGGAAAGTTATTATTAGCCTAATGGATTAATAATAAACTTTTAAAAACAAAGATTTAAAATGTTTAGAGACCTCATAATTTTTTTTGTTGCTAGCAAAGTTGCATACTGTTTTATAGTCCTCCAAGTCAGTGAGCAACTAGCTCACTGTGGTCAGACTTGACGTTTTACAGCTGTTCTATGACCTCAATGCTCCATTCCTTAAAAGGGAAATGTCTATATATATATATATATATATATATATATATATATATATATATATATATATATATATATATATATATTCCATAGATACACTGTTGACTGCCTTTTCTTTTTCTCTATTTTTTTCCTTTTTCCTTTTATAAAGTAAAAGAAGAGAAAACAATACTCTGAGGAAGAAAATTCTAACCAATTTTTTTAAAGGGGAAGAAAGGATAAAAGAAAGAATACAGGAAACAGAAATCCTATGAAAAAAGTACACTGTGTAAGAAATATCATCCTGTGATACAACATGATATAAGGGAAAGAGGACTGGATTTGAAATTAGAAGTCCTGGGTTTGAATTTTGTCTCTGCCATATGTTATCCATGTGAGCTTGAGAAAGTTAACTTCTCTGGGTCCCAAATTTAAAATAAGAGCAAATCTCCAAGGTTTCTCACTCTAAATCTATGATTTTTAAAAATTCCTCTATTAAAGCCCATTACTTTCATCTTATTTGCTCTATCTGAAAACTATAATCAAATCATGATAATTAGGATGATTACAATCTAAAATAAATAATATGTACTTAGAATGAACAGAGATAGAGATTGACCCTGTGATTTCATTGGTATAGAAGGCTCCCTCTGGTACACCTGATGGGCAAGTTGGGTAACACAGTAGAAAGAATGTTAGACCTGGAGTCAGGAAGACATGAGTTCAAATTTGGCCTCTGATACTTCCTAACTATGTGACCCTAGATAGGTCACATAACCCTGCTTACTTCAGTTTCCTCATCTCTAAAATGAGCTGGAGAAGGACATGGCAAACCACTGCAGTATCTCTGCCAAGAAAACCCTACAAAGAGAAGGACATGCCTGACAAAAGCTCCCTCGTGAAGAATCTATTTTGTTCATGTAGCTTGTCACTTTTTCAGAGAGTAGCCTTAGAGAAGAAGTGTCAAACATATGTCCCACGGCCCCCACCATTCTGGACTGAAGCCTGGAACCTGAATAAAATGTAATTAGGAAATATTTCACAAAATAAACAAAATGACAACAGAGCATTGTTATTGTTACTATGTTGTTTTCAAAGTAAATATACAACCCACAGAGATCCTTATCTATGGTTTAGTGAATCCCCCATCATCACTTTCTATTTCAGTTTGATGCTACTGTCCTAGAGCACTGAGAGTTTAAGAAATCTACCCAGGATCAGTGGTGTCAGGGGAAAGCTTGAACCTACCATGGGAGTCAGCTCTCAATCCACTGTGTCTATTCCACTAAGTCTCCTATTGGGGTCTTGCTTTAAAGCTTATTCTTATTTGCAGCAGCATCATTTATTTATTTAGAGTTATACACAAGAAAAAAAAATGTTATTGTGCTTTCCTTTCCCCCCACATCCAAAATTTAGAACATATACAGAAACAAAACAAACTCAAAATGTTTAGAGAAATTTATACATCCAGCAAATATTTATCAAGTAACTACTGTACACATTATGCTGTGAAGTGTCAGTAGTATAATTTGTGAAAGGAATACTAACTGCATCAGAAAACCTAGGCCCCATTCCTACTTCCACAGCTAACTAGCTCTGAATGAATTATCAGGACTTGTACCCTCAGTTAGAAAGAAAAGGCTTTAAATAGTCTCTAAATTCATTCTAGCTCTAAAAATTGTATTTTCTACTAAGTATAATGGAAAACAATGAAAGTAAAAAATATAATCTCCATCACAAAGGGGCTCATAAGCTAGAAAGAAAAAGTATAACAAGTATGAGTACATTAGTTGGAAAAGATAGGGATTTTGTAAAACAAAAAAACGACTGAGTTTTCATGTGAAGAAAAACCAGAAACAATGTACATGAGGAATATGGAGAAAAACTAAGCAGATTGTGGCAAAACATCATAACAAGAGTACTAGAATTGCTAGAAAGACAACATTTAAAAATAAAAATCTAAAAATAATGTATCAAATATAAATATGAATATAAAATAAATATTAATCATAAATATAAAATCTATTCAAATAGACAAAATTAAAACAAATTCCTTGTAATGTATATATTCAGAGGTATAAATGTATAGACTACAAATATAGAAATATGTTTAAATATATACCAACAACTGAAGTTACACTTATTCTAAAGCTAACAATATATGCATTTGTCTAAACTGTTTTTATATATTAAGGTGGGAAAAACATAAAGACTGAAAAGAGTAAAACAATGAAATGATGAGAGTGGAATAAACTCACTCATATCCTTCCTTTCTTTTCCATTCTCTCTATTCAAACCCTACAGGAGGTTCCTATATTTTTGCATGCCCTAGGAGGTTAGTATGCTTGTTTTCTAAGACAACACATATACAATCTTTCCTCCATGATAAGATCATAATGCTTTAAGTGGCACATGATTTCATTCCTGTGATTACTCCTTCCATTGATGCAAAACACAGAGCTTTAGTGAATGGTCTCTATGAGTTGCTGTGAACTCCAAAAAGAAAAATTACTTGATGATCAGCTTTCTGGTGAGGAATAAAATCATGAGTGAGGAAAAAAAATTCTACTTCTATCCAGTTATATGTGTATACACATATGAACACACATATAGAGAAAAATGAAACCACAGTAAATCATTTTAAGTGTTTCATTAATGACATTTTCTTCTTTAGAAACTTACAAACCCTATGAAACATATTTCCAAATGCTGCTGAGATAGTCAGACACCTGCCTTTTTTTTAAAAAGAGAGACAGAAAACAATTGGGGGGAAGGGGGGTGATTGTGCCATAAAAATAAAAGGTATCAGATATTCTTAAAGTAAAAAATATATATATTTTCTAGAGATAGTCTCTTATTGAAAATCACACACACACACACATACACACACACACACACACACACACACACACATCTCCATCACGCTCCAAAGTCCCTCACTCAGTAATTAAACTAGTTATTTGAAGATACAAGGAAACTGTCAATGAATAAGTCACCTTTAAAAAGCTGTTAACATTCTGTAACTATTGCACACTCTCCCAGAATATCTATCTTCTAAGCTCACAATTTCGTAGAGTGGCAAGCCATTCTACCTAGTTTTGATTCAGAGCTGCAGGAGAAAACAGTCCAGTGCTTGCTTACTGCACTTATCACACACAGCAGCATTTGATAAATGCTATAAACTGAATTCACAAAACTCCATTTAACATGGTTTATTGGTATAGAATTTTGTTTAGCAATAACAGTCACTAAGTCCAGCACATCTTCATGAATAGGAAATATCAAAATTAAATATCTTAATAATAAACCTGTCTTGAAACTAATAGTAACACCTTCTCTTCACCTTTAAAAAAGAAACCCTACAGAAAACTAATGTTCTCAAATGTCTAATCATACTAGGTAATTTCCTGAAATATATCCTAAAGTTTCAATAGATTAACATAGCTTTATTCATCACACTTGGAAGTTCCCATGTCCTTGACAGATTTTCATTTCACAATAGAAAATAAGAAACTTACCAAGGCTTTCTACACTGTACATTAAAAAGGTAGTTTTATACAAAACTCTTCTTAGAGTTCTTTTGCCTCTTTATGTGTTTTTTTTTGGTACAAATATGATCATTCAAATTATAACAACATTCTAAGCAATGGATTGCTCTCAGTCAACAGAAATAACAGTAATTGACAAAGAAACATAGAATACATCTATAAACTACTTTCTTTCCTATATTTTAGACAAAAAATTTTTCTTTACTAAGTGTCTTAAAATACTTCTGATCTCTCTTCTTTTTCTTCCCCATCTCCTCTAGTTATTTCTATGTCTTCTCTAGGTCCTGAAATATTCTCTTATATTTTGTGTAAGCAAATTTATCAAATTAAAGTAGCAGTCAAAATTTGTGTAGCACATTATTATGTCCTCAAAGATAAAAGAAGATAGCTACTCTTTGCCTTCTAACAGTATGCAATCTCAGACTTGCATAAAACATTTCAGAAATGGGTCAGAACAAGCAGCCCTGTCACTGCACACATATGTAAAATGCAGAAATCTTGCCCACTCATCCCAGATCATATCCTTCTCACCAACCTAGTATTCCATTATCAGCACCACTACCAACACTATTGCACAAAAAAGTATATATTGGAGTTGACATATTTGTCAGCAACTTACTGGAACTTCAAATGCTTCCTGGGTATCATCCAGCATCTGAATTTTAATGGAAATAAGTTTTCCTGGTGGTGCTGTGGGCAACTTCTGTCCATGCTCCAATGTACTGATCCCAGCATTCTCAGGAGCTCCTAACCGTGATCCTGGGGTTGGCTTTTGCTCTATTTCACCCATGTTTAAAATAGCCTATAATATCTAGGAGGGGGAAAAAAAAGAAAAGAAAAGAAACTACATCAGAAGAGCACATTCTTTTTCTTTTAATCATTTCATTATAATTATCACCATTTATAATTTTTTTTTTGCTAGAATTAGTACACATTATGGAAAGTCGGTCCCTTTAGTTTCCAGGATGCTACCTGCAAGGTAAGTCAACTACTATTTAACAGAATCACAAATGTGTTATTAGGAAATATAGAATTCAGAGGTAAATGGATCTTGAGATTCAATTATCCTTAAATTTTGCTTAATAGTATATTCTAGAGATTAACTACTTTTCTGTTGAGTATAGTATTCCTATTTTAAAATTTCTTTTTAGCCTAATTATCCACAACATATTTCCCAAAAATTCCTGGGCTTCCCCTCCATTCATATATTCATTCAACAAGTACTTATGTGAAGATTGGATTTAGCTATCTCCTGATTTTAACAGTGAAGATACTTAGTCTAACAAAATCAGTAATGTCTTGGGAACTTTACAGTACTCCATCCTACTTAGATCTTACTTTGTGGAGAAGATGAAATTGTAATCTCCTAATTGAACAATGAAGGTACTTAGTTCTTACTTTATAGTGAAGCTAGAACTTTAAGTCTATTTGAAGATCTTAATACAAAAAGGTGCTAAGTAACTATAAAGGTTAAATTAATCACAAAAAGGTTAAGTAATTCACAAAAGGTGAACTTAAAACAGAAGTGTTATGTAACTCTAAAGATATAATCTAATCAAAGAAGATGAGAACTAAAGAATGGGCATTTAGAGAAGGAGACACAAAAGTAAAAGGGCTATATATCTGGCTCACTGGCTCTCTCCCCAAGAGGACCTTCTGGCTCTTTCCATGGAGAGATGGCTCTGACTGATCACTTCCTGTGAGCAGGCCTGGGCGCCAGTTCGATCCTGGAACTCAAGCCTGGAGGAGCTCCCTCAGACAGCTTCCTTGAGACTTTCACGTGGTGAGTGATAATACTGACTCCCTTTTCCCTTGGCTCTCAGGGGAGGCCCCCTTGGTCAAGGCCTTGAACTCCTGCCTGGCTCAGCCTGAGCTGGAGCAGTTTAAATTCTCTCTCTCTCTCTCTCTCTCTCTCTCTCTCTCTCTCTCTCTCTCTCTCTCTCTCATTTTTAATTTCTTTCCTCTATATTAATTAAAATCACCATAAACTTCCAGCTGACTTGGGAATTTTATTATGGGATTTCCTTGGTGACCAAATTAATTTAGATTTTAAGTCACAACCCTAAAAATATCTTTAACACTTATTTAATATCTACTATTTGTCCATTACCAAACTGTGCAGTTTACAAGATACAAAATATGATGCAATTATTGCCCTCAACAAGCTTTGAATATGGTTAATGGAAGATATACACATGAAAAATTCAAACCAGTTTAAGACTGAGTCAAATTTTATAATAGGACAAAGAATGAGTTTTTAGTGATGGAAAGAAGGAGAAAACCAGTAATCTGGAGAGATGAAGAAATGCTTTATAAGAAGGTGGGAATTAAGCTGGATAATATTGTTTTTCAGTTGTGTCCAATTCTTCTTGACCCCATTTGTGGTTGTAAAATTGAGATTTGAACTCTGGACTTCAATCCCTTTGCTCCACACTTCCCCAAAATGCTTTGTAATCTCACAGAATTCTGAGGTGGGTGAGATCGAGAAGGTACTTAAGCTGATTGCAAAGGTTTTTGAGCTCTCTCTCTTGGACTTCCATTTTGGGGCAGACATGGCTCTTTCCATAATGTAGGTGAGGTCATGTCTAGGCCTCTGGCCTGTTTTCCTTATCCTGTATTTTCTTTAATCCTTAATCCTTAATAAATCTCTAAAAAATATAATACTCCTTGCAGAGAGAAACTAATTTCTACCTGCCTCAGTCTCCCCATATTCCTAAATTTTAATCTTTACATGGTTTTCTTGGCAAAGATTCTAGAGTGATTTGCCATTTCCTTCTCCAGCTCATTTTATATATGAAAAACTTGGGCAAACAGAGTTAAGTGACTTGCTTGGGTTCACATCACTAGTAAATATTTGAGACTAGTTTTGAGCTCAGGAAGATGAGTTTTCCTGACTCCATGCCTAACACTCTATCCACAACAACACCAGCTGCTCAAAACTAGATATTAAAGAGTATATAAAAATGTTAAGAGATAGACAAATAGCTAAAACTCTTTCTCCTGGATTATAGGATTATATGATTCTCTCATCCTGCAACACACATGTTTAATCAAAATTATTAACATTTTCTCCATTACTTTGTTAAGTCTAGTCAATCAACATAACTAAAATATATATATATAAATTTTAATGGAAGAGACAAATAGCTAAAAAGACTTTCTCTTAGATATCCATAAAACTCATTGTAGATCCTAGAAGTATTACTATTATTTTATAGATGAGGAAATAGACTTAGAGAGTTTAGGTGATTTTCTTATATTTATATAGCTAAATAAGTGTCAGAGATGAGATTCAAACTCCAAATCTGTTAATGCTCTCCAATATCCCACAGTTCCTCTCCAACAAAGATGAACAGTTTTCCAACCTTGGTGTCATAGTGTTTGGTTTAACTAAGAAACCAGTTAAGAACATTCTGAAGTGGAAAAAGCAATGACCTAGGAATCAGAAGATTGATGCCCTTATATCACCTCTGAAATTAACTACTTTGTGCCCTTTGGTAAATCACTTTACTTCTACAAACTTCATTTTCTTCATCTGGAATATAAGAAAATCATCTGTTGACATTCTAGATCTCTATACAGAATGAATGACAAGGAAGAAGATTAAAAAATAAACTATTAAAAGGAAAGCAGGAGAGGAAGATCAATGAGAGTGAATGGCCTGGGGGAAGGGAGGCAGGAAAGAAAGGTGAATTGTTTTGCATATGACCAGGTAAAAAAATTATGTCAGATGGCCATACAAAAAAGATGCTTTGGGGAAAAATCTACTGCTAAATCTACAAAACTAAGCATATTCATTCAGAAGATAGTTGAAGCCTTACAAATGGATGAGATCTGAAAGGGAAAGATTATAAAGAAATTCATGAAGCTAGAGCTTGGAGAGAAAGAAGACCATTAGATAGATAGTTTCTAAAGAGTAAGAAAAGAAACATGGTAATTTGATATGAAGGAAGAAAAGTTTCAAGAATGATGGATTCATCAACTGAGTCAAAGTGTAGAGAGTTAGCCTTTATATACTCAAAGACAACAAAATTAACTTTACCTTTCTCCTCTTCAAGAAAAATACATTTATTTCATCTTATTTCCACTACCTTATTGCTTAATCCTTATTTGGGCTCCCTTGAGCCTTCTCTCACTTCTTCACATTTCTCAATTCAAGCTTTATAAAAACAGACCAAGGCATAGTTTCTCTCACATCCCAGGGTTATAGCAACAAAATGAAACAGATTAGTCTGAATAGGAGCCTTACTCAACAAAGCCTACTAGGCAAATCTTGAAATGCTATGAACCATATTGAGCACATCCATAACTTACAAAAGAAAAGAAGGAAGGAAGGAAGACATGGATTATTGGGGTCTCCGTTTAGCAGTTCAGAAACCAGAGGGTTCAGAATTTCTCTCTACACTTCAATCCTATCCATTCATTCTTATCACTCTAAACTTCAATCATTCCTTCCCCCTCACTCTACTGCCCAGTTAATTTCAAAAGGCTTTGGCTACCACTTCCTAAAAGGTACTTCTTTTGATCTGACAAAAAGGGAGTCTGCATATCATCTAAATAATGTCTGCTACTACTTAGTGACCCCTTCACCATCTCCTATCAAAGTTGACCTTTAAAGGCAATACATCTAGACACCTAGTTAAGGATCAATCTTTTAGGGAAAATTGCTTTTCTTAAAAGTTACTCTAGTCAGAGAATCATGATTCCCATCTAGAAGAAGCTTATAAGGCCATCGAAGCAAACCCTTTCATTTTACAGATTAAAAAAAAAATGAAAATCAGAGGGATTGTGACTTATCTAACTTCAAATTTTGACTCTAAATATCAACCCCATCTCCTCCCCCTCACAGTATTATTAAAGGCTTTCTGATGAGTCCTAGGCCACTCATTTTGGTGCAGGTATGGGAGAGATTGATTCAGACATGTGTTTTCATTTATATGAAGAAATCTCTGAGGATAAACTCCCCCCACCAGCACAGATCAGAGACAAAGATCAACTTTCAGAGTTGTCTGGGTCACTTCCCAGAATGATTTGCCCATGGTCACAGAATCATGAATTGACCACAGGCCTGGAACCCAAGTATTTCTGACTTGTATTCATGACTTCTAGGCAACCTCTCAGATCACCCATAGTATTTATTTGTTTGGGTAATTTTCCCCATTTCTTTTACTTTTCAGAGTAACTCACATATGATATGGCATAAATAAAGGGTGAAAATTCAAACCTATATTTCCTCAAGCATACAAAAACTTGGGGGCAGCTGGGCTGGCTCTGTGGTTTGAGAACTAGGCCTAGACACAGAAGGTTTGGGTTTAAATTTGGCCTCAGACACTTCCTAGCTGTATGACCCTGGATAAGTCACTTAACCACCATTGCCTAGCCTTTACCACTCTTCTGCCTTACATAGTATTGATTCTAAGACAGAAGGTAAGGGTTTTTTTTTTTTTTTAAAGAATACAAAAACTCTGTACGGAAATTTCCCAAAATAATCTTGACACAGTGTATTTTTGGCCTTAAAATATATTGAATCTATCTAAAAATATTTAACTTCATGGTCAAGATCATCAGATTCTTAGGGGATTGAGGGCACATTAGTGAGATGTATAGTTAGCACACAAGCAAAGGTATTTGTGAAGGTGGATCTGTAAAAAAAATAAAACCACAGAGGTCAGGATGCTGATCTTTCTCTCTTTAACTTTGCCTATCTTTGGTTAAAGGGAGTAGGAGCATATAGGAATGTGCAAAGGGGAGAAAGAAATCCAAGAGTTGTGAGGGACAATTTGGCATGCCTCTTATTGCGTGTGGGCAGAGATGCTGAACTGAGTCTTACCCTGAAAGGTAGCATTCTCAGAAAACTTTGTGTGTTTAGGGGAGTTAAGAGCTGAGAACCGGTTGCAAGAAGGCAAGCCCTAGCCTGAAACCAGAATCTTTAGATTAGAAAGACACCTTTGCTTAGTTAGGATCAGGGGAAGCCCCTTCTGGATGGCTGAGTAGAAAAGATATTCTGTTACAGAAAGAGCCCTTGTTCTCACTAAGACCAATAGCATTTAGGAAAAGACTCCAGGCTTTGACTTCAGTTAGCATGGGCAAAAGGCAAAGAGGTAGAAAATGAAAGGAATCCATTATCAAGGAAAGAACAGCAGGATAAGCAGCCATCTCAGAGAAAGGAAAGGACTAGCATACTCCTGACCAATGATCACTTGCAGAGAAACTCAGAACCTGCCATATTATTATAAACAGCTCCCTTATTAACTTATATTAGACTGAAATTGAGTAAGAGGAAAATGGAAATTGACACATGGTTGATCCCATTCTGAAGAGTCCTAATCAATAAATATTTATTAATCAGTCACTGGGCTAAAAGTTGGGACCACAAAAATAAATCCATGCCCTCAAAGACCTAACATTCTAAAAGGAGAGGCAACATGTACATATATAAGTAAAAACAAAATACAAATAAAAACACAAAATCTCTCTTTTATCTAAAACAGGAAGCATCACAGTTGGTCCCTTTACAATCACTAACCCATCACTTCCACAAGTTCCCAAAAAAACACAAATCGTATGATTATCATTTTCCACAGATTCCTATTATTTCATATAATACTCATAAGTCATCACCATATCATAATCAATACTGTTAGAAGTACTAATATTCAGGATTGTAGTCCTGGAACTTTTGAGATCATCTGGTCAACCTCCTCATTTTTACCAAGGAATTACAAATTCAACAAACTAAACTAAATTCCTGTTATGGGCAAAGCCCTGGGCTAGGCACAAGGGACAAAAAGTTGAAAATGAAATTGCCTTAACTCTAAGGTGCTTACATTTCACTAAAGAAATAATAGTATACAAGTAATGTAAATATAAAATGACCCAAGAGAATGAGAAAGCTAGTAACTGGATGATGAAGTCAACCAAAGATTCTCCAGGATAGAGGTGAGGAGGAAGTGCAATCTGGAAATGGGACCAATTATATGAAGGCAGAGAGGCTGAAGATGTAATGCTTTACTGCAGGAGGGTGTGGGACAGGGAGGGGAGGATGAGATGCCTCTTAATTATGGTCTCAAAAATATAGGCTATTCAAAGAGTTCTGTGTTAAATTCTAACTAAATTAAATCAATTTTAAGATAAGTTCTTACAGAAAAAGACAAAAAAAATCTATTCAGTTATAGGCAGAATAATGATTTGAGATCCAGAAGCAATATCAAATACCCTTTGGAGATACAGAGGTGAGAGAAAATTCACCACTATGTGAGCATGACCATCCTCTTAGACACTCTCACTAACAATGGGGGGAGAAGAGAGAACAAATAACAAAAACTACTAAATTGACTGAATTTTCTTTCTTTTTTGGAACTTTAGCCAAACCTGATTTATCTGAGCTCTAGAGAAACACATTGAAGAAAGTGGATAGACTGGAGCTGTGTGGGGGAAGAGAAACAGTTAAAGCTGCAGGGCAGACTCTGTTTTGACTACTTACAGAGATGCAGATAAGGCATTTTAAAGAATGTTCAAAGACTATTATCAGTTGGAGTCATTATTTCAAAATATCTATGGACAGAAGAAAAATCTACTAAGCCACTGTTTCATATCATGCAAATATTTAAGACAAGCACAGTTTGGGCTATTTGAAAATTTAAGAAAACCCAAAAGATGAGGTTAGCTTTCTCTAAGTAGCAGCATATTGTTTTACCAGAAAAAATAAAGTTGGAACTAAAAAAAAAAATAATTAAAGTTCTGCAATCAAAGTATCCACCCTTTCTCCCAATAATCTCAACTTCTCCTGGAACATACCTTTCAAGATAATCAAAATATTATTTTTTAAAAGAAATATACCAAATATTCTCCAGTCTTAAAAGCCCATAAAAGTGATTTAAATTTTTTCTATAAAATGCCTATGATCATTTGCAATAAAATATAATTTCCTTTGATCACAACACAAGGAACTCAAACACCTTAAAGAAAAGAGTCCACTAAAATCTATAGTTGGCTATATCTGACCAACCAGTCTTTTGTTGGTCCATTTTTCTCAAACTGAGAAGTGAGTTAAAAAGTAGAATAACTGAATTAATATGCTTTAGTTTATCATCATATGCCCATCCTTGCAAGGGGGGAAAATACTGGCACTGTAAATCATTTCTCATATTTTCCCTGCCTAATTAAACAAACTACTTTTTAGCTAAAAAATTAGTCTGCCCATTATTATTTTATACATATGATACATAATTTATGTTTACATATGAAATATATATAACTGGGCTTGTAGAGCACATTTATATCATTTGGGATGCCTTTTTGGGTGGTTCAGCATACTTTAAAATTCACTATTTTTAGTACCAACTTGTGATTTCATCAGCTTAAGGAACTCCCCTTAAGAAAACTCCCTCTAACAATGTAAATTTACAACTGACCAGCAACTTAAAGTACTGAAGAGATACCTAGAGGCACTGAAAGTTTAAGCAATTTGCCTGGTGTCTGAGCCATTTATATATGCCCTAGAGCAGGGGTCCCCAAACATTTTATACAGGGGATCAGTTCACTGTCCCTCAGACTGTTGGAGGGCAGAACTATAACAAACACTATGTACAAATCTGTGTAGCGCTGGCTGTGATGGGCCTGTCAGTATACGGGGCAGCAGTATACAGAGTCCGGAATCCCTTCCCCCAGATCGCCGCTCACCAGGCTGATGTCTTCCATTGTGCAGCCACACAATCTTTTGCATGGCGCCTCGTTCTCATTCAGTTACTTTCAGAACAAGGCAACGTGCAAAGGAAGTAGTCGCCGGAAGTAGTCCTGTAAGTGAGCGACACTGAGCTTTGCAGCACTGCCACATCCAGTGCTCCTCTTACTGACCACCAAGGAAAGTGGTGCCCCTTCTGGAAGTGTGGTGGGGGCCAGATAAATGGCCTCAGGGGGTGCATGTGACCTGTGGGCCATAGTTTGGGGACCCCTGATCTATACCTTACTAAGTTATGAGGCTCAAATGGATACCATAAAAAACACATCACAAACCTTTAAAAGGTGATATAAATAACAGCTATTATCATTAATTCAAGTTTCACTAATACTCACTTTTTGATGATTCTGGTAATACAAAGTTAAACTCTAATCAAAATAGTTTGGGTTGTTGTTTTAATTGCATTATTTTGTTTTTGCCAAACAAATGGATAGTTTTAATTAGGGAAAAAGTATACCTAAAAGAGCAGATTTTTCTAACACAGAAATAGTTAGATTTCCAAGAAAAATAGCCATTTTTATAAAAAGCAATGTCAGTACTATGTAAGTATGGTTTTCTTCTACTTTACATCATAGTATACCTAGAGCCATATGAAGCCCCAAAGATTTACTTCCCATTTTACAAATGAGGAAATTGAGGCCAAGTGAGATCACACAGCTGACAAAAGTAGAACGCAAGATTCAAACACAAGTCTTCCTGACTCAAATTTCATGGATGTTTAGGTTCCTGCATTGCCATATATAGTGACTCATTCTTACCTATTCATTAAAATAGGACCTCTATCAAGCAACACTTGGTTAATCCAACTTCAATTACCCTATATATTCACAAGTAACAAAACTTAATTTCTTTTTAAAATATTCTATACCATATTCAAGATGTGTTCATTTAGATTGCATCATTAGCCAGTGTGTAATGACTACTGATATAGAGTCTTCAGTTAGGTCATGTAGGCACATTCAAAGGAGTATGAGACATGATGCTTATATTGAAGTGGCTTCTAATACACTTAGGGAAACAGAAAAGTATGGGGAAATGTGCTGACCGATGTAACCTACCCAAAATGTATCTGTTACTCGAAGTCAGCAGTTCTCAACCTCTCAATTTGTAGCAATGAGAATACATAATGCATATCAGGTATTTACATTCTGAATCATACATAACTGTAGCAAAATTACAGTTTTGAAGTAGCCACCAAAATAAGTTTTTGGTTTGGGGTCACCGCAACATGAGGAACTGTATTGCGGGGTCACGGCATTAGAAAGGTTGAGAACCACTGCTCTAAGTGCTTCGTAATACATATAATGGCTGGTATAGGACTTTGGAGAAAAATATTACTGATAGACAACAATCAAGGAAAGAGGTAGGGGAAAAGCTCCATAAAGAAAGGGATCCTTTTTTGTCTAAATTTATGTCTCTCCCAGTGTCTAGGCTTTTAATAAATGTTTGTCAAGATGAACTAAAGAATAAGATAACCAAGGGAGAAGAGAGAAAGCATTGCAAACAGGAGTACAGTGTAAGTCAAAGGGCTGTAAAAGTGGCGAGGAATACAGTGTGTCCAAGCAACTGTAAGATCAGCCTGGCTAGAAACGATTTTGAGTTTATGAATAACAGAAGTCAGCAATGGAGAGCTAGACAGGGATCAAACTGTGTGGGGTTTTCATTATCAGGTTAACTTGGATTTTATCCTCTGAGGAATAAAAAGAATTGGTAGGACTTGATGACTGAATGAGAGAGAAAATACAGGAAGAAGAAACAAGGATAAAACCCCTAAGGCACTAAGCATCAGTGATGAATGATTAGGAAAAGAAAGTCGATATAACAGACAATAAGTACTTATTAAATATGTTCTATGTGCTGGGCACTATTCTGATTGCTAATGACATACACACCAGACAAAAGATAGTTCCTACCTCAAGAAGCTCATAATCTAAGAGGTTCTAGAAGGAAGGGTTGGTAAATAATTATCAAATGTTGAAATAAAATGCAAACAACCATTGGGGGGGATTAGATTTGGCAAGAAATCACTAGAGACCTTGAAACACGAATTTCAGTGGTGTGCTATGGAAAAGAAAACAAGTTAGAAAAGGTTAAAGGAATATGTGACGAGTCAATGAAAGTGAGTAGACTACTTTCCCTCCCAAAAAAAGGATGCTGATAAGCAAAAAAGGATGGGAATTCAAGGGGCAGCAGACTTGAAGATCTTCTCAAAAATTAGAACAAATTAATGAGGTTTCATCATAATCATCATAGCTTCCAACACAGATAAAATAAAATGATAATTTTCTCTCTAAGGTAAGAATGAATGATTGTTTTCCCCAACCCCCTAACAAAACACAAGACATACACACAATCTGGTGGCTCCCAGTTCTGCTTGATAGTTACACTAGTTTATAAGCTAATATTTGTTACTTAGTCATTCACTCACTAATAAGTACTAAGACCTCCAATTATCTTTAGTCTAAAACCTATTTAAAATTAACAAGTAGCCCTCATTCTTGTAATATCCTCCAGAGAAAGCCTTATTTTAAGAATTGTGCATAAAGTCTGGAGACACATTTAAGGGAAATCTACAATCATTCACCAGGGAGCTAGGTGGTGAACTGGATAGAATCTATGCCAGACCTGATGTCAGAAAGACTCATCTTCCCAAGTTAAATCTAGACCTTTCTTAGAACATTCTGTCTGTATTTCTCCCTTGCCCCATTACACTCTTGTATGTACACATGTGTGTACACATTAATGTGAGCCTACATAATGCCCCTTTTAAAAAAATCTACAGTTCCTCAGCACCTAATACAGCACCTCAGGTCTACTAGGGATTTAATAAATGTTTATATACTAGAACAAACATAACACCATCAGCATACAAAGACTTAAAACTATGGGATCAAGGTGAAAAAAATAATGAAGGCACACATTTGTCTTGGGAAATTTTTGGTTGGAAACTTTTCAAAATGTAGCCTGCTTGTAAAGTGTTCCTATAGAGACAACCTCCAAGTGCAGAACAGACTCTGCAAAGGAATTTCTCATTCTCTTCATGATTCATCTAATACTATGTACTCATATTTCCTGCACAGCAATTGTAATCACTTTTGTCACCATTCCCCTTCTACTATCCATACATATATTGACACTTTAGGCCTCAACATTATTTCATGCTGCTTCACCTTGAAGACCATGAATTCTGAGATGACTGAAAAGTATTTGACAGTGTCTTGTCCCCCTACTTCTCCCACTCCCTTCTCTCTGAGCCTTCTCCTCATCTTCAGAGTAGCCTCATCTTCTCTATCTCCTATTTCTTCAACTCCTGTTTGACTTCATTTGCTTCATTATTCAGTCTGGTCCAAAAAAATCATTTATTTCAATAATGCTCTCACTGCCATCCTTGAATTCTTCATCCCCAGGAACTCAGTAGAAAACTGGCCATCTAATAAAAATTTAAAAAATAAAAAATACTATTTGCTATGTGGGATGGTTCCTTGAGAGAGGGGGGAAAAGGGGATGAGGGGAAATTATGATAGTATTTTTTAAATACATCAATACGAAGGAAGGAAGGAAGGAAGGAAGGAAGGAAGGAAGGAAGGAAGGAAGGAAGGAAGGAAGGAAGGAAGGAAGGAAGGAAGGAAGGAAGGAAGGAAGGAAGGAAGGAAGGAAGGAAGGAAGGAAGGAAGGAAGGAAGGAAGGAAGGAAGGAAGGAAGGAAGGAAGGAAGGAAGGAAGGAAGGAAGGAAGGAAGGAAGGAAGGAAGGAAGGAAGGAAGGAAGGAAGGAAGGAAGGGAAACTTGCCATCTACTTTCTCTGTACCGGCTATAGTCAACAATAAAGTCACAAAACTTCTACAAATGCATGTACAACTGAAACTCTCACTACTGAAAAACAATCCTGTTTTACATCTTTTATCAACTCCATTTTGCCATTCCCCACAGTGGCTTTTCTAAAGGTTTTCCATTTAAACTTTTTCCATTCTCCTGAAGGATTCTCCTCTCTTCACTTCTGACTCTACTTTAAAAAAAATGAAATTGATAACTCCTTCAAACCCCTTCCCTGATGTACTCACATTTGAAACCATCTGTATTTACTCACCTTCTCCCCCTTTCCTCCTATCTTCTCACCAACATTAAAATGTTTACCTGAGTCTTTTCATTGCCAAATTTCTTGAAAAATTAGTATCCTTGACAAATGGTTATCAAATGGATTTCAGATTATTTAACAACTATATGAAAGATTGCTCCAAATCACTATGAATAGAGATGTCAAGCAAACAACTTTATAACTAACAAACTGGTAAAGATGACAAAAGGTGTCAGTTTTTAAAGGACCATGAAAAAACTAGCATATTAAGACACTGTTGATTTTGTTGATGGAGTTATGAACTATTCCAACCACTTGGAAAAACAATTGGGAAGTATAAGAAGAAAGTTTAAAACATATATATTCATTTGGCTTCCAATCTCTCTCAGGAGCATTAGATCTACATTTACTACCACTAATTGGATATTTCTCTGAATGATCAAACAGAATTTCAATATCAATAGGCCCCAAATGAACTCTTCAGCTTTCCCAAAAAACTTTTTCCTCTTCCTTTAGTTTTATATTTCCATTAATGTTTCCAATTTTCTCCTAGTCACTCAGGCAGCCAACAGTGTTATCTTTGATTCTTCCTCTACTTCTAGTCACCTAGTTTAGATCCTACTTCCAAAATTTCTCTTAATGTTGTCTCCTTTTCATTCAGAGTCATCAACCTAGTTCAGGTGCTCATTAATTCACATCTAGATTATCATCATAGGCATCTAACCTATTCTCCTGCCATCTTACAAAATAATCTTCCTAATGCCAAGCTTATTTTATTTCTTCAAAATTTTAAATGTGTTTCCAATAGCCATATAATAAAGTTTAAATGAATTAGCACGGCATTCACAGCTTAACCTGAAGTGACTTCAACAGTGTGTGGCCAGCACAAGAATCCTGGGCAGCCAGCTGGCTTCTTTCCTTACCATCTCTTCATTCAACAATCAACTCGTTGAGAACAGAGACCATTTCTTATTTATTCTTGTATCTGTATGCAGGGCCCATCACGGTACCTTGCACTTTGTAAAAGCTTAATAAATGTTTGCTGGATTTCTGGATCAATATGCATTAAATCTACCATTTGGCCAGTTCTAGTAACTGACACTTGTACTCCTTTACAATACAATGAAAACTGATGCTCTTAGTTGCTCTTGGACACAATGTCCATCCTTTCAAATACTGATATTCTCTTGATATGGCTATATGGCTGCAACTCAAAGAACTCCAGAGTCTCAGGAGAATCAAAATTACAGATTATATAAAGGAAAGATGTATGCAGGTGGCAGCATGTTACAAACAATTTGCATGATACATAACATACATGGCATCTTCATGCTTGAAAAGTGGGCGAGGCATATGGTGAAAATGAGGGATAATTAATAACTTGAATGTTGTCCTGATGAGAGAGGGAAAGAGAGAAATAACCTTTAGCATAATGAAAAGAACCTTAAAGGATAATTCAGCAAAGAATATGGATCAGAATCACAAAGAATGAGAAGGCATGAATGGGTCTTGATCCACACCAATATACTCATGGATGGATCAGTGCACAAGATGCACTGGAATGTATAATGACCCTGAAGATCCTAAAGAGCCTTCTGAATAATATATTTATTTTTACAATTATAATTCAGTATAGTTTTAGTATCAAGCATATTTATCTAATTCTTAGAAAATGTGTAATGAATTTATGAGGTAAAGTGATACTGTAACAAAAAATATTCCATTTATTCTATTTTTCAGTCTCATCAGACAACAGTATTATTGCACAAAGAATAAGTTGCAAGGAAGTCTTAAATCAATAGTACCTAGTTGGGTGAATTCCCACTGTCTCAGGATCGTCACAGAAGAAAAAAGATTAACATTTGGCACAGTAAATATGACTCATGTCAAAACCTCTCTAACCTATCTAAAATTACCACATCAGGCAAGAATGTAAAATCTATTTATTATGAAAGGCTTTTAAAGTTAGCCACATATTTACTTTAGGTGCTTCAAAGTTTAAGCAAATTTGTATCTATATCATTGGACCTTCTCTAAATATTATCTCATTTAATCCTCACAACAGCTCTGGGGGAGGTAGGTGCCATTATTATTCTCATTTTATATTTCAAGAAATAGAGGCAGTGGGCAGCTGGGTAGCTCAGTGGATTGAGAGTCAGGCCTAGAGACAAGAGGTCCTAGGTTCAAATCTGGCCTCAGACACTTCCCAGCTGTGTGACCCTGGGCAAGTCACTTAACCCTCATTGTCTAGCCCTTACCACTCTTCTGCCTTGGAACCAATACACAGTATTGACTCCAAGACATAAGGTAAGGGTTAAAAAAAATAGAGGCAGATAGAGTCATAAGAGTTATAGAGTCCTGGGCTAATAAGTGTTTAACAACTGACACTTGGGGGGAAAAAAAAGTACTGCAACACATACTTTTAAGTTCATTACTTCATTACTTTCTTTCATCTAGACAATCAAATCCTAGTTAATAGTTTTCCAATTTCTGAATTTTAATTGCTCATGATGAAGTATGATGGTTCAAACTGAATATCTGCCTTTTGCACATTTCTTGATTATGTGAATGATATCTTAAGGAAGAGAATGTCTTAAAAAAGAAGAATTGGCTAAATGGAAGAAGAAGAATACAAATTCCCTGAGGAAAAGAACTGGATGATATCTAAAAAATAAAATTTAGGGGTGAGGAGGAATGCATTGAGAGGAGGAAGAGGAAAAATAGAATCGAGTAAGTAATAAATAATAATAAAAATATAAAACTATACAATAGTATAGCAAAGAGTTTTTACAGTGGAGGGGGAAGTGGAGAGGGGAGCACATGAACCTTAGTGGTGCAAAGGAGTGAGGGAGAGAATTCAAGACTCAAAATTCATTTTTACAATGTTGGAAACTATTTTTACATGAAATTACCAAAAAATTTAATCTAATATGACAATCTCTTAACACCCTTGCACTTCAAACATTCTATGCACTAATGCCTCTTCTAGCTCCCTCAGTAGTAGTAATATGTGGCACTTTAACATAGGCAGCAGCTTGTGTGCTAGCTAATCTCGAAAACAATTTTTGTGAAAAAGAATATATAAAGCACAAGAGTTTTGTCGTCTTTGCAGTACTGCCTTGTTCTTTATAGGAAAAAAACTGATTTAAATAATGTTTTTTTGCATGTTCATCAAGCAATACAAAGCATCATTCAAAAGAAATAATACTGGAAAACCCTTTTTTAAAAGAATAATTTAAATAGATGCCAGGAAATAGTACATATTTCTCCTGTGTTTTAGGACACTCAATTCTCACCTTCATCTCAGGACAGCATGCCAGTACCAACCAATATCTAGGCATTGCTAGGCAACACTATTCTTTCTTTCAGAAGATATACTCCAGAAAAGAAGTTAAGACAGATGCTGTTACAAAAATGGGAGGTGGAATCAAAGTTAGGGAGGTAAGAAGAAGCATACATTAATAGCAAAGAAGAAACATACCAAGGAAGCAAAATGCTCTAAGCATTTCTATCAAAGGAAATGTGGATTCTGAAGAGTTAAAATTCGCAAGGAAACAAGAAAAAAGGGGGGGGGGGTTCTATTGACAAAAAAGATATAGCTGACTAAAAGGGAGAAGAGAAAAAATATAAATGCAACCAATTAAAAATCAGTTGCTGTTCCTAAGGTTCTGTGAATACATATTTTCATGAGAAGTCTTCCTGGAGCATTGAAAGTGAGAATAAAAGAACAATCCATGTCTTATTAATAACTCAACTTCACACTGAAATCAAAATTCAACAGTGCATGGCTTGCAAATTCTTCATAATGTACACAAAATGTTTAAGTCAGCATTTTGCATGTAAAATTTTAGATTTAAATTGATTATGTTTTGTGGGTTGGGGAATTTCTAATTTGAAGCATTTGTATATCGAGTTATTTTTTCCCAAGTTCTTATGCTAAGGATTAAACCTAACTACTTAGTTGAATCTTGAATTATATTTCCATTATCCCTCCAAAAGTAAATTCTGTATATAGCTTTTCTTCTCTCTCTCTCTCTCTCTCTCTCTCTCTCTCTCTCTCTCTCTCTCTCTCTCTCTCTCTCTCTCTCTCTCTCTCTCTCTCTCAACAAATATCATGAATGAAATCAGTCCTTGGACTAAGAGCCATGAATATAAATACAACATTTTAAACACACACTGAATTGAAATCAATGACCTTAAAAATAACACCTTAAGAATTTTGTATTAGTTTCCTTCCTCGGTGGCACAGTTTTAAAATATAACTTAAATGTTCAAAGAAAGAGAAAAAGAACCCAGAGGTATAAAATTATTTGTAGCAGTTCTTCCTGTGATGTGAAAGTACTAAAATTAAGGAGCTGCCCAAAAATTATATAATAGCTCAACAAATTATGTTATATGAATGCAATAAAACATTATTGCTTCACAAGAAAAGATAAAAGTATCAGAGAAACATAGGAAGACTTATACCAATATACAGAATGTAGTAGAGAACTCAGAAAATAATTTAAACAAAAGCAACAACACTGTAAAGGCAAACAACTTTAAAAGACTTAAGAATGCAAGAGTTATGCAATGACTAAACATGATTCCAAAGGACCAATGACAAAGCATGCTTCTCAACTCCTGACAGAGAGATGATGAACTCAAGATGTAAAATAAAGCATACTTGGCAGAAGGAGGTGTGGGGCATGTACAAGACAAGTATGTTCTGTTTCAGTGTACATATTTTTCTTTTTTCCTTTTTCAGTTTGGGGAGGGGATGTAGGAAGGAACACAAGAAAATGCTTCTTTATATAAAATAAAGTATATATATTTATATCAATATGCATACATCTGCAGAGAGAGAGAGAATTTCATCTTCACAAATCACAACATAACAAGGTTGCACACTCAGTTTATAGCCTGGAAGATCTACTTATAATAGCCACATGGTTTGTCACTGTATTCTCCCTAAAATTTATGCCTGCTAACAGGCAAATTTCAGTCAGTCAGTAAATACTAAGTAAGTTGAGTCAATTGGCATATACTGGGCATCCACTGCATACTCAACACTGTATGAAACATAAGAGATGACGTTATTTCCACTGGCCTCTGTGTACCACTCTAAGGAATCCTATGGTACCTTTCTGGCACCCTGACAAAGTGCCACATCCTTTTTCCAGATCTAATTTGATGGATCTATGTATGACATGCTACCTGCTCACAAGCAAACAACAAACATTTATTAGGTGCTTGCCAGTGCCTGGCATATAGTAGGTGCTAATTAAATGTAGTTGATTGCTTATTATATGCTAAACACTGTGTTAAGCAAAAACAATATAAGCAATAGAATAGATGTATCAGCTCTCAATGAGAGAGGAGGAAGAAAGTACATAAAACAGAAGCTAAAAAGTTGGTAAAAAGAGAAGGAGCCCACATGGTGGCATGGAAGTTAAGTCTAGGGAATCAAGGATGGCTTCCTGGAGTTTTCCCCAAAATGGAGGCTCACCAGCAGTAAGAACATCTCAACTATATAAAGGGTCTGCAAGAACAGAGGCAGGATGTATTTATCAGGAGAAATACTGATCCTTGATCCAAAATGAAAGTTCTAGGAAAAACTCACCAAGAGAAGGAGCCCATAGGACCACATTCAAAAAGAAATTGAGGCAGAATGCTCTTGTAGAGTTTAATATGAAAAACACGTGAGTAGTTGAAATAGTAGACAGATTATCAGACTTGGAGTCAGGAAGACAAGTTTAAATTGTGCTTCGGATACTTAATAATTATGCTACCCTAGAAAACACATGTCCTTTCAGTCTCAGTTTCCTCATAGGGTTATTGTGAGGATGAAAGAGTTAACAGTGGCAAAGTGTTTTGCAAGTCTTGAAGTGCAACATAAATGCTAACTATTAAAACTAAAATGAAATCATTCGAGAAAAATGAGTCATAAGAGTGCAAACAGAAAGAGTTGGGGAAGATTTCATGCACCTTGTGAGATGGGCTTTAAAGGATGGGTAGGAATTCAATAAAGTAGGAGAAAAGATAACTGCTTCAAAATACACCCACATGTACATGCATGCACACACAGGATTAAGGCATCTGATGTGAGGATGTGCATTTATCTCAATCTAAGGATATTTTTACTAATTGAGGGTGAGCCATTAAGTCAAATATTACTCTACTGCGCTATCTAGGGAAGAACTGTCACTATCAAGACCAAATGAAAGAGAAGTTTGCTAGTGAGATTGTGCACAGAAGTTTGAATCACAGGAAAGGACTCAGGGATTAAGTGCCACAGGTAGAAAGGGTTTTTAAAAAAATGATGTGAGAGGCCAGTCCAAACCAAGGCCAGACTTCAGCTTAATTTTGCTACAAGGCAACAGCATGGGTAAGTGGGGAAAAGTGCTGGATTTGGATCAGAAAAGCTGTCTTCAATTCCTGATTCAATGTACTATAGGATCCCAAACAGTCATAACCTCTGTGGATCTATGTTTCCCTGAATGTTAAGTGAAAAAACTAGAGTAGTTTTCCTCTAAAGTCCTAAATCTGGGGTAGAGGGGATATGACTGAGGAGAGACTCTAAATGAACACTCTAATGCAAATACAAACAACATAGAAATGGGTTCGAATCAAGGACACATGTGATACCCAGTGGAATCGTGTGTCAGCTATGGGAGGGTAGGGGAGGGAGGAAGAGAAAATGATCTTTGTTTCCAATGAATAATGTTTGGAAATGGCCAAATAAATTAATGTTAAAAAAAAAAAAAGTCCTAAATGTTCTAGATCTATGACCCTATAATTGTCAGAAAGAACATCTGGACCTGAGCAAGGATATAATCCTTTCTTAAGGCAAAGGCTAGGTTGTCATCAGGTACCTAATTTTCAAGTTATATTTTTTAAAAAAACCTAAAAGAATGGAACAAGATCACAAAATTTTAATATTTTATTTTTTCCTCAAATACATGAAAACACACTATTTAACCTTCATTTTTTAAAAATTTGAGCCAAAATCTCCCCCTCCTTCCTTCTTATCCCTCCTCCTCCCACATGTGAGGAATGTTATCCATCTCACTCTGTCTCTTAAAAAGCAGAATTTTTATGTTAGAGGGAGTTAATCTCACTGTCTCTTTAAGAGGCAGTACCTGACATCTTTCCCTCTGTCTCTTTAAGAGACCAACTCAAAGGAAAGAGGCAGTTAAGAATCAGGGGTCTTTCTCTCTGACTTCCTAGGGAGCAGGGGTTCTGTGTCATTCTCTCTCAGTCAAGAAGATCTGGCATTTAACTGTTCAGAGTTTAATTTTAGCTACTGATTTGAGAAGGAGTCTGTCTCCTTCTCCTTAAATATACTTTAAGGAGATTGCTTGAGGATTAATGCTTATTGATTTAGCTTAGGTAAAATAGATAGCAAATTATAATCTTAGTTAGACAGAGTAGATAAATTAGGCCTGCTTTGCCAGGCAAGAAGATCCTGCCCAAGAAGGTAGTTAGATTTAGGGTTTTTTAGAACTTTAAGTATATGGTTTGGATTTTAGACATAGTATAAGATTTAAGAGCTATAATCTCACTTTCCTACCTCCTATTTCCTATCCCAACTTCTCCTTAGAATAAATTAAGTGTTGTTGTTTTACCAAACTCCTACCCAAATTTTTTAACCCTTCACGCACATGCTGTATATATTTTTTTAAATCCTTACTTTCTGTCTTAGAATTTAAGTATTGATCCCAAGGCAGAATTGTTTAAGAGAAAGAGACAAGAGGGAAACATCTAAATATTTTAAGTTTATTGATGGGAATGGGAGAGGAAGGAGAATAACAAAGGAGAAGGAAAAGTTCTTAATCTTATCCCCAAACCTAAATTCCCTTAATACTATCCTAATGAATAATTTATCTAGGCTAAATAAATTAAGTTTCCCCCAAACAGAACCTCACAACACAACATCCAGTAAATGAGCCAAGATCCCAAAAGCAAAGTCCAAAGTAGGTCCAGTAGAGAAGTTCTTATTTGATCTTCCTCCTAGCTGCCAGCAGCCAGTTCAAAAAGCTTTTCTCCTTTTAAGCTGATATCTCAAAAAGGGCCAGAAATCTTGTATAAAGCTGGAAATCTCAGCTAACTCCCAAAGCTTCCCCCAGAAGTCTGATTTCAGTTGGGACCACACACCCTTAGAATCTTGACCCAGGCTCTCAAGTGATTCTGTGTCACATGCTCCCTGTCAATCATTTTGCAAAGTCATTTTGCAACAAGAAGTCTTTGCTTACTACATGGTTAAGGGACTTGTGTGGGGTCACACAGCTAGGAAGTGTCTGAGGCTATATTTGAACCCAGGACCCTCCAGTCTCTAGGCCTGGCTCAACCCTAATCTGTAAACATCATATTGTTTAGGAAGAAAAAAAAAAGAAACAAAAACTATTGTAGATTCATCATAATTTCAGTAGTATCCTAAACAAGAAAAATATTAATTCTGTAGTCTGTTTTAGGCACAAATCTGCCAGAAACAATTTTTAAATAAGTTTTTATTGATGTATTTTTATATCATCATAGTTTGCCTATTGCTCCTTCTGTTCCTCCCAGAGAACATTCCCATAGAACAAAGTTTTTTAAATTCAAGATTGAACAATATGAAAATGTTTTCCATGATAATACATGTATAACCCAGATTGAATTACTTTACAGTTCAAAGAAGGAAGAAAGGAAGACAATTTGGATTATATAGTTTCAGAAAACTTAGGTAGAAATGTATTACATGCAATTGGCAAAAAATAACTAATTAATTGAAAAATTAATTTGGGGGAAGCAACGGGGGGGGGGGGACAAAAGAGGGGGAAAAATCAGTACAGCATGAAAAAAAGTCTGAAAAAATATATGCAATAAACACTTTTTGATCACCTTGCTCCACAAAGGAATGGGTCAAGTCTATCTTCTTATATATCTTCTTCTAAGTCATGCTTGTTCTTTATACTTTTGCAACATATGCATTTGATTTTCTTTGTGGTTTTTTCAATTTACTTTGTTAAAGTCACTGTTGATATTGTTCTCTTAGCTCTGCTTTACTTCATTCAATCCACAAATTCATATGGAACTTTCCATGCTTTTCTGTGTTTACTGCATGTGTTTTTTCTTACAGCACAGTAAAATTCCACTACATTCATCTACCACATCAATTTTGGCTCATCTAGTTTGTTTCCAATTCTTTGCTATCACAAAAAGAGCCAAATCACTTAAATTAGTGGAAGGTGTTAACTCACAAGTCCCCTACTCTGATAAAATTACAGGTAAGGACCAAATATAACAAAAATGATAAATAAATTACATTTTCAAACCAGTAGAGTCTACTGGAATTTCCACAAGTACTTTAAGTATAATTTATTATACTTAAAGTATTTATTCAAGCAGCACTATGTAATATATCATCTATACTTCATGCTATGTAGCAAGTTGAAGAAAAACATTCCAATTTATTATTAAAGGACCCAAGTTAAAGGAAATACTGGTTTAATGGTATGTAAAAGCAAATAGTTCAAGTGATCCTAAAAGCTGAGTAATTTGGTCAGTCTGCTAGTTCATTATTATATTAAATATCCATGTTATACACAGCTTTGCTCGAAAAAATCTTTTTAACCTAGAAAGTAGCCTCTAAAGCCCCTTAAGAGCATTGACATCCTCATCTCAAAAGTCTTTGTCAAAATATTATTTTAGTCACCTAATATGAAACTTTCAAGTAAGGATTTAAGCAGAAATGAATAACTTCTAATAATCTCTTGTCTTCACTTCCACTATTTTCTATCCAAATATATATATACATATGTATGTATATATATATATATATATATTTTTTTTTTTTGGTGAGCTCCTGATATTTTCCAGCCTCAGCTAAATCTCTTAAATATCAATAGCTTTTCCACAAACACAATTATTCTTATTTGTAGCACATTTTAAAAGTTTAAAAAACTTGTTCTAAATTGGGCCCTACAGATATTGACAGCTGCGTTTTGCCTTCCTGTCTTCTCAACAGAGATAAGCAAAAAAAAAAAAAGGTCTGCACAGCTTCCCTCAGCCTTTGGCTCAAGTATTTGACAAAGACACATCTGTGATGGCTTCACTAAAATTGGTTTAAGTGGCAATGGGAGAGAAAGTTGATAAGAACAACTTTAGACAAAGGATCTCATTACATATAGGAAGAATAAGTGAAAGACCGCATTTCCATGTAGGGGGATTCAAATTATGTTATAGGAAGGTCCCTTTATCACCAGAAATATCAGGCCCCTATGATAAACTGTGTAGGTGACAACAGTAATTGAAGGAAAATGAGTCATTACAAGATGGTGGGGAAATTTACCTTTAATCTTTTGTTTATGGAATCTTCTCATGATTAGAGCTTCTTTTCTTATAAAAGCCCAAGTTAAAACCACTTCAAAAACAAACAGTCTGATTAAATGAGTTTTATACATTGAAAGTTCCAGCCCTTTAAGGTTTGCAAAGCACTAAACAACTGACATCTCAGCTCATGCTCACAAGATGTTACTAATATCCCCATTTTTAAAATGCGGAAAACTTGAGAGAGGTGAAATCACTTGCCCTGAGTGGCACAGCCAATACGTGTCTGAGTTAGGATATGAATTCTGGTCTTCTTAACTCCAAGCCCAAAGCTCTTATCACTACCCTGACTAGCTGCCTCAGAGAAGTCCTTCATAATTTCTGAGACAACTTAAATGTCAAGTTAATTCCTTCATACTTGCTTTTGATCTGAAGCCATGCAAAATTTAAACTAATAAAATGTTTTGTATCCTTACATATTTTTTGATCATCAGTGGCCCAGGGCAAGTCATTTAATCTCTATCCTTCTGCTTCCTCTTCTGTAAATTAGGGGTAATAACAGCACCTGCCTCTCAGGGTTGTTATGAGGATAAAATGTGATAATATTGATAAAGTGCTTTGCAAACCTTAAAGCTCTACATAAATAGTATTAATACTATTAGCATTCAGCAGTTCTCTCTAGAGGCATATTTTCTCTGATGTCTGTTCCCAGACAGGTCAATTAATCTTTCAGTGTTTCAGGCAACTCTAATTCTCTAACATTATCAATAGCAGATCAGTTACAGATGTGATCTGGCAGTCTCCTCACCAATTAAATCACAAGACTGGACACTCTCTCCCCAGTATTGGATAGTATTCAAAATGGCCCCTGTAATAGGGTAATTACCGTGTAACACCATGAATGAATCTTGTGGTGCCTTTTTTTTTGGCTGATGCTATCTTTTTTTTATTTATAAAAAACCTTTGATGTTTCTCCATTTCACCTTTTAAAATCTCATCAGTGTAACTGATACAGTCCCTCCCTCTCCATATGTCAGAGAACTTAGAGAGGGGTATTAGGGAAATGGCCTAACTATAATTGACCCCATCTCCAAAAGAGGTAACTGATACAAGTCCCCTGCCCAATGCATTATCTGGGGTTTACTAATTGCTCCGGCCCTCTCTCCTACTACTCTCTAATCAAACAAGGGTAGAAAATACATTTGTGCTACTCTGAGGAGTTAAGACAAGTTTTGGGTCCTGGACTGGGATAGAGAGAAAAAGAAGATTGAGATTTTTGCTGGGATATTCATCCTTATAGAAAGGACTACTGGCTACTATTGATGGCACTTGAGTAGAACTCTTCCTTCCTGTGACCCGCGCTGAAACTATAAGCCATGCATAAGAAGAAATATTCCCATCCCTCCACCTGGTCTCTATGCCCAATGGATACCAGTTAATCTGTAGTCTCCTCAGGTTCTTCTGCAGCGACTACTTCTGCAGGAGTTATTGATTATATCTTAATAAACTTAAGTCTACTAGGAGTAAGTGGCTCTGCTACAACCTGACACATGCTCCTATCACTTCCCTCTGCAAAATCATGCAATAAAAACCAAGGGGTTTATGGGAAAATGGAGTTAGGAGCCCAATCCTCAAATACTCTCTCAGTGACATGTAAAGAAAAGATAGGAGCCTAATAAAAATGGTAGCAACATGGTAAATGATTACAAAACACATAAATACTACAATAAATTGTGGCTGTGTTCAAGACTTTGAGCTGCTTCCCAGACTCTGCCCCTATTCCAATAGAGCCTGGGCTGGAAAAATTGAAGGCCAAGGGACTGGAGGGTGGAGGGGTAGTTGTGCCATAACCATGGATGAAAACAGAAACAAGGCAGAGAGTTTGGGTACCCACAGCTCCTACTGCACCAGAAGATAATAGAATCTTGACCTTGAAAAGGATGACATTGCCTTACAGAATTGGGAAACAAGGGTGGTGGAGTTTATGAATTACTATTTAGTGGTGCAGTTTTCTTTGTTCTCACTATTTTGAGGACAAAATCTCCCATTAGCAAACCCAAAATTCATGTTATGTTCGAATTGTTCCCTAATATTTCAAATCACATAGAGAAAAATTCTCATCTTTTAAAAGAAGTGTTATATCAGAACATACAGTATTAAGTTGCTGCCATAATAGGGTGGGTCCCAGAACTACAATTCTAGACTTCCAGAAGTATGTCAAACTATCCCAGTTTCTTATTTAACACGAGAACCCCACCCTCCTCAAACTTCAACAGATGTTGAAGGAGAGAACCAGACCACTAACTTTCTCAAAGCAAAGGCCATTGTCACAAAATCCTATAGAGACACTAATTAGTTAGTTTAGTATTGAAAAGCTGGGCATTAGTTCATTTCCTTCTCTCTCCAACTTCTCCATTCTCATAGGGATAAACACATGTTGATTGCCTGAGGCCTGAGAAAAAATAAGGAAACGGGCCAATAAAAGTCCTAACATGCTTTAATTTTCTTATTTCATATTGGGTTTTACTAAGAATTCTTTTTTGCATGCACTTTGAGGCTATTTGGCTACAGGCAGTCCAGAGTTTCACACTGATGATTGTAACCCCTGGGGTGGTGAGGTCATGGGGAAATTCCAAGAGGGGTGGGGGGTATTATAGGAAACTTCAAACAACTATTTGGAAGTGACAGCAGCACAACTCAGCAGGATAACATCTTTCCACAACATTAACACAGATGCTTTCTCTTCTTTCTAGAAACACATTTTGTCCCCTCACCTTACCTCTTCTACTCAATGTCCCCATCACCTATCATCATTTAATTCCTTTTCTCTCCTTGGGGGCAGCAGCCTCTATACTCTGAACCAGAGAATTACTGATCCCAAACAATGGCTCTCAAACAATTTTTCTCACCACGCCCTATCATCTCTATCACTCGTTCATGGTAGAAAAGGGGGAAGAGGGGTTCATATTGTTAAAATATAACATTTTCTTTGTTCAAACCAGAAAAGAAGAAAGTTGCTAAAATGAGGTAAGTGTTGCTAGATAGTCTGTCAAACACAGAAAAGAATCATGAAAATACTTTTGTCTCTAATCTTTAAAAATAATATGCTGCCAGGCTGATATGGAAAGGGGGTAAGGTTGGGCTGGGCATCTAGAGTGCTGGTCCTGGAGTCAAGAAGTCTCATCTTCCTGAGTTTAAATTTAGCCTCAAATCACTTACTAGCTGTGTGGCCCTAGATAAGTCACTTAACCCTGATTGCCTCAGTCTTATCTGTAAAATGATCTAGAGAAGGAAATGGCAAACCACTCTGGTATCTTTGCCAAGAAAACTTCAAATGGGGTCATGAAGAGTTGAACATTGACTGAAAAACAACTGAACAACAGGAAATTAAAGAGATTAAGGTGAAGGAGTAAAAAGAAGGAAGATGTGTGTGTACATTCACACATACATAACATACACACATACATAGTTGGATTCACAATTGTGTATGGGGCAATTTAAAAATACAATTCAATTTACTAGGCCTATTCCCACTTGGGGCATAACTTAATTTACAAAACAAATTAAAATGTATTACATGGATTATTATTCTAGTGAAATACACACATATGAAGTCATATTTGAGCAAATCTAAATATACGATGAAGTGTCCTATTCTTTTAGGTAGGGAACTTTTTGCTACATGTATCAAGAAGGATAAAAAATAAAATGGGTCTTAGTGTGCACAGAGGCATCCCAAAATACCATTTTGCAGCTCCAACATCCAAATGCTTTCTCCAAACATCTGACAAGACAGTGAAAAGATAAACTCTTTTTCTGTCTCTTTGAAATACTGATCTTCAGAATTTGTCCAAACATGGGTACACAGTTCTAGGGGTTCATAATTTGAATGCTAACTAGAAGTACATCACAATTGTTCTGGGCATCCCCATGTGGTTAGTTTCAAGATCCACTCTCAACATATATATATATATAAAATAAATCTAATTTTTGCTTTAAGTAAGCATTGGATCCTCCCATTCCCCCAATTCTCAGGAATATATTATGTTAGGGGCAGCTAAATTGCAGAGTGGATAGAGAGCCAGGCTGTGTAGGAAGGGCCCCAGTAAAAACTCAGGATCAGACAGTTTCTACCTCTGTGACCCTGGGCAAATCATTTAACCCTGATTGCCTACTTTTTGCCTTTGTCCCAGAACCAAAAGTAAGTTTTTTGCAGGGGGGGGGAGGAACTCCACAATGTTAACAATTAGATATTTATGTAAAATAAATTTTTACTGCTGATCTTTTAAGTAAACATATATATATACATATATATGCTGTACAATTACATGTCTAAGCTATATAGACACAAAAATGTTAGAATAAGATGATCTAGTAATCTGAAAGCTATAAATTGTTAATTACCCAAGGTAAGTTATTGGTGACATTCTGCTATCATAATCAATTCTTTTTCTCTTCTATCTTTGTCATTTTCTTTTCTTTCTTTTTTCTCCCACAAACCCAATCTTGGAATCTAAAATTCTTAAACTGAGAAAGGAACTTAAGACATGTAAATATGTGGTCTGTCAACCCCCCCCCCCAAAAAAAATTCAGTTTGTTTGAATTATACAATTCACCTGAGTTTTTCTTTTTAGACCAAACACCCATCTAATCATTCCAACAGTTATAAAATTAACTAATGCATAAGAACTAGTAAAGTCACTGTGACTAAAATCTCCAGGTATCATCAAAATTAGAAATTGTAAAAAAAAAAATTACTTCTAACACATAGATTTCTGATATGTAACCCACTACTGAAAGTAAATAAAAATCTTGTCTTAGATCTTACCCAACCCCTTTGTTTTAAAGATAAATTATAAAGATCTAGGGATGTTAAATTACTTCCCAAGGTCAAATATCTATTTATTGGAAGGGCCAGTAAGTAGGTGTCCTTACTCTTAGTCCAAAGCTCCTTCTACTATACCAGTGGTTCTCAACCTTTCTAATGCCGTGACCCCGCAATACAGTTCCTCATGTTGCGGTGACCCCAAACCAAAAAATTATTTTGGTGGCTACTTAAAAACTGTAATTTTGCTACAGTTATGATTCGGAATATAAATACCTGATATGCATTATGTATTATCATTGCTACAAATCAAACACAGTTTAAACATAGTGATTAATCACAAAAACAATATTTAATTATATGTTGAGAAATATTAATCCAGCAGCAGGCAGCCTGAGCGCTGGGACGGGAGGTAAGTCCTGCCTGGGGAGGGGGTCTGCAGATGCTGCCTTCTTCTTCCTGTCTTCTCCCTCCAGCTCAAGCTGAGGCTTCACTTTGCTGGAGTTACTTGGCTCTGTTAACCGCTCCAAGAGTTATCCGCTCCAGGACTCGTTCTTAACCCCTCCCGAGCCACCTGCCCGGGTGCTCTCTCTGGGTCTCTGTTTGAGTCCGGTCTCCAGGCAACAGGGTAAATCCATTGCCCCTCATAGGGGGAGGGCTGCTGATAGGTAACTAATAGTACAATGTGCGGGCAGCAGGGTCCCCGTTCTTTCCGAGATCTTTCTGTAAAGTAGCGCGATTTCTCAGCGGCTAAAGCCATCGGAAATATGTGTTTTCCAATAGCTTTAGGAGACCCCTGTGTTTTGGTCGTTCAACCCCCGCCGGGGTCGCGACCCACAGGTTGAGAACCGCTGTACTATACCAAATTTCCCTTCTATGCTAACTCAGTATCCTCAGGTGTTCCCAAAATGTTTTCTAATGCATTCGAACAGATATCAGGACTAAGAAAGGTATAACTTGGATCAATGAATGAAAGGGGAAAAGATTTCTACTCAAACTAAAGAAACCCTTCCTAATAATAAACACTGAAAAGAGAATGGACTATATTTATGAGACACTGAATTCTGTAAAAGTTCAACAGAGACTAACTAGACAGATGATTGATTGCTTGTTGAGGATTTGTTGGAGGGATTCATGCTAGGTTAAGGTGTGTCTAGATAACAAGTAAAGTCCCCTTCAACTCAAAGAATCTCTGCTACCTGTCATATACTCTATTTGCCAATGAAACAGAATTATAACTGTTGGATGAGATAGAATACAAAGTATCATAGGATGAATTACAGAGTAACATTCAATAAAAAAGAATTACAAAGTATTATTGAATGAGAAAATTACAAAGTTTCATTAGATGAGACAGAATTACAAAGCATTATTGACAATAATAGAAAAACACTATTATAAGATTTGAAACATCTGTTATAGTTTCAGCATTTTAAGCACAGCCATAAATTACAGGTATCCCTTCTACATCACAACTTTCCCCAGAGAAGTTTTGATATATCACTTAATAAGGAATTAAATGGGGAGTCTAGGAGAGTTGTGGAATCCACAGATGACACACAAAAGCCAGCAAACAGAAAAAATTTAGAAACTCAGAAATGCATAAAATATATGTATATTATATAATACCAGCATATTTTAATTTTTAATGACACAAATATATACAATTTCTTTAAGTTAAAGTTTGTAAAAGAATGGGAAAGCCAATAGATGACACACAAAGACTAGATATATCGAGATATCTTTAGAAGTTTGGTAACTCAAACCTCTCTGCAACAAAGAGAAAGCCAAAAAAATCTGTATTTTCTATATCACAGGACTCTAACCCACATGATGTGGAAAGGATACTTGTAGTTGCTCAGTCACTCTGGATAAGTAACAACCTCATTAGGACTCAGTTTATCTATAAAATAAGGTGATTGTTCTACAGATTTATCACAGTCCCTTCAAGAGCCAAAAATCCCTCATCATCTCCCTAGTCAATTTCTTTATAAATGCTACCTTTAATCCATTATTTCAAAGTGGGATTTTTGGTTTTGAAAAATTCACAAAGGGGCTGGTTACTGTAAAAATGGAGACTTGAACCTAGGACTCCAACCTCCAGAAGTCCTTGCTCCACTTCCCAGGATGCTTTGTAACCTCACTGAATTCTCACCTGGGCCAAGAGCAAATTATTATTTAATGAGTCTCTGCCTGCGGCTGGGCTTTTCTTCCTGTTTCGGCTTGCAAGCAGACGCGTCTCATGATGTAGGTGAGGTTGAATGGGCCTCTCGGCCCACCTAGACACATGCTTTCTTACTTGTATTTTCTTAAACTCTTAATCTTAAATAAACCTCTAAAAATATAATACTTCTAGAGAGAACTAATTTCTACCTTACCTCAGTTTCCCCTACATTTTAATCTTAACATTACACAAATAATGGTACATGAATAGAAAACTATACAGCTATAAAGAATAACAAAAGATAATTGCAGATGGGACAGTTGGGTGACACAGTGGATACAGTGCTGACTTTGGAATCAGGAAGCTCCAAGTTCAAATTTGGCCTCAGATGTGTGAACTTGAATAGGTCACTTAGCCCTGCTTGCCTCACTTTTCTTATCTGTAAAATAAGTAGAGAAGGAAATGATAAACCACTCTTGTAGCTTTGCCCAGAAAACCCCAAATAGGATTATGAAGGGTCAGACATAACTGAAAGAACTGAAAACAAGTTACAGACAAATTTGGGAAGTTCTGGATAAACTGATGCAGAGTGAAGTGAGCAGAATCAGAAGAACAATTTATTCTATAACAACAATTTCATAAAAAGGAACAACTTAGAAAAACTTCATATTTCTGATCATCATAGAAACCAACCCATGACACCAGATCAAGTGCTACCCTTCTTGACAGAAAGATGATAGACTCAATATGCAGAATAAAAAGCATTTTTGTACATAGCCAATTTGGGGATTTATCAAGGAATTGATATCATTTTTTTTCTCTTTCTGGAAGTCAAGGGGAAAGAAAAGAGGAAAGAGAGAAAGTGAGGGAGAGAGAATAAATTGTTGCTAATTGACAAAAGATTTTCTAAAATTTTAAAGAAAATTCAAATGGGGTATCTAGGTAGCTCAGTGGATTAAGAGCTTGGTCCAAAGATGAGAGGTCCTGAGTTCAAATGTGAACTTAGACACTTACAACCTGTGTGGCCCTGGACAAGTCACTTAACCCCATTACCCAGCCTTTATCCCCTTCTTCTGCCTTGGAACAAATACATAGTATTGCTTGTAAGATGGAAGGTAAGGGTTTAAAAAAAAAAGGAAAGAAAATTCAAATAGTCATTATAGATGGTGGATGAGTAAAAAATAACTAGAGAACTCAGAGCTGAGAGATTACAAGGTCTAACAAAAAAGGGCTAATAACAATTAATTTAATTAATTTTGACTTTTGTTCTTATGTAAAAAGGATATACCCACTGTGAAAATTAATTAACTCTCCCCTGATTGTGAAGATTAAATTGTAACCCCTGCCTATTTTTAGATTTAATCATCAAAAGTGTAAACACCCTACATAAAGTTGAGTGGGAAGATCTGCCCATTTTTAGATTTAATCACCAAAGGTGTAAATATCCCATTAATACTTGAGTGGGGGAGGTCTGTGACCCATGTGTGTGATAGTGGGTGACAAATCAGAATTGTCTGACTGCCTTCTAGGCAGTCCTAAAGCAGGAATTCAACTGTGATTGGTAGATGTAGAATTAGGGGAAGACACAGGAAGTGACGCAAAAGAAAGTATCTTTAAAAGGGAGTTACCACTTCCTGAGTTCAGTTCTACTGACAGTTCTTTCTTTTTTTGGAGTGGAGGCTGGTGGAGAATCTGCTGACTGGACCCGAGATGTGGTGAGTGAAAGGCTGATTCCTTTCGTATTGGATTTTCGGAAGAGATTATCGAGACTTCCTCAGGTCCTGGGCTTTGCCAAGGCCTAAAGACTAACTATCACTGCCCAGGTTGAGCCAGGGACTGGGAGTAAATTACTTAGTGCTTAGGCTAGAGCTCTTACCCTATTCTCTCTCTGATTTTATTACTTTGCTCTTTCTATATTTTGTAAATAAACTTTAAATAAATCTCTTTGGAATTAATATAAATTCCTGGCAACCCTATTTTAAATATAACCCAGTCAAACATTTTATAAAAAAACCTTTTTCCCCTTACACCACAAAAATGTTTTCCCTCACTAAAGGTGGCATATTTAAAGCTTTTTGCTCCTAAGTTTTATTTCCAAAGTTAAAAGGGCAAAACCATAAGCATGATGGCTATATATGTAAAAAAAAAACAAACCTATATATTAATGAGGATACATATAAGATCAAACTCAACATAATTATATTCTTTTCTGGAGCACTACCTAAGTAAACAATTCCATTGTCTGAGAGTTACATAACTTAGTTGTGACCTATGAGGGAGAGGAGGAAATAGTTACACAGAAACAGAAAATTAAGTAAAAAAAATTATATTTAGGGATATCAGTTTTACCACAAAATGATACCTGAGTGCATCATTGCTGACATTTCATTATTTAGGAGAAAATGCATAAAATATTTATTCCTTGTTGTATTCTTCAACTTATCCAAAGACAAATTAATCTAGTTTCCCAGTCTATTCACTCAACTGCTTACCCAACCTGTCCATTTATTTATTTCAAGTTTATTTGTGACAAAGTCTTTCCATGTAGATGTCTTGCCTGGTCTACCTAAAAAATACAAGTCATTTGCAGACATTCTGTAAGGATCTTGTATTTACATGAGTAATTTCTACTAAATAAATCTTAGGTACCAACAGAGTATGAATTTGCCAGATATTTATTAATAACATCTAAATTAAGTTAATTTGGGAATACATACCAAAAAGATCACTTGGTATCAGTACTATTGCTTCAGTATCTTGACTAAAACCTGAAGGCTGTCTTTTAAATAAATTTTGTTATAATTATCATACAAAAGAGTGGTAGTCGATTTAAAATATAAAACATAAAATGAAATAACAAAACCAGTAATTCTTAACATTAGATACACAAAAATTTTAAGTTTTATTCCTATGATCCATTATAAATTTAAAAATTAATCCTATGTGCCTTCTTCTACACATCCTAACTATCACCAAGCCACCTATATCCATGAATAAAGCACTGGATTTTGGTGTCTGAAAAACTTAGGTTCAGATTCTTTCAACACTTATCAACTATTTGCCCCTGGACATACAAGTAACCTGCCTCAGTTTCCTCATTTGTAAAGTGGAAATCATAAAAACCCCTATTTTACAGGGTTGTGACTTGAGAATAACTGATATAAAATGTGATATGATAATAAAAACATATTTTATAAAATGTTTTATAGACAATGTGTATTTTATGAAAATGTTTTCTAGAAAATATGTAAATATATTAATGAATAAGCAAAATAAAATATAACAAATGTATATATGGAACCTTCAAGTACTATGTAAATGTGAATTACTGCTATTATAACTCCTGCAGTTCTATTTATGCTATGAAATATATCTCACACAATTCTACAGATTAAGAAGTTTTGGAGAAAGAAGCTGATTAGTACTCTGCCCCCTTAAATCTTATCAGCTGTCAAATCCTGTTTTATCCTTTTTAACATCTCAGAGTTATGTCCCCTTTTCTCCCGTTACTACAATCACCCTGATACAGGCTCCCATCATCTCACACCTGTACTATTGCAGTAGCTAGTCAATGGGTCTCCGGGCCTCAAGTTTCTCCCCATGCCAATCGGTTCTCCACTAAGCTATCAAAATTATTTCCCTAAAACACAAAGATAACTATATGACCCCACCCCTCTCCAATCATTAAACTCCAGTGACTCCCTATCATCTTCATGATTAAAAAAAAATCCATTGTTTGGCTTGTCAAGTCCTTCAAAACCCAACCCAGCCCTTTCCTATCTTTTCAAGCTTCTTACACTTTTCTCCCTTCCATATACTCTGATCTATCCAGTGACACAGGCATCCTTTCCTTGCTGTTCCTTTCACACAATGCTCTGTCTCCCGATAACACTTCATCTTCTATCTCCCAAATCCTGTTTTCACTGGCTGCCCCCAAACCTGGCATTTTCCCTCTTCTCTGTCTCTTGAACTTCTCTCCCTTCCTTTAAGTCTCAGCTCAACCCACCCTTCTGGAAGAAGCCTTTCCCAATCCTCCATAATCTTAGTGCCTTCCTTCTGAGATTATTTCCAATTCAGATCCTGTACATATCTTGTTTGTATTTAATTTCTTGCATGCTATTTCCCCTATTAGACACTGTGAGCTCCTTTAAGAGTAAGGGGTATTTTTTGTCTTTCTTTATAACCCCAGCACTGAACATATATAAGTAGGTGCTTAATTTATACAAGTTAATTTACCAATACTTGAAACAATAACTAGACCTAAACTTACCCTCACAAATTATCTGAAGTCTCTCCAGAGAAAAATAAGACTTTACCATTCAGAGCAGAAAATCTTTAACTCAAAGATTAAAGTCAAACTTGCCTAGCTTCAATTGTTCAATTAACTGAAAATAAAAACAATGTAGTATAATACAATGAATATTATGCTGAACTTAAGATTTGGCTTTGAGTCAGGTCTTTGCAACCAACTGGCTTTTGTAATTAATTTAACCTAAAATTCACTTTTATCCACCATAATAAAATAAGAAGTTTGGACTAGATGATCTCTAGAACCCCTTCCAGCTCTGAAATTTGATGATTACTTTGTGAAAAATATATTGATAAATTTTTGCATTTTCCCCTAACACCAACCAAATAAAGAACTTTAATCTTCCACCAAAGATTTTATAAAATACATTGACGCTGCCTTCTGGCTCATTTAAAATTTCAAGGATTCCAGTGCAGCATTCAGGCTGTCCATCTATTTATCTTTCATGGCATGATTATTTACTCTTTTTCTTCAAGGTCATTTTTCCTTAACAATATTATGATTTCAAAGAAACAAACAGTAATATTAATATAACCTGAGAACATAATATAATGGAATCATGTATTAACAGAGCATAAATCGGGTGGGTGGAGGGTTCTATATCAAATTCCTTAAACAAAAAGATTATCTTTTCTTTTCCTACATTTTGGCATTCTATTAACTGTAAGGTTCCTTGAAATTAAAACGACCTATAAGAATTTGGGTAAATTGCTCCCAAGTGACTTAGCAAAGCAAAAAAAAAGGAATATGAAGAGAATTAAGTTTTCAAAAAGTTAAAGTATTTATGAAAGTCAATGCTTGATTTTGTGTTAGATATTCATTTAAGATAGGTATTAAGTAGACATTCATTTAGTTTTAAGAAATTACAGTTACTGATTACAGAATGTTCCTAACTCTTCAAAGAAACTAAACAACTAAAATCCCTACCACTTGGAATTTTGAGTAAGACAAACAAAAACCAAACCAAACCAAACCTGAAAAACAAAGGTTGGTTAAGTTATTTCTGGGGGAATCAACTTGCTCTTGACTATTTAGATTTGATTTATAACCAACAGAAGGAACGAATATTTACTATTTCCTACAGGTAGCAATAGAAATAGCTTGTTTTATGAGAGGAAGTTCTATTTTACTGAGTGGCTCAAAACCAAAACAAAGGGTTCCCCAACAACCAGAAGGATTTTCCGGGCAGGCACACGAAATTCAACATTTGTCTATCATCTGCTGCTTTACTTCATACAAGTAAGAAAGTAGATTTACATAATGCTTTTGCCTAACTACAACCCAGTACTTACTAAATCCTTTGGCATGACATAAATGTGAGAGTCACAGGATTACCAATGAAAATGAGTGCTTTGTCTCAAATCAAAGTATGGTGTCCTAGTTTATCTTCCCTACTGTGATGATTTTTCATCCTTAAAAACTTGCCTGTGGATGGAAGTCATAGAACCAGAATTTTGGAGTTAGGACAGTGAACAGCATCTTAGTCAAACTCCTTCATTTGACAGACAAGGAAAGGAAGGTACACAAAGGTTGTAATTGTTCTGTATCGCTTGCTTTTTTTTTTTTTTAATGTAGAATCAGAGCAGGTAGTCTCTCATCCAAACCTTTTATTTTACAGATGATGACAATGACACCCAGAGAGAAATTATTTACCTGCTAATGCAACACAGTAAGTCCAATGGCAAACCCAATCCTTTATTGCAGGCTTTCTAACTTCAAGTCCAGTGTTTCTCCAAAGCTTTAAAACAGTATTTTTAGATGTCAAATAAAGAGTCTGCTCACACAAACCAAATGTAAAACAAGGCAAGTTAGGGAGGCAGGGTGGATTTTACCCTTAATACTGCAATCCAGGGAACAGTAGCAAGATAGCTTGCTCTAATTTATCCTCTCTGCTTGGTTGAGAGTTAAGCATATTTCAGGTAAACTTCCATAAGCTACAGATGCGCAAAGGTCAAGCCCACATTTGCATCCTTCAATAGTACCTGCCCACAACTATTTTCAGTGGAAAATGCCTCTATGAGGGTGCCCTACTGCACACACTTGACTTTAACAAGGTGGTTTTAGAATTATTGTCATTATCAGAGTACATCAAAGATACACATGAGATTAATTAAAATCTCCTTAAGGACTCCCTCCTCTAGGAGTTGCAGAACACCCACAGCACCTGAAAAAGAAAACTAGGTGATAAGAAAGACAGCTTATCAGCCAGTAAGAGGCCATTTCCCACTATGATGCCTCCAGCACATAATTGCTAAGAGAATGCTGGTATTACATTAGCATTAGTGGAAGGCCTCATTTCCTAGCCCTTTTATTATGTGACTTTAATTTAAAAACAGAACTTCTTTCTTCTGAAGCATTAGTACACTGATGCAGAACACATAGCTTTCTGACCAAGCTGACATTGATAGACTTTGTCCAAATCTATATTAGAAAGTTTATCAAAACTGAAATTTTAAAAAATCTAGAGTTCCAACAACTACTTTAAAAAAAAGGTCAATCTTCAAGAGCAAAACCAAGTTATATCTGAAAGCTTTTGCAATCTGATTAAAGTTCCATGAAGAAAAAATAATTCATTATAATATTGTAATGATAAATCTAGTTGCTGATTTTTTTTCAACCTTATCCTATTAACAGAAGAGTTTTCCCTGTATATTTTACTATATTATCCCTTTTATTACTACTAGGCTGAGAATTGGGGTAAATACATAGGGCAGAAGAAAAGTGAACAGGAAATTATCAGAAATCTGTCATAATATGTATTTGAGAAGAAAATATTTTAGCTTTTAAAAGCAACAGAAGCCTAGTAGTTCAGAATAGGTTTCTAGTTCTAAAAATGAGCATTCAAGTATAAGAGAAAGCCCAGTATCATAGTGGACTTGAAATTGGAAGGTCTATATTTCTTTAGTACAATTCTGGTATTCTCTTAGTTCTACAACTTTGTATAAGTTGGGACATGAAATAAAAAGAGCACATAATCCATCTAAAAAGGAAATATCCACTTCTATCTAGATCACCCTAATTATGAGCTCCCTTGCTCCCCCCATAACTCCAATGTTATTGGATATAAAGAGTTTTGTAAATCCTCCTGAGTTATATCACTATTAGTTATTATAATTTTCCTTATTGTTAGCTGTCCCTATAGTTCTGCTTTAGATGGCCAATGAATGAGACAATCACAAACCTATCCCATTTCCTTGGAGTTAGTTACTTGCTAAAATAGATCAAAATTATTTCAGGATTCTTAAGCAAGGCAAATAGTCAGCAATAAGTAATTTTTAAGAGACCTTTGCTAGACAGATAAATGAAAACAAAAAACAGTTCCAATAATCCTAGAATAAGACAGTAGTGAAAGGTAGTCTACATTGAAATGTATCAATGAATAGATAATCTAAGTGTGTGAGCCCTATTCTTCTCTGAAATAGTACAGATACATGACAGGCTTTAATATGACTAGGACTACAAAATTAATCTTTAATTTTTGCTAATCTGTCAACCAAGCTCAGGAAGAAAAAGTAAAAAAGGAAGTTAAGACAATTAAATAACTTCTATTTCTTATGCTCTACTCTTGGTTTTAGCCACAGAGTGCTCTCAGAGGAGCCTAGAAAAAAAAAACACAGGGTTCCTACAGATTGGCAAAAATGACAAAAAAAATAGAAAAAAGGCAATGTCAAATAGAGGTTGAAGGAAGACAGCTTCACCAATTCATTTCTGGTAGAACTGCAAAATATTTCAACCATTTTCTGGGAACTATTTGGAATTATGCAAATAAAAGTGGTTAAAATGTTCATACCCTCTGAACCAGAGAGATATTATTGGGCTTATACCACAAAGAAGTCATTACTCCAAAATACGTACAGCAGAACTTTCTGTGATAGCTGAGAATTGGAAATAAAATAGATGCCATTCAAGTGGGAAATGACTAAACAAATTGTGGTACATATAATGGAATATTACTGTGTGCAATGTGATATGATTTATTTGTGTGATGAATTCAGAGAAGTATGTAAAGATCTATATGAATTGAGGCATAGTGAAATAAGCAGACAAGAAAACAATATACACAGAAATCACAAAAATATAAATGGAAAAAACTACATACCAAAAAAATTAAAAGTAAATGTAACAAAATTATAAAGATCAAGCAGTATTAGAGTGAAGAGATATGGCATATCCCTTTTATAAAGGCTGGAGGTGCACAGGTATTGCACATATTTTCAAACATTTCTCATGGTATTGATCTGTTACTCTGATATTTTTCCACTTAAAAAACAAACACTATTTGTAATATGGGGTGGCTCTCAAGAGGAGAGGAATACATGAGATACTATGGTGAGGAAAGAAATAGAAAACATCCATTAAACAATACCACAAGGTTGAGTGTACCCACTGGAATACACTTAATCAACCAGAATAACCATAAGAGGCCCAAATTTGTCCATTCCTATCCTTCCTTGGCACTGTTTACTTTTCTCATCAAGAGAAAGACTAATATATCAAGTATTCCTAAAATCAAGAAGGTAGGGTAGCCCCCATTTACTCCTACAACACTTATTTCAGCTATAGTCCCAATAGGAATTATACTATTTTGAATGCTGGGCAGTGTAGAAAAGAACTCACTTTAGCCTAAATAAATTTTTTTGTAATTAAGTTTATTTATTTAATTAACTTAGAATCTTTTTCCATGGTTACATGATTCATGTTCTTTCCCATTTCCCTCCCATAGCCAATGAGCAGTTCCACTGAGTTTTACATGTGTCATTGATCAATATCTATTTCCATATTATTAATACTTGCACTAGGGTGATTGCTTAGAGTCTACATCCCCAAGAATAGCCCCATCGAACCATGTGACCAAGCAGTTGTTTTTCTTTTGTGTTTCTATGCCCACAGTTCTTTCTCTAGATGTGGATAGCGTTCTTTCTTTTAAGTCCCTCAGAATTGTCCTGGGTCATTTCATTGCTGCTAGTAAAGAAGCCCATTACATTCAATTGTGCCACAGTGTTTCAGTCTCTGTGTACAATGTTCTCCTGGTTCTGTTCCTTTCACTCTGCATCAATTCCTGGAGGTCGTTCCAGTTCCCATGGAATTCTTCCAGTTCGTTCTTCCTTTGAGCACAATAGTATTCCATCACCAACACATACCACAATTTGTTCAGCCATTCCCCAATCAGAGGGCATCCCGTCATTTTCCAATTTTTTGCCACCACAAAGAGCCCAGCTACAAAGATTTTTGTATTAGTCTTTTTCCTTATTATCTCTTTGGGATACAGACCCAGCAGTGGAATGACTGGATCAAAGAGCAGGCAGTCTTCTAGTGCCATTTGGGCAAAGTTCCAAATTGCCTTCCAGAATGGTTGGATCAATTCACAGCTTCGCCAACAATACATTAATATCCCAATTTAGTCACATCCCCTCCAACATTTATCACTTTCCTTTGCTGTCAATCTGCTATCTCCTAAAATTTTTTGAAGATTTTTGTTGTGTTGTGTTATTTCTCAAACAGTAAAAACAAGAGTCCACATTACACAGTAATAATCTTATTTTTACTCTCTGGACAAGGCTAATTTATCAAGATGCCCCTTAATTTTTCAGAACTAAAATATGTCTTTCATAACACATTTATTGTTTTCTTGATCTATTAGAAATAAGTAAGAAACAGGTTTGTTGTTTGGCTTAAAATAACTAGATTTGCTATTTTAGAAATAGAAACAGACTTTCACAAAAAATGACAGAGCTTTAGACCAGTAAGGGACCTTAGAGATTTCCTAATTCAACCCATTCATTTTACTGATAAGGAAATTGAAGATCAAAGGAATGAAATTATTTTCCCAAGATCACACAGCTAGTTAGCTGACCTGAAATAAGAACTTAGTCTTCATGAGTACCAGTCCAGTGTTCTAATCATCTTATTTTTTAATAACTGCTAAAAAAACATGAAAATGAACGTTATCAGAACTAATCCCAAAAGGCATGTTCCTCCGAGGTATTTACTAGCCTTTGTTTATTGTTTTCCCATGGTTAAAATAGCTGGCATTTTACCTAACTGAAGCTTTACAAACTGTTTTATACTTTAATGAACACTACTATTCATGTATTCATTCTCATATAAGACATATGCATTTTAAAAATAGATTTAAAGTTGAACTGTTTTCTTCTGAGATAAACATTTACAAGAAATTTCTTTTTTATATATTTATGTCCTACTGGGATGACTTTGGCCTTTTGTTACTTAAAACACACAATTGAATCACTGAACTAGGGATCATGAGAACTGGAAGGCACCACAGAAATACTCTTTGGTTCTCCTTTCAATAAAATAATAGGTAGAGAAGTACTAGTTAATCCAATAGATTATTTAATTTACTTAATGAATGATCTTTATTAAAGATACAATAGTACCTTGACATGAGTTTAATTCTTTCCATGGCCAAGCTCCTAACTCAATTTGCTCATATGTCAAATTGAATTTCCCCATTTAAATGAATGGAAATGTGATTAATCCATTCTGGCCCTAAAAACCACATGGATTTTTTGTTTTATGTTTTTAAATATGAAAATGTACTTTATAAATAACAAATAGGTATATTTATAGATAATAAGAATGTAGAGAAATAAAGTCATTTATAAAATGTTATTTACCTTCAAGGTCAGGTGAATATACTGGGAGAGAAGGTTTGCATTTCATGCGCTATCACTTAAGATCACTTACTCTCGACACACATAATGCTACATTTAAATGCAAAATTGACCTTACACATTACTTATAATGTGTAACTTTATTGCTAAACTTAATTGCTATTAATTACCATCATTTTGTTCATTGAATTTTTACTGTTTTGCCACACTTTTTCTCAATTTCACTTAAGAGACCTTTTCAACAAAAACCTTTCCTTGGAAGTTTGTTTCTTCTTCCCTTTCAGAACACTGAGATCATGTGTGGGAAAAGTGTCCTCACACAGCTCCAACACACAACCTGGGTGCAATTTTCCTGGGTGTGTCTTTTCAATAAACTGTTTAATTTTCCCCCAAATCCTCAACATTTCCTTAATCTTGCTTGTACTGATGGAAGCTGGTGATTCAAATATCTTCCGTGACTTGGAAATCCAGACAACTTCGACCTCAAATTGCTCGTGACTTAAGGTGCTCATGTATAAAGGTACCACTGTATTTTTCTTATTCTCCAGGTTCTTCTACCTTTTTGCTACACTTATTTTTCACTACATTTACTCTAGGAAAAATTCCAATTCATTTTGTTTTCTGAAGCAAGTTATATCAGCTTCTTAAATATCTAACTTCTATTGCTATTTTTATTTCCACCAAATCCTACATTACTTAGTATTTTTTTAAAGTAGTAATATGATTACATTCCCTGTTATAATCAAATTATTTAGATTCTCATTCCAAATCTACATCTCTAAGTACTCTTAGTAAGGAACCAAAGTGGACAGGTAGACTTCACATACCCCTTCTAACTAAGATTCTATGAACTATTCAGTATGATTACAATCAAAGTATCAATAATCATTAATCTATAAAATTAGATAAAATAGTGACCAAATACAGAAAACTAAATGTGAGATAAAAAGGGAATTTTGTCTCCATTCATGTCAGTTCCATCTTTCCTATAGTCTTATCCTTTTACTATTAGGTTGACACATCTCATAATCCTTTTTTTTTTTTTATGATTGTAAAGTTGGCTCCCTCCAAAAGATGCTACATCTACACCCACCTTCCCTAACACGAATGTCCCACTCCTCTGCCTCAGAACCAATACACAGTATTGATTCTAAGATGGAAGGTAAGGGTTCAAAAAAAAGAAAGAAAAAAGGCCCGAAATATTTTATGAAAGAAAGGATTCTGCATCCTCAATATTAATAAACAACAGCAAAAAGTTCTGAAATAATTCCACAATGGGGAAAAAAGAACCTTTAAAAATGCATTAGGAATGAAACTAAATCTGAAAATGTTCTTTTCTCAATACAGAACTTAAAATGAAAAATGTTTATTATAAACGTAGAAAATATATGTTATAAAATCCATCCTAAAAAGGGTTTAGAGATAAGGCCTAGAACTGTGGCATCATTAGTATAGGGCAGTGATGGCCTTTTAGAGACAGAGTGCTGGGCCCTGACCCCACCCCTCAGACCAAGTGCTGTGTCCACCCCCCCAGAGACCATGTGCCACCCCTTACCCCAAACAAGGGAGGGAGAAAGCAAGAATGTCCTCAGTGAATGTAGGGAGAGGGAGGATAATACCAAGCATTCCACTCCCCTCCAGCTCTGCCACCTGTGAGCTGTCCACCTTATCCACTGTGCATTCCCAGTGGGCTGCTGGGCAGAGGGGCAGGCAGGGATATGAAAAAATTTCACTAGGTATGATGGAGAGGGAGAAGGGAGCTGTCTGAGTCGCTTTGCCTTTCTAGTAATGAATTTGACAGGAAGGGGCGAGAGATAAGAGCACTCTGCATGCCATCTTTGGCACCTATGCCATAGGTTCACCATCACTGGTATAAGGAGTAACTAAGTGAACAATTTCCATCAATATGACTCAGAACCTTCATAGTCTTACAGAGATGGATGGAGCACCAAGTGGTTGTATGACTTCCCAGCATGGCATTATGAGGAATTTATGTCAGGTAAAAGGACTTGATCTGGTGTCTTTCTGATTTCAAAACCAGATTTCTATTCCATGTTGTTTCTTATGTAAAAAAGTAGAAGTTCATAATGAGGAAATAGTAGATTTAGAACACAAAAACATAGAAGTAGAAGAAAATATGCCAGAAGAGAAACAATAGGAAAAAATCAATCATAACCCACAAACTGTAAGGTGGAAAATTAAAATAACCAAGCCTTAACTCAGAGGCAAATGAATTTCTGAGATATCTTGAACTCTTTTTTGCAGAGCTGAGGGACAAGATGTAAAATATTTCAGATGCCAATAGATGAAATCTATAAGAATGGGATTACAGAAAGCTGGATTTTGGTAGGGTTAAATTTAATAATATTGGATGTTGTCTCAAGAGATACTAGCATGAGTTCATTCCAAGAATCCTGGAAGGGATCTTGGAATGTACAGGGGGCTGGAGGAAGGTGTTTGAGTGAGCAACTGCCACTTCCTGTCCTGAGCTAGGGGAGGAGGGCTGCTGCTCTCTTCTGAGTTTTCTACCTTAAACTTTTGTGGAAGAAGAGAAACCTTTAAACTGCCTTTGGAGGTTCCTTTTTCACTGGAGAGAGCATCTTACAGAAGCTCTATCTATACCTGCTGTTTTTACCAACATTGCCTGAGAAGGTTTACCCCAGTTCCTGTTTATTGGGCTCTGAGATTCTCACCTATACTAGAAACCATGAAAGCAAATTCAAAGCACCCTGGGACATGGTCAAAGTTTGAGCAACTGAGGCAAAAAGCAGGGGGATACCATCTAGTTTTCTTGACCAAATCATCGACTGTGGAGAAAAATGGCTTGGGATGAATTTATTGATGAAGAAAAACATCAGTCACATATGCCAACAATTTTGGGATTTTTTTCGAAGCAGCTGCCCAAATTGGTTTTCAACAGGACTGGAGGAGCTCAAATGGACAGCTACTTATATTTATAAAGATGAAAAAAACCAGAGTCAGATGACAAGAACGAAATTGACAACCTGAAAAGACAATTAAAAGAAGCACAGCAAAAACTCAAAGACAGTGAAATCCAACAGGTTAAAACTCTGGCAGCTTTTAGGTCCTATAAGTCACCTAAGAATAATTACAATCCTAGGCAGAGCAGACAAAATCCACCAAGGTGCTTTTTGTAATAGAATTGGACACATGATAAGGGAATGTAAGTTCAGAGAACAGTTTTCTGAACAAGGTTTTAGGGGAAACCGAAGTAACTCATTCAATTACAACAATGGCTTTAGGCAGAATTCTTATGGATGTAACCATTTCAATAATAGATACCAGAGACAAGAGTACAATAATAATTGCAATCATGGATCCTTCCATAGTTCTGAACAAGCCCCAGACTTACACACAATGCAGGATTTTATAAAATCAGGAGCATGTCCAAAATACTCTCAGGTGGCTGGGGGAAATAGCTAAAAGTCAGACCCAAAAAAGGGAGCATGTACATTATGACAGTGTGATCAAGACAGTACAGTTATAGAAAATCAGAATGAAGATTGTGGGAAAGAATATTTAGACAATGACATAATAAATGTGAGCAATGGAGTAAAGACTAATGGGAGGTGTAGTAAGACAAATGGTAGTAGTCTCTCGGTAACCGAGGATGACGATTGTCTTTGTGTGTTTTTGTGCACAAAGACACTTGTGCATGAAGATTTAAGTGGAAAAGTCAATGCACAGACAGTCCCACTCTCTCGGTGTTGGAAGCCTGGGTCCAGTGGCATGAAAAGTCATTATACCTGGAGACTTTCTCAGCTGCATTGGATGGCCCTGTTGTCTTTTGTGCTCCAACACGCCCTAAGCACTCCACAGTGCCTTGCTGCATCGCCATCTCAGCCGTTGAACCTTCTTGTTGGTTTCTTCCGCCTGTTCCGCCGAAACAGTCTTCACATGTTGGGTGAGCAAAGCCCTAGTTCACCAGGGGTCCACGATGACCCTATGGCTACCCTCACAATGCTTAGCCAGCCTGTCAAAGCCGTTGCCCGGGGTGTGGCCGCTGCCGCATGCTAGCAGCTACTAGGAGCCACAAGTGAGAGCTGGGTGTCAGGTGAGGGTCAGAGGCTGGAGAGCTGCCCTAGGAGGGCACGACAAGCCCTCCATACCAAAGATATTACTCCTCCCTGAGCACCCCATACACCCCAGTAAGACAAATAAACCCTAGCAAAATAGTAAAAATTTTGAACCCTGGCAAAACAATAGTGAGAGTCTTGAACCCTGGCAAATCAGTGTTGCAGATGATTGCAAAATTGTATTTTTCCCCTTTCTTATTTCTTTCCTCATCTTTGTTACACAAATGTTCCATGGGCATGAAAAAAATTCAGAAATGAAAAATTCAGAAATGAAAGTGATATTTTAAAATGGCAACATTTTTAAATGAAAGCAAAAAAGCATATCCTACAAAATTTAGTCTAATTAATAAAAAAGCTGGACCTTCAACATTTAATGCATTCCCTCAAAAAATAGAAAATATACTCAAGGGTAAATATTCAATTTACAAATATTACAAATAAAAGAAATACAATAAGTACAATTATTAACAAATGACTAAAAAATCAAATTATCAAAATAAAAAATGAGAAAGGCGAAATGAGAGAATTACCAGAAGCTACCAAAACTAAAAAACTGACTCTTTGAAAAAGACTAACAACCTGAAATAGAAACTTAATCCAATTTCAGAAAACACAATTGAACAAGTTATAAGGGAATTACTCAAACAAAACAACAAAAATTTTTCTCAAAAATTCAGAAAACACTCACTGCTTTTAAAATACAAATGTTCCTAATTCCTAACCCAAGGAAGAAAAAAAAGCAAAAGGGCAAATATCATTAATCAATAACAACTCAAAAAATAAGTATTTTACATTTGATCTTATAGTCTTTATGGATTCAAAGTTTCTTTAGATAACTTATTTTATATCTAGGGATAGGTACTAGTTATCAATAGATCAAGTCCACAAATACTACTAAGCACCTAACATGTGCCAAACACACTGCTAATTGCTGAGGATACTAAAGAATCTGAGGATCTTTTGCCTTTGTCTCTGGGATCTCACAACCTAATAGGGAAGATAACAAGTGAATAACCTCATACAAACAAGTAACAGGATAAATTGGAGATAGTGGAAGGAAGGCACTAGAATGAAGGGCAATTGGGAAAAGCTTCTTGTAGAAGGTAGGATATTATCTGGGAATTGAAGGAAGCCAGGAGGTAGAGATGAGGAGGGAAAAAATTATGAAGACAGGTGATAAAAAAACAAAGAGTAGAGAGATGGACAGTCATGTTTGAGGAATAGCAAGGTCAGTGTGACTATGACAGATCACATGGAAAGGACCAAGGCATAAATAGCCTGGAAAGCAGAGAAGTGGGCTAACTTATGAAATTCTTTAAAAGTCAAAGGATTTTGTATTTGGTTCTGCGGTAATAGAGACAGGAGTTGAAAGATGAGCTGGACAGAGCAAAGACTTAAAGACAAACAAACCAAAAGCCCACATATGACCTAATGGAGGCCTGGACTAGGATAATGGCAGTGTCAGAGAGCAAAGGGACTAAATGAAAGCTATTAAAAAGGCAGAATTGAAAACACTTTGCCACTGACTAGATATGGGGTGATAGGGTGAGGGTAAAGTGAGTTGAGGATAGCACCTAAGTTTAGAACCTTGGAGGATGGTAGTGTCCTCAACAGCAATCAGAAAGTTAAGAAGGGAGAAATGAAGGAGAAGGAAAATAAGTTTGAGGTGAAGTGAAAAGACTGTCAGATATGAACTCACTTAAGAAGGAGTATATTTGTAACAAATACAGCAGCTCTTTTTTTGATGGCAGAGATATAGAAATTGATGGAATGCCCAATAATTGGGGAATAAATGAAAAAGCTGCAGTGCTATAGGAAATAACAAGATGATTTCAGAAAAATCTGGGAACACTAATATGAGATAAAATGAGCAGAAACAGAACAGAGTACACAATTATAGCAATATTGTAAGGAAGAACAACTGTGAAAGATAGCTACTCTAATCACGACATCAATCCAAAATAATTCTATAGGACCCATGAAGAAAAATGTCATACATCTCGAAGCATTCTTTTTCTACTTTCTCTAATTTTCTTTTTTGTTTGTGTTTTCTTCGGCAACATAGTTAATATGGCCATATGTTTACAAAAGCCTTTCCTTCACAAGGAGAGGGGAGAGGTAAGAGGGAGAGAATTCAGAACTCAAATTTTTCTTTAAAAAAATGAATATTTAGGGGGCAACTGGGTGGCTCAGTGGATTGAGAGAAAGGCCTAGAGACTGAAGGTCCTCGATTCAAATCTGGCCTCAGACATTTCCCAGTTGTGTGACCCTGGGCAAGTCACTTGACCCCCATTGCCTAGCCCTTACCACTCTTCTGCCTTAGAGTCAATACACAATATTGACTCCAAGATGGAAGGTAAGAGTTTAAAAAAAAAGTTACAGAAGGTGCTAGGGATTGAAATGGAATGGCTGCCTACAAGATGAAGGACACTAGGAAGCACCCTTTTTCTGTGGCAAGCATATCTCTCTCTTATATAGATAAATATGCCATCCCTTGTGTGGCCCCATTTCCCAATTTTCCCTAGTCCCTCTCTCTTCCTAGGCTAGTTCTTACTAATCTACCAATCTTCTACCTTAGAATCAATACATAGTATTCATAATACTGATTGAAAGGGGTTTTTTTATTTTAAAAAATAAAAATGAATTATTTTTTAATTACATCTAACTTGGAATAATTAATAAAGTTTTAAAAAGGAAGAGAGTTTTAAAGGTTGTTAGATCACAGCTGCCAGAACCTTGATTAGACTGTAAATATGGAATAAATGAAACTCAAAGTAGGACTAATTACTGAGTAATTAATGGTGGTAGAAGGAAAGCCTGACATGGCAATGGGAAGGAAAAAGTATTCCAACTCCCCACCTTAATGAGTCAGGGAATATGAGTGACATTACAGCCAGTGCTTGGAAAGGGTGGCCAAGAAAGCTAATGGCATTAGGAGAGAGCCAAGTCTCAATGAGAGCAAGAAGAAGGAATGAGAAAGGAAACGGTTTAAAATGAAAGAACATGTTACCTTTGGATTAAGCATTCCAAAAAACACCGCCAAAATGGTGGTTGCTTTAGAGCAAAACATTGGGCGGGAGAGCAATGGGATGGAAAAGATGAGGGACAGAGGTTTGAACAATGATAGCTAGGGATACAGAATCACTGGAAAGAGTGAGGGAATAATGTGGTGAGTTCAATAATCATTGAGGAATGAATTCAGGTAGATAATCATACTCCCTACATGATTTGACTCAGATGGAAGTCTTCCCCAGATTATCAAGCAGCAATCTATAAAATCTCAGGCAAGGTAACTGGTGGAATGGGAGTTGCAATAAGTTACAGAAGGGGGGCAGCTGGGTAGCTGGGTAGCTCAGTGGATTAAGAGTCAGGCCTAGAGACAAGAGGTCCTAGGTTCAAATCTGGCCTCAGACACATCCCAGCTGTGTGACCCTGGGCAAGTCACTTGACCCCCATTGCCTAGCCCTTACCACTCTTCTGCCTTGGAGCCAATACACAGTATTGACTCCAAGACAGAAGGTAAGGGTTTTAATTAAAAAAAAATTTTAGTAGTGGATTAGTGAAGCAAATTGGGTGTACAATAAAAAGTAACCTAACCTAGTATTTTTTAGTTTGATAAATCCAAAGACTACTTAGCTACCAAGATGAGGACTTTGACTTTGACAAAAACTGCTGGGAAAACTGAAAAGTAATTTGGCAGAAATTAGATTTAGACCAGCATTTTACACCATATACCAATATAAGTTCCAAATGGATACATGGTCAAGATGCAAAAGATCTCATAGACACATAGAAAGGCAAGGAAGAAATTACCTTTAATATTTAAGGATAAGGGAACAGTCTGTGAAGTAACAAGGAAGGAATAGAGAGGATCACAGAAGATTAATTGACCAATTGATTATGTATAATTTAAGTTTTTGCACAAACAAAACCAAATGCATTTAAAATTAAAAAGGGAGAAAGCTGAGAAAGAAATATTTGCAATAGTTTTCTCTCTTAATGGTCTTATTTCCAAGATATATCAATCGATCAACATTTATTAAACACCTACCATGTTCTGGGCACTATGCTAAGTATTGGGGTGAGGGAGGAGAAGAGGCAAAAAACAGTCCCTGCCCTCAAAGAGTTTATAGTTCATACTGGAGGGATGGGCAAAAGACAGTTTCTGGAACTCAAAGAGTTTACAGTTTAATGGGGGAAATAACATGCAAACAAATATACAAAGCAAGATATGAAAAGAGTAGGAAATAATTAACAAAGAAAGGGGTTGGGGAAGGCTTTCCATAGATTTGAGTTGGGATTTAAAGGTAACCAGGGAGGTCAAGTGGGGAGAGAGAAAGTTTATAAAAGCCATTCCCTCAATTGATAATAGGTAATTATAAGAGGAAAAAAAAAAGAAATTCAAAGTTTAAGCAGCCATATTAAAAAATGTTCTGAATCACCAATGATTAGAGAAATATGTCAAAGTTGACTATGAAGTTCAACCTTATAATCAGCAGATTGGCAAAGATCACAGTTTGAATACTCTTGAATAAGTTACAAGACAAACTTTACAGGAGCAGCTAGGTGTCTCAGTGGATAAAGAGTCAGGGCTAGAGTTGGGAGGTCTTGTGTTCAAATCCTCGTCAGACATTTCCAAGTTGTGTAACCTTGGTCAATTCATTTAACCCCAAATACCTAGCCCCTACCACTCTTCTGCCTGGAACCAATACTCAGTATTGATTCTAAGACAGAAGGTAAAGTTATTGTTTGTTTTAAGACAAACATATACAAAATTCTAATTTATAACAGAAGTAATTATCAGCTCTTCTTCTAAAGCATCTTGCAATATGAATTAAAATAACAATATTTCTTAGGTTTATAGAGAAATGACCCTTCTGATAAGGCTGTGTTTATCTTATTTTAGAGGTAACACTTTACTTTTTCTGGGATATCTTTTCTGTAATTAGCAAAGAGGACAGGGCACTGGACCTTGAGTCAGAAAGATGTGAGGTCAAATCCAGTCTCAGATATTTATTAGTTGTATGAACCAAAGAAAATAACCTGTTGGCCTCAATTTCCTTTGCTGTAAGATGAAAATAATAGATTCTACCTCCCAAAGTTGTTGTAGGGATAATATTTATAAAGTGCTACATAAATGGTAACTATTAAATCAAATCTATATAATAATCTCTTCCTCAAATTCCTTCTGCACTCTGAGAAGGAACAACTTTTCATTTTTGCTTTCAGACCATCTGTTTGATTGCAATCTTCAGCTCTTATTTCCTGTATTTTTTAAGATAGGCATGTAATATTTTCATTTTATAGCTCCTTTTAGATCAGTTTTATTGATGCAATAACAAAATTCCCATATGTTGTGATCAAGCACATGAAAATTATAATGAAGTTTAATGTGACCTGACCTGAAATTCCCACATATTTTTCATAAATCATAGGAAAAAAACTACTATTATACTTTCAAAGATGAACAAGTCAATTGACCTAGCTCCAAAAGAGCTGGTTCATCCTAGTGGACTGACTTCCCCACAAGCAATCCCAGGATCCACTTTTGGCAGGGTTTTAATTCAACAAGTCATTTAACAGTAAAAAGTAAGTTCTGACCAAAGTTAGACTTCTTTGTACAGCATGCTACATGAAGCAGTCATCTTCTGAGTTAAAAATGATGACATTAACCTTAGGCTGATCATTGGAAATCATTTCCATAATATTTAATATTTCATAAAGATAGACTATTCATTTGACAAGTACAAAGATGTTTTTTTTCAATTTTAGGATGGGGAAAAGGGAAAGAATTAGGCATCTAAAGGTAAGATTATATTCTAAGTGCTTCTTAGAAAGATTAGTAGAATTCAAAGTAAATCAAGATAATTGAGATTTTCATTTCTAACCCCCCAGAATACTAGGAAGTTGTCAGCCATTAAAAATATCAAAAGAACAAAAGGCTAAAAAGACTAAAGGATAAAATCATTGTTGATATCTAACCCAACCCCCCCCCCCAAAAAAAACCAAAGGCCATCTTAAAATTGTATTTCCCCATCTTTGTGATATAATTTAAAGCAAACTATCAAGCTAGAATAAAATCTTGTATCTTTATACAGCTCAGAAGAGATCACTGGCAATGAGAGTCCAAGCAGACTTTTCCATCATTTAGAAGCTAAATGCATCCCAGGTTAGCTTATGGTGTCTCTCCTGAAAACTTATGGTCACATATAACAACTTTACACATGAAATTTGAATGAACTCATCTACTTCCCACATGAATTCAATCTGCAAATCCTCTGCATGCCTGGCAATCTTCATTCAACACTTCAATAGAAAGGAAGTTACAGGTCAAAGTTGAAGAACACTGGCAATAATGAACACAGATACTAAGAGTCACATTGTATTTCTTGGTCCAAGTATCAAATTCTGCAGCCACAATATATTTTTTTCTTCAATGTCTCAACTAAAGCTTTTAGCTTTAGTATTACTAGGATACTATAATGCTAAATGGTCTAAATGGCACACATGGAAAGAGAGAGAAAAATAAATTAGACTTAAAAAAAACCTTTTTCCTCTTTAAAAAGAACTAAACATTTTTGAAACACTGAGTAAAAACAAAAATCTGATTTAGCAAGAAATGATTCCAAAATATATTTGTCCAACCTTATGAAGCAAAATAACTCTGAAATAACTCTTTAGCACTCTGATTATTTCAATGAAAACCACAATTCAAGAGGATCATGGTGCTATTCACCTCCTGCCAAATAAGTGATTAATTAAAATTCAGAATAAGACATACATTTTTTTACCATGATCAATGCTGAATTTTGATTTTTGGAGGGATGAGGGTTTTATTTCCCCCTTCTATTCAATTGGGGGAGGGGTGGATGGGAAAGAAAATTGGTGTTTTAAATGTTTCCTATTCAATCTCTTTTTATTCCTCTTATTCTAAAATGTTTGTGTCTGTTAATAATTTCATAATAAAAAAGAAAAGCAAATTTTAAAATTTTACTTTGTCATGGTCTTTGATGGCCAGAGTGTTTGCTAGTTAATTTTACTTTAAATTGGAAATTTTGAAAATAAGTAACAGCATAATACCTAAGCAGTTCCTAAACCATAATGTAAGTAATGTCAACACCAAGAACAGAAGAAATGCTATCAAATACTTTCTGTAAGAGGAGATTTTTGCAGAGCAGCACAATCAAGAGACTAGTACAAGCAAAAGAAATAAAGAGATCAACTTGGGATTCAGTAATCAGAGATGGGATGGCCCCAATTTGAACAAAACCAGCACATAACTAACATGAATGGAAGACAAAGACTCCACAAACACGAAGTCTCCACAATCCATAGCCAACCTGCAGACAGATTAACTATGTGCCCAGGAGCAAAATAACTGAGTCACTTGCAGCAACAGCCTTCATCCACAAGGATAAGCATCATCACTATCAGCAGCAAAATCTTCAAATAGGTAAAAGAGACATTACTCAAAATACATTGCATGAACAGGAGTGTTTGCAAATGTATTGTTTAAAGAACCTAATCATCAACTTACAAAAATGCTAAGTCAGAATCTTTACTTAAAACAGTTTTCTTCATTTTCTGGAGAAATTCTAAAAGCAACTTTTCTAGAACTTTCAACATGTTAAGTAAATTTTCTTTCTTTGAACTTGTTCATTTCAAGTTAGAATCTTATTATTATTCAAAATCATATTCTCAGATTGCTTATTTTCCCAGTGAATTACAGTCAAATATCTATAAGCACAATGATTGCTGAGGAGTGTAGATTTCTGCACTGCATTTAATGTTCAACAAGTAATTAAATCTCTTGGAAACTTTTTGTGTGAATGATACTTCTACAATTTATATTCTCAGTATTATCATGACTTAATTTCTATAACTAATCAAGAAAAATTAATAAGGATAACTAAAACATAACTGATGGAATACTGCCTGCCAAAGTAGCATCAATATTCTAATATGATTTAATGACATTTAATCTCCAAGGTTCTTTGAGAAAGAGGATATAGAAGGAAAGAGAAGAAAAACCATACTCCACAATATATCCTTCAGTTGCCAGTATTTCCACTTACCAGTGAAATATGCTCTCTAAAATCACAGGGACTAGGAGTCACATCTGAAAAACTTATATGATAACCCTCTTCACCTTCCACATTAAGCAAACAAGCGACAGATTTTCCAGGTTATACCTGGAAGGGTTAGAATCTAGTTCTCTCTCTCAGAGTCACATCCCACTTCCATTATCAATACTTCTTACCTCACATAATAGTGAGATTTAGATTAGCCAAATTAAATAACTCCTAGTAATTAACAAGCAGGTAACTAAGGTACTGGTAGTTTGAATTATAGTTCTGATACATACTGTTTGAGCAAATCCCTTAATCTCCCTTAGCCTCAGTTCCCTCATATGTAAAATTTGGCTAATGATACCTCTTATGCATACCTCACAGGGTTGCTGTGAAGATGTGTATGTAGAGTTTTGTATAGTTTAAATAACTATATTGACAGGTATTTTTTTTTAAATATGACATTTCTTTCTTTCTTTTTTAAGAATCTGTACCTGTGGTTTCATTCCCTTGTGTAATGAAGTCCAAGTGCTCTTATCAGTGCAAGTTGGCAACTGTTCTACAACATAAGAGCCTTAGAAAATTACCCTGGGTAATAGAGCTAGACTAGAATCCATTTCTTCATGGCTCCACCAAGCTGCAAATTTCATTATGGTTGAACTAATTCCAACACAATTCCTGCCACAGATCTGTGTTGTAAGAATACAGAACAATCCTATAGGCTTGATTTCCATCATTTTGTATGCATACATAACTAAAGGACACAGTTCTGTTCTAATTCCTCTGCAGACAAACTGCCTAGGAGACAGGTCTGCCACCAAAAAAGAAGAGGAGGGAAAGACTATGATGTACCAAATTGGGTCATTCCCCAGCAAGAAAAAGGGGTGGGGGGGGAGGGAGGAGGCAGCCAGATGTACAGAACACCAAAGAGCTTTCTTTGCCTAACCCGAACAATGAAGCCAATTTTAAAAATCAATCTTCAAAGCTCTCCTCACTCTTAAAATGGGAAAAGCAAGAGAAAGAAAATGAATATATATAACAGTCAGGTGACATATCCAGACCATATCCAATTCTTACAAAATCTGCAAGGCAGTTATGGATCTAAGATTACGCTGTCTATTGAAGGAGAGGTTTCTTCAGGGAATCTATTGAGATCCTAACAGAGTTCACATATGGACTGGAGTACATGTGCTATAGAAGAGGGCTAGAAGGAAGAAAAAGGTGCTGGAAAAAACACTGCATTACAAGAGTCACAGAGGAAAAGGTCTATACTCTGACTAGTCTGCAAAACAAATAAAGAGGGAATTCAATGTGATTCTTACCATGGAACAGGACAAAAAAGGCACACTGGCCACACTGCTTTCATGTGGACTGCTAAGTTGTTCCAGATGAAAATCAAGATTTTCTTTTCCCTCCAAGTGCTTGCATTGAACAAACTCAAGGAGCGACAGGAACTCGTTTCTTTGTAAGGTTCAATCAGGGGGACATTGAACAGATTCCCCAAACCAGCAGGAAGCAATGAGTTGTCCATTTGGCATTACAGCTATAAATGCACTTCAGACTCATTAAGAGGAATTTATCCTTTGATTTAAAAATAAACAGTTGCACCCTCAGCATCAAGCTGGATCACACATTAAAGTTTCCAGAACTTAAAGATCTTAAAATCACATTCAAATTTTTTTTTTGAAATGTGCACATTTTTTTTTTATAGATAGAAGTTTGCCACACGTGGAAGTGGGGGACGGAGGAGGGAAGGGGAGGAGGGATGGATGAAATCCAACTTGTGCTCTGACCAAATTCGTCTTTGTCACCCAGGTCTAGGGACTGCAGTGGAACTTTATTACCAGATCTGGACAAGTTCGGGACACTTCACAGGACACACGATCAGGTTTAACAGCCACCCCCCCTAATGCTCAGCTCTAGGTACTAAGATTTTACATGTTCAGTGTCCAAAAGAAGCTTCCCAAATGCTGTCACTAAGTGGGGGGGGGGGGGGGGTAATGGGGCGGGGTAGTTGGGTTAAGAATGAAAGGAGCAGGAGACCCAGAATCCCTGGGATTCCTCAGGGGGAGGGCTAAAGAGCAAAGGGAAGTGTCCTCCCTAGCTAGCTCAGTCCCGCGAGTCCAAGAAGGCATCCGAAGTCCCCTACTATTGTTATGTTAACCGCAGCGGCCACCAGCCCGGCCCAGGAACCAGAACCTGGGATTTCTAAAATCCCCACCCACCACTCCATCTCTTACCTAGGAGAAACCATCCTCACCTGCCCCACACCCCAACCCCCACGTCCAGGGGCCGCCCAAGATCCAATCTCTTTCTCCTCGGCCCTTCACCACCACCACCCAGCTTTCCCTAGTAGCCCAAGCGACTTCCACAAGTTGCTGCAGCTGCAGTTAACCCCCCCATTCCCCACACCCACACCTCCCCCTCAGGGACACAAGTCCGCTGCACTCCTTCCTCCGACCTGGCCTCCATATACACACCCCCTCCTCAACCTTCATTGTTCCTATAGCAGCCCATACTTACCTCCACGTCTCGGGACTGGGGCTGGGGCTGGGACTCGGGCTGGGGCAGGAGCTGCCGCGGCTCTCCCGACGTCCGGGGCTCGGGCTCTCGCTGCTCCCCCCGCCTTTCCTCCTTTTCCTCCTCCTCCTCCCCCTCCTCCCCCGCGCCGCGGGCCCCGGGCTGCTGAGGGAGGCTGCTGCTGCTGCTGCTGCTGCTGCTGCTGCTGCTGTTGCTGCTGCTCGCACGGCTCCCGAGCTGGGGCTGCGGCGGCTGCTTTCTATTAATACTCCCGGGCACTGGTGGCTCCCGTCTCCGGCGCGCAAGTAGAGCTGGCAGGGGCCGGCGGAGGTCCGAGCCATTAAAGGGCTCCCGGGGATGGAGGAGAAGGGGAGGAGCAGTAGGACGAAAGACGAGGGGAGAAGGAGAGGGAAGGTAGCGGGCTCAGGGTCGCCATGTCCGACTCGACGCCTAGGCAAACACCATTTGCACGCGAGAAACCGGAGAGGCGGTGGCTGTGCTTCTTTCCTTCCCCGCCCCCTTTTCCCTCCCCACCCCCCAAATAAAATTCAAAGGAGGAACGGCGGCTGCAAAGGCGCTAGAGACTAGTTAGCCTTCGGTAGACCCGGCCGGCGAGCGGGAACTGAACTCAGCAGCTCCACCGCCGCGGTCGCCGCACCTCCCCGCCCCTAAGCCTGCCCCCTCCGGAGGGGGGAGGGGGTAACTTGGAGAGGGTGGGGGGAAGGGGAAGCTAGGACCGGGAAGAGAAGAGGGAGAGGGAGAGCTACAGCCCCCTCCAGCGTTCGTCCCCGCTACCAGCCAGCCAGCTTCTCAGGCGCCGCCCCGCCCCAAGCTCCCGGGGAGACCCCAGGACACGCCCCGGGTCCCAGGGACACAGCTTGGGGGGCAGCGCCCAAAAGAAGCTCCAAGGCTGCTGGGGAGGCTGTCGCCGCCGCCGCCGCCGCCACCACCCCTGCAGTAGAAGCTGCTGGGCTAAGGATTGTCACCCATCCTCCCAACCCGGCGCAAACAATGCTCCCCTCTCCTGGGAGAGATAACCCCCTACTCCAAGCTCCTCGCGGGACTCCCTACCCCTAGTTTCTTATTGTAACTGAAGGTCGGGGCATATTTTCTCTGCGACACCACCAAGGAGGAAACGAAAAATGGGAGAAGGAAGAGACAGATTTGAGCCTTTCTTTCTTTTAAAAGCGAGGGCCAGGTTTGCTGATTTTTAAAGAAAGAAAACTAGCGAGGCTGATAAACAGGTAAACCTCGAAGACATCTAGGGGTTTGTACAGAATAACTGAGGGTGCCAGGACCCCAGGATTTCTCCCAGTTTCTCCCTGGGGTAATCTGAAGTGGTGTCCCACCTAACTACCCACCTATGTGTGTCTTCCCTTCGGCGGCCCCCTGGGGACAGGAGCAAGTCTTTGCTGCGAAAGCACTCGCGCCACCCCTTTCCTCCACTGCCGCGCTCCTCCTCTCGCCCGCCACATCTATCCACTGGCGGTAAAGGGGTTAATCCCGGAGGGATCAGCTGCCACAAAAGCCCGTCCCACCCGGCTAAAGGAGCCTTAAGTGGGCCCTAGGTTAGGCGTAGCCAATATCTCTAGCTGTTCCCACCCATTCCGGCTCTTCCTTCCCTCTGGACTTTGCTACAAGGACAGATTCGCCTTGGTTGGAAAGCACACCTGAATTTCTTCCCTTCTACACCCCTGCCTCCCACTCTCGTCCCCGCCAGAAATCTGGCCTCCCAAGGATAGACAAAGTCCTCTGGCCATGGGGGAAAACGGGCTACCTTGGCTGGAAAGACTCATGGACTCTGCCCCTAGCCATTTGCAGTGCTCTGTGAACTCCGAAAAGACTGGGAAGGCGTGATCCGGTGGCCCGATTGACAAAGGAGAGATACTGTTCCAGCAGGTGCTGCCATTAAGTATCCACCCTTATCCACTGCTATCTTTCTTTACCGCCCCTCCTGCACCTTCTAGCTTCCCAGGCTGTCTTTCCTCTTTCCCCTTATCTTAACAGATAAGCCCTCTTGGTCTATTTTTTTAACTTGTAAGGCCCTTTGTGACCATTGATTAGAATCTGAGCTTCAAGAGACAGAAAATCAAATCAAAAAATCAAAAAGGTACAACCAGATCTTTAAGCCCCCAAATCCACGGAAAAAATCCCACTTTTTTTGTATGTTCAACTCAAAGGGACACTGAACTCGGAAGACAAAGTCCCAGTTTGACTCTTGCTCAAGATTATAGACCCTAGGCTGTTAGAGCATCTCTACTAACAAGAAAAGTGTTAATAAATGGTATGGTACTTATATTTAACACTGCTGCCAACTGGAGGTCAGGAAGAACACCCTTTATCTTGTGTGCTTGAAATCTACAAATAAGACTAGTGTCTCACTTCAGCCCAGACTCAACTTTGTCTCTGAACAAACCTTTTAGGAAACCTCATTTTACTGAATGGTTCCAAAAGGAACTAAATTTTTTCATCTAATTTCTCTTGCCCTCCATACTCATTGAAAATGCCAAGGAAGAGGACAAAGTCAAACAGTCAATCTAAGGAAGTTCAACAATCAGTGGAGGAGCTGAATCTCAAAGTGTCTGAGGCATTAGGTAAACTCAGGGGCTAGCTTCCCTCTCCAATTAAGTGGGTTTTTAAATAATTACAGGGATTAGCAGGAATGAAGTATAATGAAAAGAGCACTGAGCTAGTCAGAGATCTCTGCATTAACTAGCTGGTATGATCTTAGGTAAGGTATTTTCCCATCTCTAGGCCTCAGTTTCCTAATCTATAAAACGGGGTTGGATGAGAATATATCAACAATACTTTTTGGCTTTAACATTTTGTTTAATTTTAATTAAATTGAAAACTATATTTAAAGGCTCCTTAGCTCAAGGGCTAAAGTAAAAATACTGTTAGGTATGAGAAAGTACCAGGGTACTCATAAAAATCTAATTAGCTCAGAAAAATCCCAAGTCCTTCCCAATTCAAAAACCAAATTCTAAGATATATATCATAAATTCAGAACTCAGAAGAGACTTCAGAAGTCATCTAGTTCATTCCCCTTCTTTTACAAAGGAGAAAATTTGAGCTCAAGGAGGTTGAGGCTTGCCCAATAGCCCAACATCACAAAAGCTGTTTATTTGTATGTGTGTATATGTATGTATATTATATGTATATATGTTTATATACACACATACATGCATCTATACACATAAATACTACCTATATATTTATACATATACATACATTATAAACTATATGTACATATAATTATAGATTAGATATCATCTCAGAGGTAAAATTTGAATGTAGCTTCTCAATTAAGAATCAGTGCTCTTTCCAGTTAGTCAATGAACATTTATTAAATGCCAACTATAGGCACTGGGCTAAGCCCTGGGGATACAAAGAAAGACAAAAGACAGTCTGCCAATGAATTTTATTGGGCACATAATAGGAAAACCACAGTCTTCAATAAAGAAATTCCTAAAAAAGTAAGAATTGTCTGTCATTTTATGTCAGTTATTCAACCCAAAAATCTAAGTTTAAAAATTTAGAAACCTCTAGGTCCCCAGTTAATCCTCCTTGTTCTCATTAATTTTCAGTGCTAAGTTCATCTGGTCAAGATACTTTATGTACATCTGAGAGCCTTTCTAGATATACAGCAGTCACCTTGTACCTAACCTCTGCTTTTCAAACCTTTTGAAATCGTTTCTTCCTTCACTATTCATCATTTCAGTCTCACATCCCCTGAAGTCCAGAGATGAATATTAGAATCTTTGGGGAAGTAAAGTGGAATAAGGTAAAAAGTAAAAGATTTGCTGATCCTTTTTTTCCTTTGATTTTCTAAAGAAAAATTGTAGAAACCCAGTAAAATGTCACAAGAGAGGCTCAGACTGCAAATATTTTGAATTTGGACTACAATCTTGCTTTTTGATTTCTGAAGAGTGAAAAATGGGAAGATAGGTCATGTTTGATGGTTACTTGGAATTTTTCTCCTCCTAGGTCTCAATTTGTGGGTTGGGTTTACGCCCTACCTATCTTCTCCCTTCTGCTTCTAACATTTTAGACTTCAACATCATGCCCTGAGACAAGTACCTTTCTTCCCCTTCTCCACTTAAACTTTCTTTTGCCTTATCTTCCCCCATAAGGTTGAAGCTCCTTGAGGGCTGTGTCTTTCTTTTTACTTGTATTCAAATCCCCAGTGTTTTGCACAGTGCCTTGCATAGAGCAAATTGCAAGCTTAATAAATGCTTATTGCCCACTTGCCTTTAAAAAGAAATAGAATCAAGGGGAAAGTTACTTATGCATTATGTATATTCCCCCTAAAGATTATGAATCTCCCGGAACAATCTGCAGGGATCTAGGAGAAAAAACACTACCCACAAGCAGAGGACAAACAGGTGGGAGTAAAAACAATGAGGAAAAGCAACTGCTTGACTACAGGGGTTGAGGGGATATGACTGAGGAGAGACTTTAAATGAACACCCCAGTGCAAATACCAACAACATGGAAGTGGGTTCAGATCAAGGACACATGTGATACCCAGAGGAATCATGCCTGGGCTTTGGAGGGGTGGTGGGGGAGGGAGGAGTGGGGGGTGGGGGGAATGATCTTTGTTTCCAATGAATGATGTTTGAAAATGTCCAAATAAAATAATGTTTAAAAGGGAAAAAAAATTACGAATCTCCTTGTATCCTTACTTTATGGCTATGCTTTTAATGTCCTAATTCAAATAACCTTGATTGGTTAAGCACTTACTTTGTGTCAATCATTGCTAAAGTCTGGGAATTCCAAAACAAGCTAGTGAGTCAGCTCTTGCCTTCAAGGAATCTATTATTCTCTATTAATAAAGACTATTAAAGTCTACTATTAAGATTGATTCTACAATGCAGATGAACTAGAAGCCTTCCCAATAAGGTCAGGAGTGAAACAAGGATGCCCATTATCAACTCTATTATTTAACATTGTACTAGAAACACCAGCAGTAGCAATTAGAGATGAAAAAGAAATTGATAGTATTAAAATTAGCAATGAGGAGACCAAGCTATCACTCTTTGCCGATGATATGATGGTCTACATAAAGAATCCTAGAGAATCAACCAAAAAGCTAGTCGAAATAATTAACAACTTTAGCAAAGTTGCAGGATACAAAATAAAACCACATAAGTCATCAGCATTTCTATATATCTCCAACTCATTCCAGCAGCAAGAATTAGAAAGAGAAATTCCATTTACTATCACCCTAGACAATATAAAATACTTAGGAATCTACCTGCCAAGACAAACACAGGAACTATATGAATACAACTACAAAACACTCTCCACACAATTAAAACTAGATCTAAACAATTGGAAAAACATTGATTGCTCATGGGTAGGATGAGCTAACATAATAAAAATGACCATCCTACCCAAATTAATTTACTTATTTAGTGCCATACCCATTGAACTACCAAAAAACTTTTTTACTGAATTAGAAAAAAACATAACAAACTTCATTTGGAAGAACAAAAGATCAAGGCCATCCAGGGAAATCATGAGAAAAAATGCAAAGGAAGAGAGGCCTTGCAGTCCCAGATCTTAAACTAAACTATAAAGCAGTGGTCATCAAGACAATTTGGTACTGGCTAAGAGACAGAAAGGAGGATCAGTGGAAAGACTTGGGGTAAGTGACCTCAGCAAGACAGTCTATGATAAGCCCAAAGATCCCAGCTTTGGGGACCAAAATCCACTATTTGATAAAAACTGCTGGGAAAATTGGAAGACAGTATGGGAGAGATTAGGTTTGGATCAACATCTCACACCCTACACTAAGATAAACTCAGAATGGATGAATGAATTGAATATAAAGAAGGAAACTATAAGCAAATTAGGTGAACACAGAATAGTATACTTGTCAGATCTTTGGGAAAGGAAAGAGTTTAAAACCAAGCAAGAGCTAGAAAAAAATCACAAAATATAAAATCAATAATTGTGATTACATCAAATTAAAAAGTTTTTGTACAAACAAAACCAGTGCAACCAAAATTAGAAGGGAAGCAACAAATTGGGAAACAATCTTCATAACAAAAACCTCTGACAAAGGTCTAATTACTCAAATTTATAAAGAGCTAAACCAATTGCACGAAAAAATCAAGCTGTTCTCCAATTGATAAATGGGCAAGGGACATGAATGGGCAATTTTCAGTTAAAGAAATCAAAACTATTAATAAGCACATGAAAAAGTGTTCTAAATCTAATCAGAGAGGTGCAAATCAAAACAACTCTGAGGTATCACCTCACACCTAGCAGATTAGCTAACATGACAGCAAGAGAAAGTAATGAATGCTGGAGGGGATGTGGCAAAGTCAGACATTAATTCATTGCTGGTGGAGTTGTGAATTGATCCAATCATTCTGGAGGGCAATTTGGAACTATGCCCAAAGAGCACAAAAGACTGTCTGCCCTTTGACCCAGCCATAGCACTGCTGGGTTTGTACCCCAAAGAGATAAGGAAAAAGACAAGTACAAGAATATTCATAGCTGCACTCTTTGTGGTGGCCACAAATTGGAAAATGAGGGGATCCCCTTCAATTGGGAAATGGCTGAACAAATTGTGGTATATGTTGGTGATGGAAAACTATTGGGCTCAAAGCAATAATAAACTAGAGGAATTCCATGGGAATTAGAATGACCTCCAGGAAGTGATGCAGAGCTAGAGGAGCAGAACCAGGAGAACATTGTACACAGAGACTGATACAGTGTGGTACAATCGAATGTAATGGACTTCTCCATTAGTGGCAATGCAGTGATCCTGAACAACTTGGAGGAATCTAAGAGAAAGAACACTATCCACATTCAGAGGAAACACTGTGGGAGTAGAAACACCGAAGAAAAACAACTGCTTGAATACATGGGTTGATGGGGATATGGTTGGGGATGTAGACTCTAAAGGAACATCCTGATGCAACCAACAACAACATGGAAATAGGTTCTGATCAAGGACACGTGCAATACCAAGATAAATTACACATCAGCTACAGGAAGGGTGGGGGAGGGGAAAGAGGGAAATAATATAATTCTTGTAACCAAAGAATAATGTTATAAATTGACTAAATAAATTAAGTTTAATTTAAAAAAATAAAGAAAATTCTTATTCTGCTAAAAAAAAAAAAGATCGACTCTATTAAGGTCAATGCTTTAAGGGGTGCTAAGTTGGAAAGAGGCAAGGGTAGGTAGCAAATCAGAACAGTGTGAGAATGAAAAAGAAAATATGCCTGGTTCTGGTCAAGATAAAGTGAAAGCTCATCTATCAGAGTCCAAGGTCTCCCATCAGTTCTACTAGGAAGAGAAGGAAAACCATAATGTTGCATGCTTTGGAAATTGCTAGGAACTGGCATAGTTACCTGGTTCTAGGCAAGATAAGGACAGCTCACCTAGGAGAACCCTGGACCCAAGAGCATCGTCTGAGATTGTTTACATAATCATACCCTTGTTATTAAAAAAAACAACAACAAAACCTGATATGCACTGTTATATAATTTACCAATCTATACATAGTAACTTATCTTGATATCAAAACCTTACATGTGATTAGTATATCATTATTCCCATTGGACAGATCAGAATTACCTCTTCAAGGTCACTGCTAATTTCAAACAGATCTGTGATCTAAACCTAGGTTTTCTATTCTAAATTTAATAATTGTTCCTCCAGAATACTATATTGTCCTTCTTGTATCTCAACATGAATATTTTCAGAAGGAAATCAAGAAAATGTTTTCTCCTCCAAAGTTCATATAACCCAATGAATAGACAAAGTAGGACAGTTGCTTGGTTCTTCTTCCCAAGACTAAAAAGTGGTTAAATCCCAATCCTGAAACTTAAAATTGTATATGCCCTATGTCTGTGCCACAGTGAAGCATTAGAATTTTGTGGCCATAGACATCACCTATATGTCTATATATCCAGTCCCAGATTCTCCCATAAGTTTCAGTCCCCCATTACCGATTGTCAGTTTGTCATTTCAAACTGGATGCTCTAGAGCATTAATGGCAAACCTTTTAGAGATGGAGTTGCAACTTGAAGTTGGGATTAACTCTCCCCCTGCCCATTTTTAGATTTCATCGCCCACTTTCGAACAAGTGGATCATAGACCTCCCCCACTTAAGGATTAGTGGGGTGTATACACTTCTGGTGATTAAATCTAAAAATGGGCAAGGGAGAATTAATCCCATCTTCATACCATTCCCACACACACACCAAGTGCTGTGCCCCACCCCACCCTCACAGAGGGCTGAATGTGTCCTGTCCTCCCACTTACCCCATACAGAGGAGGAAGAAAGCACTCCTATTAGGCTGCTGAGTGGAAGGACAGGTGAAGTGAAGGGTGTCCTCAGCGAGTGCAGAGAGGAGGAGAGTGGCCCAAATACTCCCCTCCCCTCCAACTCTGCCACCACCTTACCCTTTATCTGCTCCCTTGGGCTGCTGGGCAGAGGAGTGGGTGATGGAAAAAGATGTCTTCAGACTGGAAGGAGAGAAGGAAGGGAGCAGCTCCCACCTGAATCCCTCTGCCTTTTTAGTAATGAACTGGGGAAGAGGAGGAGGGCAGCTCGTATACCCAGGGAAAACACTTCCCACTTTGACATCACTGCTCTAGAGACATCTTTAATTCAACATGGCTAAAACTTTCCCCTTATTGAGCTCTTTCAACCTTCTCTTTCTCTCAAAGGTAACACCAAACTTTCAGTAACCTAAGATTGTAACATCAGCTTTATTCTAGCCTAATCATTCACCCCACTTACCCAATCCATGCTAAAACTTCTTTCACATCTTTCACATTTGACTCCTCTTCTCTTAAACAACAACCACCTTAGTTCAGACCTTTATTACCTCTCCCTCAGATTATTGCAACAGTTTGACTCAAATTTCTCCCACTCTCACTCTACAGCCAAATAATTTTCCATAAATCCAGATCCCAACATATCACTCCCATACTCAACCAGTCTTCCCATTCCCTCTAGAATAGAAGAGAAACTGTTCTTTTTAACTTGTAAAGTCCTACCCTAGTTGGTCCCAATCCATACTTTAAGCCTTCCTGGATCTCATATCACCCTGTGATCCACCTAGTCTTCTCTCCTTTTCTCACATAAGACATTCCATATTTTCTGTCTGTGCCTTTAAATGGTTTGTCCCATTACCTGAAATACACCCCCTCCTTACTTCTGCCCCAGAGTTACTTTCTTCCTGTAAGATTCAACTCAGAACCACCTTTTTGCATGAATTCTTCCCTGATCCTTCTCAAATATTTGAGCTCCCTCTAGCAAACTACCTCAAACTTTAACTAGTTTGGATATATTTTACTAATTTACTATAGATTTATGCTGGGGTGTATGGGGTGTTCAGGGAGGGGTAGTATCTCTGGTATGGAGGGCTTGTAGTGCCCTCCTAGGGCAGCTCTCCAGCCTCTGACCCTCACCTGACACCCAGCTCTCACTTGTGGCTCCCAGTAGCTGCTAGCATGAGGCAGCGGCCACACCCCGGGCAACGGCTTCGACAGATGGACCAAACCTTGTGAAGGTAGCCATCAGGTCCTCGACCCCTGGTGAACCAGGGCTTTGCTCACCCAGCATGTGAAGACTGCTTCGGCCGAACAGACAGAAGAAACCAATAAGAAGGTTCAACGGCTGAGATGGCGACGCAGCAAAGCACTGTGGAGTGCTCAGGGCATGTTGGAGCACAAAAGACAACACAGCCATCCAATGCAGCTGAGAAAGTCTCCAGGTATAATGACTTTTCGTACCACTGGACCCAGGCTTCCAACGCCGAGAGTGGGACTGTCTCTGTGCATCGGCTTTTCCACTTAAATCTTCATGCACAAGTGTCTTTGTGCACACTCATCTATCCTAACCCTGTCCACCCTCTTCAAGACCTGCAGCAATGGGGGAGTGGTGATGCAACAGGTGGAGGTGACCACTGGCAGTTGTAGTCATGATCCTGCATGTAGGCATCCCATGGACCAGTGGTCATTTGGTCCTGGGGCAGCAGGGACGTCCAACAGCATCCTGGGTGACTGAGCAGCCCTCTCTAGGACAGCACTGCTCACCCTAATCAAGGGAGGGGACTAGAAAAGGTGTCCCCAACATTGCCTGCCCTACAAACACCAGGTCAGCACACCACAGCTGGCGGATCATCCCTTTAAGCGATGGAAAGCAAAGAAAACAAAACCAACTGGAGTCCCAGGCCCCATATGCCACAAACTTTGCGCCTCAGCCTTTGGACTTCAAAGCCACATGAGGGTACATCAATAGATAATAATGCACAAAGACAATTGTCATTCTCGGTCACCGAGAAACTACCACTATAGATTTATGCTGTACATATTTGCATATATACTTTTTATCTTTCCCCTAATAGAATGTAAGCTGATTTCAAGGGGCAATTATTTCCTTCTTTGTACTTATATTCCCCAGAACCTAGCACAGTGACTGGCACATAAGTGCTTAATAACATATAGCTGATTTATATGAAAATGAAAAATTATTGATTTCCAATTTGCTCCATTATATGGTGGGGATGAGATTTTTTGATTCTTCCAAAAGAATATTTCTCATGCTTCCTTTTTGTTAGTTTCTTTTTTTATCCTGGTACCTTATTTATGGTGTTTTAGTACAAGTTTTTTAAGGCCATCTTATCAAAGATAGAAAGACATAATAGTATATCTTCTACCTTCAATAGCCTTTAAAGAAAACCTAGTCAGACTTTTTGTTTTTTGCTTCCCTTTTTTTATTGACTTTTTCCATATTAGCTGAAACTGAAATGTTAGCATTAAACCTGCATTAAATATATGAAGATATTTCACATACTCCAAGGAGACTGTATTTCTTTGCTGTCAATAGTCACTTACCCAGCAAAACTGAGCATAATCCTTCAGGGAGGAAAATGGGTATTCAGTGAAATAGAGAATTTTCAAACACTCCTGATGAAAAGAGCAGAGCTGAATGGAAAATGTGACTCTCAAATACAAGACTCAAGAGAAGCATAAAAAAGTAAACAGGAAAGCGAAATCAAAAGACATTCAATAAGGTTAAGCTGTACATATCCCTACATGGAGATCTGATTCTTGTAAAAACTTTATCATTATTAGGGCAGGTGGAAGGAGTATAAATAGACTAGGGCAAGGGTGTGAGTTAAATAGGATGGGATGATATTTTAAAATTTTTAATTAAGGCATGAGAAAAAGGAATGTGTTGGGAGTAGGAGGAAGGGAAAATAGAATGGGATAAATTATCTCTCATAAAAGAGTCATGATACAAAGGATGGGAAGATAGGAGAGGTGGAAAGGGGAGTATGTGAATCTTACTTTCATCAGAATTGGCTCAGCCAGGGAAGTGCATACATAATCAGTTGAATGGAGAAATATTTCTTATCCTATGGGAAAGCAGGAGAGAAAGGAGATAAGAGAATGGATGGTGGGGCAGATAGAAAAGAGGGTGAATGGGGGGGGTGTCAGAAACGAAACAGGAGGAAATAGAACAAAGAGTAATACATAGTAATCATAATGTTGCAAAAAAAATTTACAAGTCTCTCTAAAAATGGCCTCATTTCTCAAATACAGAGAGAAATGAGTCAAATGTGTAAGAATACAAATCATTCCCCAATTATTAAATGACCAAAAGATACGAATAGGCAGTTCTTAGACAAAGTAACTAAAGATCTCAATAGTCATGCAAAAAATGCTCTAAATCACCTTTAATTAGAAAAGCATCAATTAAAACAACTCTGAGATACCATCCTACACCCACCAGATTGGCTATTGAGACAGAAAAAAAAGAGTGACAGAATTTGAGGAGACATGGTGTAGCATACCAGACATGTTGGCATCTGGGAAGTATGACTGATGTATTGATATTGTATTACCAGACACATGGTCAGACCTCTTGATGGTCATTGTATGGCAAGGGATAGGCCTAAACACTAGCAAAGGGCCAGCAAATTCATGGGCCACACTGCCCCAGGGCCACAATGCCTCCACTTGGACTATACTCATTTGCAAAGCACAGATTGGATTAATCCCCACCTCTTTGATCTCATCATTGTCAATTCAACCAATGTTAAAACCTATGTCATGTTACACATTGATCCATATTCCTAAAAACCTTCAATAAATACTGGGGAACTAGCATGGAACTCTCTCTTTCTAGCCCTTTACTAGCTCACTCCTACTAGCTCTCTCACTTTCACTCTTACTCTCTCTCTCTTCCCCGCCTCTCCTCTTTCCCTCTTGCTTCACTATATCTCTTTCATAGCAACGTGGTGGCCCCAGTGCTTCCTATTGCTATAGGATGCACCAGGGAGTTGAGACTCCACACCTTTTCTAGAGATGTTGTTGCCCCCAGTGCCCCCTATTGCTGTAGGAGGCACCAAGAGTAGAGACTCCCCACCTTTCCTAGCTACGCTGTTGTCCCAGTGCCCCCCTATTGCTATAGGGGGCACCAAGGAGTTGAGACTCCCCACCTTTCCTAGCGACACTGCCGCCCAAAAAGCAGACTCTCTTGTCTAGGAGTATCAAGAGGTTGGTACTCTCCACCTATTCTCTTATTCCTCATATTTCCTTGGAGTTCGTGGTACTCCCCATGTGTTTCTACTTCTGCCTTTGAGTCATTATTATTCTCCCATTTCCTTAGCCTCCTCTCTCTACCTCAGGTTATTACCCACAGATAAATATTATAGGACTCCAGTGGGGGAGGGGGGTCGCTATACATGGGAAAACTGAGACACAAATGCACAATTGGGGGAATTATGAAGTGATTCAATCATTCCGGAGAGCAATTTGGGTCGATGCCTAAAGGGTATAAAAAATATCTGCCCTTTGACCCAGCAATACTGTTACTAGGTTTGTAGCTCAGAGATAAAATACACAAAGGAGAAGGACCTATATGTATAAAAATATTTAAAGCAGCTCTTTAGGGGGAGGGGGAAACAATTGAAAAGTGAGGGGATACTCATCAATCTGGGAATGGCTGAGTAAGTTAGAATATATAATTGTATTGGAATACTGCTGTGCTGTAAGAAATGACAAGCAAGAGGAGCTCAGAAATACCTGGCAAGACTTATACAACCTGAAGCAGAGTGAAATAAGCAGAACCATGAGAAGAACACTGTATGACAAACAGTGAATAACTTAGCTATTCTCAGCAATACAATGGTCCAAAACTATTTCAAAGGACTCATGACAAAAAAAATAAAAAGCCATCTGCTCCCAGAGAAAAAGAAACTGATAGAGTCTGAATCCAGACCCAAAAAAACCTTTTTTCACTCTTTCTTAACTTTTTTTATTTGAGTTTCCTTCCACAAAAGGATTAATATGGGGAAAGGTTTTACATGATTGCACATGAAAAATCTATAGGCAACTGCTTACCATTTCTGTTAGTGGGGAGAATAGGGAGGAAGGGAAAGAGAGATATATCAATATCCTTTGAAAAATGTTGGAAACTGTTTTTTACATGTAATCAAGGAAAAAAATAAAGTGAATTTTAGAAATGATAAAGAAGAAAACAAAAATCACCCTGGGAGGATGGTACAATTTTTATCCTCATTTTACTAATAAGGAAACTGAGGCAAACAGAGGTCAAATGACTTGCCCAGGGTCACATAGCTTGTAAGTGACTGAGGCTGAATTTGAACTCAGGTCTTTCTGACTTCAGGCAGGGCACTGTATTTGCTGCACCACCTAGCTGCCATGATGTTACCATCATGAATTTTTTTCCTTTTAATTCTTATTCTTCCAAGAATGTAGTATTTCAAGATTCTAAACCATATGTCACCATTGGAAACATATTGGTATTAAAGAGATGGGCTTTTTCAGTAGGAGCAGCTGGGGATCATTGAAATCATTCCACAATTTCCAAAATATAAAACAACTCACCAGTTGTAGAGACAACTCATTTAACTTTTGAGTAGTTTTAATTCTTTTTAAAAAAACTTTTTCAATGTAAATTTTCATTTTATTATGAATTTACCAACAATCAACACCTCAATATTCAAAGGATAAAGTTTTTTTTAATTTAATAAATCTAACAAAGTTGTAAGAAAATTGCTGTTTCTGTTATCTTCTGGAATGTGAGGTTTTTAAATTTTTCTGTGCATTTGAAATGACATTGATATTCTTTTCTTTCTGGTATCTCTATCATTATTCCCTTAACCCATTACCAAAACTATTCATATAAGTACAGTCAAGTGAAACAGATCAATACATTCTATATCTCTATCATTTCCATGCCAAGAAACAAGAGTTTATAGCTGAGTTTTAGGCAATCTTTCCTTACACTAAGGTGCTTTTTTTTTACAGCTTCTCCCCATTGCTTCCACTTTTGTCCTATGGTGCCAAACCTAAAAAAGACAGCCTTTCATACTCCAAGATACCTATTAGATCTCTCCCAAACCTCTTCTCTATGCTAAACATCCCCATTTCCTCCAGATGATCATGATGTAACATGTTCTTAAACTTCTTTGTAATACTTATCCTCAGCTTAAAAACATCATATCTAAAATATGACACCCACAACTGCACACTATACTTCACATATGATCGGACAAGACTATTTCCACTTGCAGTCATGTACAACATGCACTTTTAGATGTTCCCTTCTTTTTGAATAGTAAAGGGACCAAAAATCAGAAAAGGAAGAAATGAGTAAAAAAGTGAGTTTTTATTATTTTTGTTGTTTTCATTATTTTAACATTTATTTACTTAAAAACGAGTTTTTATTGTAGTGTTTTAAACTTATCTAATGGGAGGCTTGAGGCTTAAAATGAAATGCCCTGAGGTAGGAGCATAAGAGAATGAGAGGTTGCCAGAACCTTTGACACAATGGTTTTCCTCCAGAAAGGGTTCATTGAGTCCTTTGAAGAGGTTACTTTATGACTTGACATGTCCAGCTGCACCAAAACTCTATCATTGATCCTAATCAATATAATTGTAATGCTTGAAAGGAGATGATCTATTGTCTATTCCAATGCCAAACCCCACCCCCCAGATGTAACACTCTCTCTGTACTATTGGCAGCATCTACCAGCATTTTTTTCTATGCAAATCTCTTTTATTTTCATCTAATGGAAATACATTTTTCATTTTTATTTCCATGAGATACAAAAAAGTTGAATATCTAGCAATGATCTGAAGCAGATCTGGACTAAGGTGGATCCATGTAGTTTTGTTGTATTTTCTTTTGTTTAACTTATCCTTCTTTTAACAGAGTAAGAACTAGCATAGTTCTAGCATTGTAGGTCTGTCATATATTTCATACAAAGACATACACACATAATTTTATCAAAAGATTTCTCCCCACTTCATTACCCCTTTCCCCCAAAAGCTAGATCAAGACTTTAATAGTGAATATGGACAAAATGTGTAAAAAAAAGTGACCCTTTCATGTTCCCATATTCCACATGAGAAAATCATCTCTTGGGAAAAGTAAAATAAAAATTCCTATCTAACTATGGGAGAAATCCCACTGCTCTCTGGGTTTGCCTTGATCATTCTGACCAGCCTTCATACTAGCAGGTTTTCAGAGATAGAACACTAACACATCACAACTCTCCCCAGGACCCCGGGGTCATGCAGACATTAAAGGGAAACATACTTCCCCCCTACTCACCACCTTAATCCAGTGTTTTCTATCTACAAACCCAGCCACTCAACAATAATGATATTTTGGGGATCTTAAATATAACCATTTATTTAATAACAAGTCAAAAGAAATAATAATCTACTATTATTGAAAGTTAAAATAATAATTATTTAAAATTAATACATCAAAGCTGATACATAAATAATAAAGTACATCCCACTACATATGTCATACTCTTCTATTATTATGCTTAATAGCTATGGTGAAGAGTGGGCACACACTTACAGAAACCCAGCAGGGAAGCCTAAGAGGAAAGGATGCTCAATGTGCTTAAAGAAACTCATTAAAAAAAAAGAAAGAAAAAGAAAAAGAAGAAACTGATGACTCTGGACCATAGGCTTCAATTTTACTAGTCCATTCAGGAACATCTGCACCATATGAAACTGTTTCTGCTCACTGCTTGACTTTGATCCTCGTCATTCTTCAGCTGAGGAAATCTTCTCTCCTGGAACAGAGCTTTGAAAGCACTTTCAAATCAACCTTTAAAGGGCATTCCTTTTAAAAGGGTTACCTCATAATGTAAATAGCTGTTCTCTCTATGCCAAACAACTGCCAAGTTCATCAAACTGGCAATCTCTGCTCTATACAGACCAGACCAGAACAGCCAGTTATTCACTCACCTGGATGATATTCTATTTAAGCAGAACAAAGCTCACAGCAATAGTGTTCAGGTTCACTCTTGGAGCCAGCCCACCAGGATGCTGCTGCAGTTACCAAACCGCCCTTACTTTTCCTTCCTGGCAGAGAGCAAAGTCTCATGTGAAAATTCACCTTTCTCCAACTCTAGATGGCACTGAAAGGCATGAACTATCACTAGAGTTTTTGGCCAATGATTCCAGTCCTCACCAACCAATCTGGAATCATTCAGCTAAAGCATTCTCTGAACTGACTGCCTCTACCTTGCCATCTGTGTGTTCATTTCTTTTCTGGTTCTTGGACCCGTGCTGCTGCTGTCTTCTCTTGTCCTGTGGTCCTCACTCTTGACTTTGTGTCTCAACAAAGTCACAATGCTCCCAGTTAATCCTATCAAATTTATATTCCTTTCTCAATGTCTCCAAATGTTCATATGATTTCTCACTTCCATAGTTTTGCCAGCTTTAGTTATAAAAACAGTTCTATTAAAATTAGTTGGCCCAACATTATATTTTGTACTTTGAGCGTTCATAATGTGATAGTCTCTTTCTACCTCTTAGATCTATGTTTCCTTGCATTCATATTTTTCAAGTTTTTAATATTAATTTTATTTTCTCTGCCTCTTTAACAATATTAAATTGTTCCCACATAATTCCACATTACTAACAAAGCAATCCAAGACCTCAGATCCATCCTACAAATCACTTTCTTTCAAAAACTGTCCAACATCTCATCTGAGAGCTGTTTCATCATTCCCTTATTTTAGCATTTTTTATTTAAGTGAAGGTCTTTTCCCACTGGTGTTAGCTATCAAAATGTTCTTCCACAATAGTGGCAATATCTTACATCCTTTGACAATAAATACATATCACCTCTTTTTGTACAAACATCTTTTCTACTCTTTTCATCCCTGACTTTCCCACATGAAAAGTAACTGTGTACCTTCTTAACAAAGTTGGGGCAACTCTCCGAGGCTGCTAAAGGTCATAACTCTTCTAGAGAGGTGGTGAGTTCTTGCTTAGGAGAACTCAATTAATTTTTCTTCTCTCAAAAAAGGAGATGGGTACTAGCTGATAAAAGAGATCCCAAACACTTAAGGAATGCAAACATGGAGTAGAGTTTCAAGAAAAAGATGGAAGGGAGAGGTTCAATGTTTATAATAGACATTCTGCCAAAAATTAGGCTTTTAAGGGCAGCTAGGTGGCACAGTGGATAGAGCAACAGACCTGGAACCAGGAGGACCTGGGTTCAAATTTGACCTCAAGCACTTCCTAGCTGTGTGACCCTAGGCAAGTCATGTAACCCCAGTTGTCTAGCCTTTACTGCTCTTCTACTGTAGAATTGATTCTAAAACAGAAAGTAAGGATTTTTAGGCTTAACAAAGAAACTAAATTTTAGTTGTCTGGGGCTATAATAGCAGCTTAAGATTGCATGAACTTTCTTCACTGGTCTAACCCACAGTTGACCATGGTTGTAAGAAGCATCGGTTCTACTCAAGGTCTACATTTTACTATCTAGATAACATCCCAAGGCACTTAGTCTCCATGACCCTCCATGCCCTCAACTGTAAATTATAAGAGAATTGAACTAAATGATCTCTGAAATCCTATCTTTCCCTTGATTTATTTTAATTGATCTCCTTTTAAAAAATACTCAGTTCATAAGAATCATTAGAGAACAGTCTGTGAGAAGTTATTTTTTATATACTGCATTAATCAGGACCCTGGATTAGAGAGGCTCCAATAAGTCGGTTAGCTTTTACATTTCCTTTGTTCTTGGGAAATCCAAGGAAAGTTTCTCCCAATAAAACCTGATTTATAGATAAGGCTCTTCTGGTTAGGTAAGTGAATACTCATCACCCTCTATAGGAATGAGGAGAATTTGGGAGGCTTGATAGAACACTACTTCATTAACTATTCACCAGTAAGAGAACTATTCACCAGTCAGAGATATCTTGGGATATCCAAGAGGACAGTGTAATGAGCTCCCAAACTGTATTTATAGACCTACATGAAGAAACTTCCTTGTCTTTGATCACTGAGGATCCCAGATCACTGACCTATTGGTTTATTGGTTAAATGCTAGCCTAATCAATAAATTGATATTCCTACCTAAAAACCAGTTTTTCAAATATTTTCTTTGTAACAATCTAATCCACATTCCTCATTTTAGCATAGCTTGTGGAAAGTCCCAAAACGTAAGTAGATCTGACTCCCAAGTCTAATGCTATTGCCATGATAGCATGCTGCTTGAGTACAATTTGTAGTCATTAATGAAGTAGCTGTGATATCTATTATCGTCTGCTTGAGTTCCTAAGTCTTACGTTTATTTCATATAGTTTTGCATTTATTATAGATTTGGTCTACATGTATATGGTTTGTGGTCACTCTCTTTCCATGTTCCATTCGACTTCTTAGATAGTCTAAGTCTAGGATTCAGGAGACGTTAGCCTTATTTTGGGATGTGGGCCAAGTGTACCTTGTAGTTAACTGGTAGTGATAAACACCCTATGAAAGCTGAGATACTCCTCTGATCTGCAATTAAGCAGGTAAACATAACCATGTGCCTAGACATCTGCTACATCTTGGCTTATGCCAGTTCTCAACATTTTAGTCCTTTTCCAAAGGCCCATAAACTTAGCAGTTTTTTTAGAGCAAGAAGGCAATTTTTACTTTGCCATTTCTAATCTCTTCATTTTGTTGGGAAGGAAATCACTGATAAATAGCATAACCAGAACTAGAATTCAAGTCTCAACTCCCAGATAGTCTTTCCATTACATTATTCCATTATATTCCTCTTTCCATCATACCCATCTTTGCTTTTTTCAATGACAAGAAAATTACTCTGCCCTTTTGTCATAAGAATCCCTTTAAAATACATGGTGTTTGCACTTTTTATATAGCAATGAAGTGCAAACAAAGTAAATGCCCATTGCTTGAGGAATGGCTAAATAAATGGTGGCACATAAATGTAATAGAGTATTACTGTATTTTAAGAAATGATGACTATGATGAATATAGAGAAACATGGGAGTACTTCTATGAAGTAAAGAAAAAGCAGGCAATTTTTAAAAAGTAAAAAGAACCTATTTGTACAAAAATATGTTTAGCTGCTCTTTTTATGGTGACAAAGAATTGGAAACTGAGATGCCCATTGATTGGGGAATAGTTAAACAAGTTGTGGTATATGGTTGCAATGGAATACTATCATTGCTATGAGAAATAAAGAGCATGATGTTCTCAGAAAACCGTGGACTTACATAAACTGATGCAAAGTGAAGAGAACAGAACCAGGAAATCGTTGAACAGAGTAATAGCAATATTGTATGATGATCAACGTTGAATGATTTGGCTCTTCTTAACAATACAATGATCCAAGACAACTCCAAAAGGACTCAAGACAAAATTACTATCTACTTTTAGAGAAAGAACCAGTGGAGTCTGAATGCTGATTGAAACAACATTTTCCACTGTATTTTCTTCAGTGTTTTTTCTCTTGTTTTTTTGTCTTCTTCCAGAACATGAAAAACATGGAAATATGTATAAATTTGTATAACACATGTATAACCTATACTGACCATGGATTTTGGAACCTGCATATGATATCAGACTTTTAAAAAAATTCATGGTTAATTTTCCTGAACTCCTTCACTTTTTTTTTTTTTTGGTTCTTTAACATAAGAGATAGTTCTCAAGGAGGAAGGGAAGGAGAGAGAAGGAAAAGAAGAGCAAGAAGTAGAGAAGTGATGACATGGGGTAGGGAAGTTTCAAGAAAAAGACAGAAAAGGGGGGGCATGTCCATATCTAGAGAGAAACATGTTAGGAAATGCAGGTGATCTAAAAACAAAAAATATAATTGATTTTTTAAGATAATGCTTGTTGGAAATGGTTCTTGTTGGAAAGCTATATTGCCATATGTGTTCAAAAAGAGAAAGTTTTAAAAGTACTGATTGAACAGAAAAAGCAAGGGTTAAGAATTAGGATGCTTGGGAAATAGTTCTCTAGTTCCAATAACTCTGATTGGGGGCAAGTCAATTAAACTATGTCCCCATTTTCTTACCTGATAACATCTGACTTCTATGTACCTTGCATGGATGTTCTTCTATAGAAAGATATTGTAGTGCTCATTTTGTGCAGGATTTGAGAGTACCAGGGATCAACGAGTTGAAATATAAAAGTATATTGAGTCAGTAAATCCACCAAGAACATTTACTGAAGATGTACTGTTCGCTGAAAATTGTGCTTGAAATATACAGAAAAGTAAGGATCATAGAGAAGCTATATGGTTTACTGCACTAGTGAATGATGTGGAAACAAAATGGACATTATAACACAATAGACAGAAAAAAACATTGATATTTTAATCATGGATGACCTAATAATCTTCTCCATAAGGTAAATAAGCACACACACACACACACACACACACACACACAAATCGGAGGCATTGGAGAACGGGACAGATAGAACAGTATTCTAAAGACCTTTGTAGAATATATTCCCAGTCTGCTACTCTATATAACATCACACAAGTCATTTAATGTTTCTGAAGCTCAGCTCCCACATCTGAAAAACAGGAATTTTAATGCCTGCCCTATCAACCTTAGAAAGACACTATAAGAACCAAAATAGATAATGAGTATGAAAAGACTTTTTGAATTATGAGGCATTATTACTACTTTAGGTTGAAATTTTGATTTTTGGTGTCTAAAGAAAGAAGAAAGACCACATGTCACAGTAAATGGAGAGCTGACTTGAAAACCAATAAAATAGGAGTTCATGTCTCATCTCTAACACACATGCTAGCTGTGTGACCCTAGGGAAGTCACTTAACATCAAGTTGCCCTGGGCAAGTCTTTAAGATTTTAATTGCAGAGAAGGTGTTGATGTTCATTGGTTGAGAAAATTTCCTCATCTGAAAGTTCCTTTTACCAATGGAATTAGAAATCACTACCACAAAAAGACAGAATACTGGCAATAGTTGATTGCAACAAAAGTAAACCTAGTAATTCCAGAAAATAATGTTTTGAGTTTTAAAAAATAATAATTTAAAATGTTAATCTGTGAGGGGAAAAAATTCTTAAGAAGTCTACACTGGAATGATAATTATGTGGAATGCTTTAAGGTATCCCAAGTACATGGAAAGAAAAGTCATTATATAATCATAAGTACCCTTGTAAGATCCTGATTTCTCGTCACTGGAAGTCTATTACTATGAATGGAGACCCATGAATTGCCAGAGGAACTCTTTCCCTCTCCTGCTCCTGCTTGAAGTTCCTCTGTTCTTTTTCTTTAGATCCCACTCCCCTAGAAACACCCCCCTTCTCTATGTTCCATGTGCTGTAATATCTAAATTCATAAAGAAAAAAAATAACTGAATTACAGAAGTCATAGAGAGTAATGCAACAATAGCAGGAGATCTTAATTTCCTTTTCTCAGTTTTGGACAAATAGAATTCTTCTGGAGGTTGGTTCCCCCCAGGAATTTGGACTCCCCCTCTCCTAAGGCAGGGTGCTATCCACAGAGGCATAATACTTTAAAATATAGTGGTCTCTCTAAGCACTAAATTCCTGCAAATTATACCTATTATAGAGTTATGTCCCATTATGGAATCTTTTTCTCTTCCCATTGAAGACATTTTTTTCTGGGGGGCACTCTTCCCTAGCTGAATCAGTATTTCCCCCTTGCTTTTCTTTTTTGTCAGCCCTTCCTTTTGCTACTTCACCCTATTCCCCCACAGCTCTCCTCTTTTTTTTTTTTTAAGAGACTGAAGGACATTTTCTCCCATCACTATTTACCATTGACTTGTTGAGGGTGCATCACACATTCCTCTTTATAGTTTTCATCTTTTTTCTCCCTCTCATTCTGCAGTTTATTCCTGTAAAAATCCTGATTCAACCATAGGTGAGGTGTTGTGAGCTTTTTAGTTCATGGTATTTCAGGCCTATTCCTTCATGATTACTTCTACTTACATTCTGTTTCCATCTTTAGCCCTTTAAATATTTTTAGAGGGAACTCTTTTAAGGAGCCCTCAGTTGTTATTTTGTTATTGTTGTTGTTTTTAGCCCCAGAGATGTCTTTGGTACAGTAGGACCTCGGTTTTGTGAGTTCACCAGAAGTGAATTCAGATAGGCACAACTGGCAATGGAAAAACCATACAAAAGAAAACATTTTAATTACCCGCTAAATCTACACCATTTCCCCAAGTAATATAAAATATCACCTCATCTTGCCTAATCATGACGCTTCTTTCCCTGAGAAGCGTTAGTGAATCATGACATTGTTTTGTGCCAAACATTAGTTCTCACCCAGAGTTCTCCCTTATAACAAATTGTGTCTGAGTCAGAGCAGTGCTTCTCTTTGTTTCATTAACATTATTTTTTAAAGTGCAATCAGGACATTCACATAAGAAATACTTATTCAATAATGGGGTTCATAATTATACATGGTTTCCAATTTACACAAAGGATCTTGGAACATATTGATCACATAAAAACAAGGGCCTACTGTCATTTTTTTTTTAACTCTCTGAGGTAACATTTTTTTTTATTATGTATGCTTTCCTTTGTAGCTGTATTTATTGCCTTTCTTATGTTTCTGTTGTGTGGAGTATTTGCAGCAAATAACACGCTCATATCTTGTTTTAATAGGAATTCTTCAAATTCCTCTCTAATTGAATGTACATATTTTCATTGATGATTAGGCTCCGGTTTGCAGGGCATGTCACTTCAGATTTCATCCTGACTTCCTTTGCTTTTAGTACCATGTTATTCCATTCTTTTCTGTAGATTCTGGTGGTTGTAAACTAGTCATCTTGTTCAAATTTCATTTCCTTCATATTTAAAAACCTTCTGGTCACTTGAAGAATTTTTTTATTATGGTAATTGTTAAATTTAACTACTTTGTGTCTTAGAGTTTGCAGCATAGTGGGTTCTTTTCTTTCTTTCTTTTTTTTATGTGATTGGTGAGCTTTGTATTTTACGTCCAGGAGTGTTGAGCAATTTTCTTCTATACTTTCTTGCATGATGGTGTTTTGACTTGTTAGGCTTTTCTGGAAAACCTGTGATCCTTAAGTTTTCACTATACATCCAATTTTTGAGATTAAAGGTATTTTGCTTATATAGAGATCATATTTTTTTAAACATTATTACTTTTTGCTTCTGTTCAAGATTGTCTTTCATTTCCATATATTTCAACTCCAAATTAGTTGTTTTTTCTTTCATTTCATTATAGAGATGTACCACGATGATTCAGATTTTTCTAACCTGCCACCAATTATTATTTGCTACATAGACCATAAATTTTGATTTCATGATTTTTATTTCTCTTTGGAACCATCTGGAAACCTGTTGAGGTTCTATGCACACTTAGGAATCAATAGGATCCATTACTTCATCAGGTGTTATTTCCCTTTCTTTTGTTCAAAGTTTTAAAATGGAATGTCTTCCTTCTGAAAGCCTAATTTTAGGCTTTCCCCCTTTCTATCTCCTATTGCTCATTCTTCAACTCCTTACCATTTATTATCTGTTTCCCCCAGGGCTAGCCCTCAAGGCTGTCTCAGATTTCTCCCATTCTGAAGAATTCAATTTTCACCTACCTTAGTTTATTCCTCAAGAAATTTCTGGGAACAAAATTAGACCCAGTTGGATGCCAACTTCAGACCTGGTGCCGCTGCACACATAAGCTGCAACCCTGGGCTAATTTCTTCTATTCTTTGGATCTCTAGCAGAATGCTGTTGCTGTGATTCCAGAGAGAACTATGCTTCCATTCTTTTTCTCTCTCTCTATCTCTGGTGCACAGATGGAAAAGCCATGGGGGGAGGGAGGGGTTGAAGACCTGATTTCTACTGCACATTGCTATAGGATGGTGGCTTGAGAGCATAGACAGGTTGTGTTGGCAAGGACTACTGCAGCAGCAAGGAAATTGCCAAGAAGATCCCAGAACACAAGCCTATGAGTCTGGTCATGGTACCCTCCCAGAGTGTGAACATGAGGGATGATGGAGTAGGGAGTGCTGAATGAGTGTGTTAGGCATTAGGAATTAGCATCCTGTGCAATTAATTCATCAGGATGTTGCCTTATCAGACTTCTTGGTATTTTGGCCTAAAAGATACCCGTAATTTCTTGTCTCTTGGGAACAATTCACATATTTAGAGAGTTTTGAGAGCTCATGGAAATAGGAGAAAATGTATAGTCCTCTATCTTTTTGGTCATGTGGCCCAGAATGACATCTTCTTTTCTAAACAACTGCAAACTATTTGTCTATTGATTCATTCCAGAATTTTGTCAGGCCAGAGATCAGCATCATGCTTTTTGCAGTTTTAGGAAATCAACTTTCCTGTCTTTGAAAACTGATACAACCTATGCCTGTATCCAATATTCAAATATTTCTCCTGTTCTCCATGATTCTTAAGATCTTTGAGAACTTGAAAGCTATAAACCCACATAATAGTATTCATTGAAACTCAAATATATAATTCATGATTCAAATCAACTAAAATGTTAAAGATGATAAAAACTGTGTATCTACAAAAATTGCCTGTTTAATAAAATTTCAGGTGAATAAAAATAATAATAGGATAATAGCATAATAATAGGAAAGAAAGAAACTTTTATTTTTATTTATTTTTTTAAAACCCTCATCTTCTGTCTTAGAATCAATACTGTATATTCGTTCCAAAGCAGAAGAGTGGTAAGGGCTAGGCAATGAGTGTTAAGTGACTTGCCCTGGATCACACAGCTAGGAAGTGTCTGAGGTCATATTTGAACCCAGGACCTCTCATCTCTGGGCCTGGTTCTCAATCCACTGAACCACCCAGCTGCCCCCAGAAACTTTTAAAAGACTCATTTTATTGTTTCATTCTCTAATTCATATTTAAACCCACATCTACTATTATCATTTTTGATTAATATTTCTTAAGGTAGATTGAAAAATGCCAAACTATTTTCAGGCTTTATTTCTTATTTGAAAGAACTGAGTGCTGGCTTATAAATGCAACATATCTATTTAAGAAGCATTTGGGAAATTCACTTAAAGGATAAAAAGCAGTAATGCTTAGATTCTGAGTAATCACTATACATAGTTTACATTTTCTTTTAATTGTTTTTGCAACATATTTGTAGTTATGTTTTCAATGCAATGAAGGAACTTCAAAAATACTCAATATAATATCTTAATTTAAAACTTTTCATTACTTTTTTCATTTTATATTCCATCTCTACTTAATTTTAGTTGTGTGTTTTTTTTTTAATGAATTGACCACTTTTTAGAATTCAGTCTTTTTGCTGAGCCAGAGCCTTAAGGGACTTTTTCCACCTGGCCTCAAAAACATGTCCTATGACCTTTTCCAAAGGAAATAAAAAGAAAACAGCCCTCAGAGCCATGTGGGTCCTGAGAAAGAAGCCACTTGGAAAAGTAGTTTTTGTGATAGTGACATTGATTCAGTAGGAGCACTGGAACTGGGTTAAAAATCATTATCCTGAGACTAACTAGGTCAACATTCACTGTATGGGGAGACATAAGGAAGAAACATTCACCATCAAAAAGATAAATACTGACCTCATTTCAGATGAGCTATATAGTTAAAATTTTGGATAACACTTTGGGAAACAATATTCGTGTTCAGATGAGCAATGAAGGAAGAGTTTCTATCTTAAGGATTGGTAAAGAAACCTTAAATACGTAAGTAGTCTAGAAAGTATGTATTAATGCTATTTCACAAAATATATATTTCACTGCATTTTAAATGGAAAATATCATTAAATTTCCTAAGATAAAGAAAAATCAAATAAAGCTATAGATAAGTAAAAATTTTATGAAGATTATTTGAGTGTTCAATGATAGAATTCTCTATCTATGTATATACAAGTTTACGATATAGAGATCTTCATTTATAAAATTATTTCAGGATATTTCAGGATTTCATTATTTCAAGTCTTAACTTGGAGGTCCAAGGACAGGAGGGTTCTGTGAACCTGGAGAGGAAAACCTTGTATCTTTGTTTTCACTAACCTCTAACAGAAATTTAGCATTTCCTTCAATTATTTCAAAACATTATTCTGCAAAGAGCTCCATATGCTTCACCAGACTCCATATACTGAAAGGGTCCATGACATGCAAAAAATGTTAAGAACTCCTAGACTAGAAGATATTCAAAAGAAAACATCAATTGGGATTGATTGCAGGAAAATTAGCTAAACCTTTAAAAATTGCATTTCAAAAACGTACTTAGAGGGCTTATTTATCATGTCGTCCCTCTCCCCAAAGCTCAAGGTAATGTAATGAGCTATATGAATAACTTTCTGATTATGGATATTTTTAGATGTCAAAACAGTGAAGCCAGTGAAAAGATTGGGGAGTAGGTGAGAGGCCTGAAAGAGAAACTGTAAATAGGATGCACATGGGAAAAGGCATCTAGAGGCAGGGGAGAGAGCAAGCAATGACAATTTTACAACAAGAAAATAAATAATAAGCTAAAACTTTCCCTCACCAATGCTCAAAGACTGCTGAGAGTGCAACAGGGAGCTCCAGGCCATTCCAGTGACCCACATTCTGGGCTGGGCTGGAACTTTTGAATGAAATAGCTCTTTCATTTTTTCCACTTCCTCCCACACTGGCTCATCCTCCCCTGTTCCCACCCCATTGCACCATTTCTAGATAAATGAATAGGCAGGAGAATTTAGCCTCAGCATTTCCCCCAACTCCTACCCTTCTTGCAATTTGGGGGCAGGAGTATATATTAAAAAGTGAGCCATTAATAGCCAGGCAATTAGCCAATTTTTAGTGACCCAAACATACTATGGTGAAGCAGCTCATAGTATCAGTTTTATAGACAGTTGAGCATCAATTTTATCTGGATTAATGCAAGAGCAATTGGCAAGCTGGACAAAGCAGCTCACAGGTATCACTGTTACACTGACAGTCTTGGGTTTAGGGATTAAGAGTCCAAAGGGATCAGAGATCACAGATCCCAACATAGAGAACGAACCTTAGCAATCAATCAATCCTGCCCCTTCATTCCTGTAGCTGAGGTTGGACTAGGGAATCCTGGACTAGTTGAATTCCTGCATTTCACTTGATGAAATGATAGAATGTAAGAAGCAGCCAACAAAGACAATGAACTGTTAACATCTCTCCCCTTTTCAGATCAGAATCCTAGATCAGAGACACAATCTAGCAATGACTAGGATCTTTAAATACTCAGACATCTGCTCAATTCTCTCTCCCACATGCAGGGCAACTAATAACTTCTTGAGTTGCCTTAGTGATACTTTTGTTCTTTCAAAGGTTAAAAGAATCAACAAGAAGGAATTTTATTTAGGATCTGCTTCTTACTAACAAGAAGGAACTCCTAGAAAGAAAATGATGGGAAGTCATTTGGGAAGTGATCAGTCCCTCTTTGAGTTAGTAGTAGAGAAGAAATCCAATCATAGTCTTTAATGAACCCTAAATTTTGAGAAAGCAGATGTCAAAGGGTTCAGAGTAAATATGGATAGGATCCTATGGAGTAAAATACCCTAGGTAAAGTCATCCCAAATAGGGAGAAGAGATATCAAAAAAAAATTATGAAGATATAAAGAGAAACAATTTCAATGTGGAGAAAAGATGGGATATGTCTGAAGATACCAATGGGGAAGCAAAGAGAACTCATTTACCAACTCAGATTTTGAAAAAAAAAATGTAAAGTTGGAAGAAATACCAGGTAACAGAGGGTGAATACAGTAGTGTGTCATAGTAATATGAAAAATGAGCAGAGGCTGGTAAGGTAATCAATGAACAACAAACATGTTGATCGGAACTGGCTTTTTTTTAGGGTTATACTGAGAATAGAAGCTCAATAAAGGCATATGACCTGCTTAGCTACATGTGATGGGATAAGGATAAACAATAACAGAAAGAAGGCAGAACTGCTTAATTCTCACTTTTAAAATATTTAAATTCTGATTTCAAACACACACACACACACACACACACACACACACACACACACACAAAAGCATTTCAATACACAAAAAAGCAGGACACCAGAAAAAAAAGAGAGAATTTTATATGAAATCATGAATCTCTATTTCATACCAATTTTTTAGAAAAATGTATATGATTCTATATGTTCCTTTCAAAAATGTCTTTCATGTCTGTGCTTCCTTCAGAACTTTCTTCTGTTCTTATCTGTGCCTTTTAAAGAATGTTTTGACAGCCCTCTTTATTTTTGGCATCGATATTGCTAACTTCCCCACTCCACTCTATAAAAAATATACAAAGAAAAAAAATATATAAAATATATATATATAAAATATACCAAAAAATGGTTCTTTTTTCATGTTTTATTGATCACTTCTCTGCCAAAAGGTGGGAAAAATGAAATAGCAAAAGGACAATTGCAAAGAATCATGACTGGTCCTACCACTGGTCAGGGTTACGTCTTAAAAAGTTGCTTTCCTTTATAATGTTGTCCTAAAAATTGTTCTGTTGGTTCTGCTCACTTCATTCTGCATCAGTTTATATCACCTAAGATTCTCTGCAATTGTCTTTTTGGTATTTCATTTCTAAGGTTTCCTTTGTTTTTGTGTTTGCATTTCAAAGTTCCTACTCAGTTCTGGTCTTTTCATTAGAAATGCATTTACAATCCTCTATTCCAGTAAAAATCTGTTTTCCTATGGGTTGGATTATACTCACTTTTCCAGGGTAAATTATACTTGGTTGCAAATCAATGTCTCATCTTTTTAAATATTATATTCCAAGATCTCTCATTTTAGTAGAAGTTGCCAGGTTTTATGTCATTGACTATAGTTCCTTGGAACTTAAATTGCTTCTTTCTTATACTTCACAGTATTATTTCTATAATAGAAGAGGTCTTGTTTTTGGCTATGACATTCCTAGAATTTTACCTTTTTTTCCCTCAGTATATGATTAATAAATCCTTTCTATCTTTATTTTGCTCTCTGGTTCTAAGATATCTGGGCAGTTTCCTTTTATGATTTCTTAAAATATATTATTATCTGTTCATACTTTTTTAAATCATGATTTTTCTGGGAGTCCAGTGATTCTTTTTTTATTAGAAATTTTTCATTGCCAAATGAAACAAGCATTTCCACATACAAAAGAAAAATAAAATAGTACACAAATGAAATGACAAATCTCTTATATGGTTAGCTTACTTTTCTTTATCTCTACATAATAAATCCTGTGTATAGGTGTCCCTCCCAACTCATTCTTAAAGATTAAATTATTTGGTCTCCAATTGGCTTTTACTTTTTGTTTTCATGGTCCTTTATTGCATTAGGAAGGTTGCATTTAATATTTTTGCTTTTCTGCATTTAAATATAATATTTTTGTGTTCAGGTTTATAGTCAATTTTTGTGAAGGTACCATGTATCATTGAAAAGAAGGTATATTTTTTTCTGTTCCCATTCAATTATCTCCAGATATCTATCACATTTAATTTACCTAAGATTTTATTCATCTCCTTGATTTCTTTATTATTTATTTTTTGGATAGATTTTTCTAGTTCTGAGGGAGATTAAACTCTCTCACTATTACTGTTTTGTTATCTATTTCAATCTGTAACTCACTTAATTTTTTCTCTAAAAATTTGGATGCTATAACATTTGGTGCATATAGAATTAAAACTGGTAATCCTTTATTATCAATGATACCTTTTAATATGTTTAGCTTTAAGTTTGTCAGAAACCATGATTGCTACCCCTGGTTTCTTTGTATTAGCTAAGGTATAGTATATTCTGCTCCAGTTCTTTATTTTTACTCTATATGTGTCTCTCATTTTTAAGTGTTTTTCTTATAAACAACATATTGTTGGGGTTTGGTGTGATCCATTCTACTATCCATTCTTGCTTAAATGGGTGAATTCATCCCATTCACATTAAATATCACAATTACTAATTGTGTATTTCCCTCCATTCTGTTTTTTTTTCCAATTTGTCCTTCTCTTTCTTTCTTTTTGCTGTATCCCTCTTCAGAAGTCCAATTTCTTCTGACCCTTATCTCTACAATTCTCATTTCTTCTTAGGGTGTCTTTGAAGTAGTCAGTGGATTCTTTCAATTTCTTTTTTTTTTTAACCCTTACCTTCCGTCTTGGAGTCAATACTGTGTATTGGCTCCAAGGCAGAAGAGTGGTAAGGGCTAGGCAATGGGGGTCAAATGACTTGCCCAGGGTCACACAGCTGGGAAGTGCCTGAGGCTGGATTTGAACCTAGGACCTCCCATCTCTAGGCCTGGCTCTCAATTCACTGAGCTACCCAGCTGCCCCCTCTTTCAATTTCTATCTTACCCTCTGGTTCTAGGATTTCTGGGCAGTTTTCTTTGATTTTTTTTTGAAGTGTAGTATCAAAACTCTTTTTTTGATCATAACTTTCTGGGAGTTTAACTATTCTTATATCATCTATCCTTGATCTATTTTCCAGGTCAGTTGTTTTTGTGATAAGATATTTCATTATCTCTTCTATTATTTCTCATTCTTTTGATTTTGCTTTATTTCTTGTTATCTTAGGAAATTGTTAGCCTCTTCTCTCATTGCCATAGTCTGGAATAGAACAGGTATGCAGTGTGCCTTCCCCGGGTCACTGAAGTCCCTTACCTGTGAGGCTTGTGGTCCTTTTCTTAGGATCTGGCATTGGGTAGACTCTGTAGTATCCACTCCTTCAATCCTTTGCTGCAGGCCAGTGGGGTTCTACCACTGACACAGCTGTCCCCAGAGCTCTACACCCAATGATTCCAGTGGCATGATCCTGTATGTAAGCTCCTGGGCTCAGCAAATAAGGTCAGGTTGCCAGTCCTGCCCTCAGGGACTGTCTTGTCGATTCTTTTTATTTAGTTGCTCAATCTTCCCTCCTGCTTTCTGATTTTAAGCTGGTTACAGGCTCTGCACACTTCTGGAGGGAAGACTTGTGCTCATCTGGTTGCTGCTTTCTTGAGATATTGACTATTGTCTCATTCCAGGGTTTCAGGGACAGCTCAGGCTGGGGACCTACAAGCTTTCAATGCTTTCATCAGTGGTCCAGTCCAGAGTAAAGTCTGATCACTGATCTTCTGTTCTGAACTTTGCAAGTTTTGACCTGTGTTTGAGCCTGACTAAACTGCTACTGTGAATGCTATTGGACTCAGCCATTATTAGGTTCAGGGTAAAAGAATTGATGGCTTCTCTTTGGGCTCACATTCCTGCCCTGGCTATCTCTCTGCAGCCTTCAGAAGGGAAGTGAAGCTGGAATGAGATTACTGCTCTTTTCCTGAGGGCCGAACCACACTGCTGCTGCTTGTTTTTAAACTTGTATGTTTGAATTTCTCTTCTCAGGTGCAATTTTCCTCCCCTCAGGTCACCCTGAATCTATTACCTAGAATTGGGTAATGGATAACAAAGCTGTCAGTTGGAACCTGCTCTTAAAGCCAGAGGAGGTTCTGGTGATTCATATGGGTCTAGAACTTCATTTTGCCTTGATGTATGACCCATAATCTTCTTTTAGTTCCTGGATCCTGGGATGCTCTGCTCAGTGTACTCCTGGTGAGAACCCCTGTCCCTAGTGGCCATTATCCTTTCTGTCTCTCTCTGTCAACCTCAGCTGGAAAAATGACTCACTGTAACTTTTTCTTGAATTTTTTAATCAATCTGATGCATTTTCTAGATCTGTTTGGAGATCCAAGGGAGAGGAAGATATAATGCCCCTGCTTTGCTTCTTCCTGCTTGCTGTACTATTTTGGTTCTACTACTAAGATTTGCTACTTATAGCAAATCCAGTCAACATTACAATGTAGAGTCAATACAGAGAGAGTAACAGAATTTGGATCCATTATAAAGGTCCTATCTCTCAGTAATTTGTAAAGAATTTCCATTTTCCTTCTTTTTCTCTTTTTCCTTGTCCTTCTTCTTAAAAGAACATTCAAGGTCAAGAGCAATATTATGGGAACCTCAGAAACTCTGGGTAACCTGTAGAGCTCCTAGGCAAAACTCATAGCCACTATGGCAATGACTCTGGAGATGGGTAAGGATAGATTGGAAAGTGTCCAGTGCATCAAAACAAAATTAAATAATTTGTTTTTAAGAACTTTTTCTCCTAAAGTCAATCCTTTTAGATATTGAGCAACTTAAAATTCAATCATTGTGATAGAATAAATTCTTTTAATAAGTCTAAAATTTCTCAGGAAAGTTACCAAAACAAAATTATCATTTTCCTATTGCCTTTTGTTAGGAATTGCCCACATTTTAGCCATTATTTCTAAGATTCTTCATGAAACCTTGTTCGCCTTCATATTATGAGAATGAATACTCAATGGGATTTTTTTTCTCTTTGCACATTTAGAGTAGATGACTTAATTATCATGAATTTTATCTTCAATTTTGCTTTTTAGATTTTTTTTAACGTCTGGCAGGTGACAGCTTTAAAGAGCAATCAGATACAAGTCAACTATTATTAGCTGACAGAATGTTTTCCAAAAGTACCATTTCTTGTAAAGGTCAGACAAGGGCACTTATTACATATAATCTTATGATAATGGAGAATAAAAGAAAAATCAAACCTCTCTCTCTATCCAAGTTCATAACATTTTCAGAAAGAATCCTTTTACAAGCCATCACTGACATGTTTCTGAAGGACAGATAAGATAAGGTGAAATCGTAATGATAACTTACAAGTGTGTGGCACTTTATTTCTTTTCAATACATTATTTTATTAAATCTTCATAACAATTCTTTGAGGTTGACAGGGCAAGTATGATTGTCTTCATTTTAACTTGAGCTTAGGGTTGATAAAACTTTCCAAAGTCCTCAAAGATATTTTGTAATAAAAAAAAGTCCCTGAAAAAATAAGTCTCCTGATTCTCAGTCCATGGATCTTTTCGTATTGCCTCTAGCTACTTGATGTTAGATTTAAAATGGTTGAAAGCCTTAAATTGTAACAGTTAAAAGAGTGATGTTGTAAACTGTAGTGAGTTAAAATGGTGAAAGATATAAATTGTGATAGATATAAGAGAGAGTGAGTAAATTTGACTGCAAAAAATATGTTTCACTACAGTGTCTTGGTTTTTAAATCAAATATAAGGTGGTCACCAGGGAAATATTCCCAATTATTCAAATACCCAAGTCAACTGGGTTTTATAGAGATTTAATTAATACAAATGTGGAATTAAAGAAAAGAGAGAAAGAGAGAAAAAGGAAATAAGTATGAAGGGCCTTAAGCCAACATGGCCTAGACCTGAGTCTTAAGAGAGAGAGATCAGTCAGTCAGTCTTTTAACACTCACCACAAGGTCTGCCTAAGCAAGGATTCTAGTGACACCAGGCCAGCATCATCTCAGCTGCTTTCACCAGCTCCCTCCTCCATCTGAATGTTTCAGAATGCCTTCTCAATCTGAATGTTTCAGAATGATTTCCAGCTCTTCTCTGAGCTGTTATTTTTAAGGGCAAAATCTCCTATGTCACCTCCCCTAAGTTCTTCCATCTACCAATCCCATAGCAAGGAGTTTTCTCCCCTAAAGCAGTCTTAAGTAGGGGTGGAGTAGGGATACTCCCATAGCAAGGAGTTTTCACATTCAAGTAGAGTTTTCACTATCTGGTAGGGAATTATTTCAAGTAGGGAATTGGAGGATTCCTCAATGTGGAGTAAAATTTTTAACATTCATAAGTCTGTGAAATTTTAAGGTTTACAATGACCAATCAACAGAAAACATCTAATAAATGCTTACTACATGCCAGGCCTTATGCTAGGAACTGAGGATTTGAAGACATAATTTAAATATAACCTGAAGATTGTCAACAAGTCAATGCAAATGCAAAAACTAAATTAATATGTTACATTAGGAAAAAGGGAAAGTATTTCAAAGTAACGCATGCTGTAATTAGTCCAGGCCCCAATTCAACTCAATCAATATTTAGTCAATGCCTAGTGGTAGAAAAGAACTATTATAAGTGGTATCTATTCAAAGATAAAAACCAAATGCAGTGCCTATTAAGTCTATATTTAAATTTGAATTGCCTTCTAACCAAGGCTAAGGCCTCTGTCTTAGACATCTAACTTAGGGTTAGATATCCCTTCTAATTTTCATTCTATTTCTAATTCCTAAACAATATCCATTCAGAATAACCATAAAGAGTATTTTTTTTCAGCAGATCACCAAGGACTGAACAAGAATCCTCTCTCCAGGGTACTGATCAAGTGGTTAAATGGTCTGTTCTTAATGTTCTCCTGAGAAAAATGATGCACTTTGGGGAGGAATTTCCTTACACTATACTGAAATGTACAAATTTTGCAACTTGTATTCACTGCTCCTAATTCTGTTTTCTCAGGCAAGCAAAACAATTTTGATCCCTTTTCCACAACTTCTTAAATATCTAAAAAGAGCTATCATAAGCCTCTAGGTTTTTCTTCTCCAGACTTAACATCCTTAGTTCCTTCAATTGATTCTTTCCAAGTCTCTATCCCTCCCAAGCTAGAATTGCCTTGACCACTCATGGGCTTGATTCCACTGTCGATTTGCCACATTTCTGACCAGGGTTCTTGCACTCCTCCTTAAACAGTGTGGTACCTCCCTGTCCCTCTCCAGGACTCACTATATTTGTGCTAGACTTACTGTTAACAACTGATTGACCTAGTATACCCAAGGTCAGGACTCCTACACTCAAGAGTAGCCTCAGCCTTCCCAGAAGCAAAGATTATAGGAGTGTGGCACCATTCCTGGCTCAAATGGTTCATTCATAGGATGAATTCCAGACCTTCCACTGACTCCTCATCAGTTAATCAATTTCCTTCTTAAAATGTGGTACCTAGGCCTGAATATAATATATATGTATTTATATAATAATATACAATAATAATTATAGGATATAATATATAAAAATATAAACACTGTGATTTAACCAGTGTACTGTATTGTAGGAGTATCCCTTCCCTGACCCTCAACACTCTGGCTCTCATTGCACCCTAAAATTTTATGAATTTGGCTACCATATCACACCACTGGATCACCTTAACCTTACCATCCACTAAGACACCCAGATATTCTTCAGATAAACTTTAATCTCACATCCCTACCATCTTTTACGTGTGAAAGGATTTTGGGGAATTCAAGTATAAGACTTACATTTATCTCAATTAAACTTTATCTTATTAAATTTTGAGGAAAAAATTATAATTTGATGTCATGTTTAGAGAAAAGTTGTCAACTCTAATCATAAAGAATTTGTCACCTTTGAGCAAACCTTCCCTAAAACCTAGAAACAGAATCTCTTGAAATGATGAGAAATACTCTTCCTTCACACCAAGATAATTAACAATCCAAGTGAGATAGAAAAGTGCTTGACCAGAAAATACTTAGACTCTGCTGTGTGAAGGATACCATCATTATATACCAGGCTTTCAATGTTGATGACAAGTCAAAGAGCACTGAAAACAAGAATAAAGAAGATAATTTCTGGAAAGCAAGGATACCAATTGGCAGAAGGCAGTGCCTCATATTTTCATGACCCAACAAAAAGGACTACAATGAAACATTTATTTTAATGCCTACCATCTTCAAGGCAATGTGGGAAGTCATAGGATAATTTTATCACCATACATCCAGAGACTATTTAGTCCAGCTCCTTTCATTTTACAGGAGAGGAAACTGAGGCCCAGAGAGGTTAAAGGATTTGTCAGGTTAATTGACTTGCCCAAAGTGACAGAACCAGTATTTTTACCTAGATCCCCCAAATTCAGTGTTTTCCCATTGTACTACACTACCTCCTAATCTTTTCACCATAGCTCTTTTCCTTAAGCTCAGATAAAATGGTTTCTTGGCTATTAAAAAGTATTAGTGAGAAACACAGCCTCTCAGGGTTCCAGATACGACAACTCTCCTGATACCATGTCCAAAGGAAGGCATATAAAAACATGAGGGACATGTTCAGGGTCTTGTGGGTCCCCACGACCTCATTACACCTATAAATCTTCTCTGGCTTCTCTTTAACTCTGCCTTCAAATTCAAATACCCTATAATCTATGGGGGGAGGGAGGAAAGAAACTGCATGTTCCCCCAAGCATACATATATGTAGACACCCTTCCCTGTGTTTGCTTCACTTAGTGTTGCTGGCTGCAGCCACCTGGGGAAAATGTGGAAGAAATAAGCCAGCTTTTCAGCAGCCATCCTCAGTAGTTACAGTCAAAGCATCTCCCAAAAGTAGAATCCTGGGTATTTGTGCACAGCTGGAATTCTCTTCTGCCTTTGTACCCAGATGTATGTATTTCTCCCTTCTCTGCTGACAGCAGTCCCAGTATCTGTATCTATAGCTCCATCTACTGTGCTGCACATCATATTAGCTGATAATCAGAATGGCAGCTTGAGTCATTAACGCAAGTTGAAGTCATGTTCAGTGTATTCTAACAAGAGAACACAATCCATATGTTAGAAATATTTCTATTACAAACCAACTAAAATCGAAATGTTCTGACACTCAGTCATCAGGGAATCCACAATTCCTGAAGAAATATAGAATCATGGAGTCAGAAGAGATTGAAAAGATCTCTTCTTATTCTCTTATTCAGTAATGGTAATAAAAATATAGTAGAAACAGTGCTCAGTTTTGCATCCAAGGACCTGCATTTGAAGCCTAACTCTGCAACTTATCACTCGGAGGATCTTGGGCAAGTCACAACCTCTCAGAGTTTCTAAAGCCTCATCTGTAAAATGGGCATAATAATATGACAGGGTTTTTATGGGGACCAAATGAAGTCATGGATGCAAAGTGTTTTTATTAAAATGTTTTATTAATGTTCATGTTTGTTATTGTTACTACTCACATAATTATGATGTCACTTAACTGCTCAGGGCCTCAATTTTCCTATTTGTAAAAGTGAGATGGTTGAGCTAAATCATCTAGATGGTTGTTCTAGCTCTAAATCCTAAAATTTTGTAGTACTCCATCTGGGGCTATTCTCTTCCCTTTACATTTGTCCTTGGTATATTTCTGCTCCTAGTTCAGAAGTTGCTATCAGCTACTCCAGCGGACTCAGCTGCCAGTTAGCTCTAACTGAAAAGAACCTCTGAAAGAATCTCCGGATCTCCCAACTTCATAATGGGTGCTTCCATCTCAGTCCATTTATTCAGCTAAGATGAAAAGAACAAATACAAAAGAAAGACGATCCCCACCTCAGCATAAGTGAGAGGGGAAGGGCAAGGAGAAAAGGAGAGAGACAGACATACAGAGAGATACAGAAACTGAGATAGAGACAAACAGAGAGATAGAGAGCATCACTCTGACTTCTGTCTCAGTAACCACTGGGTGATCAGTTCTCCAAATTTCACAGCCAATTAAAGAACTCTCCATTCTTATATTGTACAAACTTCTAAGTCATAATAGTCAAACATAGACATCCCAAGTTTTCATGTCATCAACTGGACTAGACTCAAGTAGGGAATGCATGTTCAAAGGACTAGCCTCTCATTGAACAGTCCATTCTAATTACAGCTAGTAAAAGAATCCCCTCTACACCATTCCTGATAGATAGTCATTTGGATTTTCTGTGAACATTTTTATTGTTAGATTCCCCAAATCAATGAGATGAAATTTAGTAAGAACACGTTTAATAAGGAAGACACTTCAAGTAAATTAATTTTGCAGATACATAGTGGGAGAAGGTATGTCTAGTCAACAACTCCTGTTGACTTAATGTTGTCTTTGGTGATAGAATATTCAGGAAATAGAAAGTATACTTTTGTCCTGGTCAGCCCACAGCAACAGTATTCTCTTCCATTCTGTCTTTTGTGACACATTTTGGAAAGTACATTAACAAACTGGAACATTCCTAGGATAGTGAGGAATCTCAAGACCATGCTGTACAAGAATTACTTAAAAGGACTGACTATGTCTCTAGTCCTAGGGAAGAAACTCACCTGGGAAGAATCAAGGAAATGATAGCTGTCTTCAAGAATCTGGATGGTCTGACCATTTCATTGTGTTCAGATAATGTCGAATTTTATGAATGAGTTAAGTATAGAATGTCAATCAAAGGAAAAAACAAGGTGGCAAAGGGTGTTGATTTCATATCATATGATGATCAATTGAAGAAACTGAGGAAATCTATCCTGGAGAAGAGGAGACTTGGTGGTAAGGATGGGGAAATGACATGATAAGCACCTTTTTCAGATTCTGCTGCCCCTAAAAATATTTTCTGCACAGATGCCAAACCGATATTCCTTAAACACAAATCTAATCATATCACTCTCTTTTCCTCAAAAAGTCTTTAGTGGGCTTCCTATACCCTCTAGGATAGTCATAAATTCCTTAGTAGGGCATATAAAGCTCTCTAAAATATGGCTTTTATGTACCTTTCCAGTCTTCTTTCATATTCTACCCCTTCTACACTCTCTATTCCAATCAGACTGACCTACCATTTACTCCTCTCTTTGTGTGCCTTTGCCCAAGAGGTTCCTTTTGTCTGAAATTTATTCTTTCCCCATTTCTGTCCTGTAGAAGCTCTACACTTCAGTCTCCACCTCTTACAATAAAATGTTTACTGGTCTCTCTATTATTAGGATCCTTAAAATAACTTTTATAATTAAAGGGCAAGGGCTATTTTTCTCTTTCTATCCTCAGCACCTAGCATAGTGTCTAGCCCATAAATATTTTTAAATTAAATCAAATGGGCTGTCACAGGCATAAGGGATTAAATGTCTTCAGCATAGTGAATAGGGCAGAGGATTTAGAGTCATAAAGACATCTGTTCAAATCCTCTCTCATACACACATTAGCTGTGTAGCCCTAGGCAAGTCACTTAAATTCTCTGAAACATAGCTTCTTCATGTGTGAACTGGAAATGATAACGATACCTCTCTCAGAGGACTGTTGTGAAAGCCACATAAGAAACTATGTGTAAAACTCTTTGCGAAACAATCAAGAATTGCATAAATGTGAACTCATTGTTATTCTGCTTAATTCCAGACAGCAGAACTGGGAGCAATGGTTAGAGGTTGCAAAGAAGTACATTTAGACTTGATGTCAAAACATTTTCCTATCCATTAGATTTATCCCTAAGTGTAACAAGCTGCCTTTGGAGATGGTAGGATCTTGCTCATGGAAGGTCTTCAAAGATGGATGGAGAACTACTTGTGTATGCTGTGGGGAGAGAGAGAATCTTTGTTTAGGTACAGATTGGATTAGATGGACTCTCATACACACATTAGCTGTGTAGCCCTAGCCTAGAGAGAGAATCTTTGTTTAGGTACAGATTGGATTAGATGGACTCTCATACACACATTAGCTGTGTAGCCCTAGGCAAGTCACTTAAATTCTCTGAAACATAGCTTCTTCATGTGTGAACTGGAAATGATAACGATACCTCTCTCAGAGGACTGTTGTGAAAGCCACATAAGAAACTATGTGTAAAACTCTTTGCGAAACAATCAAGAATTGCATAAATGTGAACTCATTGTTATTCTGCTTAATTCCAGACAGCAGAACTGGGAGCAATGGTTAGAGGTTGCAAAGAAGTACATTTAGACTTGATGTCAAAACATTTTCCTATCCATTAGATTTATCCCTAAGTGTAACAAGCTGCCTTTGGAGATGGTAGGATCTTGCTCATGGAAGGTCTTCAAAGATGGATGGAGAACTACTTGTGTATGCTGTGGGGAGAGAGAGAATCTTTGTTTAGGTACAGATTGGATTAGATGGACTCTATAATACATTCCAACTCTAAGGTTCTGGGAGCAAACATCTCCTCTTCTTAGAGTTCTTCAAGAAGACACTGGATAGTCATTTTGGGGCGATACTGTAGAGGAGGGATTCTTGACTGTATGCAAACTGAACTTTATGGTTTCTGGTGCACTTTTACATCTCAGAGATTCTGAGGTTCTGTGCTTCAGAGATATGAGGAGAATGCTCTTTAAACCTTAAAGACTATATAAATAATTTGACATAAGCCTTCTTTCCAATGGTGTACATCACAATCCATACATGCCTTCTCCTCTTCTCTGAATCTTATCCAAAACTGGTCATAAATCTTTAATAGGCAGGCTGAGGGGGAAGACCTGCCAGCATCCTAGAGACTTCCCCCAATGCTTCTTGAGATTATGTGCTTAGTTTTTGCTCTCATTGCATTACTGAGTGACCTCCTTTTCTTGTCATATTTCCCTTTAATTATATATTTTATATTTATCACTGATAATATGGTAATAACATCCACTGTCCATATCTCCATTGCCCTTTGGGTAACCAACAATTTTGATTGCTCAGAGATTATGGCATTTCATAATTTAGAGCCATCTGATGTCATTAAAAGTATATTACTGTTAAAATAGTTTTTAAAAAATATATCAAGGAGAAAATTAGTACCTTTCCTCATTTTTAATCTTAGGAACTTTTCAGGTCACAAGGCCATAGGATCATAGATTTAGAGCTGGAAGGGACCTAAGCAGTCATTGAGATCAACCATCTCATTTTACAGACAAGGACAATGAAAGATAGAAAGGTTAAGAGACTTGCCCAGGTTTATAGAGCTGGTAATGTTTTAAGATGGGAAAAAAATATCTTCCTATTTCCAAGTATATCTTCTATGAATTGTAAAAAATTTTGAAAGGTCATCTAGTTCATTCCTTTCCATTCAATTTCCCAAAGGGAAATTCAACTCTTTTCCTCAATCAGACTAATATTCATTTGGATAATCCATACAATGATATATTATTGAGTAGTGCTCCCATAGACCTGGTTTATCAATCCATGTGTCTTAGATGATTTTATGAGCTGTCAATTCAATGACAACATCATAGTTTGGATAATAGGTATTCTTCATACACTTGGCTTTTCCAACATGGATAATTAGATCAAATTATTTTTACATTATAGACTCACACTTTGGAAGATTTGCAACTTTATGAATTTAATATAATCAACATAATGTTATCATAAACAGGAATAGACAGATACACATATAACAACAATTATAATTATAAAACTATATATATATATATGTATATATATATATGTTTGTATACATTCATATAGGATGAGCTAGATGTTCCTTGAGGAGTATTCCTTTAGTCTCTCTCCTTCCATCCAGACACACCCAGCCAATATTCTATGAATTCCTATTACTATATGCAGAAACATGGGCTATTACTAATTATACAGATGTACCTCATCTAGACCTGAATATTTCTCTAGATAAGAGTATAAAACTGGATTTTTCCTTAGGCTCGGTTGTCAAAGGACCATTTAATCAGAAAGATATAATTAGAAGAGATCTTAGAAATCCTTTCATTTTTAACATTTTAAAAAATATGTCTTTTTTATAACATATTAATCTTCTAATAAATTTCTGTCCCCTCCTTGACCCAGAAAGCCTTTCCTTACAACAAAGATTTAAGAAAGTAAAAGAATAAAAAGAAGTTAAGCAAAATCAATCAAAATACCAATGACATCTGACTGTATTCAGTATTCTATAGCCATATTCTCATACTTTTGCACTGAAGTGAGGGAAATGCATTCTCTCTACTTTTCTTGAGGTCCACGTCCAAGTTCAAACTTTATAATAAAATAGTATTTCGTGTTGTTTTTATTGTTTTTGCCATTTATACAGTAGTCTTTATGTACATTGTCTTCCTGGTTCTGTTTACTTCACTCAGCATTGGTTCACATAAATCTTCCTGTGAATAACAATTCTTCATATTTATAATTTCTTATAATATAAGAATAATCTATTATATATGTGTGCCACCGCTCTTATAATGTAGTCATATTCCATGACATACCTGTGTCATACCAATGGATGACCTTTCTTTTAGTCATTTTTCAATTGTGTCTAACTCTGTAATCTCATTTGGGGATTCCTTGGTAAAGACACTGGAGTGGTTTGCCATTTCCTTCTCCAGCTCATTTTAGGAAACTGAGGCAAACAGGGTTAAGTGACTTTCCCTAGGTCACATGGCTAGTGTTTCTGAGACCAGAATTAAACCTAGGAAGATGAATCTTCCTGACTTCAGGCCCCCTCTATCTACTATGCCATGTAGTTGCCCTTTGGAGGGGCACCTTTTCTATTTTTAGTTTTTTCTACCACTAAAATGCAGCCAAATCTCTTTTCAGTATGTATGATATCTTCCTTTGCAGATTAGGAAAATGATGTAGAAAAAAGTTATTTGACTTATCCAAGTCTCTGACTTCCTTAAGGGATATGCCTAGACATGGGATCTCTTGGTGAAAGGGCATGGACATTTTAGTCACTTTTTAAGTACAATTCCAAATAATTTCCCCAAAATACCAATCACCTAATTTTGCTGATAAAGAAAACTGAGGTGTAGACAGGTAAAGTGACAAGACCAACATCACCTAGTTAATAAGTATCAAAGTCAGTGCTTTGAAGTTCTGTTTTCTCCCTCCAAATCACTACACATAGTGCATAGAGGGGCATGAACTTGACAGCCTCTTGAGTTGTTTTGTTTCCTTTCAATACTACATCCAAAAAATAAACAACACCTGCAAACCTCAGATGAATAGTCAGTAAGGAAACTGCTTGCTTATGCATGAATTTCCAAATCATCCTGAAAGCTCAAATAAAGATGCCAAATCCAATATTCAAGAACTGCATGAGCATTTCTACATGCACAGGGAATCTATAAACATTTGAATGGGTTAGACAGTTCTCGTCAATACATATTTTGTGCCTGACATAGATTTGATTTGGATAGTAGTCTTAAAAAATAAGTATTGTTTGGCATAATCCTGTATGCATTACTAGCAAGAGGAAGCAGTATTCATTTAATTTTTTTTCCTCAACAGAATACAATCCATGCTGAAAGAAAATTATTCACATAAAACACAGGCGATGTGGCTGAATTGTCTGGAATTTGCAGCATCTAACATCATCTTGGGTATTACAAGTCTTGTCACATTTGGGATTTTCCAGTGAGGCATGCCACAAACAGAAAAGCAGCTTGGAAAAGACTCTTTGCATTGGAGAAGAATGAATCCTCCACAACTCAGTGCTAAAAGCCTGTTATATAGCTATGCCAGTTGTGTTTATATTCATAATTGTTAAACTAAGAATAAGAGCTACGTTAAGCAGGAATTCATGGGAAAGATGGAGGAAGAATAGCTCCATTTTATTGCCACACAAATGTTACCTGGGCTATTTGGACTCTACAATTTCAAATCAACATGGTTAATTTCAGACAGATTGAAGAAGCAATTAAAAAAAAATTCAATACTCTATGCTAAGTGACCCAGGCTAATAACTCTGTGGTCAGACAATAGAAGTAAGGGAAGAAAAGGCAGGGAAAAAAAGATGGATTCCACACCTTAGAAGTATAGAAATGGTATATTCTCTTGTTTCCTCAAACCTCCTTTTGTGGTCTTCATTCCTCCCTTCTTTCATTTTCCATCTTGCTCTTCCTACCCATTCTGGGCACAATTTTGAATCAGCATCCTATGAAGTCTGAACTATATGTTCATGAGGCACAGGATACATAACAAATATGCCCAGATTTCTCAAAGAGATAGAAATGGTTTTAAGACCTAGAATCACAGTTTGCTTCTCACACTGAAAAAAAGAAATGAGGAAAACCTGGTGTCAGACAGAAGGCAGAAGTTTAAGGTCTACCTCTGAAAACTACTAGCTGTGTATTCTTGGGTAAGTCAAATAATGGTTTTTCTACCTCGATTTCCTCATCTGCAGGATAGAGATACAACAGCCTCATCTAGTTGTTAAAATCAGGAGACTTTGGTTCAAACTCCATTTTAGGTACATAACTAGTACTGTGATGATGGGCAAATCATTTACTCTTTCTGAGCCTCCCCCATCTGTAATATGGGGATAATGATAAGTTAATTTACTCACAGAGTTGTTAAAAGGAAAGCACCGAGTTAACCTCAAATTACTCTAGAAAGAAGACTGGTTATTATAGGAATTACAGGAGATGGTACACGTGAAAGGAAACCGTAGATCAGAGGTATCAAACTCCTGATCCTCCAGTTGCCTACAAAGCTCTCCACTATAGCTGAACTAGATTAAAATGTATTTAGGAAGTGGTTTTTTTTCAGACTATGTTTTCTTAATTATTTCAATTTGGACAATTTTATTTAATTAATTTAGAATATTTTTTCCATGGTTAAAAAATTCATGTTCTTTCCCTCCCCTCCCCACATCCCCCTTCTGTAGCCAATGTGCAATTCCACTGGGTTTTACATATGTCTTTGGTCAAGACCTATTTCCATATTATTGATATTTGCACTAGGATGATCATTTAGAATCTACATCCCCAATCATATCCCCATCGACCCATGTGATCAAGCAGTTGTTTTTCTTCTTTGTTCCTACTCCCACAGTTCTTCCTCTGGATATGGATAGTGTTCTTTCTCATAAGTCCCTCAGAATTGTCCTGGATCATTGTACTGCTGCTAGTAGAGAAGTCCATTACTTATTCGATTGTACCACAATGTATCAGTCTCTGTGTATAATGTTCTCCTGGTTCTGCTCCTTTCACTCTGCATCAATTCCTGGAGGTTGTTCCAGTTCACATGGAATCTCTCCAGTTCATTAAGGAAGTGATTAAAAAAAATAAACAAAAATACAATACAACATAGATAATGTTAATTTGTGGGGGGGGGGTTTAAAAGTCAATTTATGGCTCACTAGAAACCATTTCTATTTGGGTTTGATACCATGGCTATAGATCACTTTATAAATGTAAGGGATTATTTATGGAAACTATAATAGGCTACATACATTTCTACTTTTGCAATGATGATGATTATCATATATAGACAGTAAGAAAAAAACCTCTAGGAAAGCATTAACTTCTATTTTCTGTACATTGCTTTTAAAAATCTAAGTTGGCTGTTAAGCGCCCTATATATTAACATTGATCTTTTTAGATAAACCCCTCCCTCACTGTTTTCCTTTGTATCTCTAGAATTTCTTTCTTAAGCATTTCCCATCCCTCTTGTGCTGATTTTCTCTGAAGCATTGTAATTCACATTTAATATGCTAAAATAATAGCAATAATGGAATCCAGAATGAAGGAAGTAATCATTTCATTCTACTTGACTCTAGTCAGACCATACCTAGAATATTATATCCAGTTTGGGGTCCCACATTTTAGAAAGTATTTTAAGAAACTTGAATAGGGTGTTTTGGAAGTTATCTTTTTCTTTTCTTTTCTTTTTTGTTACATTTGAGTTCCAAGATATTTCCCTCCTTCCCACTCAATTCCACACTAGAGAAGACCAACATTTGACACAAATATATATGTGAAACTGTATAGTACATAGTTCTATACATCAATTAGTTCTCTGGAAGTGCATAGCATCTTCCTTCAAGGTCATTTGTCCTTGATTTGAATATTCATATAATTCAGAATAGCTTAATCATTCACACAATTTTTCCAATAATATTGCCATAATTGTATACAAGCTTCAACCTGTCTAGTAAACAAAAATTAGTTCCAGTCATGTATTTCTGGAGGCTCCTGGCAACATCCTTGTTTTTTTCCCATTAAAATGAATAGATAAAAGTCAGCCTTGGCCAGGCCTAATCTGATTCCTCCATCTAAATAGGCAAGGATATTGGAATCCTGTGATCAGGAACGTGACTTTTTCCATCATCATGAAGGATCAAGGGAGAAACCAGGAAACATTAAACTACCTTCTCATTAGGTATCCAGCAATTAGAGGTGTCTTGAGTCGTCTAGGGGAGGGCTGAATAATAAGCTTGAAGAAATCTAGTTAAATGATTGAAGACTCCGGTTGAATTATCTTTGATCACTAAGAGAGTTCATGGACCAATGAACTTATTGGTTATTGCCAGCCTGATCAATAAATTGATTTTTCTTACTCAGAACCCAGTCTTGGAATTTTTACTTCTCATAGTTGGCAACTTGGCAGATTCTACATCACTGAGTTTTTTTCAACTAGTTGAATCACTTATCAAGGATAATAAAGAGGGGAATTTGTGCTTTGGGGTAGTTTGACTAGTTGACCACTCAAGACACATTTCCAAATTAAGCATTCTATAATCCTATGAGTCTCCTAAGTCCCTTTTCAATTATTTCTACACTACAATTTACTGCTTCTCAGCATACCAGGGCAGTACTATTGAGTGTGGGTCCAAGTTGAATACTATAATAAGGATAATTAAGCAGTGAAGGAGCTCTGGATATTGAGGATCAAGGTAATTGCAAGTGTAAGAAAGGAACCAGTAGAGAAAAACATTTGCTTTCTTTAGCATCTTCAGCCATTCTTGGATCTATCTTACTCCAGCTGACTAAGAAATAATAGAAGAATAATCTCAAATTATTGACAGAGAAAATGAAATTGGGAAATTGGGAACTGGAGATTCCCAAAATTGGGAAAGGAAAAGGAGAAGTTGTTAAGATACTCCTGGCTTGACTATTGGAGAAATGTTTGTTTCTCTGACTGATTAAATGACTGCAAGACACCTGGGTCTAAGAGTCCCCTTTCCCCCAATCAGCCAGACTTCCATTCTACATAATGCCAAAGAGCCAGTTTGCTTATATCTTAAACTTAATCTTGCATTGTTCATGCTAGACTAACCAAATACTTTGGCAACAGGCTATCTCACAAAGCTTTGTGGATTTTCCAAGAGAAATAAAAGGAAGCCAAGAAAGGGGGGAAAAATTCAACAGCTACTCACTGCTGGCATTCCCATTCCAAATTTTTCAAGATGGAGCTTTCATAGGACTTATGGATGAGTTTTTCACAGAGGAATATCAGCCTTGACTTCTTCCAGAAATGAGACTCCTAAACCAGGCAGAGGTCTCATTCACACCAGTATTTGGAATTTGAAAGTTCAAATTTATACCTTCTTCTTAAAGTAAGTCCATTTTCTCCACACACCCCCCCCCCCCCCCGCCTTTAGGCTAGGTAGTTGATCAGAATACCATTATTCTAGATCAGAGGTTCTTAGCCCTTTTTGTATGTCATGGATCTCTTGGTAGCCTAGTGAAAACTTTGGACTTCTTAGAATAATGGTTTTTTAAATAATTGAAGAAAATATTAATTTCAGTTAAAGGTTAATAACAATAAAAAATGTATATACCATAAAACCTATTGATGGACACTTTTGAGGGAAGGTCTTGTGGGCCCTTGGTTAAGAACTCTTATTCTAGATAGATACCTACAATGAATTGAATTGAATTGACTACATGCTGGCAGATGGGTTTTTAAAAATTGGTTTGCCTGAAAATTCTTCCCTGTTTCATATCTTGTTTGTGGGCATGCCTATCTAGGCAATGAAAAGGATTCTTAGTGCAAATAACCCCCTAAATAAAACAATCTACTTTAGGGCAATATACCAAGTATGATATGATCTAGTACAGAGGTGTTGAACTCAAATAGAAATGATCTCTATGGCCCCCATACTGACTTAGAAGAACACTAATTAACATTAATAAAAATGTATTTTTTATTTATTTTGTAAAATATTTCTCAATTACATTTTAATCTGATTTGGATAACACTGTGGAGATTTGGAATTTAACATCCTATGGTTTAGGATATATATTCTTAGTTCATGAACTTAAAAAAAATAACTGTTTTAACATAATTGATTTCTGTTGTAATCTTATATATTTTATCTCAGTCATTTAAAAACATTATTCTGAGAAAAGTCTACAAATTTCCTCAGTCTTTGTTGTTTTTCAGTAGTATCTGACTCTTCTTGACTCCATGGACCATATTGTCCATGGGGGTTTCTTGGCAAAGATACTGGAGTGGTTTCTCATTTCCTTTTCCAGTGGATTGTCAAACAAAGGTTAAGTGACTTGCCCAAGGTCACCCAGCTAGTTAGTGTTTGAGGCCAGATTTAAAGTGCCAAGCTCTAGGGATACAAGGAAAGGGAAAAGACAGTCCTGCTCTCAAGGAATTCACAGTCTGATAGGGGAGATAACAGCCAACAACTGTACAAATAATCTATAGGCAGGATAAACTGGCAATAACCAACAGCAAGAAGGAAGGAGCTAAGATTAAGGGGGAATCAGGAAAGGCTTCCAGGAGAAGGTGGCAATTTAGCTGGAATTTGGAGGAAATCACTAAAGCCAGCCAATAGATGAGGAAGGAAAACATTCTCATTAGGGGGCTAGCTGGAGAAAATGCCTGGAGTAGATAAGTGGAGCATTTGGTTCAAGGAATATCAAAGAGGCTAGTGTCACTAGTTTATAGAGTAAAGGAGATTCCCTAACAAAAATGTTAAGAATTTCTGATCTTGTAGAAAGTGTCCAAGAAACCTATGTTCTAGTCTTGACTTTGCCACTAATTAGTTTGGACCTTGATCAACTCATGCTTCTGATAACTCCAGGTATTGATGACCTCGGATTATATCATCCCTGCCGCTTTGTGCTGTTTATCTCCTTGAACTTCTGATACTTTCCATTTGCTTTTTAAATTTTTAAGGAAAAAAGCTGAAAGTGGAAGGGCTACTCATGGGCTTGATCCCATTACTGGTCAGCATGCTTCCTGTTACCTGCTTGGTTTTCACTTGGGTCTCCCCCCCTCCCCCAATTCTTGTCTTCTGTCTTAGAATCAATATTAAGAATCAGTTTTAAGGTAGAAGAGATTTAAACCCAGGACCTCCCATCTCCAGATCTGACTCTATCCACTGAGTCATCTAGCTGGCCCTTCAGCCTGAGTCTTTTGTTCTTCCTTAAGCAATCTGGTGATCCCTGCTGCAAGACCCTCCCCATATTAACACCAAATTCCGTGTGGGCAAGGAGTCAGGGTAGCTCCCTGTAGCCCAGAACTGTTAAGCCTCTGAATCCTTAGTAGCTGGGATTATAGGCATGTGCTGCCATGTTCAGCATGATACTTTTGGGTACCATCTATCTGTTTATCTTTAACTATGATGTAACTTCTTTATACAAGTAAGGATCTACCAATTCTTTATATTCTGGGCTTTGTCTATCAATTTCCCTCTCTTTAAAGAGAAAGAACTAAATTAAATGATCAATAAAGTTCTTCTTAGCTATTGTAGCACCCATGGTTCCTCATATACAGGACCCTAAATAAGTACCCCGAATTCAAGATACTTTATGGATCATCCTGAGCTCTGTAGAAAGAATAAGACTAGATCATCTTATTATATTATTAGTAGTATATTTAGTAATTAGTATATTAAATTAGTAGTAGATCTGAGAATCACCTCTATAGAGATGATAGATAAACTAAGCCGACCAAAAAGGACATATCAGCTCAAGGCTTTTATAAAAACAACATAGTGAAATAAATGGAAAGAAAGATGCCTCTCCTCCCTACATAGAGATGTATACCCTACTTCAAGTTATCTACTATAGCACCAATTGGGGGAAAGGATATGCAAAGAGAGAGCACATGGCTGGAGAAATTAATAACGCAGACCAAAATTGTTATTAACCCCACACCATAAAAGATTATGTGATTTGATTCTATTTCTACCATTTCTGTGAACTGGGAAATTCATGCCCTTTTTTTTGAGGGCTAGGTCAGAATCATCATGCTTGCATTCAAAGGAGAGCCCCCTTCATTCATTTGGGAGGCTTTGTGCGCTATTATGTGCACATTTGTTACTGTTCTTAGGCATATTTTGTGAACTTCTGTACTGTCTAGGTATGCTCATTGGCAAGTTCCTCAATGGTAAAAATTCTTTTTCCTCTTCTAAGGCTTCTTTCTCTTCTTCTTTCTCCTCCCTCTTTTCTATTTCAGGGCTTATTAAAATGTTAAATGGAATGGTCTTGTTTACAGAATATAACAGAAAATTTACTTCTTTTATCTTGACTAAGAACATTCAATTCGGGGCTTCTCTCAACCTGTTTACTCATCTGTAAAATTAAAGGATGGGACCAAATGATCTGTAAGGGCTCTTTCTAGTTCTAAAATTTATTGATGTGATTCCTCTGTTTGGTTTTCAAAACCTTCCCAGTCTGTCTCTTTCCTGCCTTTCCAGGATTTTTACACGTCTTCCTCACATATTCTAATGTTGTTTAGTAGTTTCATTTGTGCCCAACACTTTATGACACCGTTTGGGGTTTTCTTGGCAAAGATATAGTTGATTATTTTTAATAGACTCTGCAGGTAGCATATTTGTATATAGTTATTTGCATGTTTTCTCCCCTAGACTATGAGTTGCTTGAGAACAGCGAGTGGTTTTTTTTTTTTTTAACCCATCTTAGTATTCCCAGCACTTAGCACTTAGCCTGGCATGGAGCTGGTGATTAATGAAGGCTTGTTGACTGTCTTTATTGTACCCTGCTTCCTCAATCGGTTGCATTACTTAGGATAAGGAATAAAGGCTCTTCATCAGTAAAATGAGGGAGTTGGATTAAGTGTCATGTAAACGTCATTCTACACTTGTTGTGACCTTGTTCCATTTGAGTGTTGTTCAGTTGTTTTTTCAATCATGTCCAACTCTTCATGACCTCATTTGGGATTTTCTTGTCAAAGATACTGAAGCAGTGTGTCATTTCCTTCTGTAGCTCATTTGACAGATAAGAAAACCGAGACAAACTGGGTTAAATGCCTTGTCCAGGGTCACTCAGCCAGTAAGTGTCTGAAGCTAGATTTGAACTCGGGAAGAGGAATCTTGTTGACTCCAGTCCCAGCACCCTACCCCCTGTACCTCCTAACTACCCATGCTGTCCCACATGCCTGAGGGCTCTCCTTCCTCTTCACTGATAACTGACTTCTTTTAAGACAGCTTACATTCCATTTCTGCAAGGGCTCTTTCCCCCTTCCTCCTTAATGTCAAGTAGTGCTTTTTCTCCAAGATTACATCCAATCTACTCTGTATATATATTCTGTGTGTACATGTTTTTTTGCAGGTTTCTCCTCCACTAGAATGCGGGCCCTTTCAGGACAGAGACCATGTTGTTGTCTTTCTTTATATACAGGTACTTCATCAATGCTTGTCTGAACTAAAATAATAGTGTTCTTTTTCTTTGTCTTCCTTATATTCATATTCCATGAAGCTGGACAGAAAGTCAAGGCTGTTACTACTTTGATTTTAGGATCCTCATTTTCTAGTTTTTATTAACTTCAAATACTACCACTTAATTTCATATGTAATGCTCATATTCCATTTTAATTGTCTCTCTCTCTATATATATAGGATATATATCCTTCCCTTAAGTTTATAACTAGTATGATGACATTAAATTAAAAATAATTGTTTTATGAATTTAACAGCAATCTGAATAAACATCAACTATTAAAGAAACAATGAAGAAAACCTTTCCAAATGAGAAAATGTAAATGACTTACATTTGATAAAAGAAAAAAATTTACCAAATTATTACATTTTTTTCTATGATGCTTTAGGTTTCTTGTTGATATTTTTTCTGTAGTTAGGGTCAGTGTATCTGTTTGTCCAGTTTTAACATCCTCTTTCTGTTTCACTTTATACGTCTATATTTAGTGACTAGTCTATATTTATTTGTTTTCTTGAGGGTTGTCATCTATGATGGCACAGTAATATTTCAGTATATGAATATACGAGATTATATCAGCTATTTCTCAGTCATTCAACATTCAAGTTGTTTCCAATTTCATTATCTTTCCAGTCTTATCTCATACGATTCCTCTTTATTTATTATGTTTTACAGCCACAGTGAATCACATTTTGTCTGGTGATCTGGTTTTCCCTCCATTTGTCTCCATTCCTTTGCTTATTTGATTCTCCATTTCTGGAGTAGACTATCTAATCTTTGTTTATGGAAGTCCTTTCCTTTGTAAGAGGAAAAAGGGGGTTCATTCTATAAAAAGGTTGGACCGGATTATATTTAAAATAGAGTCACCAGGAATTTGATTTATTCCAAAGAGATTTATTTATAATTTATTTACAAAAATATAGAAAGAGTAAAGTAAGAAAATCAGAGAAAGGATAGGGTAAGATATCTGGCCTAAGCACTAAGTAATTTACTTCTGGCCTCTAGCTCAACCTGGGCAGGGAGAGTTAGTCCTTAGCTGTTCTCAGCAAAGCTGAGGACCTAGGGAAGTCTCTCTCAAGACGTAGGTCTCTCCTGAGGCTAGTTTTTTCAGAAAATCCAGGAAAGGAGTCAGCCTTTTCACTCACCATGTGTCAATGCAAAGGAACAGATTTAAGAACAGTCTCACCAGGAACAGGGTATCAGGTCCAGTTAGCAGATTCTTCTCCAGTCTCAACTCCAAAGAATGAATAATTGAATCTCACAGGAAGTTGTAATTCCTTTTAAAGACACTTTCTTTTGTATCACTTCCCGTGCTTTCCTCCACCTTTTATGTGGACAAATCATAGTCTAAAGCCTTGCTTAGGACTGTCTAGGAGGCAATTAGTCGATTCTGATTTGTCACCCACTATTGCACACATGGGTCACAGTAAGTGGGATATTTACACTTTTGGTGATTAGAGCTAAAAATGAGCAGACCTCTTCACTCAACTTTAAGTAGGGTGTTTACACTTTTGGTGATTAAATCTAAAAATGTGCAGGGGTTACAATTTAATTTTCACAATCAGGGGAGAGTTAATTAATTTCATTTTCACAATCAGGGGAGAGGTAATTTAATCTTCACACCTCACATGCTTATTGATTGATTGATTGATTTCTTTAAGGACTAATGCAAAGGCTGTATCTTCCAAAATGAATCCTTCTCTTTATTTCTAACTTCCAGATGCCTCATATCTCCCCCTCCTTCAGGAGAGCAATCTCTCCATTGTAACATTTGTCATAGTTCTTTGTATTTGTCACTCTTTCTCCCTGAATGGTCATCATTAGAATTTTTTCTTTCTTCTCTTTCTCCTTTTTGAGGGATGAGTCTGGGAAGGTCCTTGGCAAGGGGAGGAGTTAAAGGGAAAGACAATCAAATTGGCTTTTCCTATGGGGAATATTCTCTCCAATGATTCAGACTGTCCATACTGTGAAAATCTTATCCCTGCCCTTCCATGAGTTTGCCACATATTTATTTCCTAGAGTAAGCCTACTTCTTAGGAATTGCATAATTAATTGGGCATTCCACACAAAATCCCCCTGTTACCTTTTTCATTCTATTATTAGATCAAATGACAGTAATAGATTTTAGGGCATGAGAGAAGCAATTGCAAAATATATTTGCATGACCTTTCAGAAATCAGTGCTAAAGGGGGCATCTCAGTAGCTCAATAGATTGAGAGCCAGGCCTAGAGACGGGAAGTCCTAGGTTCAAATATGGCCTCAGACACTTCCTAGCTGTGTGACCTTGGGCAAGTCACTTGACCCCCATTGCCTAGCCCTTACCACTCTTCTCCCTTGGAACCAATACATAGTATTGATTCCAAGATGGAAGGTAAAGGTTTGAAAAAAAATCAGTGCTAAAATTTAGAGCTAGAAAACAGTCCCCAAAGTAGTTCATTGTGATGTCCTCAGCAGAATCAAGTCTCATTCTCTCTGGTCTTTTCCAGAAGACCTTCCTGTGAGACACCAAGCTCACATTGAATTGAATGGCATTTCAAATCAGGATCCAGGACTAGTGGACCCTTTCCCAGGGCAGCTGTCAGATAAGAATAAATTCCACAAATTCCCTCCTCCTCCAAAACCTCAAAGCCTTCAAGATATATTAGAGGCCAAACTGAACCTCCTAAGACAAGGCTCTTTTGAAGTTATGATTATACATTGATGCTCTAAGTTTACCAGTATTTTCTCTATCTTTTTCTGAGTTTCTTGGTCAAACTGGTGCTTCAAGACTATGAACTGTTTTGTTTTTCTGTTCCTTAAGAATTTCAAATATTTAGGAATAGGTTCTGTTTGACTTTTCCTCCCATCATTTATATGAGATTCTATATTCTACATGTTGGGGGGCATCCTAGATTTAATTTTTTCCCTTTATTATTAATTTAATCATCAAGAAAGACAAATATTCCAATACATGAAGAATGAGAAGAGAGGATCATATATGAAATTATGAACTTCTGGTACATAGTTTGTTGTAGAAATATGTATATTAATTTATCACAGTAGCAACAACATTGCCTCTTCTGAACTTTGTTCTGCTTTCTTTTGGGTATTTTAAATGCTTTGTTAGTCATCACTGTGTCCTCCTCCTCCTTCTTTATATCATTACCCCATTAACTACCCTCATTCTCCCTCCACTCTCACCATGGAAGACTTCCCTTGAAACAAATAAGTCTAGTTAGGCAAAACAAATCAACACACTAGCAATATCTGATAATGTCTCATTTTGCTCTTCTAAGCACTCATCTCTGCCAACAAGAAGGAGATGTGCTTTATCCTTAATTTTCGGAAGTCATGCCTGGTCACTTCACTTGATCAGAGTTCTGAAGTATAGAAACTTCCTCTTGCTCTACCCTTGATGGAGGCCAGCTGTTCTTTCCAAATTGGTATTCCTTAGTGCTATTTCTATTTCCTTGAGAAGCACATTTGAGACTGTGATGTTATGACAAAATTCGGTGACTTCACTGTCTTCAATGGTGAAAGGGATTTATTATCATTATTTTATTAAATAAATTCTATTTTTACATATTGCATTTATTATAAAAATCTTTGCAAATATTTTCCATATGTTATAACGTAGGCCTAATTCAGGCTAGTTCCCTAGTACTGTCAGTCCAACATTTAAACCAGAAACTCATAGGTCATTCGACAGGTTACAAATGGATGTTTCCTTATCCTTAACACAGAAATGGTACTTAACGAGGATATAGAATTTAGCTTGGGAAGACACCAACCTCCTGGTCTCCTGACTAAAACATATTTGTTGAACAGGGCATGACGTGATGACCTGAGCAGCTTTAGCGCATCTGCCTAGTCTTACAGGTCTGATTCCATGTAGACTGGGCTCTTTTATGCCCTTAGGTGACCAGGAAACCAGGCAATGTGTTCTGAGACACTAGGAAACTTCATATCACCTTTTTGTTGTCCTTCCAGCTTCATCTTTAAATGTCTCACATGACTTTGCACAAGTCTTTTAAATCATTTTCCTATTGTTTTGGAGGCAACATTGCTCATAATTCTTAAGATTTAAGTTTAAATTCTAACTAGTACTACCCATGGCTTCCCTATCTATCTCTTTGGCAAATAAATCGACTTTTTGCTAAGACAGATTTCAGGATCTTTTAGTTTCCTCATTATAACAATCAATTTACATAGGTTAAATATCTATATGAAATTATCACAAGTGTTGTCAATGTCTTTTACTCAGTTGCCATTTTTCACATCACTGATTTTTTATAGTAGGGCAGCATCAAATGATCTTAATTGAATGCTTTTTTTGCTTACTCATTTTTCTAGTTTTTAATTGGTTTTTACCTTTTTCCTACTAAGTCAGTGATCTAACCGCATGTAGTCAACTAATTTGGGAATGGCTACCACATCATAATAAGCTATGTAAAATATAATAGGTTTCCCTTTTTATATACTGTTTAGCATTTATCCCATCTAAGGTCTTGTCATTTGTTTTCTCAAAGTATCCATGTGGCTAGGTATAAGATTTCTGGGTAGTCTGTAGATCCTTTACCACTTTAATTGCTTACGATACTCTAAAGTTCCATTTTCCAATTTTTTTTACTATCCTTACTCATTCTCACTTTTCCATTAAAGTTACCAAGTATCAAACTCTATACTGATTTAATTTGAATGGCCTTACCAAGTTCTTCACAGAATTTCCCTTCTTTTTCATCCTTTGCAATAGCAAACTGCAATTAGTTTCATGGTTGTCTCTTTGCAGATACTAAGCCCTGCAATATAACATGACAAGATGCCCCAATAAATAGTTTTTCTTGCTTCTATACACACAATGGAACCAACTCTCAGTATTTTTATTTATCTCACTCAGAACCTATGAGTCCCTTTTCCATTGGGTATGACTTCCTTCTGACTTTTGCTTTCCTTTATAGTGAGAAGGCCAATATTAATATGATTCAATTCCCCCAGTAGTACAGTATATCTATTCAGTTATTAGACCAAGATCTCACATTTAAAGTAGTAACAGCTAAGTTAACATTTATAGATGACATAAAACCTAAGTGACTCTTACCAGTCCTGTAGAATAATGACTACTCTGTTTGTCAGACCAAGAGACATAGAGTTTAGTAAAACAGTTGGGAAACAATCAACATTTTCAGAGAGCATCTCTATGGTGAGTGAAAGTGCTAAAATTTTTGATGAGTATAATGAAAAGAACAGGTGACTATCACAACCTGGAACAGCGTTCATGGGTAATCTCTTCCAGAACAAAGAAAAATGGGACAATGTGTTTACTGTAGAAAAATGGAACTTGTAGATACTGAAACAAGTCCATTGGAGGATAGTTTATAAGGTATTTAAGCTATTCTGGATTCTAATGCACCTTCTAAAACAGAAGCAGAACCATAGAAGACAGAGGGCCATTTTGTATTTTTTGTTTGTTTGTTTCATAGTTTGTAATAGGCAAATCCTTCATTGCCAAGTAATTGGCCTATTAATGATAAACTTTCCGGTATTTAGCTAGGTTGGTCCTTGGAAAGAAGACAGAGTCCATTGCTGGAACCATACCACAAGCCTTTTCATTATAGTTAGAATTTGTGCTTTAGTGGAATAATATTCAAGAACTAGAGTAACTTACACACATGATAAAGAATCATAGTTGGACTTGTAGAGATTTATTGAATGTCTATTATACTGAATCACTATATAAATGTGTCATTATTAATAACAATAATAAATTCACTCTATTCTGAACTGTTATTTATCTTTGACATTATTTTTTCAAAGCAGTGCTGAGATTCTCTATAAAAATTAATTTTTATGTTTTTCTTCCTACAAAATCAAGTTTTCCTTTATACATTTAACTGATACTAGCAAGTACTTATATATTCCAAATTAATGGTCTTTTTAACTAGGAGATCATTTCTTGTTCATCTCTTTTCCTGCCTACTGGTTTGAACTTGAATTTGTCAGATATAATCAATGCAACTTCAGAGCTCTTTTTTTCCTCACTGGCTGCAGCATGATCAATTTTAGTTCATCTTTTTACCATAAATTTCTGTGAATCATTTTGCATTTTATGTATGTCATATATAAAACATATTATTGACTTTAGTTTGCTAATTCCTTCTACAACTATTTTTCTTCTCAATGGGATAGTTAATACACTGGCGTTCAATGTCATAATTATTGAATTTTATCTTCTACCATACTTTATTAAATTATTGACTTTTGAAAAAAAAGAATGCGGATTCTTATTTTACTATTTATGTTGTTAAGCCAAACTCAATAGAAGAGCACTGAACAAAGTTCCCATATTTTATGCTCTGTATTTGTCTAAAACGTAGCCCTTCCTTTATATTTTTTGGCAAAGGTAGAGGCTTTTTCTTGGGATAGTCACTACTTCCTTCTCTTTTTCATTAGTTCTATTTTCTTTCTCATTCCTCTTCACATTTCCTGCCCTTCTTTCTTTCCAAACCTTATTATACTACTGAGAATCAGCATGGTCTTATGAAGCATGCTGAACTTCTGAGTCAGGGGAAATCTGAGTACAAATCATGCCTCTGTCATTTATTAACTATATGACCTTCCTTGTGTCTCAGTTTTCTCTTCTTTAAAAATAAAATTAAAATATCTTAATTGTCAACCTCACAAGATAATTTTTATTTAAATCCTTAACTTCCATATTACAATTAATACTGTGTATTGGTTCCAAGGAAGAAGAGTGGTAAGGGTTAGATAATAGGGGTTAACTGATTTGTCAATAGTCACATAGTTAGGAAGTACCTGAGGTCAAATTTGAACTCAGGACCTCCCGTCTCTGGGCCCTGACCCTCACACCACTGAGCCACTTAGCTACCCCCATAAGTTTGAAGACTCAAATGAGATAATATATAACATTTTGTAAATTCAATATACTTTAAAACTCCCAGTTATTACAATTTTCAATTAGTAATTTAAACAAAATACTGTATTTTAAAAATAACCTACAGTGGTTCTTATAGTAAGGCAACAACTAGTTAGCCACATTGGAAAAGTATCTATTATTCTAATTCTAATAAGAGTAATTGTTATGCTCAAGGGAATACCATGCCCAAATTCTTTGTCAATAAGGGATACTTTTGCTCAGGACCTTTGCATGTGATCCAACTGAGTTTGGTCTTTGGGGGAGCCTTTCCTCTAATTATAGGGGCTAGCCCCCATTTTCTCACATTGTTCAGCTCAATAACCCTTGACCTCAATCCAATGCCAATCTACTTAAATTCAATGTTTGTCCTCTTATCTAAAGTTGCCCCCAAAATTGAAGTAGAAAAATACTCAATCTCCAATACAAATCAGACTCGGGCACAGCTATTTATTTATTTATTTCTTACACATAAAAGAAATGCTAAATAGAGAATCCTCTCAAATGTGTATTTGATAAAGCCAAACAAGTGGCAGGAATGACTTCTGTTTATAACTCTCCAGAAAGGATGGCACTAACCTTATTCTAAGCAGATGCCATCTTGTGAGACTGCTAAGTGGCCATTTTTACATTTCACCATGGCTCTGCCTATTTTCCTCACAGCCATTATGTTCTGGAGAGCCAGGCCAGGGCCCAGGTACATTCCATTGTTGGTGGTTTTCTATTTCCGCTACTAATCTGCTCTGACCAAAGAACCTAGAGCCACTGAGCTCCTCATTCTTACAAAATGGCTTCCAAGCTCAGATGGATATTTATAATAATAGGAATGGAGTGATCTATGGTCTACCTCGAGTACACTAAAATGGAACATGGCAAATGAGGTGGGGTCCCATCCACCATAGTAGTACTGGGGTACTTCAGACCTCTCGCCTAGGTATGTTAGGCACCCACCTTCTCTCTCTGGGTTTGCTTTAGTCCTCCAATCTGCTCTCACACAAGTAGAGCTCAGTTCCCAGAGACAGACTACTTACTTCTACATAGTTTTATTTCTAGGAGTAACCCTTTTGAGGGGAAATAGTTTCCCTATTTCCTATTCTTGCTCTTGAGTCCTCTCCAATGTTTATATATATATATAACCAACCACTTACGAAAATGACACTTTGGGCTTTTAAACACATTTATGTAATAAGGCGAAAGAAATAATAATAAGGGTACTAATTTATTAAATAAATACATAATTAAATACATAATTAAACCTGAAGCTCACTATCCCACTCAATAACTAGTGTAAAGAAGTGGCACATACTTATGAAAACTTCCTATGGAAAAACACAAGGGAGGAAAAAATTACATACTTGAGGCAACTCACAAGTCTAGATCACAGACTTCAGTGTTACTTTTCGGTTCGGCAACACAAAATTGCTTCTCTGCCCACTTTTAGACTATTGATCCTCATCTCTCCTCAGCCTGAGAATTCTTTTCTCTGCTTGAACCTAACCTTTATAAGCTCCTTTTATTTATCTTTTATTTTATTTTATTTTTATCTTCTGTATTGATTCCAAGACAGAAGAGCAGTAAGGGCTAGGCAAGGAGGGTTAAGAGACTTGCTTAGGGTCACACAGCTAGGAAGTGTCTGAGGCCAGATTTAAAACTAGGACCTCCCATCCACTGACCCACCCCGCTGTCCCCTTTATAAGCTCTTTCAATTAGCCATCACTTTTCTATTTTATCTGGAGAACGGCAAAACTCACTAACCTATCCCTGAGTGATACAGGCTGACTCAAGCATCTTTTCACACACCCGGATACTGTACTGCCCAGTCAGAAGGGAGTTCATCTCAGCACAGGTTCTCTGACCAGGTTAGCAAAACAGCAACAGAGTCCTCAGAGAGCAACAAACGCGAAGGCAAAGCTTCATGGTGCTCCAACTCTAGGTGGCGCTGAAGCGCAATAGTTATTACTGGAGTTGTGGCCAATGAGATCAGTTCTCGCTGCCCAATCAAGACTCATTGAGCCAAAAAGCCTTCCTGCGTCTTTATCTGCCCCAGCTCTAACTGAACAGCTTCTCAAAAGTTACTCCTCTAATCTGTGCTCCTATACTATTGCTATCTTCTCTTACCGCCACCACCACCACCTCCCTTTTCTTTCATTTTAGTTCAGTGTAAATCTGGGATCTAAACCCAAGTCCTTTTACTCTAAATCTATTATTCTTTCCACTAGACCTTGCTGTAAGAATTCCAAAAAAATGTTGCTTTTCAGAGTTTCTTTTGGCTCTTTTGTATCACAAGCAACCTGGCTACTTTGTAACCTTTTACTCTGTTATTTTCTAGTAGTGTTCTTATGTTATCATTTATCCAGCTGTTCATTGCAAATAGATAAGGGGGGGGGGGGTTATCTCCTTACTTTGTAATATGTGCTCAGTCTGAAAATACATCTAAATCAAAACAAAGACTTTTTGATGGCTAATCATTTGAGTTTGATTGGGGATTCAATATTTCCCCACCTTTAAATTCTTGGTCTGTAGAATTCCACCAACTTCAGTCTTAAAAAAAATTTTTTTAACAGAGGGTTTCCTGAAACATCAAGTATGGATTCTGCCCCCCTGAAGTCTTTGAATGAAAGTGAAATTGAAAAATTTTTAAATTCATAATTGTGTTCTAAAATTATCACCTCATTTATCTTTATCCTCAAGCATGTGTTTCAGTTCCTTTTGACCAAAGAACGGTTGAAATAATAACTTCAAGTATTCTTAAAGAGCATTTAGAGATCTCACCACCTAGTCTAAGTTTTGGGGAGGAAATAGCGCACTGTTGAGTTAAAAAGCAATGGGGAATTCCCCAATTGATAAATGGTCAAGAGACATGAGAAGGCAATTTTCAGATGAAGAAATCAAAACTATCAATAAACACATGAAAAAGTGCTTTAAATATCTCATAATTAGAGAAATGCAAATCAAAACAATGCTGGGGTACCACCATTGTACCTGGCAGGTTGGCTAATATGACAGTAAAGGAAAATAATAAACATTGGAGGGGTTGTGGCAAAATTGGGAACATTAATGCATTGTTGGTGGAGTTGTAAATTGTTCCAACCATTCTGGAAGGCAATTTGGAACTATGCCCAATGGGCTTTAAAAGAATGTATACTCTTTGATCCAGCAAATACCACTATTACCCTAAAAAGATAAAAAGGAAAAGTGTTTGCACAAAAATATTCATAGTCACACTCTTTGTGGTGTCAAAAATAATTGGAAAATGAAGGGGTGTCCATTGATTTGGGAAATGACTGAACAAATTGTGATATATGATGGTGGTGGAATACTATTATTGTGCTATGAGGAATGCTGAAGTAGAGGATTTCTATATGAACTGGAAAGACCTCCAAGAACTGATACAGAGTGAAATGAGCAAAACCAAGTAGAACATTATACACAGAAAGTGAAACACTATGGAACAATCCAAGGTAATGGACTCTGCTACTACAAGACAATCCCAAGGGACTTATGAGAAAGAATGCTATCCACATTGAGAGAAAGAACTGTGGAAGTAGAAACACAGAAGAAAAACAAACGACTTTTCATCTGTTTATATGGGCATATGATTTGGTGTTTTGGTTTTAAAAGATTGCTCTATTGCAAAAATGAATAATATGGAAATAGGTAAAATTGATAACATTTATATAACCCAGGGGAACTGCTTATTGGATCTGGGAGGAGAGAGGGAAAGAAAATGAAATATGTAAATGTGAATTTTAGATTTTCTTCACCCTGCTTAGTCTTTAGAAATTCTAGCAACCAGGAATGTATATACTCCTACTTAAGGATTAAGTGTTAAGAAGGATGACCTATGACCGATGTAAAAAATAGACTCGAATACAGGACTACAATCCTCACGAGCCTTTGCTCCACTTCCCCAAATGCCTTGTAATCTCACCTGGGCCGATACTGAGAAGGTATTTAAGCTGATTCAAAGGCTTTTGAGAGCGCTCTTGGCTCTTTGGACTTCCGTTTTGGAGCAGGTGCGTCTCTTGCATGATATGAGGTTATTTTGTCTAGGCCTCTGGCCTAGGCACATGTTTCTTACTTGTATATTCTTTAATCTTTAACCTTTAATAAACCTCTAAAAAATATAATACTCCTTGCAGAGAGAAACTAATTTCTACCTGCCTCAGTCTCCCCGTCTCCCCTGAATTTTAATCTTTACACCGACATGTGCTAGCCAGTGACAAATAAGAAACAACTGACAGACCCCCTGGGACAGACCCCCTAAGTCAAGCTTAAGCTACCATTGGTACATGTGAGACACAGGAAGTGATGTAAAGAACGGTCTATATATTTCGTGTCACTTCCTCTCGTGGGGGTGCTCGCCGTGGCTCTCACTATCGCTCTCGCTGTCTCTTGGAGATGTGGGATTTTTGCACATTGGGAGCTTGTGGCGGGGTTCTTGGTGTCTTGGCGGTTTGGTGTTTGCAGCTTGCTGGTGAGGTGACTGGAAGAAGCTCTGTAGCATGGGTTAGGTGAGGTATCTTCCCTTAGTGTCCTTAGTGAGGTAACTGATTCCTCCTTTCTTCCTTCCTTGACCTCCAACTCCTATCTGGCTTGCCAGAGCAGTACAATTTCCTTTTCCTTTCTCTCTTCTTCTTAATTTCTTCCTTCTATTGTAATTAAAACCACCATTAAAATCCCAAACTGACTTGAGTAATTTATTGGGATTGAATTAATCCCTGGTGATCACTAGTATAATATATTCAGTCAATAACCCCTAAATTTTACCCCTTACATAAACATGGGAAAATATTTTTAAAATGAAAAATGAAAAAAAAAACAATAGGGAATACTTGTTGATGGATTGACAGCTCATAGACCCAGTATATAGCAACAGCTTAGATTGTATACTTAAAAGCAAAAGAACCATTAATTATCTCCCTTGTTTTCTCCCCTTCAATAAAGCAGCTTATCTGCTGAAATAAAGAGAAAGCATCAAGCACCCATTTTTGTCATCTTATTGCCCATTAATCTTTTTTAAAAAAACCCAAACTGATATAATGGTATATTTAGAGAATCTTGGAAAATCTACTGGAAAAAAAAAAAAGCCCTACCAGTTGCCTAGACTGCGTTCAAACTACTAGATGTAATTTCATAGATTCATAGATTTAGAAGTGGAAAGAATCTTACAAATCTTCTCATCTAACTTCCTCATTTTATAGGCGGAGGAACTAAAGACCCCCAAACCAAGTGAATCACAATCGCCAGATCACATGGATGGGGACAATGAACCAGAGAAATGAGAAGTTCCCAAAGGGTCTTCCTGATCTTTGTATTAAGATGGAGCCTCTGACACTTAATACTCATGTACAAGTATACAACCAGCTCACAACTTCCTCACCACAGTGACCAAAGCCCCTCTTCCACAATATGCCACTCTTTTTTCCCTCCAAGGCCAGGTTTAGGAGGACTCAGACTGAGTTACTGAAGTCTCAGTCCCACTGTGAGGTGGTTCCGAGTCCTAGAGTGACATAATAATAATAACTAGCAATTATACAGTTCTTTAAGATTTGCAAAATGCTTTATACATTTAACTTATTTTATCCTCACAAAAACTCTGGGAAGTAGATGATATAGCTAACAAGTGTCTAAGGCTGATTTTGAACTTAAGTCTAGCTAGTTCTCCATCCATTGTATCCACTAGTTGCCTCTATGTTGTTCAGTTATGTTCAACTCTTCGTTATCCCATTTGGGGTTTTCTTGGCAGATACTGGAGTGATTTGCCATTTCCTTCTCCAACTCATTTTACAGATGAGGAAACAGAGGCAAATAGGGTTAAATGATTTGCTATTAAGTGTCTGAGGCCAGATTTGAATTCAGGAAGATGAGTCTTCTTGACTGAAGGTATTGGCATTCTATTCACTACATCACCCAGCTAGCTACCTCATACATTATCCAATTTGTGCTTCTTGATATCCCTTTTTTCAGGTCTACAGATATGGGCAACTAGGTGGAACAATGAATTGAGTGCCAGTTTTAGAGTCAGGGAGACTCATCTTCCTTTGTATGAATCCAGCCTCTGACACTTAATAGTTATGTGACTCTGGGCAAGTCATTTACCCTTGTTTGTCTTAGTTCCTCATGTATAAAATGAGCTGGAGAAGGAAATGGCAAATCACTCCAGTATCTTTGCCAAGAAAATCCCAAATGGGGTTACGAAGAATTGGACATGACTGCATAAACAGGGAAAGGGAAAGAGGTGAAAATGGAGCTGAAAACAGTTAATTTGTCTGATTTTAATTTGGCAGAAGAGAGAGAGTTAGTAGGGAGGCAGAAAAAAATGTTATGCCTACTGGCTAAATGAGTTGGATGAATCCAATGAGTAGGTTTATACTATGCATAGATTTTAATAAGCTATTAAGATGATATTATAACGCAAACTCTTATTGTAAAACTATGAGTAATATAAGATGTTATCTTAGTATTTTAGGTTAAATCGGGGAGACATCATTCTTGCTCTAGAGACTCCCCTACATTTCTTGAAACCACCATCAAAGATCATTATGGAGAATCTCTAAAAGCCACAAGAATTACATTTTAATTAAAATTCCTAACTATTTATAAAGACTGACTGACAGTGCAGCTAAGTTTGCATTGGGGTAGCATATGCAGTGCATTAAATACATTTCTAGGGAAGGCTCATTGATAGACAAGATATAGGGAGGGGGAAATACTGAAAAGATTGATTTAAAAACAAAAGGTATCAGTTAAACCTAATAAAAAGAGTCATTCTTCCCCTTTCCTCAAAAACAAAAAACCTCATTATTCTGTCCTTGTGTCTATCCTTCATAAGGGAAGTAGAAAAGGATGAGAAATAATTTGCAAAAATATCTTACTCAGCAAGGTCTTCATTTCTCCTTAAAATTGAAGAAATTCTAAGAGAAGGGGAGTCAGACCTCCTGTAGCTGCAACCTACCAAATTTGCATTTACAGTCTGCTTTGAGCAAGAGCCTGCAGCAAGAAAAACCCGGATTGCCAAATCTGCACATGTTGAGAGACAAACCAGTGGTATTAGTAAGAAACCAAATTAGGCTTCTGGCAAAACTCCACCAATCAGCCTTTGTTTCCATCAAGCTAACTGTTCCGGGATGTTTGCTTGGAATGTGGGGATTCTTTTTTTTTAAACACACATTATTCTGTCACTATTTGAAACATTTTGAAGATTTAATAATAGAAAACTGATGCTGCTCTTTTGAAAAACTGGCTTGTCACTGCAGTCTTTCTCATTGTGACCTTTCTTTGAAATAAGTGACCTGAACTTTTATTGTAGGCTGACTTTGAAATCCATTTGCATTATTCAACTTGGACTAATTTGTCATCCAGATGCCTATCCCTGATCAAGGCACTTTTGCTTATGGAATCTTGACTGTTCATTCACCAGGATGAGGGGCATCTTAGTTGGCTTCTTCTCTTTTTTATTTTCAGTTGTTATTAGTTTTACTTTCTCAGAACATTGACACTCACCATCATCCTTCAAATGACTTCCACAGTTTTGCATGAGAATTGTTGTGAAAAGCTGGCTACTACAGTTCATTCCAATGCTTTATTAAAAAAAAAAAAAGAACCATTGTATGATTTTCCAGAAGAAATGCTATAGAGTCACAGATCTAGAGGGTCATTTGTAAGAAAAAATAATCTGGAAAGATTTCCTTTCTTATACTAATGGGCATATTTATTGTTTATTCTACAATACTGACTCTCCATACCTCTTTCCCCTTTTCCCCTGTAATATTCTCATGGTCTGGCTCTAGCATCACTTATTACTTTTTCTATTCTCGCTATGAAATGTTCTGGACAATCAGTAGCATAAATCATGCTAATCATGCTCCCCAACCCCAAGTGCAATGCTCTAGTCCTGTGATGGTGAACCTATGACATGTGTGTCAGCACTGACATGCATAGCCATTTTCAATGACACACAGCTGCATGAGGGCTCAGTGCACCTTGGCCCAGGAGCTGCCTGTGGCCATGCCCTGCCAGAAGGGGGCTGCTCCACTTGCTGGCTGCTGGGGCAGGGGACCAGTGGTGGGCACGTGACAGGCAGCTGGGGCATTTGGGGCTCCCACAGGGGTGGGGAGGAGGAGCGCCCATTGAGGGAGCACACAGGTAGGCAGGCTGGTGGGTGGCAGCCACTGCTCTCCCAATAACCCTGGGCCAGCCAGCTGGGGAGGGCTGGGGTGGGGCCAGGCCAAGCCAGCAGAAGACTGGGCAAGATTCCATCCCACCTGCAATGAAGGAGTGCCTGGAACTGATTACCAGACACTTTTAGTGCCCTGAAAAATATAGCAATGGCTTTACTCACAATTTTCCCCTCTACATACTTTTGTGAGACCTTATTCTCAGTGTTAAATAATCTCAAAACCAACAAAAGAAACAGACTGACAGATGAAGTTAGTAGCACTTGCTTTGGGCTTGAAGTATAAAAAATACCAATCTTCAATTGAAGATTTAGCCAATGAAATTCAGCAACAAAAATGTTACTAATAGGCAGGTTAGTTAAAGAATACCCCCTCCCCCTCACTTATCTTAGTTCACTGCACCCCACACAAGTTAAATAATATCAAGACCAACAAAAGAAACCGACTGACAGATGAATAAAGAAGTCACTAAGCAGGTATGTTATATTTTATATAAATAATTTATATATATAATTTATAAATTATATCATAAGTTATATAATAATTTATATAATATATTTATATTATATTTAGATATAATATATAAGTTATATAATAATCTTATATAAATAATTAGTTTTTGGTTTATTAAATATAGTTATATATTACAATTATACATTTTTGTTATTTAAACTGTAAACCATAAATATCACAAAATTATGTGTTTTTTTTTTCTCAAAGTGACACATCACCTGAGTAAGGCTCGGTTTTTGGGGGAATTTTGACACACCAAGCTCAAAAGTTTGCCCATCACTGATCTAGTCATTGAGAGTTCAAGTTGAGTCCCAAAGCAAAGCATTTAATTAAGACATAAAATAGCATAATGAGGGGAGAAATAATTAGATGATTGAGTAAATCTCAGCTCTATCCCTCTATTTCGAATAAAATCTCTACTGCTTCCCAAAATAGTTGATGAGGGCAAAAATTTCCTGGCGAAAGGTAGTTCAAGTGAAGGGAAATTAAGCCTCTTGCATATGGAAGAATGAGTTTAGGGGTGAATCTTCTTTAGCATGCTCTTCATGTCCAACACAGAAATCTACCAGAGCCCATTGGGACTATAGGCTTTAGTTTTGACTCTGGGATGCTAGGAGTTAGCCTCCTGGGTTCCTATTCTCTGTAGTGTCTAAGGCCCAAATGCGCCAAAGAAGCACTTTCTGTTGTTTGGTTAGGAACTTTTCCCTTATCCATAGTTGTTAAAGATTTCTTCTTTCCTGCTTCTCCAATATGTGATATTATCTTTTATATCTTAGCTATGTATCCATTTGGAGCTCATTATGGTATGTGGAATGGGGAACTATAAGAGATAGGGAGACCATTTACAATAATTGAAGAAGATGGTGACAAAGACTGTAAGGGTAGCAGAGTGCCAGACAGAAGGGGGCATTGAGATGACTAATAAAGCCATTGATACAATATTAAATCACTAATAAAATGTTAAAACAGCTTAGAATTAAGTAAGCACAGAGTCCAGAGATGATCCACTAGAAAACTCTATATGATTTTAATATGGAAGCATTAATGATTGTTTTGTGTCTAACATTCAACCAGTTCTGAACTTGCTTCATTGGAAAGCATTTAACAACCAGACTTTCCTGGTGAAAAAAAAAAGGGGGGGGTATATGAAATACTTTCAAGTTTAATCTTCATTAACACTTTTTAAGTTAAGACAATTGACAAAATAATACATGAAATCCTGCTTTGTGGTATTGGTGGTTTCTGAGGTATTGATGCTCACAGTGAAAACTCAAAGGGCTGAAGCCATTAGAGCTGGCTCCAGTGCACCCAACTTCTATGCCATACTTTCCTTTCCTAGTTGAGACCTCAGGAGAAATGCTTTTATTTGTATGGATTGCAAATCCCTCTCAAATCTCTTTTTATCCCCAGAACCGACACTGTTCTCTGCACATAGTGATGGTAGGTCAAATGGCCAGTAAGGATGATGATGATGATGATGATGATACTTTAGTACTTATCCAATAACATGTAGTCGGCAACATCAACTATTATAAAAAGGGAAAAGAGAATAATATTGCTGTATTGCATATATTAATTTACATATATTTAAAAGAATTCTTTTCAAGGATCAGTAAATACATATTTAAAACTGCTCACTTATGTACAATTGATATGTAGCTGACAAATTTTTAAGACCTATTAAATTAAACTAAAAAAATAAAATGTCTACTTAAGACCTTTTCTGTGTACATTTTTATTAATTTATTTACTGTAGTAGATTCTTTTAAAAAAAAACACAAAACCTTACCTTTTGTCTAAGAATCAATACTACGTATCAATTCCAAAGCAGAAGAGTGGTGGGGGCTAGGCAACTGGGGTAAGGTGACTTGTCCAGGGTTACACAGAAAGGAAATGTCTGAGGCCATGTTTGAACCCAGGACCTCCTGTCTCCCAGCCTGGCGAGTCACCTCGCTGCCCCTTCCCTTGGCTCTTGAGAGAAATAAAATTATATTTTAAAAGATGATTCTTTAATTCTGACTTTTTATCAATTTAGACTAGTCACTCACATTGGTCTCAATTACCAGGGGTTTAAAACATCTTTCTAGAAAAGAACCACAATAACTACATATAGTAATAGTTCATGTGTTGTTTTACAGCTTAAAAAATATTATTACATTCATCATCTTTATAGAAAAAGCCCAAATATTAAATGCATGGCTAGAGCAGCAGGCCTGGAGTTAAAATCTGGTCACAGACACTTACTTCCTATGTGCCCTTGGGCAAGCCACTTAACCCTGTTTGCCTCAGTTTCCTTCTTTGTAAAATGAACTAGAGAAGGAAATGGCAAACCACTCCAGTATCTTTACCAAGAAAACTCACAAGGTCACAAAGAGACAGACATGACTGAAACAACTGAACAACAAAAGGAAAGACAAAGGGGGCCAGGAAAGGTAATGTGCTACCTATTAATCTTTTGTTTGGAGGGCAGGTCTATGAGCTTTGGGTTTTTTTAACTGTAAAATGAAGGAATTGCATTAGGTGATTTTTATGTCTTCAAACCTATAACTATGCAGATTTCATTTCCTGAATCAGTTGAATTGACAAAGCTAACATTTTACCTTGTGGTGACAGAAGTGCTATATATTTCTGCATGCTTACCAACTTATATACATAAAAGGGAGGCAGACAGTTGGCTCAGTGGAGAGACTGCCATGCCTGGAGTTCAGATCCAGCCTCAGATATTTACTAGCTGTGTGACTCTGGGCAAGTCCCTCAATCTCTGTTTGCCTTAATGTACTGGAAAAGGAAATGCCAAAGCACTCCAGTCCACTTGCCAAGAAATTCCATGGACATTATGGGCCATAGGATCATGAAGACATGAAGGAACAACACATTTTAACCTTTGACTTCTTAGAAACAACATAATGTCTTATAGATTAAGTCAATGAGAAGTAACTACTCATCTCCTTGTTGTTTATTTTTTGGTTGTACCGAGAAATTAAATACAGTTACCAATTCTACTTTGGTCCTTTTCTCCACTTGATTTCTCCCAGTAAAAAACAGGGGCCCTGAGCTTTGCATGACTTGGCAAGAATGTGGAAAGAGATATGTACTCTGTTTAATATAATATTGTGTTCTGAAAGTAAATGAGAGCAACATTAATGCTGGCACCTTGTAGAGAAATTATACTCCAGGTTTCAATAGTTGCCAGGATTCAAATTTCCCCAAGATCTACATATTCTTCTGCTTTCATTATTTTATCGATAAAATGTTGGTGAAAAGAAGGGAAATGATATCAGCCAATGCATGTCTGATGCACATAATGTGTATCCTATGAATATTGTTTCCTATATAAGATGCACTGTCTCACATAGGTTAAGAATGTGAAAAGGACCATTAGTCATTACCACAGAGATTGTATTTTGGTTTGTGGCAAAAGCTTCTGCTCATACAGCTTTTTGCTTTTTGCCTTATGAATTATAATACATTATTTTTGGTCTTGAACTGCCTTTGGTCAGGTTTTTTTCTTTTCTATTGTTATTCATCTCCTCATAGTTAATCTGCACTACCTGAAGCTGTGCAAATATAGCCCACACAGTAATTTTGTCTTTTAGTAAATTGCTAAGTAACTTTGCTCAGAGTTGTCCTCTGCCTAGGAGAGCTGGGAGAGCAAGAAGCATATCAGTGCTGGTGGTTTGGCTTTATTCTAGGACTTTGTTGATGGTGATCTTATTACAGTTCCTATTAGTGTTATTGATTTGCACTTTCAAAAATATTTTTAAGACTTTAAAATAATCTCCCTAACACTAATGCATTGTTGGTGGAGTTGTGAACTGATCCACATTCTGGAGAGTGATATGGAACTATGTCCAAAGCACTATAAAACTGTGTATATCTTTGACCCAGCAATAAACACTACTACTGAGTCTGTATCCTCAATGAGATAAAAGAAAAAGGAAAATATATGTGTGCAAAAATATTGATAGCAGCCATTTTTGAGGTGGCAAAGAACTGGAAATTAAGGGGATGTCCATCAACTGGGGAATAGCTGAACAAGCTGTGGTATATGATTGTGATGGAGTACTTATTATTGCACGATAAGAAATAATGAAATAATGAGCTCAGATGTTTTCAGAAAATCCATGGGAGACTTGTGATGAACTGATGCAACATGAAATGATAAGAACCAGAAGGACATAGCACACAGTAACATCAATAATGTACAATGATCAAATGTGAATGACTCATTATTAGCAAAACAAAGACCAAGACAATTTCAAAGGATTCATTATTAAAAATGCTGTCCAACTCCAAAGAAAGAATGAGTAGTGTTGGAATGCAGATTGAAGTGTACTATTTTTTACTTTATTATTCTTGTTTTGATTTTGGTCTGCATTTTATTATATAGCATGGCTAGTATGAAAATGTTTTGCATGACTGCATATGCATAATCTATATAAAATTACTTGCTTTCTCAAGGAGGATGACAGGAGAGAGGGAAAGAATATGAAATTCAAATGTTTAAAAAACCAATGTTAAAAAGTTTTTATTTACATGTAATTAGAAAAAATAAAAATAAAAGTTAAATGCTAAAATAAAAATCTCCCTAAAGCAAAATTCTGACCATGATACTTCCCTGGCTCAAAAGTCTTCAATAAATTACAACCCTTTAGTTGATATTTCTTTTGTCTGCTTTGTTTAATTTTGCTGTCTGCTCTTCTCTAATGTTGAGTTTCTAATTGTACACAGTTTAGTGACATCCAGGAATATAAAGTTGTTGTCCATCGATAAAAATCACAAAGTTGGTTTAAAAAAATTACAATCCTTTATTCTATCACTTAAACCCCTCTGTAGTCTTATTCTTTTTTTTTTTACTTTATTTTTCTGTCTTAGAATCAATCCTAAGTAGACAGAAGCAGAAGAGTAGTGAGGGCTAGGCAATGGGAGTTAAGTAATCTGTCCAGAATTACACAACCTGGAAGTGTCTGAGGCCATATTTGGACCCTGGAGCTCCCATCTCCAGGCCTGATAATCCTCTGAGCCACCTATCTGTCCCTTATCATTTTATTCTAAGCTGCTTCTTTTAGTCTTCTATCATAATAGCCCCTTGCATACACCCTCTTTTCAGGCAAACCAAATTTCCAAACTCAACCTATTTTCTTCTTCAGCATTTGAAAAGACCACCTCCTATGCTGGGAATGCATCCTTCCTCATCTACACCCTGAAACCACCTCGGTGAAACTGTCTATAGTACTTTAGTCAAAGATATTCTCTGCCTCATCAGATATTCCTGGCACTCACTCTCTAGACTTCTCCTTTGTCCCCATTATATCCTTTCCCCTCCACTGTATTACATTTATTTGTGTGTATGTTATAACCTCTCAGTGGCCTAAAAGCTCCTCGGAGGCAGAAATGATGCCATTTCTCATCTTTATAGCCCCATATCTTGCCTATAAAAATAGTTTCTACTTAGGTACTTAATAATGGTGGATAGAGAAAGCCGGAGGTACTGAGTCTGCCAGTTGTGTCTGACTCATGTCTTGCAGTTGAAAAGATGGGACAAGTAACACCCCAATGAGTCTAGCCTAGAGCTTAGGGTCACTGGCTCTGTCACTCTTTGTAAAACGGCTTTACTTTGACATTATAAGAGAAAACATTTGGAAAATATGGCATGTGCTGGAGCAGGTGGATTCTCTCAACTCCCTTTTGTATTCACAACTAACAACAGTAATAAAATAAGCAAGTCATTTCATCTTTTCCATTTGGCAATAATGGGACTCCACCCAAGGACAGATGCAGGAATTTCTAAAACAGACTTAAAAATGACCAAAATCTCAAAATTGTAATATCCAGTCTCTTCCAAGGCAACTCAAATTCATTAAATCATAGAAATCAGAATTGGAAAGGACCTTCGAGATCCAAGGACCAATTCCCTATCCAGAGATTTGTAACTTTGTTTTGGATTTAAGTGCTAGATGCATTTTTTTTTTGGCTTCCAAGAGGAGGAGAGAAAAGAAAGGCTATTACTTAGGTTACTGATTCCTAGCCATAATCTAAAGGATCTACGGGACTGTTTCAAATGCTTTTCTGGAAAAGGCTACAAGAGAGCTGAGCACATCTGGCTTGGTACTATCTAGACTAGGAGGAAGCCCCCGTGGCCACTGGCCTTTCCTTCTAATAAGGAGGGGAGCCCAAGACTAAGTTGGAGCAGATGGGATAGTCCCTGGAAATAACTAATTTGTGGATGTCATGCTTTACACATCATCTGGGCCTCACAAAATCTTAGTGAGGTAGGTGGTAAAACTGAGATTCAGAGAACTTAAAGGATTTGCTCATGGCCACAAAGCATATCATAGAATGAAAAAGAATTCTGAAAGTAGATTTATGAAGACGTTTTTGAATCCCATTGATCAGCCAGTATACCAAAAGGAACAAACTCATGAAGACATCACCATCCCTCCAGTTACTCGGATTCATAACCTCAGAGCAATCTCTGACTTTTCCTTTTTCTCATTTTAAAGTCAATTCTACTACCACATCTTTCATTCATTTCCTTTTCTCCACTCACAGAGCCATTATTCTAGTGTAGCCCTATCTCCTCTAACCTCCAATGGACTATATCAATATTCTCCCTGCTTCCATTCTTTTCCTTCTATTCTGCCTGCCGCTGCCAAGTTGAAATTTCTTTAGGATATAGGTCTGACCACATCACTCCCAACTAAAAGAAACCGTAAGTTTCTCACTCTTACTTCAAATGAGAAATTAGACTGTTATGGAAAACCCTACATGAACTGGTATCTGCACATCTTTACAAGCTTATTTCAAATAGCTCCTATTCACTCATCTCTTTTGAGTGAAGAGACTCTGGCTGGAGAGCAGTGAGGGTCTCTCTGTCTTGAGACATTGAAGAAAGAAAGTGGATAAAGACTTTCTCCTGAGGGTTACCCATTTTTCCTGCTGGTGACTGGAAATCTTTTCCCCCAACACTTACCAATTGAAGGGACTTTTTTTTAAACATTATTTTATTTGGTCATTTACAAACATTATTCATTGGAAAACAATGATCATTTTCTTTTCCTCCCCCCGCCCCCCTCCCACCACCTCTCCCTTGGCCGATGCACAATTTCACTAGGTTTCACATGTGTTCTTGATTCGAACCCAATTCCATGTTGTTGGTTTTTGCACTAGAGTGTTCATTTAGAGTCTCTCCTCAGTCATTTCCCCTCAGCCCCTGTAGTCAAGCAGTTGCTTTTCATCAGTGTTTTTACTCCCATGAAGGGACTTTCTGAAGAAAAACCTGAGCAGACTTTACCTCAGCTCCTGTTGCCCAGGGATGAGTCCATCTCACTTTCTCTCAGGGGGGCTCAGGCTGCCAAGGCCTGAGTTCCCCCCAAACTCGAGGAGGGAGGAAAAGGGTTTAGATAGAGACAGGGACCCCTTTTCCCACTTTCCTTTTCCCATTCTTCCCTGCCCATTCTTCCTTTTGTATTACCTGATTGAGTTAATATTAAAAGTTATCTGTTCCCCAAGCTGAGTGTGAGCAAACAGATCAAGGGGAGACCTTTTGGTTTCGAGTAGTGGAGGGGGGACAAGAGGGACAAGAGTGAATTGGGGAGAGCAGCTTTAACTAAGAAGGGAAGGCAGAAGGAAAATCTCTTAACCCCCTCTTCTCTTTCTGAGACAACCCATTATGTCTGCTATCTCCCCTAAACCCCGCTTTGTGGAGAAGGGAGCTCTCCTCTTTCTCTCTCTTTCTCCATACCTTGGGGTACATCCCTTCTCTCTCTCTCTTTTATTTTTTTAAAACACTTTGCAGTCAAATTAGTTTACCATTTGTTGCTCCTGCCTCCTTTTCAGGTAACTCCATTTTCTATTAGCAATTCTGCTTGGTTTGGACCCCACTGAACATGATGCCCAACTTGGGATGAGTTGATATCCAGAAAGCTCATTGTCTAAGTTTTTGATGATCATCATCTTCTGAACTCATTGATACGAATTATGACAGCAAAATTTATAGCTTACGCAGTAAAAATAATAGGAAGAATAGAAAAACTTCTATTTGTAATGGCAGGTCTTAGCAAAGAAAAAAAAAGAGTGCAATGGATTGGGGATATGAATACCCAGAAGAGAAGGATAATTTAGAAAAAGGGAAGCAAAAACAAAATATGTACTTTCTAAACAAAATACACTGCTCTCAAACACAGGATGCAAAGAAACAATCTAAGGATCATAAGTCCCTCGGAAGATAAGACAAAAAATTTGCACCAGGATGCAAGAAATAATACAGGAGGGCTTCTCAGGACTTTTGGACACAGGAAATGATATACCAACTGAAAGAATTTATGGATTATCTCCAGAAAGAGACAAAAATAAAAAATATTAAGCCTGCAAGACTCCAGGACACAAGTAGTTAAAATTAATAATTCGATTCATCAATAAGTTCTGCAAGCAATTCAGAGTAAGACCTTTAAACCCAAAGGTTTGTAAATTTGAATAACAAGACTATTTTGTACCCATCAGAAAATGCTGGAGGGAATGGAATAATGCATTCTTAAAAAGCAATGGAGCTTAGGATATACAGCAGAGTAACCTACCCTGCAAATCAGAATTTAACCATAAATGAAAAAAAGATGGATGCTCAAGAACAAAGAGGCATCTGAAATATTCTTAGAAAGTCTCAAGGCATATAGACATTAGAAATATAGGAAGGGTACACAAATGCAGCAGCCAAGGTCAACAATAGGAACAGAGTGATAACATAGACTTCAAAAAGAAATTTCATTCTAAAGGTGCAAAGGAGACAAAAAATGAAGAGTGTATGGAGCATTATGGAAGAATTTGGTGAATCAATGGCTTTTGTAGAACTATATTATAAGAGGGAAGGGGTGGAAAGGGTAGAGAGGGAGTCTGTGATGTGCTTGGGTCAGAGTAGGACTAGCCATGAGGGGAACGTGTAAGGGTTAAAATATTAAAGGATTGGACTAAATATATAAAAATGTGGTCACCAAAATTATTACTCAAGTCAGAATGGCTTTTTTTAAAATGGTAGTTTATGTACAAAAGGAGAAAGAGTAAAAGTAAGGAAATAAGAGAATAAATAATTACTCTGGCCTAGTCCTAACTGGGCAGGGCTTCAGAGGCACCAGCAAAGGGGGCCTGGAGGTAAATTAAACAAGGGTTTTAGCCACCAGGCCTCCTCCAAGATGAGGGGCCTCTCCAGAGGCTAGTATCTCCAGAAAAGTCAGGAAAGGGAGTCAGCTTTTTTCATTCACCCATGTGATAGTTCTAAGGGAAAATTGAAGAGCAGTCTGAGGTCCCAGACCTGAGTGCCTTCAAGGTATAGTTCCAAGGCAAAAGAACTGGTCACAGGAAGTTCTTGCCATTTTTAATGACACTTCCTTTTGTCACTTTCTGTGCCTTCCTTCCACTTTACGTGGACCAATTGCAGCTTTAGCTTTGCTTAGTACTGCCCAGGGGGCAATCGGTCGATTCTGGTTCATCCACTATCACACACATGGGTCAAAGACCTCCCCATACTTTAGGTAAGTGGGGCGTATACATTTCTGGTGATCTAAAAATGGGCAGGGGACAGTTAATTCCATCTTCACAGTCCCCTCTGTGATCATTTGGGAGACTAGTCTCCCCAACTGATCATTTAACATAATTGGCTTATACCTCTAAAAAATCTTCTAACTACAGGTGTTTACAATATTGTACCTTCTAAAACGAAACTACAACAGTTAGAGATAAGAGGGAAATGGAAGAGAGAGAAAGCAAAACCAATGTTTGCTAGGTGCATTGACAAAAAGCTAATTGGGGGCAGCCCCTTTGGCATAAACATTTATATTCAAAATAAATGTGTTCAACCCCCTTCAGTTCAATAAATTGTACCCTAAAATTCATTCTGGATCTTCTTGATGCAGTGTAGGTTTTTCCAGGCATCTTTCTTCAAACAGTTCATTTTCTGGATTCAAGGAGTTAGCAAACTTCTTTCCACGAAATTTTTCTCAAACAAAATTTTAAATTGTGGATTTTATGAAAATATATACAAAAATGACCCCTGTAATCTCAGGAAGAGAACCTTCAGGGGAATGGGTGAGAAGTGGGAGGGATGAAGGCCTTTGATAGTGAAAGGGAACTTCTTTTGATGAATGCTTTTTTGAGTGAAGAGATGCGTGTACTATGAAGGGAGATGGGGATGTTATACTTGATTTGGTCTGGGGGATTTGAACTTGAAAAGATGTCCTTCTTTGGGAGGAGTAGTTGGAACTCATGAAGCAACTAGCACTTAGGGGAGTGGGAGGGCACAGACCTAAGAACATTTTGAAGCAAAGGGGATAGGAATATGGCAGAGTAAGGCATGAAGCTTCCTCTCCTTTCCAAATATCCATCACAATAAAAAATAACTCCTCAGAATTAGTGCTAAAAGTGGCAAAAACAGATAAGTCAGGAGTGAAGCTGAGCAGCCAATGATAACTAGGAAGGAAGGTCTCCAACTTCTCTAGCTTCAGTTCCACCAGATAGCATAAATACCCCTGCGCAAACAATGTAGAATCAATAAGTTGCAGGTCCTGAAGACAGGACTAGAGCAAAGAAGGAAGAATCAATAGGGCAAGCCCTGGAGATAGGACCAGCAGCCTTACCTGGCTTGTTGAATCTGGGAGCTTGCATCCATCAGTGGAGAAGACCACTGGAATTGCCAGGTAGAGGGCTCTGGGAGCAGCTGTGCCAACTGTGTTAAGGGTAAAATTTAGGTTGTTGACTGAATTTATTATATTAGTGGTCTCCAGGGATTAAAATTCAATCCCAATAAAATACTCAAGTCAGTTTGTGATTTTTATGGTGGTTTGATTACAATAGAAGGAAGAAATTAAGAAGAAGGAAAAGAGGGTAAGGGTAGGAGATTTTCTCTGGCCTGGAGTAAATCAAAGGGAGTTCAGAGGCCTCAGCCAAGGGGCCTTCTCAGGAGATTAAATCTAGCTTGGGTTCCAGCCACAAGGCTTCCTCTTAGATGAAGGGCCTCCTAGGAGGATAGTGCTTTTCAGGAGGTCAAGGAAAGGAGGAATCAGCCTTACCACTCACCAAGGTTGCTCAGGGAAGATGCCTCACCTAAACCTCGCTACAGAGCCAAAATGCCGCAATCAGCATTCCAAAATGCCGCCAGAGCTCCCAACACCACTGAGAGAGCTCCCAACGTCGCCCAGAGAGCGATCTCAGGAAGTGACATGAAATATAAAGGCAGTTCTTTACATCACTTTCTGTGTCTCACATGTACCAATGGTAGCTTAAGCTTGACTTAGGACAGCCCAGTGATCTGTCAGTTGTTTTTGTCACTTGCTAGCACATGTTGGTCATAGGCCATCTTCCCCTACAGTTAATTCTTAAATGGGGGTGTATACATTCCTGGTTGCTAGAATTCTAAAGACTAAGCAGGGTGGAGTTAATCTAAAATTCACAACTGCAATCTCAGTTCTGGAGATCTGGGCTCACCCATAACTGGTGGTTGACAGAGCAAACACTAAAAAGTCTATGGGTGTCAGACTCAGGGTGGGCCTTCAGCCTCAGCTGTCTGCTAGACCCAGAAGCTTGCATTCTAGTGATGAATACAAGGCATCAACTGGCAACAATCCTGGGAGCAAATGTGTGGGTTGTAGCCTAGGTGACTGACAAGAGAAGGACTTTGGGGGCCCAGGCTCAAGGACAAGATACTTGCTCTATTCTAGTCTGTAGCATCAAGAGAGGAAGAGTGAGGAAAGAGAATGCCCCCCACCCCACCCAACTGTGGTTGCTGAGGGACTGGGGACCTATAGGCTGTGATCACGCTCAAGAGAGTGGTTGATGCCACAATGGGAGGTGACTTGTCTGCTTGCAGTGGAAGAACTTCCTGGGAGCTCTGGTTGGAGCATCTGAGGTCAATCATGGACTGGGACTTGAGCAGAGGGCAGAGATTATACCTGACCCTGAATTATAGAAATTAGAAGAACTTAAAAGGGCCCCCAAAATAACAAACCCCCAAAATTCTGAAACCTGAGTCTACATCCTACAACACCCTAGGAATCCTGGGACTTTAGCATAAAACTAATAAAAGAGAAATAACCCAATTATTGGTAGCTATTATGGGGACAGAGAAGACCTGGGGTCAAAATCAGAGAGAGGATAGTGAAATAAAAACACCTACTTCTTAAACAGCAAAGAAAAACAATAAATGGTTATAAGCTCAAAGAGAGCTTTTAGAAGAACTTAAAAAAAGACTTAAAAAGCCAAATGAGAAAGGTCAAGGGAAAAAAAATTAGAGCAATGCAATCAAATCAAGAAAATTATGAAACAAAGATCACCTAAATGGAGAAAGAAATCCAGAAACTCCCGGAAGAAAATAATTAATTAAAAATTATAACTGGAAAAGGAGAAGGCAAGAAAAAAAAAGCAAAAGCAAAGGAATGAAATAATAGAAGGGAATATGAAACATTTTCTCACAAAAATGGCTGACCAAGGAAATAGATCAATAAGAGCCAACATAAGAATAATTAGACTTGCAGGAATTTATTATTTTGAAGCAAATGGAGAAAAAAAGGTAACCAGAGAGAGGGTATAGATTAGCTGAATACTTACAGATGTGGAGATCAGGGCAGGTTCTATTTTTGGGCACTGCTCTTTCTATCACCTGCTGGAATTGGTATTGTCATGGGAATGAGACACAAAAAAAGGATAATACCAGGACAAACTATATGGCAGTGGCAATAATTGCCTAGGAAGGACCAAGAGTGGATGCTGCTCAGAGAGCTTAGATAATTTTTGGAGTCATGGACTAGAGACAGGGGAAAGGTAATAGAGTAAGATAAATGCTCTTTGGAAAGGTGGAGCAAAAAATGAAAAACAAATTGAATAAACAAGAGGAAAGGATGAAAGAGGAATCTGTCTGATAGAAAAGAAAGGGAGCAAGAATTAAAAACATTAGAAAAAGTGGGAAATAAAAAGGAATAAGCAAAACCTCAAAGGGAAAGGAGGTAACAATAGGAGTGGGGTTTGAGAGTGAGGGGAAGAGAGCCAGTGGCAGTAGGGCCACCTGTAAAAAGATTAAGCTAAAGTAATTGAAGAAATACAATACTGTGCTCAAAACATAAGATGAAGGCAGATAAAACTGATCAGTTGATAGAATCAAAAGCCACGAAAATCTTTAAAGTCTGGAATGATGAGTAAACTCAAATAGTTTGAAAAATTTAACAAAGATTAATCAATGAAGATTAGGAAAGGGAGTAAGCATTTTATATAGTTCTTACTTAGCCCTTTAACAAATATTATTTCATTTGATTTAAAACTACCATATTTAGACTAAAAAACCAACTGCAGAAATATAAATCAAGGTAGATGTAGCAAGATGCCAGTTCAAGTGAAAAAAAGGCTTATTTGTGATCACAGTTTTAAAGAGGAAGGGAACCTAAGGGGACATGAAGTCCAACTCCCAATTACCAATGAGAAAACTAGCTCACAATCACAGGGCTGTTGAAAGCATCTTATCTACTATACTGGCCACCTGAATGCAATATTGCCACCTAAGAAGCTAATGCAAATCTGTCCTTTGTCCTGGCCAGATCATATCTGGAATTTAGTTCTGGCATTATGAGGCAGCTAGTTGTCTCAGTGATAGAGAGCCGGGTCTGAGATCAAGAAGACTGAGTTCAAATCCTACCTCACTTACTAGCTATATGTGACTTAGGACAAGTCATTTAATCTTTGTTTGCCTCAGTTTCCTCAAATGTAAAGTGGGGGAAATAGTAGTACCTACCCCCTAGGGTTGTGAGGATCAAATGAGATATTAGCAGAATGTCTGGAACATAGTAGGTGCTTTAAAAACTCTCATTCCTTTCCCTTCTCCTGCCACATTTTTTGGGGAAAGGCATTGATAAGGTGGAGTGCCTAAAGGGAAGAATTAAAAGTTATGCTAACCCAGTTCCTAGTCCTGCTTGTAAATCAGTGTTGGGGGAGGCACTTTTGAGGAAGGCATCCCAGTCTAAGAATTTTATTGTATTTAAGTATTTATAATTATTATTAATTAATAATTGCATTTAAAATATTATTTATTTAATTTTATGTAGGAGCTGCCTGTTAGCCTTCATATACCGGCAGCTGGGGAGGTACTGAGGTGCAATCCCTTTTGACTGATGTGGACCTAACCAAATTGTCTTTATCTCATTACAAAAGTTATCAGTAAAAGCTAGCACCAGCCACCTTGAATCCCTCACTGATCTCTAGTGATCTGCCTGTCAACATGTTACTACCTTGATGTATTTTGATAAGCTCTTTTTAATTCTTTGTCCTAATTTTGCCTTCAGGTCATAGAATACACTCTAATGCTGTAATGGTATTTTCCCTTCTCTTCCAAAGTCCTCCATAACCTTTCCAGACTATCTTATTATTGTTAGATACTAACATAGCTAGAAAGTGTTTCACTCCCATCTAATGGCTTACTAAGAGATCTGGTCACAAACCTAGTCACTGCTTTGTGTATTAATTGAAAAGAAGTCTTTAATTTAGAAGATCTCTGGCCTCAGACTTAGCTGTGTGATCTTGGGCAAGTCACTTAACTCCAATAGCCTAGCCTCTTCTGCCTTGGAATTGATACATAGCATTGATTCTGAGACAGAAGGTAAGAGTTACAATAAGTAAATACTTTCAGTAGGACTGTATTAACTCCGAAAGAGCAGTAGAGTTAGTACTTTGACATTTGGTTTTTCAAATTAGCAAAGCAAAGATTTAAGAAAGTTATTTTTAGGAAGAGAAGCCTCAGCTTGGAGCTATTGCTACAATTTCCTTGATCCACTATCTTCTAGAATGAGGAATTTTGGTTTTGGAAACTACAAAATTGAAAAACCTTTAAGACTCAACAGTACTAAATCTTTGGGAATTAAAATCATGGAAAAAGCATAAACCCTTGCATTAGTCTGTGGTGCTTCTCTACTGCCCTCTGAAGGCTATAATTTTTTAAAAATATAGCAAATAAAAAAACCCCTCCCATGTTACTGTCTTACTCAGCTGTGTCATTATAGCATAGAGTTCTTGGGTTCTGAAAAGCTATATATACCACTGGAGTGCAAGCTTTGGCAGGTCCTACGATAAGCTGGGAAGGCTTAGAATCTAGGTAGAAGAACTGCATGTTTGTCTCGTGAGGATCAGCCAAATTAGATATTCATTGCTAGACTGGCTACAGGATGATAGATTTTTTGACTACGTGAAAACTTGAAGCTTACTAGGATGTTGAGTGATGCCATTTTTGCACCATTCAAAAGTCACTGATGAAATCGCAGATGCTTGAAATATTTTTAAATTTTTCTATGATCTAAAGGTAAAATCCTTAAACTTACATGGTTTTTACATTATGAGTTTAAAGGTTTTTTTCCTCAAATCCTTTTCCAAACACTTTTCTTTTTAGTATTTTCTTTCTAAACAAAAGAAAACTGCCCTTTAGCTTAGGAATAATGAACCTGCAAAAAACTTATGTAAAAAGAATCAGAAATTTTATCTTTTCAATAATCTTTGTATCTCGATGTAGAAGAGCAAAAAAAATTTCAAATTTCCCATCCTCAGGCTCCAAGTCCTAACAAAAATTACCCAACTTAAGGGAATTTAATTTTTTCCAGTGTGCTGTCAGTGGTGGGTCCATGACAGCTTCTGGAAATACATGAACAGGTACAGCAATGAACTTTATATTGGCATAAAACTATAGATTCTTCTTCTTATGGAAGATAATGGATTTCACCTTGACTTTTATGTCCTTAATATTCACTTTGTTATCAGAAACTATAGGAATATTTTCTACATCCCTCTACTAGATCTCAAGATAGTCTTGCAACTGTTACATCAAATATTAGATTGTCACTCTGGCTCTTTAATAAGCATCTCTCGTCTTGGATCACTAAATTCCTTTTGGTCAGCTATATCTCATACATCAAATCAATTAGGACTGAACTTTGCCAGTGCAGAACATAAGTGATGAGCCGTCATAAACAAGGTGGCTACATAATTCTTCTCAAATTCATTGGTCCATTGATGTTCTACATTGTTTTCCGGTGAAAGTTCTCCTGAAATCTTTCTCCTCCTTCAAAGGCCAGGTCAGGTGGAACCACACCTGTAAAGCTTTCCTTGATCCTTGAGTTACAGTGCTTTAACCTGTCTAGTTTCTGTAAGTACTTGATATGATTTTGTCATATTTTGCCTTGTAACACACTTGCGTGTATGTCTTATATTGCCTACAAATTTGGAGTCCTTTGCACGGTGGGCCAATGGAAATCATTTAATAAATGATTACCAAGTTTTTTAAAAGGCCACAATGAGAAGAACTGACAGGATATACAGTAAATTGAATTGTAATTCAATTTTGTAATTCAATACAAATAATTGTAATATACTGTAAATTGAATCGCTCCTAGATCTACGTGCTATTCTACTTTTTGTGCTCTGAAATGCTCTTCCAGAACCAGTTCAAATTGTGGTATGAATTTTTCACTTTGCTTTCATTTGTTATACTTTAGTTATAGCTTAAACAGGAAAGAATCTTGCACTTTGGAGAAGCCATTTAAAAACTTCAGAATTGAAAAAACCTTTCAATCAGTTATTAGACTCAAGTATACTTCAGTGTCAAACAGGCGTATAACACAGAAGCTTTCCAAAAAGATCTGAGGGGAGGAAAAGCTATAAGGAAACTTTGACAAATATGAATCCACACATTCATTTTTTAGGCTTCTTTTCATACTCTCCGGAGTTCTGAAAACAATGAACTTTAGGAAAACCTGTTTTGCAATTTTGTTTCTCTCTTGATGTTCTCACAAAAAGAGCATTTCTTTTAGGCATAAGCATCAAAACTAAGTGAGAATCAAGTCATCAGCGGCTGGATTGTTTATAGATATTGATAAATTTGGGGGATACTTTTAGAATGTTTCTGAAATGTGGTCTGCAAAATGTCTGAAGCATTATATCCTGAAATATTTCACGCTATTTTTTCTGGGTTATAAATTTATTATAATGGAAATATACATGTTCCTTCTATCTCACATTGTTTATTTTGCACAGAAAAAATTGCTAGCAATATGTACCTTGACAGTACTTTTCAAATGGTTTGCATATCACTCAGTTTGTTATGGACTTTAAGCCATTACCATCCATATTGCTGTGCAGTTAACTAGCTGTTTAACCCTGGACAAGTCACATTTTCTGGGCCCAAGTCTCCTTAGTTGCAAAATGAAGAGGTTAGACTCCTATCTTTAAGATTCTCCATTGGCAATAACATGAAACAGGAAAAAACTTCATTTATATGAACATGGTGGCTTCCATGACATGTTTCAGGGAGGGATTGGGACATTAGTGGATGGATCTATTTTATAGATATGAAGAAAAGCTAAACATAAAGGAGATCTGTGATTTCATTTGTGTAATAGCTTTTCTTTATATGAGGAAATGCGTGTTTTGTTTGGATTTGTAAACATTAAGAAGAATAATTTAAAAACTGATTTTCTGTTGTCTTAGGATCACAGATCAAGAGTTGAAAGGAAGTTAGAGGTCATATAGCCCAATCCCTTAAACAGACAGGTGTAGAAAAGGACTCAGATAATTAAATGACTTGCATAAGCTAATAAAAGGGGTGGTCAGTGGAAGACGGATGATTTGCATCCAGGCCCTATCATCCCAAATCCATCACTTATACCACTCTACTGGCTACTATTTGATCTGTAATAAACAAATAGCCAACATGGTATGTGGCAATGTTTCTGTTTGAATCACTGATTAAAAATATTTTCAAAAGCAAGAGAATTTATGTATCTTAATAAAATGTTTATTTCTGTATTTATAAAAAGGATATGTAGCTTCTCTGTATTTCATCTACAACTATACAGTATCTGATATAAAATTTTACTCAGCTATAACATTGGAAAAATTCCTTTATTTATAGATTTTTTTTTAGGGAATTTTAGAGTTGAACTTTACAAGACATATATATATATATATATATATATATATATATATATATATAATTCCCACTTACCTTGTCATCCTTAAGAATTGTTATCTTGAAGAGCTTTCTTTAAATTGTCAAGGGGCAGCTAGTTGCCTAAGTGGATCAAGAGCCAGGCCTGAAGACAGGTCTTGGGTTCAAATCTGGTCTCAGATACTTACTTACTCACCATAGCGCCCAGGGCAAATCACTTAACCCCCATTGCCTAATCCTTACTGCTTTTCTGCCTTGGAACCAATGCACAGGATGGAACATAAGAGTTAAAAAAAATAAAGTTCTCTAAAGGACATGGCCAATATCAAGATATACTTGTATGAATAGCTTTCTTTTTAAAAAGTTAATACACATTCCCTTCTACTCCATACAAATGTGGTCGCTTCTCAGATCTGAATTATGCTGTTTTTAAAGACTGCGTGCATCATATCTTGCCATTAAATTGTAAAGGCAAGAAGGATAGGGTGGTCCAAACAGTAGGCACTTTAATATTTGACGATGGGCAGACATTAGTGTAAGACCTCTGGATGCCCACCAAGGGACAAGCAGATCTCACAGCTGCTTGGTTGGGCTACCCACGCTATTAACCAAGAGAATATATACTTTACCATTGCCTGTTCTGTGTACTTTCGTATTTTATCACTGGGGTTCTCTGCAAAGTTCTTTTGTTTAAAAGCTCCTGAAAAAAAACCAAGAGCAACACATGGACCAAGCCATCAAGTAGCTGAGACATTATTAAAGTAGGCTTCATCCTTTCGTAAAATTAAAAATTTGTTACCCTAAAAAGGAACTACATTCATCAGGAGCCCACTGACTACCTGTCATTATGTACTTCCTGTAGATAGGGGATATTAGGCAAGGACGTGAAGGGTCCCGCCTCCTTTTGGCCTTGTTGGGGAGCACGGTGGTGGTGAGTGGGGATTTTGAAATGGCTAATCAGCCATGGGCACATGGTTTTTATTGTGTATTCTTGTTATTCTTTGATTTCTAATGATCATTAATAAATCCCTTAAAATATAATATTTTTATCATTTGACATTAATTTTTAATTTTTACATTGATGGCAACCACTAGTCGGAAAAGAAACTCTCAATTTTTTAAGATAGCCTAGATAATTTTTTTTAAGCCAGGTTTCTCCTGCCAAGTCTTTTCGCCACCCCATCCTCACCCCCTACCCCCACCCCTCTAGAACTCCAAACTCTCTACCTGAGCTGTTGCCCTGCTCCTGCAGGTTTGTTTGTTGTTGTTTTCTTTCCCTATTTTTTGCCAGTTGCACTCCCTACTGGATACTGCTCGTTGAGGAACTTAGCCTGGGACTCTTGGCTGAGAAGAGATAAGCTGCTTCTCTGGCCCACCTGCTTGAGCCCTTGTTCCTCATTCCTTGCTGTTGCCTTTGGTTGCTGCTGCCTATGCTGCTTGCTCCTAGTCTTGTTCATGCTCCATCTTTGGCCCCAACCCTGACTTTGTTCCTGCTGGTAGTTGCTGCTGTATCTTCGGCACTCACAAACTTGGAGCTGCTCTCCAGGTACCTGGTAAAAACTGGGGTGTATTTTCCTTAGGCAACGATTAGCTCCCTCTCTATGTGGCTGGGGAAACTAGCGTTTTATTTCAGGGGGGAAGAGAAGTTTTTACTCTTCAAAATAGGAACTAAACTACAAGCATGGCATACTCTATGAAAGAACAGTACCTTGCCTATTTCAAACAGCTTCTACCATTCATGAGTGGCACTGATCCTTTCACTTATCTTACCTGAGATTCAGGGGAGAAATTCATCTCCCTACAACTCTTTGCCATTTGGGCCTGTCCAGTCTCTAAGATACATCCAGTTTGGGATTCCTCAAACCCATGTTTTCCCTCACTATGGGAAATTCCAGGGAAGGAACTTTAAAGAGACTGGAGGTAAAGATTTTAAACCTTTTCAGACTCCATTGTTTTATAAAAGTCTCTGCATTTTAGTGTATTTTGCCGATTGTCTGCTTTAAGATTTATTTCTGTTGTTTTAAGTTCATATATTAATGTATTCAATACTATTGTTACACTGAATTAGTTTAATCTACTGTGTTTTAACTATTAGATATATTCTACCTCTTTTCCCCTATATAACTACTGAACAAAATATTGTAAAATATTGTAGAAGCCCATAACCAGTTTTTTTCTTCCATTTTGGCTTTGTTAAAGTGTCACATAGGTGATGATGGACTCCATCAACCTGGTTAACAACCTTTAGAGAATTTAATGAGCTAAATATCTCAAATTGATTTTAAGGGGTCTTTAGACATGATTAAAAAAATTTTTTTTTTCAATAACTCTGACTGATCATTTTGCCTGCCTCTGAGTTATTTGTAACAAGAGGTAGGGTACATTTTAGTAGGTGAAGTGAAGCACTTTTATTTAATTCCCACCAGCCACATTTGTAAAAATGTGAATGGGACACAACAGTCTCTCACCAAAGAAACTGGGAAGTTGATTCCAGGGCATGGGACCCCTAGATGGCTCCCAAGAGGGAGCATCTCTCATTTGTAACTCTTCAGCTCATTCACTCTTCCACCAGAATGATCTAGATTCTTGGTAACATTTTTAGCACAACATCAACAGTACAGAGGTTTGATTTTTTTCTAGAATCCTCTGCCACATTTTTGTAATGATGGAAGTAATAGGTTTTTTCAAAAATGTCTCAGCCAAGGTTGAAACATTGCTACACCTGAAAAACTTGTGACAAGTATCCATTAGTTTTTAAGGATTTTTTTTTTGTCATCATACAGCAACTTATATGAAATGATAGTGGGTTTGTTTGCTATTGTAATTAAATGGGCTATTATAATTTTGGGGATTTTGATACTTTTTGAATGTGCATTACCTGTTGTACTACTGTTCTTTATAAAAAAAAAAAACTATTACTTTGTGAAAATCATTTGCTCTCCACTCACAGTGGATCATGGTCAAGTTTGAAAAGGAAATGGATCTCATTTTTGGGTGGGAAACCTTTGTATTCTACCTTTCTCTAGCTGACAGTTTGTTAGTGATTGTAAGTTATAAATTTTTTATTTTTAAGTTTTTGTTATTGTTTTTGCTTGCACGTGCAATATAGTAATAGTTTTATTTTTTCTCCTTTTTGTATTTGAAGCACATCAAAAATATTGAGATTTTTCTTTAATTTTTTTGATTTTTCAGTAATGTTTAAAATACATCTGTTCTAATATTAACGCATATCCAAAAAGCTTTAGACTATAAAAATGATGCAATTTGATTGTTGAAAAAAAAATTATGGGACTCTGCTTGATGATTCTAATTCCAGGATGAGAGAATACAAAGTCAATGCATGGTGCCAAAGAGGCACAAAGTGCCATAGTGCCAATCGAGCACAAGGTCAAAGAGACCAACCAATCCCAATGGGACTGATGAAATTTTGTGCTGAGACAAGAGGATTTGAACTTGTTTGGGGTTTGAGGTTGCAGCTGTCTTGATATATGTCAAAGGCAGGTCTTCCTTGTCTCACATTCTACCAAGCATCTCAAATTTGGCTCCTATAATCTAGTCCCTATTCTTTCATTGTGTGGCAAAATGTTCTGTAGTCCTGGTTGCTGTTTGGGTAAATACACAATTGCTTAAATCACTTTAAATTGGGACCCGATTCAAGGACCTGCTATAGGTTTATTTTTCCTTTACTTAGAATTTTTACACATAAGACTTTGAGTCTTTCATTCACAAATTATTTTCTTAATTTGGATTTTTTAACTTCTCCTTTGCCAATTGATTCATTTATCTCATAACTCAGCCATGCGTCCCCAAATGATCCCTGTGTTTTTCAATACCCTCTTGGGGGGAGGGGGGGATGGGATGTATTGTTATTCTAAAATGCAAAGTTTAAGTTCTTTTGACACAGTCATTTTAGGTTAAGAAACATGCTATCTCTCCAAATCCAGAAAGTGATGTTTGGAGGAGGCACCATGAAGATGCCTCCACAGACCACACACTGCACCTCTCTAAGCTCTAGGTTTAGTTATCATACTGAAGATGAGCAGTTTGGGATAGGTCCCTTTTATCACTAAAAGTCATTCATTTCTTCTTTAAAGGTGGACTGCGGTTTGAAATACTTGTTTGTCATATAAACGATGTTTTATTCTTGTATATATTGTATGTATACAAATGGAACTGTAGTTAAAGCTTTTGGAATGACCGCGGACAATTTCAGTATTAGATGTATTATCTAATTCAGATTAGATTAGATTTTTTGCAAATGAAGTGTCCACCATGAGAATGCTGAACGTTCGAACAACCTTTTTGCCTTTATTGAGGGGACTTCCTAGAATAGAGAGGACTTGCTTTCATCATTTTTATCATTAAAGTCACATAATTTCACATTCTTTGATGACCTAAAAATCACAAAGAAGTCAGGTTCCCACTTGCTCATAGCTATTAGAAAACCTTTTTGGGGGCAGCTAGATGGCTCAATGGATAATCAGGCCTAAAAACATGAAGGTTTAGTTTCAAATGTGACCTCACACACTTCCTAAGCTGTGCATTATCCTGGGCAAGTCATTACTTGGCCCTTGCTCCTCTTGTGTCTTGGAACCAATTATTTTGAATCCATTTGAAGACAAAATAAGGGTGTTAAAAAAAGTCCTTCCTCCTTTGTCCCTGGCCTTGTGAGAAAAAGGAGGGGGGGGGGGAAGAGGGATAATCTCAAGTGAGACTAGCTCAAGTTGTTTTGTTCTTTCCAAATAAAGCTACATCAAATTTAAAAACTCATGAAAATAGCTAGCATCTACATTTCACTTGTTTTCAAAGCACTCGATGTTATTTCACTTGATCTTCACAACAATACTGAGTAGGTGCAATTATTATTCTCATTTAGACTGTTGTTTCCACCTGAGCCATTACTAAACCATAGTTACATATTTGTGGCTAATTCTTTATAATCAAATATTTAAGTCATAATCAAATTGCTACTGAATTGGTGGGGTGGATCTGATTCATCAAAACCCCCTTTTCAACTTGTTACAATTATATACGATATTTAAAAATCTTATAAAAAAAGATAAAATTATGCCCCAACTCGATATGATTATTTCTACTTAAAAACATCCAAGAAACAAAAAAATCTCTTATTTTTTTCATTTTTGCTTGAAGACCTGCTATGGCATTAAATCTGCTAAAACAGGGTGAACATTATGGAAAACACAGTTAAAAATGTGTCTATTCTTACTGACATTCAATTTTTTGAAAATTTCTCTCAAATCTTGTATGGATATTGGGGCATTTCAGATGAACTTATGTAACTATTTGTTATTCTATTTAAAGTTGTATCAAGCTGAGATTATTTCCATAGCTATGTATGCTATTATACTTATTAAAAAGTAAATATTTAATAACCTTTCTTGGTCAAGTCCCTTTAGGACCTACTATTCTTTGTATTTTTCCAACTAAATTAAACTGTCACAATAATGTCTAAATCTTTCAATGCACATTTACATCCTCTCTTGTGATTTTCTGGTTTCCTAATTAGAATGTAAATTTGGGGGCAAGCATATCTTAATATACCCCAAAGCATATAAAATGTGTTCCAGCAAAACGATGGTGCTCAAATTACTTGGGACAATGGTTTCATCTTGTGAGGAATGGGCAGGAATGTGAAGAATGTATCCCACAAAAACATGCAAAGTTTCAGTTCTTAAAGAATATACTCTAATTAGTAATACTACAGTGGATTAAAAAAACCAAAAACTCTTACCTTCCTGTCTTAGAAATCAATAAGGGCTGGGCAATAGGCGCTGTGACTTGCCCCACCTAGGGTCACATAGCTAGGAAGTGTCTATGGTCATATCTGAACCCAGATCTCCCAGCTCCAGGCCTGGTGCTCTATCCCCTTTCCTACTAGCTGCCTCTGTGGTGGCTTTTAACATGGGGAAGTATTCTGAGGACCTGGAAGAGTCATCAGTGATTTCTCCTCTACAGAGTTAAGTTTCTTAAAGCTGGAAGAATAGAGAAGACTCGTTAAAAACAAACACAGGAGCAGCTAGGTGGCATCAGTGAATAGAAAGGCAGGCCTAGAAATAGGAAATCCCAAGTTCAAATCCATCTCTACACATGTTCAAGTTGTATGACCCCGGGCAAGTCACTTAACTCCAACTGCCTAGCCCTTACTGTTCTTCTGTCTTGGAAATAATACCAAGTATTGATTCTAGGACAGAAGGGTTTAAAACACACAGAATTGCTCACTGTTGCTACAAAGAAAAAATATTTGTCATAGACAATATAAAGACTCAAGTACTGAATACTGTAAAAATGCAATTTATTGATGAAACCCACCACTTCATTCAAAACTATATAAAACTTTTCAGAATAAATCTGGGTAAGTTTGCAAGATATATAGTTTTATTAGATCAAAAGATTCTAAAAAAAGGACACAGGGATTTTACTTTCAGTGGCTTTGGATATCTTATTACTGAGGGCACTATAAAACAGTATTAATACCAAGGAGAATTATTCCAGAATTCTGTAATTCCATGCCACAAATCACAAGAAAAATTTCTGGAAAATGTAGATGAATATCCCTTAATGGCCTTAGTGCTCACTAGACTTGGGAAAATGCACTGTTCAAAGAGAAGTTTAATATTTAATGAGATAGAAGTATGGTTCATAATGAATATCAAAATTAGGTGCAAATAATGTCAAAATATAATTGCAGCCAAAAGGTGACAGAGCACATAAACTGTTTCTAAAGATATAAAATGTTTATTTGTTGTGCAAGTCAGTAAATTTGTTTTACTTTGTCCCAATTTGCACACCACTGTTATGTATTATTTCTTCACCTAACATAATGAATGAGAACCTGAGAACACAATTCAAAGTGTTTTTAATTGATCAAAGGAAGTATTTAAAAACATTTAGCTTTATTTTGGGGAAGACATTAAATATCAAGTTTAATAATTTCCCTACAATCTTCTAGTCCACCAGCCTGGATATCTCCCACACTTGAACAAAACTTGCTAATTCCTTTCCTAAGACTTTACTTTTACTTGGCCTGGAGGTTGGAAGCTCCAAATAATCAACATTAGAATAAAACCTCATTAATGAAATATTTGAAGTGAACACCCAGCTATGGCTAATTGATAGTAATTCAAAACAATAAAAATAGCTAAGGGTAGATTGATGTCCAGCTTGGTCATAGCTACTGAAAGCTACATTTTAATAGCCTCTGTGCTCAAATCTGCAAGTCTTTTAAATAACAATAGGGAGACCTTAAAAATATATAACAAGCCCCTCGTACATTTAGAGTTTGTTTTAAGAAAGTGATGCAAATCATTTAATGAAAAATCTTTAATTCTGAAAAGTTAATTTTCTGGTCTAGGCATAAAGTCCATTTTCATATCACGGTTAAGATTAGTACAAACTATAAAATGTTAACACTGAAGCTTTCAACAGAAATCTTATACGATCCCTTAGAAAAATTTTATATTCAAAGAAACAACAGTAAACTATTTACTGCTATGAGGTTAATAAATACACAAAGAAAAAAAAAACATTCAGACACATGAAACTTTTTGCTGAAATTTATCAATTAAATATTTTAGTCATAATATCCCATAATAATGTCAATAGATTGGCAATTAGTGTGGCATTCCAGTAGCTGCAATTTAAAACCAGAATATTAACCAAATCTTTTAAGTTTGGAATAGGCAGTTAATCAGGATAAGCCTAATTAAAAAAACTGTATTTGCCGAGATATATAAATCTCAAGGAACATGTGATCATCAATTGTGAAAGATCTAACAATAATATCACAGCAATGGCTAATTATTTTAAAATCAACGGGAAAAGGTAAAAACAGAAAATGCTTAAAATTCAAATTACCCAAGGCAACTCTTATTAGGAAATAAAACCATACAAGCCAAGCTGTGACTTAAAGAGTATCAAGTAATTCTTACATCTTTAAGAAGACTTAAATGAATAAAAGCCACACAGCACTGAATTTGTACACAAGCTTCTTTTGTATTTCAATGTTGTTTATTGAGGAGTGAATGAGACTCTGTGAGACATGCCAGACACTTCACATTCAAGGGCTAGAAGCTGAATAGCCTCCCACATTGAGTCACTGCACAAGTCTTTTAGGAAAAAAAGAACTCAAAGTGACATCAATATGAGATCTTCATGCTTGATGTTTTTGTCTTCAGGTTTTTACTTTTTGATCTACTGGTGTGCTGGGTAGATGGTGTCTTTCTACCCTACAAAAAGACTCACACTCCAATGAATACAATTAACACTAGATCTTTAGAAATGTTTTCTGTTAAAATGCACATCTACTGCTGAATAACTGGTCTTAAAGCTGTTTTTCTTAAATTCATTATGTCTAATGAGAAAATTCACTTTGTTTCCCTTTGACCTTCCCACGGGTGGCATATACCGATAGAAAAATACTCTTCAGTGCTACTTGTAAGGTTTAGAGGGAACTTCTTCGGTCTTATGCTGGGCATCCAGTTAAACACCCTTCTGATACCCAGCGCTTTGCTTTTTCTTCCTGGCCTCTTTGCAGAAGAATGGCCCACACGCACTACAGTTCTTTTGTGCTCAAAAACAAAACAAAGAAACCTAAACAAAAGGGTAAACGTTTATTTGGAGTTAGTTTTTCTGGTAGGTGATATTAAGGCCCTTCAAGCAGAATTCAGGAGCTCCTGTATAGCTGCCTGCTGCTCAGCATTGAGTTGTGATATGCATTCAGTCCATAATCCTCCAGAGGTCTAGGGAAGAAAAATATTTTCAAGACTCAGAAATGATGAACAATGTGGACTATTAAATAACATCAAAATCAGACCTATTTAATTTATAAATGCTAAGATATATATATACATGTATAACTACCTGTGCACACGCGCACCCGCCCCTTTGACAAACTGAGAATACTGATGGGCACCATATGGCCCAGTAAGTGATCCAACTTGGTGGAGGGAGATTCCTATATTCTCTGTGGCTTTGTATACATTATATTTTATTAATGGCTCTGAAGATGATCTTGTTTTTAATTTTCTAAGTTGAAACTTATACAGAAAAAGTAGTTATTTTTTACTATGTTGAAAGGATTTTTAGCTAATATTTAGAATACATCAATTTAGAAAGCAAAGACAGCCTTAATGACTTTTCAGAACTTATAAAGGATATGCTTAATAGATACCAATGACCTAATTAGATATTCATATGATCATAGGATCAAGGGACTTTGTCATCAGACCCTATCCCCTTTCAATTTATAGATGAGGAAACTGGGATGCCAAAAAGTTAAAAGTCAAGTAATAAAAAAGCAGTCAGTATCCAAAACCAAGTCCTAAGATTTTAAGTCTAGGACTTATATAGTACACTAAAGCTGCCTTATGTATGAAAACTAATATATTTCATCAAAGGTGTGCCCATTTCTTGAGAAATGGACTGCTGATTGGTCATTGCAATTCTTGAATCCTGGGGCAGCTAGGTTGCACAGTGGTTAGAGCACCAGATCTGGAGACAGGGAGACTCATCTTTGTGAATTCAAATCTGACCTTGGACACTTACCAGCTATGTGATCCTCAGCAAGTCACTAAAATCATGTTTGCCTCAGTAACATTATCTATAAAATGAGCTGGAGAAGGAATTGACAAAATATTCCGATATCTCAACCAAGAAAAACTCAAATAGGGTCATGAAGAATTGGGCATGACTGAAATGACTCAACAAAATTCTCAAATCTAGTTTTAGGTAAACACATATTTCTGAAATTGAGAGCATTCATTTTAAGTATAGAAGAACCTCAAGTCTCTTTCCATTAAAAGCATCAATAGTGAACCAGGAGAAACAAAAAATGTTCACTAAATCTAATATGAATCATAAAATTTTATTTTAATCCCATTTGAAAATGGTTTTTCTTTTCTCTAAACTTAATTCAGTGTACCTGTACTTGGCGAACAACATTAGCCAAACGTTTGGCACAAGGATCTTCATGTTTAATAGCCTCGTGAATTTCACCATCTGCAATTATACTGAATATTTTGGGCAGATTGGTATTGTTCGGGCCAAGAACAATTGGATGATTACTGATGAAAAGAAAAAAGAAAGACATAACATATACTTGTGAGTAGAAAGTAACATCACAGAGTAAAAATTTAAAACAATGGATTATCCTTTCTAAGATTAATAGAAATTTTACAGTAATATAAAATGAAGAATGTGGATTACCTTAAGAAAAAAAAAAAGCTTTCTTTAAAAAGGCACATTGTTGCTTTTTTTTTTTTGGTCAAGAGCAATAGCAAAGCTGCGATCCATACAACAGCTTAAGTATAATCCTGATATATATATATACAGAACAGATGAAAAGCAGTATTTTTTACAATGCCAACTGAGCAACCTAAATAAATTATCTCCATAAAACACGGTCCATCCATTCCCCTCTCCTGCCCAGTTATACTTAATTATTTTTCTTTTCAAAGAAGTTCCCTTTGTAGTGTGGCTTATAGTAGGCCAAATATCATAAACAGATGGTTTCAAAACAGGTTGCTTGCTTGACCTAGCAGGTGCTATTTTAGCAGAAAAAACACCTAAGAAGAGGATTTGAATCTCCAGAAAGAGATGGATTCATTATCATCAAGAATAATCTTATAAATGCCTATGGAATTCACAGAGTCAACTTAGAAACACTATTTAATTCTGGATGGATCTGAGCAGTTTAATTAAAAATATTAATAGCACTGAAATGCTATTAAGAGTAAAAGGGAAGGAATATAGAATCAAAAGGAAATTTTAAATAGTATCCTTTCCTTCAACTTCCTTAATCTTAGAATGAATTTTATTGATAGAAAAGGTTGTCCATTTCAAATGCCATTTTATAAAAAAGGAAATTAATCCCCAAAAAGATATGTGATTTGTTCAAGGTCAATCAATTGTTGACAGACTGCCTATTAAGCAATACCCAGAGAATCGCCCCCCCACCCCCCTTCTGTAAACCTTAAAATTTCTTAGACTTATAAATGTTGGAAATTTCACCATTGGGAAATTTCATACTTGGAAAATTTCTTAGTGATAGTCTATTGGAATGTGAACCCCATTGGCATGGGAGGTTCCTCCTCCTACCTTCTTTTTTTTTTTTAAACCCTTACCTTCTGTCTTGGAGCCAATACTGTGTATTGGCTCCAAGGCAGAAGAGTGGTAACCTCCTCCTACCTTCTTAAGATTACTTTAGGACAGAAACCTTTTGCTGAACAATGGAAAGGGCTTTGACCTATGCTTAAGCACAGAACAGGAATTTCTTTGAGTCATGATTGATTTTAGAATTGATACAATAGAGATACTTGGAATGACAAGAACCAGGTCTTGGAAATTACAATCTACACCCCACTCAGTCCTAACAGGATTTAGGAAGGGCTGCAGCATAGATCAAAATTTAATTATTTGAGAATATGACCTTCAACAGACATGTGCAAAGCCACAGACCTCTGGGTGGTCCTGGGTTAAGCTAGAGCCACCATTGGCACAGGGAAAATGATGGACAGTGATTGGTAGATGCGAGAACTGAGGGGAGGGAGCTTGGATGGTTTCCTTAAAGATAGAGGGGTCTGAGGACTGAAGGGTTTTGGAGAGTTTTGGCTCTGAGTGGTTGGAGAGGTGCTCTGAGAAGCTTGCTCTGAAGGACGCTGAAGGTGGGGACCTCTGAGACTGTTTCTCCATTTTGGTCACGTGAGTAATAGGGACTGATCTTTTTTCTTTGCCCCAGCTATCTAAGGGCTTGGGCCTTTTGGCCCAGCCTAAACAGAAGGGGTATTTAAGCCCTATTCCCTTCTCTCCCCTTTCTCTCTCCCTCTCTCTCTCTATCTCTAATTCCTTTCTTCCTCCTGTTTGTAATTAAACTCTATAAAAGGTTGACGGCTGACTTGAGTTTTCATTTAGGAATTACATAGCTGAATTCCTTGGCGACCATAAATTAATATATATCAGTCTTTGAAAGTGATTTCCTTGTCCCACTTCCCCATCTATGTATTTGCATGGTGGAAAAAATTGCATCTTTATTTTCACTGACCTTTAAAGAAAAGTTAGAATCACAATTACTTTTTTAAAGTAATTTTAAATTTTAAATTTTAGGTGGTAGCTACCAAATTGTCAAAAAAATCCAAGATACTCAAAAAAAGTTTAAAATCTCTTGTATTAGAACATTCTACCTAGTTAATCATTAATTCTTATGCTGACCAAAATATGAGAATTTCCATACTGGTAGATAATTGCACTAAAACAATGTTTGTTTTCTTTGCATATAAAAAGTAAACTACAAAGGAATCTTCTCATAATCCTATTCCCCCCCCCCCAAAATTTCCAAGTCCATTTTTCTTATATATCATGTGGAAAGGAAACAAGACTGACAGTTGGCTATCTCTCCCAATAAATATCACAACCAAAAGGGCATAGTTATAAGGTGGTCCTATAGAATGAACAAAGATAACACAAGAATGCTATAGTTTTAAGGAATATGGACAGTATTCTTGCTTCAGTTTACCTGCTTCAAAATATCCACAAGAAAAAGAGTAACATATTACAAGGAAAAGGTAGGGTTATTTTTCCTTTGTTAAGAAATAGTGGCGGCGGGGGCGCAGCTGGGTGGATCAAGAGCCAGGAAGTCCTGGGTTCAAATTTGACCTCAGACACTTCTAAGCTGTGTGACTCGGGGCAAATCACTTAACCCCCATTGCCTGGCCCTTACTGATCTTCTGCCTTAGAATCAATACAATATTGATTCTAAGACAGAAGGTAACGGTTCTATTAAAAGAAAGAAAGAAGGAAAGAAAAAGAAATAGTATACTTTGATTATACCTTTCAATAAGGTCACATAGATAATTGAAAGTATGAACTGCTTCCTCTTTATCTTCATGAAGGGGAAGCCATGATAACCAGTGTGGTAGGATTTCTTCAACATTAACACAGTCAGGTTTGAACTTCATAATTTTCCCTACTGCAGAGATACAATTCTCGGTAGCATTAACATTTTCTTTGGTTTTAGAATCTGTGGACTGAATCACTCTTACCAGCAATGGAAGTGCTTCTAAAATAATAAAAAAAATAAAAGACTGGTTAAATCTTAATAGTCAAGGGGAGAAAATTATGTGTGTATATAAATACACACACACACAAATACATTAATGAGTATACCAACATACATTCATACATAGCCTATTTTTAAAAAGCAAGATAGCAGGCAAGATGGAGATAGAATAGGATGGAGCTGGAATACTTGCTCCAGGGTCATAAAACTAAGTGTTGGTGCCAAACCAAGGATAGATAAAATGTATACAGTTACTACTTTCTCTTTGTATTCCTTTGCTTAAAAATCTCCCTGGAAAGCCACAGTCAGATACAGCCTATCTTTGCTGGATAAATCTCCACAAAATCTCTGAAGCCCATGAAAGACAAGAAAACTGCTAAATATTCCACTCTGAGAGCTCCATTTCTATGATATATGTTTAAAGACCGAGGGAGTGAAGCAGAGCAGTCAAGAGCGAATTTAAGTTAGAGTGAAATAGAAGTAGATCATCTCCATGACTGAGGATTAGAGATAAGGATAGGGTGGGAAATCTAGAAGGCTCATTTATCATGATATTGACTGTTAAAATTTAAAAGTTATGAAAACAGAAATACCTGTGCAAAAAGGACGATAATTTTCTCCACCAAACTGTGCCATAACTCCTAGGCCATAAGCAGCAGCTTGCCTGACTTCTGGGCTGTTGTCACATACGTACTGTAGCATTGGCCTTAGGAAATATTCTGCATATTTAAATGAAGATGGACTGCAGTGCTCTATGACATCATCAAAGATGCACAATCCCCACTGTCTGTCTGGCCACGGTCTATGAGGACACTATAAAAATAGAAGAAAAAAAAATTCAATAAAGGATAAATAAATGAAGGGCTTTCCTTCATAGGCATCTTAATAGGCAATTCAGACAATTTCTAGTGATAGAATTGCATGCTGGCATAGATGAACTAAAATGGTGGATAATTTTGTGTTTGCCTTTGAAATGGCTTTTTTTTTGGGGGGGGGGGGGTGAGGCAGGCGGCAGCACTTACTCAGGGAAGCTAAAAATGCCAACATCCCAGGCAAAAGGGAAAACACAGTGAATTAAAAATATGGTAGAGACAAGCAAAAGGTACATGGAAGGAGATAGCCAGATGGCTCAGTGGATTGAATACCAGACCCCAAAATGGAAAGTCCTGGGGTTCAACTCTGGCCACAGACACTTCCTAGCATTACTACCCTGGGCAAGTCACAACCTCCACTGCCTAGCCCTTGTTGCTCTCTTCTTCGTTGGAATCAATATACAGTATTGGATCTAAGATGAAAGAAAAGGGTTTTTAAAAAAAGGTACATGGAAAGAGTTGTGGTTTAGGTATGTATTTCTTCTATATCCTCATTTTCCTCATGTGAAAAATAAGAGGCCAGCACAGATGATCTTGAACTTCCTTCCTATTAATAACATTCGATTTTACTCAACGTTGTATTTAAAATCTTTTCTCTATTTGCCCAAGTATATAGTTAATAATCAGATCAACTTCATGATACTAAACAGGGAGAAAATACTTACAATTAGATTGACAATTAGTGGAAGCAGCTGTTCAAACCATGGCAGTATCTTTTCCTTGTAGCTACTAAATATTGAATGTAAAATATCTGACACTTTAGTCAGGATATAAACATCACTGTCATCCTAGAAAACAAAGAGTTCAATGCTTACAAAACTTTTACAAGATAATATCTTTAAGAGTAGTTAAACATTTTCACTAATTATTTGTTTCAATTTTGTACGATAACCAACTGGGGAAAAGAAATGCTCATTCCATAATTGGCTCAATGTATTTTTATGATTTTATCAATAAAACTAAACAAAAAAATTCTGCTTTAGTTTGGCTGCTCAGATGTCCTGTAAGAGCTGAAGGAAAATTGTGATTTTTAAACAACATGATATCAAATGAGCACTAGGTTTAAGTGCTAATTCAAGAAAAAAGTTTTTCTCTAAATTTATGCCCCATTTAATTTCTGTTAAATACTCTCCGGTTGGAAAGTAAAACTGTAAATATAAAAAATACATTCCCTTATTAGTTTTTAAATGAGCAATCCAAATAGTAAAAAGAGAATTGGATATGCAATATCATCTTCAAATAAAGAAATAAATCACTTAATCTGTTTAAGCTTTAGTAAGGACTAAATATGATCTTAGAATTTCTAGAAATGAAATCTATGATACTGATGATACTGAGGACAAATTAGACTTGTTTACCAGCATTTCAATCCAATTTGTTTTAATTACAAAACTTTTCAAAGAGAATGAGAAATAATAAATACCTCACTCATACAACTCATGTTTGCAAATCTCTATACCACACATGGTAGCTGCCAATTATAAGTGCTGGTCATAGATAGAACAAAAAGAATGTTACAATTTGGAAGGGGGTATGGAGGAGAGAAGGAAAGAAAGGTTTGGGAGAGCACAAAAATAGAGCCAATTGAATCCTTTTTAGTAATAATCCTCCATTGCAAGCCAGGAATTTTGGGTCCTAAAAATGGCCAAATATTTAATGGCAAAAACTAGGATTTTTTAAAAATGTGAGTATAAGTAATTAATGAATATATGATAGCCTTTCAAGAACTTAGTAAAAAATGAGAATTACCAGCATTATTTACTATTGTTACAAAACCCAATCAAAATGCACTTCCTTCACTCAATGCCTAGAATAAAAAAAATTGACCCAAACAAGTTTTTTTTGGAGATGTGTGTAGACTGGCTTTACATTTAAAATTAAGTCTAAATTGGGATTATTTTTCCAGTCTAAAAGATTATATCTAAGTCCTAATAAAAGAATAAATTACCTCATCTTGTAAGGATTCTTCTACTTGTTCATCATAGTCTTCATCTTGTCTTTTAACTAAAACAATAAACCCAAATAAAATCTTCTTAAATGGAAGCTAAACACTGCTACATATATTCATTTTAGGAACTGGAATCTTAACATTCAATTATTAAAATTGGAAATAAAAATTAGCAATAACTTACCCTGTCTTAATTCTTGATTTTTAAAGTGTTCTTCAAGTTTGCCTTTTAATATTCCTCCAAGTTCTTCAAAGTGTTCATTATTAAGGCATCCATCTCCCATTACTTCAATGCACTAAAATTATTTTAATATAAAATACAAAAGTTTAAGCTAATTTTAAAATATATTTTAAAGGAAATAATGTCTCTTAAAATGAGATTGTATTTTTTACTAAAGGCTTATGAAGGCCAATGTTAATTGGCTAGAACATGGTCAATCTATATCTCAGTACTTACTTGAGCTGAAGGGGTGTGTGGCATATAAAGTTACAATATTATTTATCTGTTTACTCTGATGTGGAGTTGTCTTTTGCTAGACAAAGGTAATTTTGCAGAGTAAATTCTGCCAGTTTGAATCTCACTTAAGTAACAAGGTCTATGTATTAAAAAAGGGCCTTTGAAATATTTCAGCATTGAAGGAAAAAAAAACTCTTAGATTGCTTATATTTGACAATAAAAAAGCTGAACAACCAGTATTAACCAGACTGTAAGCTCAGCTCAAATATGTTTCAAGTTGGGAAAAAAAAATCAGATTTTTCCATTTTTAGAAAATGTAAACAAACCACACACAAACTTGCTCCAAGAAAAATAAGAACAATCACCTTTGCAAAAGAATGCATGATTTCTGACAGGACATCAGAATCTGGCTCTGTTCCAATAGCCTTGATAAGGGCATCACACATGAAGTGCCACATCTGGGTGAGGTATTCAGGTCCACGGACTCTTGCACATTCTAGGAGAAGGGGCATGGATTCTGCAGCTGCTACTCGGACACGTTTCATTATTAAGGAAAGAGAGTAATTGGAACAAAAAAAGACTTCCAAATGAATGTATCATTCTTTCCTTTATTTTTTTACTATTTTTACTTATGGTGTGAATTGTAGCACCCATGGGGAGAAGAATAAGTTTATCTATGTCAAAGGCCAATGAATCTGTAACAACAATTTAGTTCCCATAAATCATTATTAAACATAGTAGTGCCAGTTGTAGAAAAAGAACCCTTTCCAAGTAACCACATCCAAATGATATCAAGGTAACTAGGAAAAGGTGGATTGTAAACAGTTTATCTGGCTAGGGCTTTTGTTTTATGTCAGAAAACAGGATCAAATTGACTCCAAAATGATTTTTAAAAAGGCCATTAAATGAAACACAAGTTTGCTACAATTAGTATAAGTATCCCGCGATAATTAAAACAGACCTACACATACACACACACTCTCTCTCCCCTAAATGAATATTTCCCATTCATTTGTGGTGAGACCCTGGCAAGGGGGGGGTTCAATGATCTCATTTCTATGATATCCCAGAACTCAATTTTCAGAGAACTATCTGAAATCAAACAAAAGCTAGCAAACTTTCTTGGCTTTGGTTCCTGTGACTTTCTATACAGGATTAGCATAATGTGGGATCTATATCAAAAAAGTGAAAAAATAAAAAAAATAAAAAATTTAAAAATCTATCAGATGGATTGAAAATAAATTATTTCTGTCAAAGCTGCTAAGTATACAACTCATTACATCTGATGTATGCTATTAAATAAGCTTAGATGTTTGATAGTCTTTCATTATGAGAAATTGGTAAATGTAAAAACTATGAATTATTTTCACAATTATACTCATTATATCAGTTAATTCTTAAAATCCCTAAGACAACATAACTATGGCAACTAGGCAATAGTAACTTCAAACTAGAAGAAGAAAAGTTTGCATTTTCAAATAATAAAGTGATGTTTCATTGAGGTCTTAATCACAACTTCTACTTAAAGCACTTACTTAAAGCACTTGTTTTCAAAGAATAATTTTATCCTGTGGTGATAACAGTACCAATGTACACAAGCTATATTTAATTGCAGTTATAACTACAAGTGAATTTTATGTTTAAAAGACATAGGATATCATCGTGAAAATAAAATTTCAGCAAGGGAACCATCAGCTTAACTACTTGCTCGGTATACTCCACAAATCCTTCCTTTAATTCTTTTGCATAGCAAACCTGAAACACAAAGAAATGTCAACATCAGTGTTGTGCTTTAGTATTGATAAAGCAATTCCACCAAAAAATGATCAACAAAGTTCTCAGAATCAAGGCTACCAGGTGACAATAATTTGTTTTCATAGTGTGCTTATATAGGAATACTTTGGATGTCAAAAGAATTTTTATTCACTTCAATGCCTTAAAAATATCTATGTATTCTATTTTCTAAGATTTCTCTCTTGGGATGAAAAGAATAAAGACACTTGGAACCCTATAATATAGCAGAAGCAGAATCTCAAATTAAATATAAACCATTATGAAAGGCTATGAAATAAGTGTTGAATTATCCTCAATGATCTAACTCCAAGAGGCAGAAGTAGGGCACAGTAGTAAAGGCACTTGGACTCAGACAAAAGACAACTTAGGGTTGCAGTCCCAATGCCATTAGCTCACAATGGGAAACAGCATTGACTTTTTTCATCCTCCTTTTTCAAATAGTTATAATCCTGCCTCCATTTTCTATCTCTCATAGAGACTTATGCATGCTGAAAGTACTTTGGGGGGAAAAAAGGGGAAATCTAGACTAATGCTGGCTTAAAATTCTGTAGAAAACTTAGCTATAGGATTTTACTTCATTCTTTTTTAAAGCTCCTTAAACTATCAGTCAATAAATATTTATTATGAATCTATAGATTTTTCAGGTAGGGACATAATCCCTGCTCATGGTGACCTTAAATTCTAAGGGGCAAAGGGGTAGCTAGGTAGGATAGAGGGCAGAACATAAGGACTGGGATAAAATCTGGTGTCAGACACTTCCTAATTGTGACTCTAGGTAAATCACTTAACCTCTGTTTACCTAGCCCTTGCCTTTCTATATTAAAGAGTTGTTACTAAGAAAGAAAATGTTTAAAAAAAATTCTAATGGGGGAGACAAAAAGTACATATAAAAATATATATATATATGCAGAATGGCAACTTGCGAGAGATCAGAGGCTTTATGAAGCTGCTTGAGTGGCGTCTTAAAAGAAAGGAACTTTGTAAAGCTTTGTAAGGAGGAAATATATACTAGGGATTAAGCAATTAAGCAAAAGGGTGAAGAACAAGGGACAATTTGTCTGAATCACATGTCCAATGATTTTTCTAAAAGGACAAGTTGGGTCCAGGTTACATAGTGTTTTAAAAGCCATAGAGACTAGAGCTGGTTGAGAAATGAAATAGTAACATTTGGCAACACGGGAGGTTAGGGAAAGAGAGGAGTCCAAGATTATGCTGTGTTTATAAATCAAAGGTGGTGGTCCTTCAAGAGAAATAGCTAATTCTGGAAGAGGGTGGGCATTTTAGCAGGGAAGATAAGTAGTTCATTTTAAAATATCTTCTGGACATCCAGTTTCAAATATCCAATAGGCAAGTGATGATTTGGAAGTGAAGCTCAAGAGAAAGCCTTGGGCTAGATATATACAACTAGAATCACTGGCATAATGCTAGTTCAATCTGTGGGAGCAGAAGAGTTAAAGAGAAGTCCCAGAAGAAAACTTACAGCTACATTATGTGATGCTCCTAATGAACCAGCAAGAGAATGAGGAGGGGGACTTAAGGGAAAACTAGAGAAATAAGAATATCCAGGAAGAATGTGGTTAGTAGTCTCCAATAAAGCAGAGATTGAGAAAAGGACATCAGATTTGGTGATAAACTAATGTGTGGCAAGGTTGACAACTATGGAAAAAGCAGTTTTCAATTGAAGTTCAAAAGCTAGATGTGGCAAAAGGTTCACTTCTGAGAAGAGGTAAAGAGTATATAAAACATGTTCAAGACTTTGGTTGACAAAAAGAGGAGAGATGTGGAACCATACATAATTTGAAGGCTAGATATCACTTGAATGTTTGAGGGTTACAAGGAAAAGAACTAGTTGATAGAAACAGTTAAAAAAAAGTTACCCAACAAGAGTAAAAAAATGAGTCAAAGGGAGAGATGAGTGAAGATGTAATCTGAAGAATTTGGGAGGGGAAAGGATCAAGTGCACATATATGAGGGAGAGTTAGCTTTGGCAAGAAAAGGAAAGGGCCAATGAATGGTCTCAATTTGTTTCAATATAGTTAAAAATAATAGTTTTTAATATACTTCAAAAACTAATGGAGAAATGAGAGAAAGGAAATGGGAAAGGCTTGAGGAAAGAAATAATAGTTAGCATTTATATAGTACTTTAAGGTTTGCAACATGTTTTACAAATATTCTACATGTTGCATTCCTGAGGAAGGTGCTATAATTAACCTCATTTAACAGTTGAGGAGAGAGGTGACATGACTTGCTCAGGGTCACCCAGCTATTAAGTATCTGAGGTTAGATTTGAAGTAAGGTCTTCCTGACCTCAGGCCCAGCACTTCTAGAGTTTTATTCCAAGCTAGAGAGGAATGAAGACAGTGAGGGCCCACCTAGCTTAGGCTGAATAACATGAATTTGTGATGTGCTCAGTTAGCATGCTGGACTTTAAGCAGACAATTGAGCTAAGGCTTGAGAAGAGCAGCAGAGGATAAAGCATCTAAGGGAGTCCATGAGCACGACAGTCACTGGCTTGAGGTTGAGAGGGAGGAAAGTAGCCCAAGAAAATCTTGAAGAGTACAGAGGATTCAGTAAGGGCAAAGGAGATGAACAGGCAAAGAGAAGAATGCTGAGAGGTAATCAGACAGGGGATGTCAGAACATCTAGTGAGGGGGTAAACATTTGAAGGAAATGAAGACCTAGGATATGGCCATCCCTATGTGTAGTTTAGAAGGCTCATGGAGACAGAGTCACTAGGAAGATAAGAGGTTGTCAGAGGGAGTCTCTTAGTATAGGGCAGGGCCAGAAGAGATGTACTTTGTAGAACTATTTGTCTCTAATAGACAAAAGGGAGTAAATGAGAGAAATGGCACAACATAAGCAGGATTTAATTAAGACATTAGGAAATACAGCCCAATAAATTCTGAGAAAAATTAAGATTCTTATTAATATAAAACACCAGAAATTCACAAAGCAGAAAGAATATTTGTGCTATTCACTTCAATATTTAATTTTTCTAGTGGTGATAGGCTCAAAAATTATGGTTTTTTTTTTTTGAAATGTAATTTCCCAATTACATTTCTTCCTTTCTTTTTTTAAAACTCTTACCTTCTGCTTAGAATCAATACTGTATATTGGTTCCAAGGCAGAAGAGTGGCAAGGGCTAGGCAATGGGGGTTAAGTGACTTGCCCAGGTTCACACATGCAGCTATGAAGTGTGTCTGAAGTCAAATTTGAGCACAAGACCTCAAATATTCTTCAGACACACTTTATAAAGCTAACTCCTCTCCACCCCCATAATATGTAATTTGGTTTGGACCATTCTTGGAAGTGTGGCATGTGTGGCAAGGTTGACAACAATGCTCTAGATAGCACACTATCTTCTTAATTCATTCAAGGGAATAAATTCCTAATTTCTCCAAATAAAATGGCATCTATGAAGTATAATTTCCTAAGATGATTGTACAAGTAATATTCCTCTCTCTTACCAACATCTGGCAAGCAGTTGATTTTTCTTCAAGACCTGCTGTTTTAATTCCAAAACTTTGCTGGTCTCCAAGGTTCACAAATTCCCAACCATCATCATCACTCATATTTTCCATGTCTTGTGCTATTAAAGACAAAAGAGATTAGTACAAAGGCGTATTAACAAAGAGAAAATTTTACTGTACACAAAATAATACATTAGAACACTTACTGTCTAAGAGAGCCACTTCAGGTTTAATTGATGCAGTCTTCATTAAAGGACCCATAACCACAGGAAGATACTGCTGAAACTCTTTTCCTAGGATCTTGCACATTCTAGCCCATGCTGAGATCATGTAAGATATCTAAAGGGTGAAAGAGAAAACACTTTCTAGCAAATGCATGCATTACTAAATGCTAATGATCATTATAAAGATAATATTAAACTTAACTGAACAATCAACACACATTTATTAAGTGCCTCGTATATACCAGGCTGGAGGCCAAGTTCTTAAGAATGTAAAGAAAAAAACTGTAGTTCCCCTTTCTTGAAAAAGAGCATCTGGGAACAGCTAGGTGACTCAGTGGATTGAAAGCCTGACCTAGAGATGGGAGATCCTGGGTTCAAATCTGGCCTCAGATACTTCCTGGCTGTGTGACCCTGGGCAAGTCACTTAACCCCATTGCCTAGTCCTTACCACTCTTTGGCCTTAGAATCAATACACAATTATCAATTCTACGAGGGAAGGGAAGGTTTAAAAAAAAAAAAAGCGTCTATTTGATCAAGGGAGGTAATATATAATAAGCACATAAAATAAAATTAAGTTGCTCAGGAAGGGGGGCACAGTAAGGTGGATAGCTTTGTATTGAAGATAGTGCATGATATGAGCCCTGAAGAAAGCAAGTGACTCAGAGCACAAAGACAAGAGGGATAAATTTCTAGGACAAAGGGAAAGTCAGTACAAAAGTACAATGATGGGAGGTGGTGGGTCCTGTTTAGATGCACAAAGGGAAGTGAGTTTGGTTAGAATGTAATTCAGAAAGGGGAACAAGATGGAAAGATAGGTTGGAGAAAGTGTGTGAAGAAGGGCCATCAAAGTCAAATGAAGGAGCGTATCACTTAGGCAATAGGGTATTAGTGGAGTTTATCAACTAGGTAAGCGACAGTCAAAAATCTATGAATAAAAACCAATGTAACTAAAATCAGAAGGGAAACAACAAATTGGGAAAAAAGCTTTATAGAAACCTCTGACAAAGGTTTAATTACTCATATTTATAAAGAGCTAAATCAACTGTACAAAAAATCAAGCCATTCTCCAATTGATAAATGGGCAAGGGACATGGATAGGCAGTTCTCAGATAAAGAAATCAAAACTATTAATAAGCACATGAAGAAGTGTTCTAAATCTCTTATAATCAGAGAGATGCAAATCAAAACAACTCTGAGGTATCACCTCACCCCAAGCAGATTGGCTAACATAACAGCAAAGGAAAGTAATGAATGCTGGAGGGGACGTGGCAAAGTGGGGACATTAATTCATTGCTGGTGGAGTTGTGAACTGATCCAACCATTCTGGAGGGCAATTTGGAACTATGCCCAAAGGGCAATAAAAGACTGTCTGCCCTTTGATCCAGCCATAGCACTGCTGGGTCTGTACCCCAAAGAGATAATAAGGAAAAAGACTTGTACAAGAATATTCATAGCTGCGCTCTTTGTGGTGGCAAAAAACTGGAAAACGAGGGGATGCCCATCAATTGGGGAATGGCTGAACAAACTGTGGTATATGTTGGTGATGGAATACTATTGTGCTCAAAGGAATAATAAAGTGGAGAAGTTCCATGGGGACTGGAGCAACCTCCAGGAAGTGATGCAGAGCGAGAGGAGCAGAACCAGGAGAACATTGTACACATTATACACTGTGGTATAATCGAACGTAATGGACTTCTCTGTTAGTGGCGGTGTAATGTCCCGGAACAATCTGCAGGGATCCAGGAGAAAAAAAACACCATTCATAAGGAAAGGATAAACTATGGGAGTGGAAACACCGAGGAAAAGCAACTGCCTGAATACAGCAGTTGAGGGGACATGACAGAGGAGAGACTCTAAATGAACACTCTAATGCAAATATTATCAACATAGCAATGGGTTCAAACCAAGAAAACATGTAATGCCCAGTGGACTTACGCGTCGGCCCAGGGGGTGGGGGTGGGGGGAGGAAAAGAAAATGATCTATGTCTTTAATGAATAATGCTTGGAAATGATCAAATAAAATATATATATATTAAAAAAACAAAACCAATGCAAACAAAAAAAATCTATGAATAAAGAATATCACTTTGGAAGCTGTGGAAGATGGGACTGGAATGGAAAATTTGAGGAGTAAGATCAATTAGGGAATAAATGCAATAGTCCAGAAGACAGATGATGCAAGATATACTGAAGTAGAAATAACAAGATTTAGCAACTGACAGAATATATGCAGGAAGAATGGGTAATTGAAAAACCCCCAACATACATAAATCTTTTCTTGTTTTGATCACAATTAATGCTATACACATAGAACAACCCTAAAATATAAGCCTTTTCTGGTCTCCAATCATGGACTTATTGCTAAGTATGATAAAATAAGAGTAATGGCTAACATATAGTACTTTACATATATTAATTTGAAAAAAAAAATCAAGTTGTTCCTACTTTTTTCTCGCTACCAGAACCTCTCCCAATATATCTAACCCTATTAATCTCTACCAGTGGGTCTTGCCAAATTCCAAAGTTAGATCATCTCCACCTTCCACTTCTACTTATGTGCTACAAAGCATTGCGGATGAAAATCGAAAATGTGTGTAAGCTAATCTTAGTTGGATCTTCACTGCTAGATGGTAATTCTTCTAAGACTGACTATCATATTCTGTCTAGTGGGTATTTCAAACAACCTCTTCTTTCCACTTGCCCCCAAGAGACTATCACTTGGTTTCCTCCTTCCCCCTCTCTGTACTTTCAAAAGCCTTTTTTTTTTTTATCATATTCTATTTCCTCTTTTCAACCACTCTCCAAAGTAGGAGCAGCAAAGTCTTACTTTTTATTGTTCTTTTTCCTATGGAAACTTACTCCTTAAATCCCCATTACCTTTAACTTCGGTCTCTTCTCTTCCCTTGGCTATTATTACCCTGTTGCCTAAAAGTATGCTCATGCTCAGGTTTTATTACTAAACAAATGTTCACTTAACTATGCCCAGTCACCTCAAGCTATGTATTTTTTTAAAGTTTAATCTGCTTTAGGAATATTTTCTCTTTCACTTAAAAAAATTATTTTTACATTAAAGTTCCCAGGTATTTTCCTCCCTCTCCTTCCCAGAGGAGGCACCATTTGACCACCACAAAAACCCATGTTTTATAAAAGGAAACTTGTAAGTTGAAAATCTTTTAGGTGTCTCATCTAAATGCTTTGTTAAACTACATTTTGATATCCCGCTTTCCAGTATACTTACCATGTTATGAATTTTCTCCTCTTTTTTTTGGTAGTAATATTAGTAATTTTGGTAAACTGTATTGAGGAAAGTGATAGATGGTGTATGTGCACCCTTATTGACTATTTCAATTAAGCTCTCTATTTTTAATTTACTACTAAATCCTTCTTCAAGCACTTTAGTTTCATAAGGTGATTTGTTGTTTTCTAATGTAGAGGAACGACTTTTCGTGCCACTGGACCCAGGCTTCCAACACCGAGAGAATAGGACTGTCTCTGTGCATCGACTTTTCCACTTAAATCTCATTCACGCACATGTGTCTTTGTGCACACTCATCTATACACCATAGATGAAAACGCACAAAGACAATCATCATCCTCGGCTACCGAGAGACTACCACTAATGTAGAGAATGTAGTCCATTTCTTTCCCTTTCATGTGCTACATTTTGACCTAATGTTTTTATGGAAAAATAATTTTGCTTACTTTGGCTCTTTTAAGGTGGGCTGATAATAGCAGTATTATAGGCTGTATTGGCAAGAAAAGATTGGTTTTATTGATCATAGAACAGGTTCCTCCTAGGTAGGTTTAGGGCACTGCCAAGTCCTTTGGGTTTTTTGTTTGTTTTTTAAACCCTTACCTTACTAATACTGTGTATTGGCTCCAAGGCAGAAGAGTGGTAAGGGCTAGGCAATGGGGGTCAAGTGACTTGCCCAAGGTCACACAGCTGGGAAGTGTCTGAGGCCAAATTTGAAATTTATCTGTGAGGCCAGATTTGAACCTAGGACCTCCCATCTCTAGGTCTGACTCTCAATCCACTGAGATACCCAGCTGCCCCCCCCCCCCCCCCTTGGGTTTTAAGCAATGGTTAGTAGTTCTCTGGTGAATAGTTTTGTTATTCAACTATTTAAGTTTATGGCTAGGCATAGTGGGGTATCTAATTCCAGTTTGTGTCTTAGTTGTCCTGTGATCAAACAATTAAAGTCATTTTAATGGCTTATTTTAGTATTAACTAGAGAGCGTATTACAGTTTAAAGTATTAATTTCATTTGACATATAGCTTAAACATGCTTTATGCCAAAATTCTGTTAATTTGGGTTAATCATATGACTGTGATGGCTGGTGTGAAATTTGCTAACCCTAAGTAGTTATGATTTAGTCAAACTTTTGTTTATAGATGTTAGTCACTGCTGTGTCCCATGGAGGTGTACAAGGTCTAGTGGGCTACTAATAGTGTGCCTGATACTGGCTCCTCTTTGTCTTGTATTAATAGTTTTAAGGGCATTCTCACTAGACAGTGGAAACTTGCATGTATAGGTCTTATTAAAATTAACAGTAAGGCTAGAACCAAATCTTTTGTTTATGGGACTATATCACAGACCATCTAAGCATTTTCAGTGCTTTGCTTTAAATTTAAGCTACATTAACTGGTGAAATAATGAATTTCATTTTTTTTTAAGTTGAAACTTTTTTAGGTTAAGACAAAACTGTCTTGCTTATTTCTATTTATTGGTTTTTTCTCTGGAGATGAACATATACAATTTATTCTTCAAACAATATTTCTATTGCTTTATATAATGCTCTCTTGATTCTATTTATTTCACTTTTATTAATTTCATGTAGGCCTTTCCATGTCACTATGGCCCAAGAGTATTCCATCACAATTGATATAGCACAATTTGTTCACAACACTTTGAGCTATTCCAAATTGATGGGTTTCCCCATAATTTCTAGTTCTTTGCCACCACAAAGATAGCTGCAATTAATATTTTAGAACATTTAAGCTCTTCCTTTTCCCCAGATCATTTTAGGAAAAAACTTACTAGTGGTGTTGCTAAGTCATACTGCAAACATACACAATTTTATAAGTCTTAGGCATAATTTCAGGTTGCTTTCCAAAATGGTTATCGGTTCACAATTCTACCAACAGTGTATTAGTGGCCTCATTTTTCCATACCCCCTCCAATATGTTATTTTGGCCCTTTTATTATTTTAGTAAATTTTATAGGTATGAGATATCTAAGAAATGTTTTGATTTGTATTTCTCTAATCAGTAACTGCGTATTTTTTCATATGGTAATATATTTTTTATTTCATCATCCAAAAACTTCATATCTTTTGACCATTTATCATTTGGGGAATGGCTCATTCGTATAAATTTGACAAAGTTCTCTAATTAAACTTCTATCTGAGAAACTGTCTATAAATCTCTCCTGCCCCAAATTTTCTGCTTCCCCTCTTTCATCTTGGCTATATTACTTTTACAAAACCTTTAAAATTTAATGTAATCAAAATTACCCATTTTACATCTCACAATGCTTCATATTACTTGTTTATGCATAAAGTCTTTATATATGGGAATAGATGTAAAAGTGGTTTTAAAAAGTGAACACAAGATTCATGAAGTCTACAAGTGCATTTATTATTTTTAAGATTTGCGGGTCATGTCTAACACACAGGCCACATTTACAAAAAATGAGCACATAGATGATATATTTAAAATTTAATGACATTACAGTAAATATTCAACTAAAATTTCATATTGGGGCACCAAAAAATCCAAATTGGAGAGTACCTTGCCTTATCCCCACTTATAGAAGAAAAAAACTAAAGGCTTAGTGATTTGTCCAAGGTCACCATCTATTAGTTGAAAGCGAAAATTTTGTCATTCCATCAAAACCCGAGTAAAACCCATATTTAGTGATGCTTTAATTATTTTTTGTTTAGAGTTCTCATTAGTTTGAGTGCTATGTAGGACAGGACATTATGAGTATGAGTGTGAGTGAGTGTGTATGTGTGTAAAAGTTCTTATGATGTATGTAAGAAAGAATAAAGAGTGCCAGGAAAACCAATCTGGAATCTCAATTGTCCTTTCTTGACCTACTAATTAGTCTGGAGGATCAGTTAAAGATAGCAATGAATGAAATAATCACAACTTGAACATTCATAGTTAAATTAATTCAAGAGTTCTGAAATGCTGTTTATGGTTGATGTTCAAATGTAAAGATACTTTCTTACACAGTTATCATGGCTGTGGAATTGCTAGTGGATTAATTATAATGTCTGTAAGCTGTAATATTCTTTCCTTTAGTCCAAATAGATTCTAAAAATGGAATGTAATATACAACATGTATTTTAAAAAACATTTAACTTTAAGGTATTATTTCCTTTAGGAGCAGCTATTCTTTTAGATAGTAACACCTCTGAAAATTTTTTCAGTGATATTAGAAAAAAGCTAAATTAATAAAAATATTTACATCATAGGACAAAAGCAATGGACTAATATCAGCATGATTTACCTGTGGGTCATCATCTTCTAATTCACTAAAGTCTGTCTGTGTCTTCAGCAATAGTTGCATCACATCTGATGCATCTTGCATAAACTAGAAACAAAGTATTTTCAAAATGAAATTCCAAGTGTCATTGATACAATTTAGAAACAGAAAACTTATTCTTATATAATATTTCATGGTTCTCTGAAAAATCTCAACCACAACATAACTTACTAGGTTACCAGACGCCTCACAATTTTAAGATTAGATAAAATACTAGATCTGTAAGAATAGATTATGTATTTTAGAAATTTAAAATTTTAGACTAAAAGAAAAGTGGGCTGTGAAAACATAGGTTAAGTAAATACTGTTATAGCCATATGTAAAGACAGTATCTTCAGAAAACTTTTTTTTTGGTAATCAGCAAAAAAGTGTCATTCTTTTAAAGTATTTCATAGTTTAATGGTTGTTTTTAGAAAAAGGAAAACTAATGAGATAAAATGGAAAACTGACATAATAGGCACAAAATCAAGTTTTAACAAAGGAACATATTTCTCTACTGTCAATGACATTTTCAATTGCCAAGTTATGAATAGTAAACACAAATTATTTCATAATTCTTACCTTTTCCTTCCCTACAGCAAGACCAATAAGACTAATGCATTCAATAGTTTTTCCTCTCAGAAGTCTGAGTTCTTTCTGAACAGCATTTTCAACTATGTGCTTTAGAGATGGCATAAATAAATCATAATATGGGACAAATTTTTCTTCTGCTGTATCTGCAACTGATGCAATAGAAGTCACAACTTGTTCCAAAACCAATTTGGTGCCTTTCTGAATCAGCTTGAAAAGAAAAACGAATAGAAAAAAATTAAATCACAAAAAGATAATTTGTGGTATGTAAATATAATGGAAAATTATTGTGCTACAGAATATAACAAATATGATGGATATAGAGAAGCATAAGACCACTTTGATAAAGTCATGCTATGAAGTCAACTGTGAAAACAACATTCATGACTATAACAATTTAAAGGGAAAGATCAACAAAACAATCAAAACTGAAAGCTGTGAAATTAAAAGACATTTGGCTCCTAAAGAATAATTTTGAGAAGGCACTTCCCTCCCGCCCCCAACTTCTTTGGTGGGGTATTATTGGGTGTAGGAACACTGCATATAATGCCAGACTTTCCCCTCATGTTGATTAGTTTCACTGAACTGTTTTTTTCCCCTCTCGTTAAGATTCTTTGTTATCAAGAGATGGCTTTCCCAGAGGCGGAGGTAGAGGATCTACAATGGAAAATAAGTGATGCAAAGACAAAGGAACTGAACAAAAAATATTATGTTCAAATATAAGTGATAAAAGTAGAGAGAAGAAAAAAGCTGAGATGAAGTCTTACACCTTCCCCGCACATAAACCCCAGAACTTCTACCTTATTTTGCAATACAATGTTGTCCAACACCTCCTACACCAAGCCGCCCATTTGCTTTTTTTCCTCCCTGATCCTACTATTTCTCATTTATATTTTCCATCCTGTACTGTACTTCCCATTTAACTTAAATTTAGCATTGACCTCCTAAGAGCCTACTGTTGTAGTTAAAGATGAATATTCCTTTCTCCCTTCAAGGTATTTTCAGTCTAGTCAGGGACATGATATACACACTCCCAAAATTGTAACAAAGTAGACTGGACTAAATGGATTATTTTTTAAAGTAGAAATCTCTTCCTTCTTCACTCCATCATTTACAAAAGGCCAGCTTCCTGATCTGCCTCCAATTGTTTGAGGTCATGTCACCCGTATACTTCAGTAGGATAGGAAAACCAGGCTTGGTTTTTGTACCTTAGTGCTGCCACTTTTGGATCATTGATTCTTGAGCTTCACTCTTCATACTGACTTAGATTAAATTGCTTTATTCATTTTTAGATTCAAACAATTTAAACTGTACCAGCATAAACCTGGCATCACTCTATCACTAATATTTTTCAATGACACCATAACCTCTAACTGGAAATAACTGAAACAAATTACTTAACATTACACAATGCTTTAAAATAAGCCCCCCTATTTAAATATATTACTATTACTTTTTACACAGTATGAACAATGGGATCAATAACTTCCAATTTGGAATAAAAAAACTTTTAGTTCAAAACTCAGCTATGTATGATCTTGGGCAAATCACTTTCACCCTGATCATCTGCAAAAATATAATAATTTTAGTACTATCTACTTTAGGAATTGTGAACAGAATACATACATTATAAAACGTAAAGTACAATATGAATATGAGGAATTAAGAAGCAACACTGTGTGAAATCTGGTTCACTATGGTGTTCTATAGTGAATTTGGCCCTACCTATTGCTCAGTAATTTTTAAAATAAATCTACAGTGGAATAATCATGCCCAATTATTTGGGATGGGATGGATGCAATGTGTTGACTACATAATTTTTGCTACCAAAATATGTAGTATTCAGGATCTATATTTTGAGTCCCAAAGTTGGGGGTGGGGGTGGGGAGAAAATAAGTTCAATAAGGACCAGTATATATATAAAGGGGGAAAAGGTGCATAGTCCATTCTGGTACTTGCTATTAAATCCACCCAGAAATTAAGAGTTCAGAACTAAATGAACAAAGGGAGAAGTAAAGAGAGGTGATTAGCGTAGCCTACTCTAGAACTGTCTTAAAAAGCTCCAAAATGTGACAGGCTGCCTCAGAAGAGGCCAGCATACAAGACCCACTTTAATGGGGAGTATACCCTGGGGCCTTAGAAGTCTACTCTTACTAGGAGATTGGGAACCAGAGAATGCAATCTCATGCCACACCATATTCCTTTACCACCTCATTCAAACAAGTCTCATCTTGCAATTCTTTTGTCCAACTTCCAATAGTGGACATAAGGAATTTCACAACAGTAGTGGTGAGGCTCTCTGGCAACAGCTCATAAGACTTATGGAGACTATCTTGTTTAAGCTGTCATTTTATGTATGAGGAGACTGAGGTCTTAAGACTTCACTAAGAAAAAATTGGAGACCTTTGTTCTACTGACAAGACAATGCCCCCAAAATGTCATGGGTTTCACAGTCTACTAGAATTAAATGGACTAGTCATTAATGCCTTAGGCTTCAAGCCCTTTCATTCTCCATTTTGGTGGTAACACAATAGGTACTACTAAGATTGTTACTTCAGCCTAGAAATTTATCAGATGGATGATGACCTAGTCTAAGATTTTTATACATAAATTTTCTCACAAAGAAAAAAAACATTTGGCAAAAATGAAAGTGATTTTAAAAAAGAGGACAAATCAGTTTCACCTACCTCCTGAAGTTTAATCACCATTATGGAATGAAGATGTTTCACCAAATTGTCTAAATATGGAATAAGCAGCGATTTGGGACAATCTTCTGTAAAATTAATAAGAGCCGCAGCAGCATGTGCCTGGACACGCTGATTACCTTGGTCTTCCATGGTTTGCAAAAGAGCTGCAATCACCTGTATAGAATAAAGACTCTTAGGAAATGGTCATTTTGCAACTTTCTTTTACCTTTGTGGGTTTGAGGGCTTACTTGCCTTCTCATGGAATTTCTTTTGGAAACCAGGTGCAAAGTCTGTTGCCATTTGTCCAACAGCATTACAGGCAGCATACCTCACTCTTGGATGCTGAAATCATATTTTCATACATATGCAAAAATGTTAACATTATAATTAAAGCTGAAATGAATTAACAAAAAAAATTGAACCAAATAGCTAATGGCACTTACAGGATCTTGAAGAAAAAGCAAAACAAAATTAACTATTTCATTTAGAATCCCCTCCATTTGCTGGTGACAACCCTCTCCAATGGCAGATAAAGCCATTAATCCAGCATGCCGGTATTTCCAATCAGCTGCAGAAAAATATTACAAATAAACGAATGATTATCATACAAATAAAAATAATTGTAAGATGAAAAAGATGAGATTTAAGTATAAAACCCCCCAAATACAGGCATAGTTTTCAAATTCTTATAAATGTTTTTACTTTAAAAAGTAGCTATGTGGGGCAGCTGTGTGTAGCTCAGTGGATTGAGAGCTAGGCCTAGAGATGGGAGGTCCTAGATTCAAATTGGCCTCAAACACTTCCAGCTGTGTGACCCTGGGCAAGTGACTTAAATCCCATTGCCCAGCCCTTACTACTCTTGGGACCAATACATAATATTGATGGTAAGAGTTTAAAAAAAATAGTTATGAAATTCTTCCCAAGCAATTTTATTAAACATAGGAAATGTTTCACACAATAGAATAAATTCCCAACTTCACATCAACACAAAAGGAATAGACTAAATCAGCATTAATACAAAATAATTATAAGAATTTGTACTCTACAAAGAAAATTCTTTATTGACATCACATGCAACATTATATAGACAGGTATTGTGATTTTTATAGATGGGGACACACTCAAAATAAAATTACAAAGTGGTAATGTCAGGAAAATAATGTCAAGCTCCAAAAAAACCCAGTACTGTGGTATAGGTATACATATAAATGTTGTTCCTTCAGGATAAAGGACTGACAGCTGAACTTTCTATAGTGTAGGTTTGCTGATTTTTAGAAATATTTACAAATCTAATTTTTAGAACTTATTTAGAAATGTTACAAATCAAAGTTCATTCCTTCCAAATTCTTTAAAAACTCAAATGCCAATAATGCTCCAAATGATAAATTTTAAATTTAGCTAAACTTTACTAATAAAGTATATCCATTTTTGCTTATTAGAATTAGTGGAGTATTTTGCTGAACATGAAAATGAAATGTAAATGCAATAGAATATTTACAGGTATAAAACTGGGTTGGAATGCAAACCTAACACTGCTAGATATGAATATCACATTGGGAATCTCCCAATTTTGTTTAATATAACTTTGACCTCACTCAATGTAAAATTGACCATGATTAAGACAAGGTATTAAGCTTTAGTGCCTGTATAAATACTATTCTCATCTATATCCAGCCACATTTCTACAAATGTTTCTCATTAGTTTCAGTTATTTAACTCTAATATAAATGTTTGGTGAAAATGAAGAATGAATATATCAATATTTGATGTTCTGCCTTTTCCCAACTTTGATCTTTTAATTTCCAAGAAAGGATGCAATTGCCAGATCACGAAATGAATATACCCTATGATATTTATATCTTGGTTCTGCAAATATTTCTAGCTCTAGAATTGAAAACGACTACATGCTATATCATTAGATACCAATTTATATGATGCTGAATGAGATATCTGGCAAACAAAAATCTGTAACAATAATATCGCTAAATACACATGGGTAGAGAAAAAAGGGAAAACATAGAAGATCAAGAAGTTTTTTCTTCTCAACTGTTTTAAACTTTACCTACTATATATTAAATGATTAGACAAAAAAGTTTCAATTTCCTTTAAAAAAATTCAAAAGCACTTAAAACTTAGAGATTACTCAAAGGAGGTCAAAGGAGGTCATTTAAGGAAGATTTGAACTATAAACTAACAATATTTTAAGGTTAGATAGATAACTGTCCATTTTAACTTTTCAATATTCTTTTATGAAAGAGTAGTAGATTACTAATGACAAAGGTGAATGAGTGGCTTTAAAATATATTTCCATTACACCTTTTTAGAATGCCTACTTTGGTGAGTATCTTGCATATGCTATTTTCATTTTCTTGCCACTATATTCTCTCCCTTAGATTTTTATTCTCATTATTTTCATTTTGCTTCAATTGGGCATTTCCACGTGAATGTTCCTAAAATACCTGTAGTTGAACACATTTCAAAACAAAGCTCATCATTTTCTCTGTAAAACTTATCCCCTTAATTTCTCTATTTCTTTTGTGGAACTATCATTTCCCCAGTCACCTAGGCTTAAAACACAGGATATAATCAGTTGACAATGGCTTGCTGTTTTTCCTTTCAAAAATATTTTCTATTTACAATGCCAAACATAGATAAATGTAAAAGACTCAAACAGGTTTCTTGTTGTTAGCATTTACTCTAAATTCATCCTTTCCGACTATTGCAAAGAAATTTTCCTAATACAACCAAATAGACAGCATTATTATTCCCTTGCTTAAAAAAAAAAAAGTGGTTTTTGATCAATCTGATTTGTCACTTAATCTCATTTTAATTTGTGTTAAATTATTTGTGGATATCATCATACTGAACTAAAAGTCTGTTGAGGGCAAGGGTTATGGTGTTTATTATGATATGCAACAGAGATCTAGGTGGTATCCAATTGTTTGGTAAGCAGGAAGCAGGCATTAAGTGCTTGAAGAGTTGAATTCCTTTTGCAAAGGAAACTGAGCATTCTCACTTGGCTTGCTGCACAACATAACAATGGAGAATGGTTGACTTGAGCAATTATTCAAGATTTTTAATGTGACCAAATTCTTATGCAATGAAATGAAGAGAAACAATGAAAATAAAGCCTAGGTATCCTGATAAAACATCTTCTTAAAGTATTTAATATTTCTAAGAAATTAAAAGTTAGCAAAGGACAGTCCCAGATCTCAAACTATACTATAAAGCAGTGTTTATCAAAACAATTTGGTACTGGCTAAGAGACAGAAAGGAGGATCAGTGGAATAGACTTGGGGTAAATGATCTCAGCAAGACAGTTTATGACAAACCCAAAGACCCCAGTTTTTGGGACAAAAATCCATTATTTGATAAAAATTTCTGGGAAAATTAGAAGACTGTGTGGGAGAGATTAGGTTTGGATCAACACCTCACACCCTACACCAAGACAAATTCAGAATGGGTGAATGACTTGAACATAAAGAAGGAAACTATAAGTAAATTAGATGAGCACAGAATAGTATACATGTCAGACCTTTGGGAAGGGAAAGATTTTAAAACCAAGCAAGACTTAGAAAGAGTCACAAAATGTAAAATAAATAATTTTGACTACATCAAACTAAAAAGTTTTTGTACAAACAAAACCAATGTAACTAAAATCAGAAGAGTAGCAACAAATTGGGAAACAATCTTCATAAAAACCTCTGACAAAGGTTTAATTACTCAAATTTACAAAGACCTAAATCAATTGTACAAAAAAATCAAGCCATTCTCCAATTGATAAATGGGCAAGGGACATGAACAGGCAGTTCTCAGCCAAAGAAATCAAAATTATTAATAAGCACATGAAAAAGTGTTCTAAATCTCTTATAATCAGAGAGATGCAAATCAAAAGAACTCTGAGTTATCACCTCACACCTAGCAGATTGGCTAACATAACAGCTATGGAAAATAATGAATGCTGGAGGGGATGTTGCAAAGTGGGGACACTAATTCATTGCTGGTGCAGTTGTGAATGGATCCAACCAATTTGGAACTATGCCCAAAGGGCATAGCACTGCTGGGTTTGTACCCCAAAGAGATAATAAGGAAAAAGACTTGTACAAGAATATTCATAGCTGCGCTCTTTGTGGTGGCCAAAAAATAGAAAATGAGGGGATGCCCTTCGATTGGGGAAGGGCTGAACAAATTGTGGTATATGTTGGTGATGGAATACTATTGTGCTCAAAGGAATAACAAAGTGGAGGAATTCCATGGAGACTGGAACAACCTCCAGGAAGTGATGCAGAGCGAAAGGAGCAGAACCAGGAAAACATTATACACAGAGACTGACACACTGTGGTTCAATTGAATGTAATGGACTTCTCCATTAGTGGAGATGCAATGTCCCTCAAACCGTCTGCAGGGATCTAAAAAACACTATCCACAAGCAGAAGATAAATTGTGGGAGTAAAAACACCGATGAAAAGCAACTGCTTGACTACAGGGGTGGAGGGGATATGACTGAGGAGAGACTCTAAATGAACACTCTAGTGCAAATACCAACAACATGGAAATAGGTTTGAATCAAGAACACATGTAATACCCAATGGAATCGTGTGTGGGCTATGGGAGAGGTGGTGGGAGGGGAGAGGGAAGAAAAGAAAATGATCTTTGTTTCCAATGAATAGTGTTTGGAAATGACCAAATTAAAAAAAAAAGTTAGTAAAGGAGAAAATAACAAAAACAATCAAGATACTTAAAAGAGACCACTGACTGAAATCATTGGCTAGGGGAAAGGGAAATGCAAAGATAAATGTCAAAGTTTATGGTTGTACAATATATCGAGAAAAGTAACACACTATAAATTTTGATCAATTCAGTGAAAAGGACCCTGGAATGGTACTGACAGGTTAAATGCCTATGATGTCTACAAACAAGTTCATCAAGAAATGATAAAAATTAAATCTAAAATAAAAAATGTCAAAGAAATGGCTTACGGTTCTGAAGCATCTGCATGATATGTTCCTTGATCATTGGTAAAACGAGTTTTCCACCAAGCCCACAAGCCATTCTGTCTAATGCACTCTCACCAGCAACTGCATTGCTAAACATAGAAATGACACATTGATAAATAGCTATTCATTAAAAAATACCATAGGAATCTTACAGAGACTGGTAAATTGGAAGTTTTAGCCTATTATTTTTTTAATATACAAAGTTTATGATAGTTGTTATAAGGTATTTTAAACAAAAAATAATAAGGCTACAGCATTAGTGGGGAAAGCAAGTATAGTAGCTTTGGGGTGATGTTTCAAATACTAGTGTGTTCAACTCTAAGAACAAAATAAAACCAATCATAAGAAAAAAGTTCTGGTACAAAACTGAAACTCAAAATGTTTTTGTTCACTATAGCAATAGTGATTTGAAATTTTACTTAGCGATACCAGATAGGTGTTAACACCATTTTCTTTCAAATTGTAGAATTCTATGGCTGGCAAGGATTTGAAAAATTCTTTCACTCTCCCTCACTACCCACTCCCCTTTCTCCAAAACTATACAATACAGATTTTGACTCAACAACCAGTTCAAATATTTAACAGTTTGTGTTCTAAAAATTTGTTATTAGTTCTACTCCAGATTTGTAAATGAGTATAAAAAAGGATATTCTTCCCTACTGCATAAAGGCAAATGATAACATGCTTTGACTCTTCCAACTGATAAGAACACTAGACCCAAATAAGCTAATTCACTATTTCTAAAACAAATAACCTAAATCATATGCAGCAAGAACAAATGCAATTACCTTTCTTAATATTCTAAAAATACTTGCTGTGTATATCACATAATAATATCTCAAATAATCAAACTATGTATAAGTGTTACAAGAATTAAAACATAAGTCATAGAAAGGAAAATGCAATAGTTTTTAAAAAACTTAAGTCATGACAGAACCATATCCAAAGGGCACTAAAAGACTGTCTGCCCTTTGATACAGTCTTACCATTGCTGGGTTTGTACCCCCAAAGAGATAATAAGGAAAAAGACTTGTACAAGAATATTCATAGCTGCGCTCTTTGTGGTAGCAAAAAATTGGAAAATGACAGGATGCCCTTAAGTTGGGGAATGGCTGAGCAAATTATGGTATATGTTGGTGATGGAATACTACTGTGCTGAAAGGAATAATAAAGTGGAGGAATTCCATGTGGACTGGAACAACCTCCAGGAATTGATGCAGAGTGAAAGGAGCAGAACCAGGAGAATAATATACACAGAGACTGATACACTGTGGTACAATCGAATGTAATGGATTTTTCTACTAGCAGCAATGCAATGATCCAGGGCAATTCTGAGGGACTAATGAGAAAGAACACTATCCACATTCGGAGGAAGATCTGTGGGAGTAGAAACACAGAAGAAAAACAACTGCTTGATCAAATGGTTCGATGGGGATATGATTGGGGATGTAGATTCTAAATGATCATCCTAGTACAAATATCAATAATATGGAAATAGGTCTTGATCAATGACACATGTAAAACCCAGGGGAATTTCATGTCAGCTATAGGAGGGGAAGAAGAACATGAATCTTGTAACCATGGAAAACCATCCCAAATTATTTAATTAAATAAAATTTCCCCAAAATAAATAAATATTGAAAACTATAAAAAGGTTAGTATATTTGAAAAAACAATGAATTTAATTACTTGGGCAAGAAATTAAAAAATAATATTTAAGTACTGTATAAGAATGAACACATTGTGTGTTTTCCTCTGAGCTCAGTACCTTGCCCCACTTCTCTTGAACATGGCATTGCCCTGAACCAGTTTTATCAATTCCACTTTTTGGAAAAACTCTTATAAGTATGCATTAAGTGATATGACGTAGTATGGTATGGTGAGAAGAGTACAGGGACCAGGAGTCAGGAGACCTGTGCTCTAACATCAGCTTTTTGTATTGTCTATGTCAAACAGGATCTTAAGTGTAAAAAAAAAATAATTCTATTGACTAACACACACCAGAGTGATGTATGGAAAAAACACTTGGTATATGAATGTTAAAGAGATTTATCACACATTAAATTTATTCTGTCACATTTATATTCCCTTGTGATTCAGGTTTTTTTAAGAGATGTTAGGAATTTCCACCTAACACAACTGAAGTGAGAAAGATGTTCTGAAAACCTTCAAATGCTTTATGAGTTATGTTAAGTAATATGGAAGAATAGGAACTCCGATAATTACCAGCTATGTACCTTTGTACTACATTCTTAATCTCTTATCTTCAGGATTCTTGTGTGTAAAAAAAATACTCTTACTTATAACAGAACTTCTCAGAGTTACTTACAGAAGTGTTTGCAAGTCTTAAAAACCCCAAAACATAAAAGAGAGTGGTTGGTCTGGCATAAAATAATTCTAGGGCCATGAAACAAGATAACCATGTGAAATCCTCCTTCTAATAGTTTAAAGCCAGTGGGAAAGTTTTTTACTTAATCAAAATTGGCTAAAAGAGTCACCTGGACAACAATTCTGAGAGACCTGTGAGAAAGAATTGTGGGAATAGAGACACAGAAGAAAAAGGCCTCCTTGATCACATGGGTTGATTTGGAGATATGATTGGGGATACTCTAAAATGATCACGCTAGTGCAAATATCAATAACAAAGAAATAGTTCTTGATCAATGACACTTGTAAAAACCAGTGGAATTGTGCATCGGCTATGAGAGGGAGGTGGGGAGAGGAGAGGGAAAGAACAGGAATCTTGTAACCATGGAAAAATATTTTAAATTAATTAAAAAGGAAAGAAACCATTAAAAAGTAAAATTAAAAAAAAAATAATTTAATTTAAAAAAAAAAGTCACCCAGACAAAAAAAGGAATTCATCACAAAATTTAAGTTTCAACTATGCTTCATTTTTTTGCTTTAAATAAATCTATAAGCATTTGTGGGAAAGGAGCTTAATGAATAAATGTGTTAACAGATAATAAAATGGCATTTAAAATAACCAGAAAAAGTATGCTACTAATAAAAGAAGTGGTGACAGATTATGGAAATAAGTCTGTGATTCCTTTTTAGCAAATTAGAGGGGAAAAAAAAGCTAAGAATTTTTGTCAAGCAAAATAGAAATAGGAACTAGTATACTCAATTCTTCAAAAAATGTCAACTTAATTATGCAGTCTCTTTCTGCTCTAAAATTCACTATATTCTGGGGAATATCTGACTTTGCAACATGTATCCTTGCTCAGACAGAGATGTTAAATGACATGCTTATGCATAAACATTAAACATGACAAGCTGTCAGACCTAGATGGCTATCTTAGTATCAATCAAAATACCTTGAAGTATGAATAATTTAATTAAAGATCAAATGAAAGCTATACGATATACTGATATACTTCAAGTTAGAATTTCAAAGGGTTCTGGTTTGCAAAGAACACCAGAAAAGGCTTTGTCGTATTTGATATATAAAATCATCAGTGCTTGGGATGTATACTTCTTTCTTATTTTAAAAGGTTCTTAATATTGTATTTGTTAGTTTTATATGACTAGACTGTTGTGGCCTAAGTCTAAAAATCAAATGAAAGGAAAAGAAAGATGATGAGTAATAAAAATACAGGACACAGAAAAGTAACGGGTTGAAAATTTATTCAGAGAGTACCCTAGACAAAAACTGGATTAACAAATTCTAATCTCCCTCACCTGTTACTTTAAAACATGCTTAATAAAATGTCATTACTCATTTATTTCCCCAAAGTAGTTTCTGAGATAAGTGATACAAATATCACATCACAAACTGAGTCAAGCTAAATTAGAATTCATAAGCGTTCACTCAAAGTCTTAATAAAATGGCATTAAAAAAACAACCAGAGTGATACCAAAAGAGTTGATGACAGATTATAATTTAGACCATGTGTCTGAGTTTTATCCAAGCAATTACCTGTCAAAATCATCATCTTCCAGCTCATCAGCATTTGCCCAATCTTCATCTTCTTCTAGGTCTACCATCATTGCTAACATCTGAGGAACTAAATACAAAACAATTACTTCCTATCTACAGAAATAGGTTTTTAAATTTGATTCCTATCCCCACCACCTCCGCCCAAAACATTAGAAAGTAAAAAATTTTTAAGTCTGAAAAGGTCTCTGATGAAATTTAAATAAATATCCTGTTTGGAAAATGGCATTAGTAGAAGTACTTCTGGATTTGGATTCAGTGAAGTCTTGAGTTTGAATCCTGCCTCCTGTTATCTACAAGCAGAGACCATGTGTCCCAATCATTTAAACTAAGACCCAGCAATATCAGGTGTATAAATAGGTAGGCTCCTTATTTTCAAAAGCTACTGTGATGATCAAATAAGATATTTGTGAAGTACTTTGTAAACAGGTACTACATAATTCCATTTTATGATTAGTTCCAAGAAAGGTAAAAAGGCAGGCAAATTTACTGGCTAAATGAGTACCTAATTCAATACAAATCATAATGAAAGAGGAAATATAACTATAAATATTAACTTGAGAAATATTCATCATTTAGATAAGTACAAAACAGTAGTTCCAGAGTTTAATCCTTAAGTAATGTTCCATACCAGAAAACAGTACAGCACTTCAAACACAACAAACATTGAAAGGAAATGTAATTGTGAGCAGCTAGGTGGCCTAGTGGATGGTGAGCCAAAAGGTCTAGGGTTCAAATCTGGCCTCAAACACTTCTTAGCTGTGTGAACCCTAGGCAACTCATTTAACCCTCATTGTCTAACCCTTATCACCACCCTTCTGCCTTGGAGTATTGATTCTAAAACAGAAAAGTAAAGGTTTAAAAAAAGAAGAAAAAGGAAATGTTAATTTGTAGTTACTAGGATTCCAAATATATATATTTAACTGGCACAAATGAACAATACGTGAAAAACACAAGTATATCCTCCTTAATGTAATTAACGCTTCAATAAAAAAACACGACAGGCAAACAACCTTACAGGAAGCAGTTAGTTCCTTAGTATCAGTTACATAAATGGGAGGCAGATTTGTAAACAGAGAAAATCCAAGCTCCACTTAGGACGTAGTGGGAACAGGAGGTATCTGTACTGCTACCTGGCAGGAAGAGCTAAGAGTGTTGATTAGTTAAGCATGGCTACATTATGGAGGATATAAATTGTGACCCCTGAATTCACCTTGGTTCAGCAGAAAGGTAAGTTTCTAAGTGAATTACGAGAGCCTGAAAATTGTAATGAGTCCAAAGCCTCAGAGAATTAAGAGACTATATTACAAGAAGTAATTGGGTGAGGATGGTCTCTGTTCTTTAAATTGACAGGATCCAAAAAGGGTATTGATGGTATACTAATGAGACATGTGACAACATCCAAGTTCATTGTGTAGAGAAATTTTCCCAAGGATTTTGGTATATTGAAAAGCATTAATCTTGTTTTATAACTTTTTTTTAGGAAAACAATTACCCAAATTGCATCAAAACTTGTGCAACAGGATATCATGAAATTATGGTAGCATTTGGCTAAAATGTATTATTGTTAACTAAGTCCTTGTTTAGCAGAATAAATCTGTAAATACTATCTTGGTGCAAAACTGTATTTTCATCTCAGGATAGGAACTGTGTAATTGCTTCTATCCTTGGTACCATAAATTGTGCATATACAATATAATATATATATAATATGCATTTAATAAAATACTGACTGAATGAACCTGTGTACCATATTATTTGCTGATGCCATATAACTTACTTCAAATGAAAGTATTAAAACAGCACACACTTGTATATATTGAGAACAAATAAATTCAAAAGGCAAGAAAAGATAAGTAGCTGAATAGGAAAAAACCACTGGACTCAGGACACTTACAATTCCATGACTTTTAGTTCTGTGATCTTGGGAGAGCCAAGGAGATAATTTCCAGGGCAGGCATTCTACAATTCTAAAGTGTTCCTGTACTTTTGATTTGCACAAGAAATTCATTATATTTCTTTAGATTTGCTTGAATTGGGTAAGCAAATAAAATATTTTGAGTCAGTTTAAAAAAAAACAACAAAAAAACTTGTTCACAAAGAAAGGAAATTTGTATAGATTTATGTGATATGTCCCTTGAACTCTATATCACCTTTATAATGTTTAGTTTAACCTATCCCTAAAAGACTTAGTAAGTTTTTCCTTTCCATCATCCCACTAAGGGTAGGGGATAAGGCACCCTGCTCAAATTGATCAGAATCCAAACTTGAGTTATCACAATTAATTTAGCTTCCTTCATTCTATAGATAAGAGGGTTTCCAAAGAGTTGGAATCGCCTGTCTAAGGTCACACAGGTAGTAAACAGCACAGTCAGGATTTGCACCTAGGTCAAATTGAGTAGAGTGGCTTTCAATGTAATAAAGGACAGGTTACCACATTGTCAAGAATTTTTCAAAGAACTAAATGAAGAAAGGGGATCATATATTTATACCTGGAAGTCAAGATTCCAACCCTAGAGATAAGGAAATTCAGTCAAGTGACTTGAGTAGGACCATACAATTAAAATTTCTAGGGTGTTTTAAACTTGATTCTTCCAAGCTATAAGTCCAGTACTCTACCCTCCCCATAGCACTTCTGACAAGAATAAAAATTCTGATGACACAAATGGCTCCAGTGAGGAAAAAGACAAAGCTAGATAAAGATTTGTGGGGATACACATAAACTAAGAGATGAGTTAAGATTTTAAGATGATGTATACAGAAGTTAAAAGAAATAAGTAGGTAAATGGGATTGAATATGAAAGAATGGTATGGTCCTTTAAGAAAGGTAATGACATGAATGCTGAAGTAACAATGAGTTTACAAGGATGGATAAAATGGGCTTATTCTTTTTGTTTTCTAAAGAGTCTTGAGGTGAGGCTGTATAACTGATATAAAACTGATATATTTATTGTTCATCTTCTCAGTCAGTAAGGGAGGGTAGGAGGAAAAAAAGAGAATCTGGAACTCAAAAGTGGTGGTGAGGATAAAAAAGGGATCAGATTAATGCCCAGGACAAATAAATGGAATGATAATGTATCATTAAAAAAAAGCAGAAACACTCAACTTGCATCTTCTATTTTGTTTACCAACAAGACCCATTAGACTATAAAAATAAAACAAATATTTAACAAGAATGTGATGCCAAAAGTAATATGAGAGAGAACTGGAAAGGACCTAGTTACTCACACTGTGTTCAAACCAATAGGCCCGGATGACCTGTATCCCAGGAAACTGAAAAGTTACATAAGTAACAGAATAGGTGCTATCAGTGACCTTTTAGAAATCATGGAGAACAAAAAGAGGGGCTTTAGAACAGAAAATAGGAATACCACAACTTCAATTTTTTTATTCAAACTAGGATCAATTAGCTTCACTTCAATTTCTGGCAATATTACAACAGAAATGCATAAAATAAAATATGTAGGATCGTAAAGTAAAAAGAATTATTAAAAATGTAGCTAATTATATTAGAATATAACTATCAAAATATGTAAATAAGGTCATGAATTCTAGGATAAGCACCTCTGGCCTAGGAAAAAGAAAAAGTCCTGGAACTGCAAATTCAATTGAGTAAACAATGTGATGTGGCAGCTAAAAATGATAATGAAAGTTTAGGCTGCATTAATAGAAGTAGTCCCATTGTATTCCAACTCTAGTCAAACCATCTGGACCACTGTGCTCATTTCTATATACCACGTTTAAGAAAGACATATCACGTTCTAAGGAAGATGAAAGGACTGAAGATACATGTCATATGAGGTTCTGTTACAGAATCAGGGTAGTATATAATTTGGAGAAGGGAGGAAGAATGTGATAGCATTCTCAAGTAATTGAAGGCTATTATGTGAAAAAGTATGAGACTATTTCTGACCCTGGAGGGCAGAACCACTAATAATAGCTAATGAAATTGCTAATTGGTTACAAATTTAGATTTGATGTGAGGAAAAAATTTACATTAAACAGGGTCCAAAGTAGCATGGGATGATTTCGGATAGTATTTTCAAAAAATTACTAGAGCTCTTCAATAAAGATTAGATAACAAATTTTGGGGGGTGTTATAGAAGTTGTTTCCCTATTCAGATTAAAGAGTTGTATAAAGGGTAAAGTAGTATCTATTTGTACAGTTTAGGGCAGGAAATGTTAACAGGAGATACAGCCAACAAACCTGCTTGCTTTCCCAAATTAAACTTGACACAATAAGTTAATTTTAAAGTCAAACAATCCTTTCAAATGGGGAAAATGAACTTCTGCTTTTAATTCAGTGAGGTATGTAAAACTGACCAAACTTCCAAATGGTATTCAAGTGAAGAACTTATTTAAGAACATTAACTTTCTCTCATTTAAGTATCATTTAAACCAACAAAAGTTTTTTACAAAGACTTTTTTTACTTACTAGCTTGTGCAACAATATTTGTATGTTTTCTCAGCATAGCAGCAGCAGTCTCAGACAGGGTCACTATTACTTCAAGGGCAAGTTGACGTTGCATATTATTGAGGTTAGTGTCTGCACATAACTATAAAACAAGAAGATCTAAGTACATTACAAGAATATTTAGGGAAAAATGATCTCAAAGTGATAAAATTTACCTTTAGACTCAGCTGTAGAGTAGCTTCTAAGTGGGGACGTAAGTATTTTGGAACAGTATCTGCAATCTCAACAAGGGATTTTAGGACCGAGTCATCATTCTGGTAACAGGAGTCATTTACAGCCTATAAAAGACAAAATGGAAAAACTGATATTTATGTAGACCAATCTAAAAACAAAAGGCTACTATAGTATTTAATAACAGGGAAATAACATTTGTTAAATTCATAATAAAAAATTAAAGTCTGAAATTGAATAGAATTTGTTCAAAATATATCCTAGTCTCTAATAATTATTAAACTTCTAGTTTGCTATAGGAAACCTATCAATCATTACTAAATAAAACCATGTTGATTCCACACTTAAGTTTTTAGAAGACACTTGGTATATTATGCAAGACATTTTCTTAATTGTGATCAAGGACAACTATTATTCAAGCACCAATTCAAGCATCTGCTCTAAAATCTCTAAGCCCATGATGGCAAACCTATAGCACATGTGAAAGCAGAGGTCTCTCCATGGGCACAAACAGGCCCCTGGCTTGGCAGGGTGGCTCCATACTCAAACCCTGTACAGGGGGTAAAGCATTCTAGCCTCTCTCCACTGTTTTAGGGGCTCAGCCCTGGGAGTGGCTACTCCCCTCTACCCCACCCCACCTCCAGGGAGGCTAAAGGGTTGGGACCACACCCTATAGCACCAGGACCAAGAAGCAGTGGCAGCTACTACCCTCAAGATTGACAATAGATTCTATGCACCTAATACCCTGCAAAATGTACAAAGTCCTTTTAGTCTTTGTGGACCCTTACTGGGTGAATAGAACAGGTAACAGTCCTGCTTTTGTAAGCAAAGAATAGACTGGGTCCAAGCCCTCCAGATTGTACTGATCCTAAATAAAATACCCCCCTGAGCAAATCTAGGGCTGAGCCCCATTCAAAAAGCTCTAAGAGAATGTGCTAATCAAATCTTTCCCAATCCTTCAAAGGAGGATGGAGAGGAAATCACACACCCAGTACAAAGGAGGGATCAAACCAGCTAACACCTGGATGGGAGGGTCCCCATCCAGCCATCCTAACCACCTCCACTGCTGTAAAACTGGAAGGGCAGAATACATGGATTCATGCCTTCTGGCATCTTAGCATGGCTACAAGCTATTTGTCAGGTTCGGTGGTGAGTTTCTGACTGAGTTTCCTCCTTTATTTTTCCAACTTTATCCCCCCTTAGAAGCTTCTAATCTTCTTCAGAGACCTAGAGGCGGGAATTTTAAACTCCCCCTGGCACAGGCCAGGCAAGAGGAATCCTATATCCTCTTCCCTCCTTCTCCTTAAATTCCTTCCCTCTATGTTAATTAAATTACCATACATTTCCAGACTGACTTGGGTATTTTATTTGGGATTTTCCCCAGTGACCAATTAAATTTAGTTTTTAAGTCACAACCCTAAAATTATCTTGATAACTCAGGCATGGTATAGAAATTGCACAGGGAACCCTGTCACCTCCAGGAAGGGAATGATGATGCATTTTTCTAATTGTACATACAGGTATCCTAATTGAACATAGGAGGCAGGTCATAGCCCTGTATAGTTAGGCGGCGGGCACTGGTTCAGTCTAGTGGTGGGTGGGGCATAGCATGGGGTCCCTAAAACGTTCCAAAAGGTTCCCCCCCTTCACTGTACTAAGATCTTCTTTCAGTATACAAATGCTATGTAATGATTCTTTTGAAGCAAAGTGCTACAATTCATAAGCTCTTGAACTTGATCCTTTAACAGTTGACATTACTGCTTTTAAGATATGTGATACTCTGCATGCATCATCACAATGGCTTCTACCAGGCTCTCTAGAAAGTACTATATATGTATTTTGTTGATAAGTAAATTGAGAGAGAGGTTAAGAGATTTGCCTATCATCATAAAACCGGCATTTAAAATGAGAAATAAACCCATGTCTCTCCATTCTCCAATTCTGGGGTTCTTTGTAAACCAGTCAAAAAAATTTTCTTGTACCATACCTCTAGCCAACCTATGAGGAAGGCACATTTTTGAGTCATGTTCTATCTTGTCCAAACTCACGTGTACCCATATATATTCTATGAATTTAATACTAACCTTAAGAGTTGACATCAGCCATGGACATCAATATTATATCTTAAAATCTAAAAGCTGATAGTTACTTTTAAATTTACTTTATTACTAGAATTTCAAATACTTAGTTGCCACTACACATTGTACAACTTTACTTGCAGAGTAACTCAGCTGTTATACACTTTGGGAAGGGAAAAAAAGAGCTCTTACTGTCTACATCTAATAAACACTATAAAAATCACATAAATACAATCTTAGTAACTAAATATAAACTATGAATAAACAGAAATCTATAATAATTGGTACTTGTTCTTGGCACTTCATCTTCAGTTGAAGAATGTTCCATGGAAAATGAAAATATTTTCAAGTTAATGTCTGTTGCCAATAAAATTAGCAGTACCACCCCCCCCCCAACTCCCTAAATCAGGCATAGATTTTAATTTTTTACTGTCCAAACCAGTGTTACTTTTGTTACTTTTGGCTGCCATGTCTTTCCTCTTAGCAAGGAAACTAAGTGATAACTGACTTTGAAGCAAAGTATTAGCTGGTCCCTGGGTTCATCTGAACATATCCTTGAGGTAATAAATTAAATGTTTGCAGAAAATTGTAATAAACAAGATCAGTATATGTAGCCTATTTCATTTCTTATTTTTGAGCCTCAATTATTCATTTGATTGGGTCAGGCCAAATTTCTTGCAATGGTTTGTAGTATATTTTCATCTTTATCCTTAAAAAAAAAAAAAATATATATATATATATATATATAAGTTTGGGCTTTTCTAGTCAGTGATGTGCCCAGCTGGCCCATTCTTGTCATTATTCCTGAATTAATAACCAAGTAATTCCTGTTTGTTTCTCTTAAGTGTGTGTGCATGAACATACACATTTGTCATAATCAGCAACATTTGAGTAAATATTTGTTGACTTAACTTGACTCCATAAAATGCTATTATAATTATCTCATCACCATATAAAGATAATATAGGATTCTCAAAGGCTATGTATGCTATTGGAACAAAAATTCTGACAAGTCACACTGTACTGGAAAGAATCTGTATATGATGTCTTAGTGAAGGACTAGGGGTTAAATTTAAGAACCAACCTAGTTAACACTATGGAGGTCAAAGAATTATTTCAAAATTGGAAACCATGAAATATCAATTTTCTAATACATATGTATAAAATGCATTTATAATTGATATTCTTAAAAAGCTAAGTATGGAGAGTATCAAAAGGTTCACCACAATGTAATATCCTCCAAGTATGGCAACCTATGAACAAAGGAAATGTTAAATTGTTTATAATTCCAATCTGTATCATCATTACCATTGCCATCTCCCCAAATATGAGGCACAAAAGTATTAAGAATCAATTTTTAGTTCAACTAAATGCAGTATTTAATGTAAGCTTTTTGTTTAAACTCAATTAAATCAAGTCTCCTAAAAAATGAAACTTAATTTCAAATAAAATGGTAAGCCTGTTCTGTATCCCCTTAAAGGAGAAAGGAACAGTTAATTTGTTTTATCGTGTTTACTCCAAAGGCCAAAAAGAACATTAATTTCATGAGGCTCTTGGTTATCTCAGTTTATAGTGATCATTAGATTAAGTGAAAAGACTTCCAGAAGGACAACAGGAGTGAGAGAGAAGAGAGAGCAACAGACAGTGATGTGTATGTATGCCAACATTTGAGAGGACCAGAGACAAATACCATCAAAGAACTGTTAATCAAGTTCAATGTATACTTTGCTATCTGGTCACTTTGGTGCAAAATTAGGCACTGGGAAAGATAAAAAAATGTGGAGGAAATCTGGTCCAGGTTTAAAGAATTTAAGTGTCCAAAGAATCCAGAAATTTCTCGTTTTTGTGTAATGGATAAAATTTCCATGAATACTGGTCTAAAAAAAGATTTAGGACTAAAACTTAAATCTAAATAAATTTATCTATGTACACATAGGCATCTATAATATATATCCTTCCACTTTATATAAATAAGTACTCTGATGAAGCCATAAACTTGGAATATTTAAAACTCCACAAAACATTTAAGGAACAGAGCTGGTGTATATTTAAACAGAAAAAGTGGACAGTTATATCCTTTGCTACATTATTTTCTTACCTGTAAGATTCCAGGTAGCAAGTCTGAGAAGTGTTTGAGTAATGCAACATTATGCTCATTTGCAAGCACAAATGCAGCTGCAGCTCTTGCAGATAATGTCCTTATCTGAAAAGTGAAAACACTGTGGGTCAGAAGAAACAAACTATATTTCAGTGCTGTAAATTCGAATCCTCCATTGTTGGCTACTGCTATGTAAACTTTAAACTTCATTTTCACTGTACCTAATAAATACTAGTTATTACATCTATTTGGAAGTGAAAATAATATGAAATCCTTGCTATTTACATTTCTTTACTATTAAGATGCAATGTTAAGCTACATATATTAATATAAATTTTTATTACCGCTGGATGTTCTTGGTCTTGCATACACTGAACCAACATCCGTTTGATGACATCCAAATAATGCTGTTGTTGATTTCCAAAAATTCCAGGGAAGTTCCTAAAAATTTTATAAGATGTGTAAAAAAAATAGGCTTTCATGTCAAATGCTTATGTAAGTTTAAATTGTCTCTTAATAATTACCATTAATCTTGCCTACCACTTCCATCAATATAATTTTTGAATGGGGTGGAAAATGTAAGCAAAGGTACCACCACAAAGGCTTAGGCTAGTCCAGGGCCACTTCTCCCTGCTCTGTTTTTACTCCTTGTCATCACTTTGGTTCCCAGCTGGAAGCTGCTTCTGGTCTAAGAGATGAATAGGAATAGTGATCAAATCTGAAGCAGGAATGATGATTGGGGGTGGGGTAGGGTTTTTGAAAACTAGATCCTGCTCCCAGCAATCTAGGTTATTTGAAATTCTTCTATATTCAAAAGTCAATGAAAAACACAATGTCTATTGATGTTTGAGGTCAGGTGGTCAAATAGTATAAATTAAATTAAGAACAAGGTCATGAAGATGCCTACATTTGTCCTTTCTTTAAATGCTTAACTGAAAGTAAAAGCATACTTCAGTTAACATAGATTTTGTTCCTTGGTGAGTTATTCAAAGTATATCTTAACTATAACAAGGGACTGAAAATAATCCTAGAAATAATTATTTTGTAATGTGAATAAGTACCCCAAAATGTGTCATCATTTTCCTGACTTGCATATATATACACACACATATATATGTGTGTGTGTCTCACATATACAAAAAATATATTTTCTTAAATTAGCAGCACACTAAAACCTTTAAAAGCCTAGTTACATAGAAAAACACATAATGAAAACCACTTCTTGATACTGTCACAGAAGGAAAGGTAAAGACTAGTTATTGTTTGAGTCCCTAATTACAGAGAAGAGCAAGATAATTCCAATAGAGTTCTGTTTATTAGAAGAGATAGAGGTCTAGTCTACAGAAGGCACAATATAGGAGCAAAGTATTATTATCTACCTTTAAGACAAAATGAAAGAGCATATATATGTATACAGATATACATACATATTCTCAAAATTATCTTGAAAACCATAAAAAGTCGAACAATTTAAGTTCAGAGATCCTAGATAGGGGCTGAAACAAATATTAAATGTTTTATTTTCTTCCAAGAATTACATCAATAACTAAATCCATGAATATACCAGAAAATGTGAAGGGCAGCTTCCCGCAGTCCCACATTTTGAGAACTGACTGAATCAAAAAGGAACTTCAGACCTTCTGGCCACTGGTTATTGCCATCCTCATCTGGAAGCAGAGAAATTTAGGCAGTAAATGTATAAGTAGACTTAAAAAAATGAAGTTTCTTTAAGGGTGACTCCTCATTTAAAAAAAAATGAAGTCAATGTAGTACTGTATTGTAGTTCAACAGCAGTATAATTACCTCAGAAGGATAAGTTTAATTGAGAAAAAGGGTCAATCCTTATATATGTTCATAATGTTCACTAATATTAAATTTGTAGGTAACAAAATTTTCTCTTATTTGGATCCGTCTGATTAAAAAGTATTCATAAAACTGAAATAAATTTTAGCTTTCAACAACACTTTCATTTAGACTCACTCTATTTGAAGTTTTCTTTCACATTTTAAAGCAAAATTTATGGTTTCATAGCATAGAGGGAATTTATTTCTTAGGCTAACCATTTCAACAATCCACATAGTTAAAAAAATCACTAAAGCATTCCTCAAACTTTCTTGTAAGATGTTTTCAGTTTAAGAATCCATTGAAGCATATATATCAACCAAATATAGACATTCCTTTACTTAAAATCTACACTGAAATTTGAGTATGGTATAGGATGAGAACAATCATTTTGGGCGCATGGACAACAAAGTAGCTTCAGATAACAAAATTCCAATTAAATCAATAGATGTGGAAAAATGAGCTGCATCAAGAAAGTCCAGCATTAAAATAATCTTTGGAAGCATTTTAGATTAATATTTTGGGTAACAAATTATAGAAGTGATTTTAGTTACTAAATGTATTAATTAGATTATCAACTATGCTTCACAGACATGCCCTTTATATTAAGTCTTTGAAGCTTAGTTTAAGGATCACTAAAATGAGACCAATTCTACCAAGTGTTTAAAAAAACCCATGAATTCATTAATATCCAAGTAGAAAAGAGGAACTTGCAAAAGTTTATTAAGACAGAATTATGTAGTATTCAGAAGAATTAAGAGAGTTCTCAACTTATAAATGGGCTGTGTTCCAAAAGATCCATTATAAGTTGGTTGTTTGGAATTCAGAATAGTTTCCCATAGAACCAATACTATAATGGTTGGATCTCTAGCCTAAAAGGGCTATTTTAACCCAGTGAAACCAAAAAGTACAGTATGCATCAAAAAATAGTAGGAAATAAATGTTGTTATACTTAGAAAGAAAAGTGAATATGGGTAGTTATATTTAAAGGGTATCCTTTTTGATCAGAAAATTTCAAGGATCCCCATTATAGTTATGATGAATATTTATTAACTAAGAAAATAAGTAAAAATAGTATGTTACAAATTTAGTAATGCTTAGGCATTTTATAAAATACAACAGAATTTGTAGGCATTTGAGCATCTATATAGCCATTTAAGAAATTAATCAATCTAAAGGTTGCTCTTTTAAAAAACCTTAATGATGAATCACATTACTTTCTTAAATTTAAATAAATTATAAAAATGCACATTAAGGATTGATAATTCTTGAAATAACTGTAGGAAGCAGTCCTCCTTCTAAAGATGAGGGGGTGTCACTACTCCAGAGAGACTGATGGCTATAGTTTTTTTTTTTTGGGGGGGGGGGGGGGGGTTATTTTTATGTCAAAATCCATAGCCTTGTTTTCCCTAGCACTGGTACTTTGCATTTTGGCCAAGAATGGTACGCAAAAGATTTCCTGGGATAATGAAAGTGTCTTCATAAGAAAATGTCTATGTCAGAAAGACTGCTACTAATTTAACTGAGCTGTGAAGTAAAATGAAGAAAAAAGCAAGGGGATGGTAAAGTGATTTGGGGTGAAGCTATGGACCTTAAAAGGGAAGAAAAGAGCATATTGCCCAGCATTCAGTTCACAACACTACCAGCTACCTTGGGGAGCTAGATGCTATAATGGATAGAGTTGGTCTGGAATCAAGATCTCTCTACCTGATTTCAATCTGGCCAGAGACATTAGCTGGGTGATCATGGGCAAGCCAATGGCAAACCACTCCAGGATCTTGTCAAGAAAATCCCAAATGAAGTCATGAAAAATCACAACTAAACAAAAACACCAGCTGCCTCAAGGTGAAATTGGCAATGAAGTTATTATCATCTACGCTCCACTTCAGAGATAAGGAAATTGCAAATTTGAACCCTGTACCTGTCTTATTACACTTTTTTCCAGTATACCATTCAGTACCCAAAATAGAAAAAATTTCAATTGAGCTCAAGGCTGAAGATATCAGCATTTAATATGAAGGATTTGGAGGGAAATGAAACAAACAGAATTTGCCATAGTAATTCCTTTCGAACCAAAATAAGAAATATAGGCTAAAACAGTGAATTCTATCAGTTGCAATATCACTTATTTTTATCATGGAATGAGAACTAAGAAAGTTCAAATAAGAAAAAGAAAATAAACAAACTGGGCAACTTTCTAACTGTGGCTTCATTTGTATCTGCTGTGAACTTTCAAATATCTTGCATACCCATATTCAAATCTAGAAAGATCCCAAAGCCACAAATCAAGTAATTTTAAAAATGAACTGTCAATTTGTATTTCCCATAGCTTCACTAGCATGACTAATTAAGATGGCTTTACTACTGGCTTGGGTATACTTACAAATCTTTGTCAAAAAGTAAGGGTAAAACATTGACAAGACCATTCAAATGATTTATTTCTTAACTACAGAGTACTAAATATTCAGGGAGTGGCCTTATAAAGTGATGTAAACTGATCTCACTAAGCACACCCGCATATACATTAGAAGATGCACAATTTGACTGTCTTACACTCCAAACCTGAAATTATGTTTGTATATAAAAAAAACATAATAGGTACATTTCAGAGACAATTCAAAAGATCCCAGCTCTTTAGTCCCATTTTTGAAAGAATGAGTCCTTATAAGTAAACTATGAACTTCATTCCAAAAAATACTTGAATAACATGTACATTTTATATTATTGCATTTTCATAACATAAGTACCTATTAAATTCCTGGCCAGCTCAGCAGCAATATCACAGACTTTCTTCCTCATGCTAGACTGTGTTTCCATCTGAATAATTAAGAGTAGTTCAGTTTTGATGGCATTCTGAACATCAGAAGGAAGAGTTGGATAGACTTCCTCAAAAGCAGAGGACAAAAGACGTCGCAGGAGGACAGCAGCCATTTGTCTAGCCTAAATAAGAAAATAAATTTTGTTACTTTCTGTATTAGCCAAAAAAAATTGTAAGTTGGTTTCATTCCACATATATGCACATATTTTTTTCATTAATTTCTACAATTCATCAGAAAATTACTTCTTCGATATACCTCCTCACCCAAAAAGTGAATTTAAGGTATGTGAAAATTTTCCACCTACTTGACTTTTTTGTTCACTTAAAGATTAGAGCCAACACCATCCCTTCATCTCTATGGAAAAACCACTAAAAATACTCCTATTAAATTCATCTTTCCAAAACTAAACATAATTCTTCAGCCCTTGTTCATTATTCTGCATGGTTGTCCTTTTACAAAGTAGCTTGGAAGAATGCTTGCAAGGCCATTTTATTCCTTAACTATCATCTCCATAAATGAGTATGGTCTGGAAACAAGGACACCAGGCCATTTTTAATACTGTGTGCTATTCTCTTGGTTTTCCATTTCTAATGTCTTCTTTCACACTTTTTTCCCCCTTCAAGGGCTTATTCAGGAGCTGCTATTTCCTTTTATGAAGATTTTATGATTCCACTTTTTGTTATAAACAAGCTCTTCCTATTACACTACTCAGACTTCTCTTTATGAACTTAAAATTTAATATTCTAGTTATTTGTGTTATCTATCCTTTCTCCAACTGCTACCCCCTCAAAATAGATTTGTAAACCCAAGGTCTAGGATTGGTTTTTATTCTTTATATTCTCAGTGCCTAGCACAGTATATTCCACATAGTAAGTACTTAATAATTATTTGTCAAATTTAATTTGAATCCTCAGGTCCGTGTTTACTAAATATATTTACTACAGGTTTAGTTGATAGTAGATTGCTTTTTTATGATGCTACATTTAAAGTTCCTAAAATAAGTCTATTAGTTATGGATTCTAGAGAAAAAAAAAATCATGTCAGAATATATCTTCTTTATTCACTAATGTCTCAAACTCTTAAACATCCTTAAGGCTTAATTAAGTGTCTTAAGATTTAAATTATGTTGAATCTATTGTTAGTGCTTTCCTATGATATATAAAAATTTTGTAATTTAGATATGGTAAAAGTCTAACGTTTTTAGTTGGATGGAGTGAACCTCAGAAAGCAATCACTCAGTCCAATCTTTACACAAATTCTAAACATGTCCAATTAAGGTCTATATAGCCACAGAAGACCCAATACTGCAAATGTTTTCTTTTCTAATGCCTGGCACATAAGGTGTTTAATATAAATGCTTATTCATTTCTTTCCTTTTGACCATCAAAACATTCCAGACTATATACTCATTGACCTTTCAGATTTGGTACCCTTCCTGGCCTTCCTTTCATATACTAGGTACCTTCTCTTCTTAAGGCAAGTTACATTATAGAGTATGGGACCTCAAGTCAGGAAGATCTAGTTCAAATTCTACCTCAGACACTATTTGTGTGACCCTTAGGCAAGTCACATAACCTCTTTTGAGCCTAAAATATCTGTCTCTGTAAAATGGGGATAATATTAACATTTACTTCCCAGGGTTGTTGTGATGATAAAATGAGATATTTGTAAAGTGCTTTAAAGTACCTTATAAATGCTAGCTCTTATTTTTTTTTAGGACTATCATCAGATTCTGGCCCAACTCAACTTTACCCCAAAGGCTCTTTTTTTTAGGTAAATTCATTAAATTATGCCCATGAATTTTGAAAAGATTTCTTGCTATGTCTAAAATACTGTTGAAGTATCCTTATACAATTTCAGTTTGTAGAGAAAACAGCTGTTTTCTATCATGACAAGCAAAATGGAAATTCTTGAAATTTAGGCAGAATGAAAAACATTCTGCATGTGGCTACAACCAATGTTTCACAATAGAATGGATATCTCCTAAGGGTGAGGTGTGGGGAATGTTTCTCAGTACTTAGCACTTTGTCTATCAGTTACTGCTTAATGGATATTGAATGATAATATCTATAAAATCAAAGAATCAAGAACTTTAAGGGGTCTGAAGCGATTATTTAACCCAACCCTCTCATTTTATAGGTTAGGAGACTGTCCTAGAAGGAGTTAAGTTTATGGGCCACAGGCCAAAATAAAAACTTTCATTGAAGTCTGCTACTTAAGAAATGTATAGGGGGCAGCTTGGTGGCTCAGTGGATAGAGAACCAGGCCTAGAGACAGGAGGACTTGGGTTCAAATGTGACCTCAAGACACTTCCTAGCTGTGTGACCCTGGGCAAGTCATTTAATCTCTAAGATTCTAAGATAAAAGGTAAGGGTTTAAAAAAAAGCATATAGCACAATATAAACTAAAAGGAAAGGGGAAAACCAGAGCACAGCAGAAAGCAGTCTCACTGAGAGTTAGAAAACTGGATCACAGCAATTAGAAATGCCTTCTAGCTTCTAAGCAGATCAAACTTTCTACACCTAAGTTTTCTAATCTGCAAAATGGGAATGGTTGCACTATTTCTACCTTACACACAATTATATCCCAAATTTCAAAATACAAACTACAGATGACCCCAGGGTAATGGAGAAAAAAGTGGTGGGTGTTAAGTACCAAGGTAGGTTGTAATGATCACTCAAGCATGAGAAATGCCACAAAAACATTGTCGTTAAGGCCAAATGTAATAAGAAAAAGAGGGAGCCAGTTGCTACACTGTTAAAGTGAAGAACAGCAGGCAATCATAGTCCAACTTTTAACACAAGACACCCATAAAACATCCCACTAGGGAGACCCCTCCAGTGCATGGATATGAGATCCTCTACCAAGGATTTACAAAGATGAGATAGACATACAGGGTGAGGCACAAGGGATCAATACCGGAAGAAGGCAGTTACATTGATTTTATCACAGATCCACTAAAGTTTTAACTACAGTCAGTCCTACTAAAAGGTGCTGGACACATATAGTCCCTAAAAGTTCACAGCTACTTAAAATTGTGCAACAAAACCCACAAGCTTATGGAGGAAATGAGGCCAGGGGACAAAGCCCCAAAACTTGGTTACACTTGGCATAAGGGGATGGGATGCAAGAGGACCAAATTGTCTTGATTCACACAGCACCAGGATAGACAATAAACATGGCACTTTACCTAGAATAAGACTTGATGCTTGCTTGGGAAAGTAGGCTGTGGCTTGAGAGTTATTGGGAAGTTTCTTGAAATCTTGCTGTTTCAAGGAAGAAAGTGAGCAGAAGCAAACTCGAAATTATGCTCAGAATGCTCCCCAATATATTATAATCTCTAATATGTTGAAATATAGGTTATAGCAGACTGTAGTTTGAACTCAACTTATTGGTGATCATATCGATATGGGCAGTTAATGCCTCTGATTTAGATAACAACCCCTCCATCCCGTCTTATTCTGTGAGGTTTTTTCCTTGTCGTCTTTATAGCTATGAAACATGGCCCAAACCAGTGGGATGTGTGACCCTAATAACTTATATAATATCTCTGGGCTCAGCATCTTTATTTTGTAAAATGAAGAGGGCAAGCAGATGATCTTTAAGAACCCTTCCAGTTTTAAATCCTATGATTCTGTGAGCACACATATCACATTTAATATCTTATACCATGGTAATTTTATCAATATCATCAATAATTTATACTAGACTTGAATAGCAACGTCTAAATCAGTAAATCAAATGTTCAATGCACAAAGAGCTAGCCACTTAAGTACTTACATAGTAAATATGAAGGTCAGAGATAACAATAGGCAAAAGAAATTCTATAAGGTCATTTGTTAATTGCAGACAACCTGAATCTGGTCTGCATTAATTAAGAGAAGATTCTAAACAAGTTAACCCATAACTTTTTTGGGTAAAGATCAGAAGACAAAACTTAAGGTAAGATATCTATATCTATACCTAGTCACTTATCTCTCCACTTAGCCACCTCATCCAACCTTCTGAGTAGAGAATATAGCAAAGCATAAAAAATATTTTATAATCAGTTCTAAAATGATTTAACTACAGAGAATCAATCTTCAGACTGTGATCTAGTAAAAGTGTAACTATGATATATGTATTGAGATAGAACCCACAGGATACACATATACCAACAACCCATTTTTACAGTCCCAATTGGGGAAAGGAGAGGAGAGGAGAGAGGCAAAGGAAACTAATAAAGGATTTCATCAGTGCAGGAAGCTCTAGTGAGGAATTCTAATGCAGATCAGCAGCTACCTTGCCACATGTGTGGCTTGCCAAGGGCCACAGAATTGGTAAAATTCAGAGTTTTCCAGATTCCCAGGCCAGCTCTCTATTACTTTAATGCTCCCTCACTTGTAGTTCATATAATGAAACTTATTACATCTGTCTCATACAAGAAATGTTAGCTTTTTAATGTGCCTATGAGTACATTTTGGAGCATTAAAAAACTAAGACAAATTTAAAAACAACCATTTATACGTTACCCCTTCCCCCCGCCATTTTTCTTTCTGTCCTTTCTGGTGGTAAAGAAAAATTTAGCATTCTTTATCCATCATTTAAACTTATGTTTGTTTGTTTTTAAACCCATACCCAATACTGTGTATTGGTTCCAAGGTAGAAGAGTGGTAAGGGCTAGGCAATGGGAGTTAAGTGATTTGCCCAGGGTCACACAGCTGGGATGTGTTTGAGGCCAGATTTGAACCTAGAACCTCCCATCTCTAGACCTGGTTCTCAATCCACTGAGCTACCCAGATGCCCCCTAACTTATTAAATTTTAAGTAAAAGCATCAACATCTTAGTATACTTTCAAAATCCTGGGCAAGTCACTTTTTGATACAATTTTTCTACTAGGTAACACTGATTTTCTTCCATTTTTTTCATTACCTCTAAACTGAAGATTTAATTTTTAATAACTTTCCCATAAAGACTCAAACACAATTTATATGAAAGCATTTTTCTTCAACATTCAAACATTGAAAAAGAAAAAAAAATCGGGAACCCATGACATCTCAGTAGCAAGATCAAGGGAGGTGGGTGCACAATTTCATGTTCTTGGACTCCAAGGTCCCCGTTTTTATATCCAAAAGCAGCCTGACAGCAGTATTTTTTTCTCTTTTACTTGTGACTGTTCAAAAAATGGAAATAATTTTGGTAAGCATCACTATCAATGTTTGTTTTGAAACTAGCAAGAAGACTTACCTTTTGACAGCTTACCAAACATGGACATAGGTCTTATTCAATTACTCAGCAGTGTGTGATCTCAGTAGATTTTGAAAGAATATGGGTTTTAATTCCTGAATGCTACTTACCTGAGTCAACAGATTCATCACTCTGGATTTCAGTTTCTTCATGTGTAAATTGAGGGCTGAACCAGATTTCTAAGGCTTGTCTCAGTTCTATAAACTTTCTGCATTTGAGTTTTAACATTATTTAAGGAGGGGTGTTAAACTTCATTTATTCCTCTAGGGGATGGTATATCCAATATTAATTTCTGTTTATAGGCTCTTACTTTTTCTCCCTTGTTTTCTACTAACAATAATCCAACTTTATTTTAGAGTATGAAGTTATTTTCATATGCTATAATACCTCCTCAGCAGCAGTTGTATTTCTGATGGCTTGCAAGAGGAATGTGATCTTAGATTGTCCAGGGATATTCTCATAGGTTTCCTAAGAAAAAGGGGGGGAAAAGTTAAAATTTAATATATACATATATAAGTATGTGTAGATATAAATTAACAATCTCTACTAAACCATCCTACTTTTCACCAAAGTTTGTGACCTCAACTTATTACCTCCTGCCCCATCTCTATTCAATCAGTTGCAAAGTCTTGTTGACTCTACACATCTTTCCATTCAAACCTTTTACCCACATAGCCAAAACATTTTGTTCAAGAGTTCTTTATCTATATCGCCTTGGCTATTTTAATAGATTCCTAATTAATCTTGCATTCCTATCAATCCTCCACAGAACTCCCAATGATATTCCTAGAGTACAGATTTGACCACATAACTCTCCTACTCAAGAAGGTCCAAGTAAGTGGGCTCCCTTCTTGACTCTAGGATAAAAACAAAACAAAAAAACCCCAAATGAGCTCTTCTATTCAGCATTCATAAAAACGTTCACAATCTCATTCTAACTTAGCTTTCCAGGCTTACCACATGTCATTTCCTTTCACACACTAAGTTTCTAGCCAGACTGGTCTACTTGTTCTCTACACATTTTAACTCCTGTATCTTTAACTGTGTACAAGCTGTCCCACAGATTTGAGACATTTTATACCCCCACCCCAAATTGTAAGCATTCTCCTCTATATTACTTTTTAGATCTATTTTGTACTTAATTTTGAATCTATCTTTGTACATACTGTCATTTCCTTCCCAAAAGAATGCACCTTTCTTGAGGACAAGGACTGTTTATTTTTCTTTATGTACTAATAATACTTTATCTACATCTACTATGTGCCAGAATTGTGCTAAATGCTTTAAAAATATATATCATATGTAGTCACTTTCACCACTTTAGTTGAGAAAACTTAGACAAAGAGAGGTCACAGCAAGTTAAGTTCTTGAGGCTAGATTCTCTAGGACTGACAACAATCCCTATTTTAACATGGCTAGCGTACATTTAGAAATTATCTAATGCTTGAATGATTACATAAAGAATATCAGAAACTCATGCCTAGAAAAAGGAGGCTAGTAATTTGGGTAGAATTGGGATTTACTTATGCATAATCCTTCATGTCCCAGAGTCTCTACATTTAGAGGTTCCCAGTACCTCCCCTAGTTTTTATAGGATGACAAGGGCAAGGTTCTCACAGAATGAGGAGATATGGAATGAAATCTTTAGAAGGGCCTGATGATTAAAAAATACATAGAAAAAAAAAGAAAAATATATAGAGGTAGATATATTTTATTGCTTGGGGCCTAGACAGAAGGCTGCACCATAAATGGGGATGATCCAGTAGATCACAGTAGGAAGGGTTCAAAGAAGGTCACCGTGTCCAATGCTGCACCCCACTTCCACCTTTTTCATTATATGACTGACATACATTCATACTTGGGACACAATGGCCAAGAGTCTATATCAGGGGTGTTGATGGTTCAACTTTATCCCTGCCACATATCCAACCACCTGTTTTTCCACATCCTTACCCCTTTCCGCCCACCCTTCTCTTGTATCAATTTCTTATTCATTAATTTTACAGTTATTCTTCTTTAATCCTGGATGTCACTATTTCTAGTTCCTCTCCTATTTCTCCCTTCTCCTGGATTAAAAAACAGGCAGAGGAATGAAAAACATATAGAAATTGTAACAATGTTTCAAGGATGAGTCCTCTGGAGCCTCATAAGGAAACAGTGACTTAGGTTGTTTCTAACCCTTCAAAAGTATTAGGATAGTTTTTTAAAAGTTGAGAATTCTCACGTAATAGTTATATTATGGTGTCTATTCAATGAGAAAATTAAGAAATCAGTTGATTCTTAATTGTTTTATATTTTATCAGCCACAACAGCACCCATATAATTTAGTCCACAATTTGGCTTATAAATTTAGAATTGGATGGTGCCTTAGAAATCATACAGTCCAGCGCTTAGGAGACTGTGATCAAGATTACAGAGTATTAGAGCCAGGGTTTTATCAGAATAATACCTGGAACCAGTATGGTAGTAAAAGCTAGGTCTTCTCTTGCTTTCATAGAAATAGATAAATATTAAAATGATATATTTCAGCATACATGTGGATTCTAGGATTGTGCAATAATTCCATTCCCCACAGGATGGGACTCAGTTCATCAACCCTCTTCTTTAAGTATTAAGCTGTAACTTCATGCCATTCTCTTTCCAAGAGCAAGGATATCACTAGAACAGTCATTTTTCTCTGCATTCTCTAGTCTAAAGATAACTCTGAATTGGTTTAAATTGCTTAACGCCACTATAGAGCTACATCTGACCAAGAATTAGAGATCAGGATAGTAATACCTAAGACACTATCATTTCATGAGCTACATTTTCCTTATCTTTATCAGAACCAGAATGACTCCATATCTTTCCCATATAGTCATATTCTACCCAAAGAGAGTTAAGCCTGGAAATCAGATGTATAAGAAATTCTCTTATTGCAGGCACACTGCCACTTGTTGGAAGAAAGGGAGAAGGGGAGGGAGAGCTAAAACGTTTCTTTTTAGATATGGCAGATTCACAAATTCAAAGTGATACTGATGATTGCAGAACTTTATAGAAGCTGGTGAAAATACTTTACAAATCTCAAAATCAGAAAATCAGGTCTGGATCATTTTAAATTTAAAGTAAAAATAAAACTGGCTGTTCAATGCATTTAGATGAAATGGTTTACCTATTTGAAATGTTATTATGTTTTGCTCTGTCTGAATGACCCTGAAAACTTGTAGCAAACTTGTAATATGACACAGATTCCTTAGAATCTTCAGATTCTTTAGGAACTTTTACTCAATATTAGTGAAAATGAAATAAAATATAAAACAGATTATACAAATTATCATTGAAGGTAGGTTGGTATGAGAGGCCATTGAATGAAATTAAAAGTATACCAATTGAACTTAAGAGTCAGAACACTTGAATTTAAATTCAAGTATAGTATAGTATAGTATAGTATAGTATAGTATAGTATAGTATAGTATAGTATAGTATAGTATAGTATAGTATAGTGTTTGTACACACACACACACACACACACACACACACACACACACACACACACACACACACACACATTATAGGATACAAATTCTACTTACCAATCTTGGGACTTTGGGCAAGTCATTTAAACATCTAAGCCTTAGTTTCCTTATCTATAAAATTTGGTATGATACCCATGTTTAGGTAGTAAAGAACTGGGGGGGAAGGGCACCAGCGAAGTGGATTGAGTTAGGCCTAGAGAAAGAGTCCTGGGTTTAAATTTGACCTCAGACACTTAGCTATATGACTCTGGGCAAGTCACTTAACCTCCATTGCCTAGTCCTTACCACTCTTCTGCCTTGTGGATTCTATGACAGGTTAAGGTTTAAAAAAGAAAACAACTGTCAATTTTAAGTCACTATTATTAGCTAGGCATATTGGTGTTTCTTTAAATGACATTAGATGAAAAGCTATAAATCCTCACTCCAGAATGTTTTAGAGAATCATTGCACCATTTATCTTTAAGCAAAGAGAACAACAAAAAAAGTTTAGTAGGTTTAATTCTAAAATAACTATCATTTCCCTCAAATATTAAGCTCTTCTAGAACCAAGCCTTTGCCAATTATTCTATGCTTATTCAAAGATAACTACAGAAAGATCCTTCATAACATTCAAGAGGATTCATGTCATTTCAATCATTAATTTCTCTAGCACATTGTAAACCAAGTCATGAAGTCTAATTATGAAGATTAGGGTAAAATTCTAATCAGTAAAGATTTTTTTTTCCCCTTATCTGACCACTGTACTAGCAAGGGCATCAGGAACCATACCATTCTTTTAAATAGAAGGTTTATCAGTCTCTAAGCTCCACAGGAGATACTTGCATAGCATGTTATACCTGTGTTCATCCTTGTAATGGCCTTAAAAATGAAGATCAAAATACCAAATTATATTCTTTTCCAGATTTGCAGTCAATGGAAAATAGACTATGGTTCCCACTAAAAACTAGAATTCTTTTAATTTTTGGTTTATATATTTTCCACTGTGACTGCCCTTGTCAAATCAGGTCTATGGAACTTTTTTTCTGAGAAAAGAATAGTTTGGAAATGAAAACTAATTCTGACTACAGATAATTTCGTATAAGCATACCAGGCTTAGATAAAAGACAGTTATATTCTAGGCTCCCATAAAGATGAGCTTAATCTAAATTTAGATACTATAGAATCAAGAAAGTTATCATTCTGGGGAAAAAAAGAGCACTTGTCTCCAATAAATACCTATATCCTGCAGGATTTTGTTTTCTGACGCTTCAAATTTCCAGATGAACAAAATTTCTGAATACAAGTAAAAATGTTCAAGCCATGATTGGATCAGTGATTTCACCAGAATAGAGCACTCCGAGGTGAATAAACTCCCTCTACCATTTCAGGTAGCATTTACTCTGCAAACCTTTTCTTAGAGAATTTCTGGGGCATGAGAGGTTAAGTGACTCGCCCAGGGCCACACAGCTGGTATGTGTTATGAGGTGGTACTTGAACCCAGGTCTTCCTGGCTTCTAGTTCAGTTCTCCATCCATTACATCACAGAAAAAGGTAAAATCTGTCTGTTCACTACTTTCATCCTTATGTTAAGGTTCTTACAATACAATGTGCTCTTTATGAAGCATACCATTCTATAAATTCTCTATTAATAGGCTATAATAATACCAATAGAATCCAAATGATCTCATGGCTTCAATTTATTCCAAGAGCTTGTGGAAAAGAGGTCTGGATTTGGAGTCACAAGAGCTGGGTTCAATTCTCTGGATCTGTGTCACTTTGGGTGAGCCACACTTCATTTCTCTGGGTCTCAGTTTCCTCATCTTTAAAATTAGGTTGGCTGATGACCTCAAAGGTCATTTTCCAGCTCTAGATCTGTGAACCAGAATAATCCTGTGAACAGTAATACTTCAACCAAGTTTCTAGATGGTCTGCTAAGACTAACTCTGTACTTCAAAATTTCTAGGACCTGTGGCTTCTTCCCTGGGTATAACTATTCCATACATGAAGATTGGGACTTCTCAAACAACTCAGCAGATGGTCCTTTTTGTTTGCCCTGCAGCCAAATCTGCAGTCTTTCTGAACTTAGCCCTGCTAGTCTTCGGACAACAGACATAACGTAAGCCTATTATTGGAATCCTTTCAACCCCAGCAGGACCTTCTAGAGCTTGCATTCCTCTGGCATAGACTTCTGGGATTACGGGTCATTTATCTTAACACATTGTAAAGAAGCAAAGAAGTACTTCCACATAAAATGCAACATCATTATAAATGTTTGAGGCTATCTTTCAATAAAACCTGCAACAGCAGGAAGATTAGAAGCACTAGTCTAAGTCCTGTATCAGGCATTTATCAGTTCATAAGTGCTGGCAAACAAAGCCCACCGGTATTTTTGTCACATCTGATTCTGTCTCTGTTAAAGCCAAAAAGAGTAGATTATACTTTTTTACCTGTCTTTTATTTGTATAAGATGTTAAACCCAAGTATCTGTCCTTAAATAAGACTATTACTTCTAAATACATTTCAAGGGGGCTCATCCCTCTTCCTTTCATCCAACTTCGTTAATATTAATGACTCCCCCACCCCCAACAAAGAGAAACAAACTTTCTGGAGAAAGTGAGTGAGTATACTAAATCCACTCAGGATAAAAACTTTAGACTAAGAATTCTAGTCATGAGTTTACCTAGATCAATTTCCTCAACTGACCCTGACTTAATTTCATTTATCCATTCTCTTCCTTAATTGCAATTAATTATAATTTTTCTGTTTCAAATCACTGGAAATATTCTATTCCTTCCACCCCCAAAACATCTGAAGATTCATCTTGGAAACAAAGTGAAAAACAACAACAACAACAAAAAAAACCAACAACCCTTTATTTTTTCCTCATTCTGAAGCTAAATTTTGCTTATTTTTAAGAAAACTCACCCATCTTAGGTTTTAAGATACTCTCTTTTAAAAATACAAACATGTCAACAAAGTATTTTATTTAGATAATTTACTACATGAGTATTTCTAGAACACCAATTCTTCAAGTTAGCTCAAAGAAAATGAAAATGTTTTACATTTTTCACTATCAATCTATAGTGACCAATTATCATTTCTTTGATTAAGATGAATAGATTATGTCTACAAGATTAATTAATGTAACATTAGTACTTAGTCCTTTCCTAATATCAATACCTAAGATGCTGACAACTTATTAAATATTAGTTTGTCACCAATTAAGTCACAAAAAATGTGATTTATGTGACTTAAGAGTTGGCTTCTTATGTAATTGGAATCATCTTGGTCATTCTGCCAGTTAAGAAAAATTAAAGTCACACAGATAAATGATGAGGTATAATCAACAGTTAGTTACATGAGAAAATTATCATTGCCTGAGTCTTCATTATGAAACTAATGAGAACACTGCCCCCCACCCCCATTGTTTCTTATGAAAGAATGTGCTGAACTCACCAACAAAGTGATGCAAGTGATAAAAGACCCCAGACAGCCACCAATAGGAATTCATGCTGGACAGACCCTGGTATTTTAGTTCAATAGGAGAGAGATTCCCCACTAAGCTTGACAACAGAGATTTAAGCAACTGGAGGAAGGAGAATTAACCTAGCTTACTAATTATAATACCGTTCTTTGCTTTGCAATAGATGAAAAGAGTTCTATCTAGAATTAGCAGAGACAAAATTGTTTTGTGTTGGAAAATCAGCTACCAAAAAGGATCAGGAGAACAGTACTAAGTTTTTAAAAATATATTCCCCCAAGACCAAATTTCCAGCACAGAAATGACTTTATAAAAAACCCAGAGCCATAGTTAGAATTTCTATTCAAAGCTATTATCAAAATCACTGCAATTGTGAAGAAAACCAACAAATCATTCAAGGGAAGGGGGGAAACTTTCCTAGATATAGGTGTATAGAAAACAATTCTTTGGCCATGGTAACCCAGAAGTAAAACAATTCTTTGCTGTATGATATCTGGCACATAGTACAATAATACAATTCAGAAAAGGTTTCCTTCATTCCCAACTTCAAAAAGTTTGGGCAAGTTCATTCATAGGTAATCAAGATAAAAATTTAGTTCAAATTATGTATTGCTGAAGATCAGTTCTTTCAAACCCTTTAGGTAACTAACCTGATGAAGCTGTTGATCAAACAGGCAACAAGTACTCAAATACTAAACTATACTTTCTCTGTCTTTTAAAACTTATAATTACGTGCTATAGATCTTAGAAAACAGCAAAATCCCCTAACTTCCCTCATGTGTCACAAAAATGAGAGCACATGGCTCCCTGGAGGTCTGAGAAAATTTGAGAGAAAAGAGAGGTGATATATATATATATATAAAGCTGGGCAGCTAGCTGTGGACCATTCTTTAGAAAGGGCAGTCTTTTAAGGAAAAGAATAGCAGAGACAAACATTTTTCTTTTTCTCCTCCTTTGCTTACAGAATGGAGAGGATTAGGAAAATCAGGGTATACGAGTCAGAAGGGAAGAGTGACAACAGCAGGGAAAGAAAGCCAAAGAGGGATGGATAAGGTGCGGAATGATAAGAGGACAGTAAGTACCAGGTGGAAAAGAATGAGAGGAAGAGGAGAAATGGGACAGGCGGCAGCACGGGATTTGGTGGAATGGTAGGGGGAGGGGGGCAGAGGTGGAGACGTAAGCCTGGATGGGGGAGGGGAAATCCCATTAGGAGAAAGCGGGAAAAGGGGTCTAGGGGGGCATGAGAAAGGTCAAACTGTGCGGGGGGGAGGGGACGGGGAAGATCTTAAGCGGGTCGGGGTCCAACCTCCCCACCCCCACCTTCAATAGCAGGATTGGGGCTCTCCTTGACCCCATAGACAGTGTGCATGCATAACAGCACCCGGGTACCACGGTGGGGGGCGGGGAAGGGGTAACTGCCAAGGCGGGACGGGACCCGACAAGGCAGGGCGGGGGGAGGGGGAGCCGAGGCCGCCCCATCCTGGGCTGGAAGAGGCAGCGAGGCCGGGATGGAAAGTCCTCGGTGGCGGCGGCGGCCGCGTCGGCTCCAGCTCCCACGTGGGCTGGGCCGACCCGGCGCCTCTGTTCCGCCTGCCCGGGCTCGGGCTGGGCCAGGGAAAAGGACGGTGGCAGTGAGAAGAGCGTGCGGTGGAGGGAAAGATCGGACTGGGGTGGGGGGGGGCCCGGTGCTAGGGTGAGGGACGGCAGCCCGCGGGGACGGTGAGCCCGGAAGATCAGAGGAGGGGGGAGGGGGAGGAGAGACTCAGTTACCTCCGCCTGTTTCCGCACCACATTGTCCGGGCTGAGCAGGTTCCCCAGGAGCAGGTAAAACTGTTGCTGCTCGGCCGCCGCCGCCGCTGCCGCCGCCATTGCGCTGAGCGTGAGAGAGAGGGAGAGAGAGGAGGGGGAGAGAGACACGGAGCCGTGAGGCGGGAGCGCTCGCGGGCGGGGAGGGGGAGGGGACTCGAGCTGCCGGCACCAGCAGCAGCACCAGCAGCAGCAGAACTAGTAGCAGCAGCAGCAGCAGCACCAGCAGCAGCAGCCGCGGCGGCGCTGGGGCGCGGGAGAGGCGGGGCAAAGGGGAAAGAGAGGAGGGGCGTGGCCCTGTGACCTTTCACCCTCCTGTCCCTCCCACCCCGCGGACACCGCCGCCAGCCTCTCATTGGTCCCAGCGGCTTGAGACCGAGGCGGCCTTCTCCGCCGTGCCCGCTCCGATTGGCCGCGCACTCCACCGTCCTGCTACAGCGTCATTGACCGCACGGGCGGGGCCGAGTCTGGGTTAGAGCTGGAGGGGTTGGGGGTGGGGTAGGAGAGCTTCGCGGTCAGGCTATTCCCTGGGTCGAGTGTCTTGACTGCTGGGCGGGGGAGGGGAATGGGGTCAGTCCTTGGTGACGGGCTGTGATACCATGGGAGGAGATGGAAGATAGAAAGCGAGCCTCGGTACCGAGAGCAGTCCGCTTATTCCTACCTCACTCCTCCCCCGCTTCCTCCGACCTGGGACTCCCAGGCCTGAAGACCACAGCGGGGTGGGACGTTATCCTAGTCGCGCCCCCTCCTCTGAGCCACGCCCCTGGTTCCCCCCCTTTGCAGGAGGTGCCCCCAGAGGCTTGCGTGACTCAGGCTCTTCAGACCGGGGAATGAGTCACGAGCTCCCGCCTGTCCTAGTCTGACTTGGCCCCGCGGCCCCCCTCCTCCCTGAACTTCCTCTTCTCTCTCCCGCCAAATGTGAGCACGTTGCACGCTAGTCCCTCCCCATAACCCGCCCGGGGATCCGCTCTAGTCCCTCTGAGCTTTTTCCAGCCCTCGCTGGTTTGTCTACTTCCAGGGATACACCGGTATTTCCCCTGCAGCCCTCAAAGCTGGGGTGCACTCGGTGTCAGCCACTGAGGTCTCCAAAATGCTTGGGAACTGCCTCTCTACTTCGAGGAAGGGTGGGACAGGAATTAATTAATATGCACAGGACCGCCAATTCGGTGTCGGGTAGGCGCAGTTATATGCTAATTTCTGGGACTCCACCCTGAAGAGGGCTGGAAAAGGAGTATCTCCTTTTGAAGATATGTAGAGAAACTGAGGTGGAAAGAAGTGGACTGACAATTACGTGGGGCCCAGTCCCGGAGAGCTCTGTTTTCCATGTAATGTATTGATTGATACCAGAAAATGTTTTCTTCTGCTCCTGAGAAAAGTTAGGGCAGCTGCTGTAAAACGAAATCCCATCAAAGAGTAATGTAGAACTTTGAAAAATTCAGCGTACATTTATTGAGTGCCAGTCTTATGTGCGGAACTGAGTGTGTGACCTGAAGAAGGACACTGCTCTCGAGGAACTGGAACAATTCAGTGGTCATTCAAATGGGGGAGGAGGGGTAAATGTCTAGAAATTCCAAATGAAAGAGAATTCCTTTTAGAGGCTGATTCAAAGAACCCGGGACAGCTAATGGCCCCTGACTTATTTTAATAGATGGGAAATTACAAGAAAAGATGAATCCTGGTTAATGTTTTCAAATCGGAGGGTTCACTTTCTTTTTATTCATCATACTTTAATGATTTTTCTTTTGGGATGGACTTAGGAGTTAGGCAGCTCTCTCTAACCTGTGATTTTACAATTGGGGTGGGGCAATGAGTATTTTAGTGATTTTCTTAATCACACTGCTTTTGCTTTTGATTAACGTGAACCCCAGATCTTCCTGATTCCAAGGATTGCCTTCTAGACTCACTAGGATGTTTCCTTTGTGTAATCATTTTAAATATATATGCAGAAATAATTTAAAGGAAATAATTCATTATTTTAACTGCTTTCCCCATCCTTTACCAATCGTGAAAGCATTACAGTTGAATTATGGAGAAAAACTCTTTTCGTGAGATTTAACTGCTCCGTGGCTCACTTGGTGGTTAAATAGCTTGGATTTTCCAGGGCATTCCCAATTCCAAAAAAAGTACATTTTAAAGCAAATTTTGAAAACAATGACAATTGTCAAAATATGCCAATTTTTACTTAAAAAATTATAGCTATTCTAGAAGGCCTTCCAGATACCCTATAGAATAGTCTCTCTTATTAATGTTTAAATTTTTCCCAAGTTGGATAACTTAAAATTAATCCTTTATTGATAGTTCATCAAACAATGGAATCCTTTCTATTAATTTTGGGTTTCTGTTACTTTTTGTTTGATTGTGAGAGTAGGGAGGGCAGAGTTAGTGCTCTATGAAGGATTTTGCACTCTGAAATTAACTTTTAAATGCTCTAAAACTTGAGAATTATGTAGTGAAATCTGGCCAGTAAGAAAGCTAATATTGAAATAAAAGAAACTGCTTAGAAAGCTTTCCCTGTTACATTGTGGCTCTGTGTTACTTTCTAATGCCAATGAGACATTTTCGTTTTTGAGATGGAAACTGATGGAGTATCAATGGTTAACTTGACTTGCATATGAAGTTCAAATATTTAATTATAACCATGAATATTGACTAATAAACTTGATAAACATTATGTTAAAGAATAAAGTGAGACAATTCCCTTTTCATAATTTGATACAATAATTTAGAGCTCAAAAACAGAATGAAGAGGGTTTCATTTATTAAAAGATGTTTTCATCAACTTTTTTTTTAAGATCAATTTTATATTAGGTGGTGTCACCTGCTGGTGAATTGTGAAAATCACAACTTAGCCTTATTTAACACTCTTTGGTGACTATCCTACCCAAAACAGCAGAAAGGAGCAAATTTCTTAGATTATAAGTATGAAAGAATGAAACCTTACAAGCATGGTAAATAAACAAAAACACAAAAAGTATGACCTTAACTATTGATAAGATTAGTGAGAGAGATGGTGAGTGACAATGGAGAAATAACAGGAAATCCAGAACTCTATCTCCCAATGGGTATAACATAATTGGACTAACCATTATGCTAATATTTATATAGCCATTACACAGTTATGTAGAAACACTCTTCATTGTATTTAAAATGCTATGGGGTTAGCTAATATTTTAATCAATCCTTTTCTCACCAAAATTCTCAGTTTATTGGAAATTTCCTCCTTAAGGGAATGCATTTCAGGTTTTATTATAAAGTTAATTAATATTATAAAGTTAAAGTTTATTATAAAGTTAATGGGAAAATCGGATTCATTTTTATAGAAATTTTTACTTATAATCAACTATGCAGTTAAATTTAATAAAATAAGGAGTAGTTGGATTCTTAAAACAAGTAACTTTATAAAATTCTGTTTTATATATAATGTCTATATAAGCATATGAATCTGTCACATACACAAAATGAATAGTTGATGGTATCCACTTGACCCACTTGCTAATATAGTAAACATCAGATAATTTCAATGTAAACAAATAGATGAAAATTCCTCCCCTCTATAATTTGGGATGTGGAGTTTGATTATGGAGATTGTTTATGGATTTGAACATTAGATAGTTCCTGACATTTGTTAGATATTAACCTCTTCTGGGATATATTAAGTATAATAATAATATGCACTTCAACATTTACCTTCCTTGAATTATCCCCTCCATCAATTATAAGTAGGAAAACAACATCTAGAAGACAATCAGTGCTCACTTACAACTGATATTAATCACTAAAGTCTTTGTTGACTGTATAAATAAAGAATCCTTCCCCCTTCTGGATAACAGTTCTGAAGCTCTCAAGCTTAACTGGGTAAGGGTAGTTTCAAAGATGTGAACTGTTCTTAAGGTTTGTTAAAAATAAATGGTAACCAATTTACTAATTACAACTTTTGCAACTTAAAAAAAAAAATCCAACCTGATATACAGCTCTGAAAGGGACAATCAGAGAGTATTCCAAGAAGGAGGAAATGTGTGTCCTAAGATTTACTCACTTAAAGGCAGAATTGTTTTAGTGAATTGATTCCTATTGCTCTTATGCAATGTAAGATTTAACATATGACTCATTGATATGATATATGACGTATTAAATTCATTGCTGTCTATAAGTGGCTCTTTATTTTAGAACCTTGTTCTATAGGTTTATAAAATAATACAGATTAATCCTCTAAATTTGATTCCAGTTCTGTACATGAGAGCATTTAAATGATTAGACCTCTATAATGTTTTTGTGAACTGTCATGATATGCCAAACTGGTGTAAATGATGAAAAATGTTAAATGAATAGAATATTTTTTTAGGCTGCAAGACCATCATGGGGCTATTTTTGTTAATGATTCTGGTAAAAGAGCATAGAGTGCTATATACATAAATATTTTCTTACTGAATGAAAGCCTAACATATTGACTTTTCCCAATGATATATATTTATATATATATATATATAGAGAGAGAGTTTGGAAGTCTTTACCTTATGGCTCTTTATCCTTGTGTTTCCAGTTTTGACTTGAATCTCAGGGGATTGGAGACATGGTACAGTATTTCCTGAGCTGAGTTCCTTGCTTAGGAATGCCCTTCTCCTCCTGGTTTGACATAGACAGATTTTTTTGACCTTTAGAAAACAAGACTATAGGTTTGATCATGTCAAATAAATTCTTATGGGTTAAATATAATGGTTGGTGGGGGTGGAGCAGGTTGAAGAATATGTTTTTATTATTGCATTCTGATATTGATTTAAAAAAATTTAAATGTAACAGATTCTGAACCTTTGGTTTGTGACTTCATCTTTTTAAAACAAATAAAAATTACCACGTTAAACAGGGTTTAGATTTGGAAGATTTTTTTCCTAGAGATATGGAAGAAAGCAGATCCAGTGTTGAATTACTGAATCTTTGTGCTCTCTTCCATATATTTAGGAGTATTTGGAATATACTGGTAATAGAATTATGACCTTTCTTTAGGCATTCCTGAGCCGAGATTATTTTTAAAGATTCAAAGATGACTCATTCATCATGTTTTTCCTCTTCATTAAGTCACAGATTATAACAGCAACTAGGTTACTGTTTAGATACAATGACACATAAAATTTCCCTCGCTTATGGAGGCATAAAGTATTATTGTGACATCAAGCCTTCCTACACTATTTCCTGTAGTTGGTATTACAAATATATTACAGGTCCATAGAAAGTAAAGGCTCCAAATAACTCATCCTCTTTAATTCCACCCACCCAGTGTCTCTTTCAGAGCTAGTGCATTAGTATGGGAATTAATGAAGCCCACAGAGTAGTAATCCAGTAGCATTAAGTGTAGTATTAAATAAAACTTTAGACCTACTCTCTTTCCATTTCTCTTTTGCATCTCTGACTCCAGAGATTTATTTTTAAAATTCAAAGACTGCACCATTGATGAAGTTGATGAATTTTTCTTTCCTTGACCATTTGGAAGAACATTGGTATGAAATAAGAAAAATCAGAAACAAAACAGAATTAAATAAAATTGTACTAAGAAAGATTTTGGTACTCTTAAATTTTGATTAATTTTTAAACCAAAGCAGTAAGATCTATTGATTAAGAAATAATATTAAATTAATAATATTTAATTATAATCAATTACCTATTCAACAACCCATACTTGATCTCAACATATAATCTCACAAGTCATTAGGCTATCATGGAATTAAAATAATCATTTGGAGGTCTTAATGAATTTGCAAAAAACATTCTCATCTAAGCTTATGAATATATGTTTGATTACTTACTTTTGTCTATATTTAATCTTTATTCTCCTGTTTCTAAGGATCATAGAGTTAGAATTAGAAGGGACCTGATAGGACATCTATTTCAACCTTCCCTTTATATGAGAAAACTAGCTTCCACACAACTTAAATGATTTATACAAAGTCTCATGAGAACAATGTTCCAGCAATTTTATTAAGTCACTTTTCTGACCTCACACCTTTTCTGATCTTTATTTGGCAACTCTATTGTATTCATATTATTGTATATTATAGTTATGTTTATGTCTTTAGAGGGTGCAAACTCTGGCAAGGCAGGATCTATGATTTAGTTAAATGTTCAATCTCCTACACAGCCTAAAAGATATTTATACACAACAGAATATTCAAATTATGAATATTACAACACTACCTATTTAGGGAAAAGTAATAATATACTTATTTTGAAGGTATTTTGATGGATGTTGGCTAATAAAATAAGAATTGCATCGTTCTTTGTAGTATTTTTTTAGATACATGAATTCTGATATAACGCATGTCTAAATCATGTCCTCTAAAATATATTACATTTAGGAAAAGCTTATAATAGGAATGTTGGTCCTGGTACTTTAAACTACCAATATAATGATCTAGAATTATGCCCAGAGTTATAAAACTCGGCATACCCTTAGGCCTAAAAATACCACTGTTGGGTCTATTTCCCTAGGATCAGGGATAAAGAAAAAGAACCTATACATTCTATACATTCTAAAATATTTATAACAGTCCACTTTCTGGAGGCAAAGATCTGAAAATTGAAGGGATGTCTATCAATTGAGGAATGGCTGAACAAGTTGTAGCACATAATTGTGATGGTATACTAAACCATAAGAAATGGTGAGCAGATTAATTTTAGAAAAACATAGAAAGATCTGCATGAAATTATGAAAAGCAAAATGAGTGGAAACAAGTGGAACCAGCTATAGAACTATAATGTACGAAGAATAACATGCAAAGACTATAAAACTAATGTTTAAAGAATAACTTGTGAACGTCTACCTCCAGAGAAAGAACTGATTGATAGAAACACAAAAGATATTTTATATATACATTTTTTGATCAGTGATGCCTTCTTTAGTGCAGAGAGGGAAGGGAAGGGAGGTACATGGAAATTTTGATGTATCCAACAAACATTTTTTAAGCTACCAATATTAAAAATATTTTGAAAAAACGAAATGAGATGTATGTTATTAATAAGGAATATTCTACAGATTCTATGTCTTCTAGACTTCAGTATGTAGCCAATATTTAGGACTTCAAGCTGTGTGATAGAGTGAAAATAGGAAGTTGCTCTAGAGTGAGAGGATCCTCAGTACAAATTCTGCTGATGTTTACAATGAATGCCACTTTGAAACAAGTCACTTAACTTCTCTGGTCCTCAGCTTCCTCATCAGTAAAATCAGACTTTGAAATCCCATTCATCTCTAGGTCTTATAGAAGCTCAATATATGTCCAATTAATTAATTGAATCAATAATGGATAGGAAGAGATTATGAATGATAACCATGTCTAATCTGAAGAAAGAAGGGACTACACTGTGCTTAAAATTAATAGGCATCATAGAATCATTAGATAGATTAAAAGCTGGTCTTAGAATCAGCTGGGTCCAAATTCTATTTCTGACACATAACAGGTGATTTTAGGGAACGCAAACTCAATGTCCCAGAAAACTCTCGTAACATTATTAAGTTTTAGAGAAAAAGGACTGATTTGATGGGTAGAGATTTATCAACAAGAGCTTCCTACAATGATGAACCTACAGATCTATTACCACCTCAACATCAAATGAAAATTTATTTTTATTATTAATCAGCTTCCTAAGGTGACACTGTCTCTAATACTCTTATGTAATATCTTTCAATCTTTGGCTAGAGAAATACGATCTTTATTTCAACAAATTGAAACACAACTCTTAAAAAAAAAAGAGAGAAATGTACAGGAATCTTGTTTTAAAGTTACTTTAGAGGCAGGCAACTAGATGGCACAGCAGATTAAGAGCCAGGCGTAGAGGAGGGTCCTAGATTCAAATTTGGCCTCAGATATTTCCCAGCTGTGTGAACCTGGGCAAGTCATTTACTACCCATTGCGTAGCTCTTACCACTCTTCTGCCTTGGAATCAATGCATACTATTGATTCTAAAAGATGGAAGGTAAGAATTAAAAAAAAAATTTTTTTTAAGTTACTTAGACTTCAGCTTATGACACTGACTTAATGGCAAGTAAAGCCACTTAATTTCTCTAGTCCTTGACATTAATTATACAATGCAGATGATTCTTATATTGGGCTTTATAAACAATTATAAAATAGTATGTGATAATTAATGGTGCCTATTTAGATATATTATCTATTTGATCTTCATACAATCATTCTCTGGGATAGATGTCATCTTCCCATTTTAGAGTTGAGGAAACTGAATCCCAGAGACATTAAGTGATTTGGCCCACGGTTATACAACTGTTCTGAGTCAGAATTCAAACCCAGGTCTTCCTTTTTCCAAGTTTAATGCTCAACTATCCATGCTACCTTCTATTTAAATCTAAGTTATTATTCATAGGCAGAAAAGAAGTAAACATTTATGAAGAGCCTACTATGTGCCAGGTACTGTGTCATGTGTTTTACAAATATGTCATTTGATTCTCACAACAATGTCAGCTAGGTACTATTATTATCCTCATTTTACAGTTAAGGAAACTGAGACAAAAAGAGGCTAAATGGCTTGCCCAATGTCACTCAACTAGTAAATGTTTTAGGGCTGAATTTGAATTTAGGTCTTCCTGACTCCAGGCTGAGTGTTATATCTACTTAGTCAAGTAGCTGCTCTGTGTGTGTGAGTGTATGTATGTATGTGTGTGTGTGTATGTGTGGTGTTGTATATACTATGTATGCACATATGCACATGTGTATTCTTAACATGGACTGATCTGATTCAACAATTATTAATTACCAGGTACTATGTGGAGAGAACTACAGTAGCTATTGGGAGCATTACAAGATGGAATAATACTTAGTTCCTACCCTAATGGAATAACATACTAGAAAACTTCAGTTTTACCACTGACTTTTTTTTTCTTGAGCAAGGCATTTGATCACTATGCCTCTGAGTATTCACCTATAAAATAAGAATATTTTCCTTCATCTATTTTATTACTTGGAAAATTATGAAGATACCTTTTATGTCCTCTGAAATGCTGTGAAGAAAGAATTGGAATTACAAATTCTTAGGAAGAACACAGAGGAATTCAAAGAGAATATTTTGGGGAAATTGAGGCATTTGACCAACTACCAAGCTGCTTTTAAAATACTTTTTCTTAGCTTTATTTAGAAGTCTGGTCAGAAAATTAAGATGACTTTAAGGATCTTCTGACTAGTAAGTAAAATGGTAAAATTATAGATGTTTAGATTTGGAAGGGACACATTCAACCCATTTCTGAAAAAGAGTTCTCTCTTCAGAATACCTGACAAATAAGTATGCAGTCTCTTTTTGATGATGACATCCAGCAAGAAAGGCACTAGTTTCCAAGGCATTGCATTCTACTTATGCGTAGCACTGTGTTATTAAGTTTTTTCCTTGAAAAGAATTCTAAACATGCGTTAGCAGCTTCCAACCTTTTATATTTTTGGGGAAGGCATAGAGATTTTTGCAATATACATGAGAAATACAGGAAATGAGTATTAATGAAGATGTTGGGGGAAGAATTAAACCAAAATCTCAACATTATCTTACCTGGGTGATTCAAGGATCCTGTTCACGGAAAACAGCTGTGTGCATACATTGGTCCTGGAAAGGTTTTTTACCTGAACCACCTATATGCAAAAACAGACAAAAACAAGCCACAAACATTTCTACTTCATTCAAGATTTCTGTACAGATCACATGATCTGAGAATCCATATCTTTTTTAAATTTCCCAGATGTTTTTTATCCAGATTCTGGTGTTTTTATACTTTCTCCAATGTATGCTAGATTACTAAACTCATTCACACAAGTTAATGCTAAAGAGAACTGAAGAATGCTAAGTCCTCATTTTTAAAGACTTTTTTTTTGTATTTAGCAAATTCTTAATCAGTTCCTTCTCTTCTGACATGCCTACCATATGATTCTTGGAAGGCAAAGTCTATAGATATGAGAATCTCTAAGGGGCTAAAAGAAGTTGCCTGGATTACTCAGAAAGAGAAAATTGTTGGATTTCCCTTCCTATTAACTCCTAACTTTTTCTTAGACAGAGAATAAAAACTTACATTGTATTTTGTCTGTAAGTTTTGAAGTTTGGACATACTTACAGTAGTCAAAGCTGTTTTCTTCACTGTGGTTGCTCCTGTAATGGTATGTCATTAATCCCACAGTTCCGACCCTCACTAGGTCAGGCAGGTCACCATGGATACGTTTGTCTGCACTTGTGACCCTTGACAGATAAAGCAGCAGCTGCTGGACCACACTTGTGGCACATTTCATCTTGTCTACCATACAAATTGAGTTGGCCAAATCACTAACTGCCCTCACATAGATATTGTGCCCTCCTAGTTATTCCAAAGGCACACAGTAGTAGAAGGAGGCCCTTAGTATCAGAATTTGCACCTCTGCAGTTTATGAGGGGCATTGAAACAGAGTGTAAGTTAGGTTTATAGCCTCCAAGCATAATCTAGTTCAATGTTATCTTTGATTCTGGGCCTTGCTTATTGCCCATTTGCAGTGTCTACTCCATCTATAAACTCAATCAGTGGATTATTTGTTAAAATGCATAATCTAAGACATATGTTTGTTTTTTTCCTGAATGGATCCAGTATTAGTAAGCCAAACTCTAATAGCTTGACTCTCACAAAAGATGAAGTATGTAGTGCTCCAGCTAGATGCAATAAGTACAATGTCATCTGCAAACAGCATCTGGTGAATCTTACTATCCCTAAGTGATCATTATTTCATTTAGACTGTAGGAAAATATGATGCTGGAGAATATCTTTGGTGGACATATGTCTCATTGATAAATTAATGATTTTATCATCAGTCAGTTTGCAAGTATTTATTAAATTCCTAGAGACACTATGCCTGTGTTGGTGAATCTATGGCAATTGTGCCAGAGGGGACTGCTTTCCTCCCCATCTCCATGTGCACATGAGGATATTTCTCACATCACCCACCCCTCTGCCCAGCAGCCCAACAGGAGTGCTTCCTCCCTCCCTTCTCTGGAGTAAGGTACTGGGAGGAGGCTCACATGCAGTGTAAGGGCTTCAGTTTGGGCACTCTGTCTTTAAAAGGTTTGCCATCATTGCACTATGCTATGTGGTAGGGTCACAAAAACACAAAACAGTCCATTTCCTCAAGGAGTTTGGGAAGAAAAATACACATATCCACTATATACAAAAGAAATACAAGCTAATTTTGAGGGGAAGGCATTAACACCTAGGACCTGGAAGAGGGGGTAGAATTATGCACAATGTAGAAGATAGTATTTGAGCTGAGCTTTAAAAGAAACTAGAAATTCTGAGAGACAGAAGAGAAATTCATGCTCAGCAAAGGGGACATCCACTGCAAGTGTGTGAGGAACTGGAAGAAGACTGTTTTTTTCTAAACTAATGAATAGACAAGAGAATGATATATAATAGTCAAAGATGGGAACCATTTTGAAAAGATCTTTATATGCCAGAGGAGTCTGAATTTGATCCTAGAGTTTCTAGGAATCAGAGGAATTTATTGAGGAAGGGAGTGACATTGGCAGATTTATGCTTTAGGAAAATCACTTTGGCAGTTGTGTAGAGGATAGATTGGAGAAGAGAAAGAGGAATGAAAGAGTCAAGTTATTAGGCTAAGTTTCAATAGTTGAGGTGAGAGGTAATAACAGCCTGAAAGAAGATGGTGGTGGGTTGAGGGAAGAGAAGAAGATGGATGGGAAAGATGCTGTGAAAGTAGAATTGATAACACTTGTTAATTGATTAGATATATGAGGATAAGACAGAGTGAGGAGTGGAGGATTACTTGATATATCTAAAAGGAGAGCAGTATCCTTGAAAGGAATAGGGATGTTTAGAAGAAATGGATTGGGGGCTAAGGGAATGTTATAGATTCTGTTTTACTCATGTTGAGTTTGGGTTCTTATAGAGTACCCAGTTTGAAATATCCACTAAGAAGTTGGTGATGAGGAACTGGAAGTCAGTATAGGTCTTAAGACTAAATATATAGTTGTGGGAGTCATCTTCATAGAGATGATATTTAAATCCATCAGAACTGATGTGGTCAAATCCTTCCCTGCAAAGTCTCCCCAATTCTTTTTTTTTTTAAACCCTTACTTTCCGTCTGGGAGTCAATACTGTGTATTGGCTCCAAAGCAGAAGAGTGGTAAGGGCTAGGCAATGGGGGTCAAGTGACTTGCCCAGGGTCACACAGCTGGGAAGTGGCTGAGGCCAGATTTGAACCTAAGACCTCCCGTCTCTAGGTCTAGCTCTCAATCCACTGAGCTACCCAGCTGCCCCCTAGTCTCCCCAATTCTTAAAAACAAAACAGAAATAAACCTTACTATCCTTTGAAACTATTTTCTGATATTTCTCTTTTCTTTCCACCATCAGACTCCTAGAAAAAGTGATATATTTGACTTTCCTTTATTTCTCTTTTTGTTCACTTTTCAATCCTGGTTTATGACTTCATGAGAACTGATAGTATTCTTTCCAAAAATACCTGTGATGTAATTGCTAAATCTGTTACTTTTATACACTTTCTTCTCCTTTACGTCTTCCCCACTCCCATTCAGTCAGTTGCCACATATTGTTCATTCTACCTCCATAACATTGCTCACATGTATCATTTTCTCTCATTGCCTCCATCTTTGTTCAAGCCCTCATCGCTTCCCATTTGGACTATGTAACAAGGGAATCACTTTAAAAGACTGATATATATTAATTTAAGGTCACCAAGGAATCAGCTATGTATTTCCTAAATGAAAAACTCAAGTCAGCCGTCAGCCTTTTTTGGAGTTTAATTACAATAGGAGTAAGAAAGGAATTAGAGATAGAGAGAGAGAAAAAGGGAGAGAAGGGAATAGGGCTTAAGTACCCCTTCTGTTTAGGCTGGGCCAAAAGGCCCAAGCCCTTAGATAGCTGGGGCAAAGAAAAGAGATCAGTCCCTATTACTCACGTGTCCAAAATGGAGAAACAGTCTCAGAGGCCCCCACCTTCAGCTTCCTTCAGAGTAAGCCTTCTCAGAGCCCACACGAACCACACCGACCAACTCTCCCCCTCCCCTGGAGTCTTCAGACCCCCTATCTTTAAGGAAACCATCCAAGTTCCTCCCCTCCGTTCTCCCATCTACCAATCACTGTTTATCAATTTCCCTGTGCCAATGGAGGCTCTAGCTTAACCCAGGACTGCCCAGAGGTTTCTGGCTTTTGCACATGTCTGTTGAAGGTCATATTTTCAAATGATTAAATCTTTACTCCTTTGCTACAGCCCTTTCTAAATCCTGTTAACCTGAGTAGGGTAGAGATTGGAATAATTAAATTTTGATCTAGGCTGCAGCCCTTACTCAATCCTATTAGGACTGAATAGGGTGGAGATTGATTCCAAGTATCTCCATTGTATCAATTCTAAAATCAATCAAGACTCAAAGAAATTCCTGTTCTATGCTTAAGCATAGGTCAAAGTCCTTTCCATTGTTCAGCAAAGGGTTTCTGTCCTAAAGTAATCTTAAGAAGGGAAGAGAAGGAACCTCCCATGCCAATGGGGTTCCCATTCCAATAGACTATCAGTAAGAAATTTTCCAAGTATGAAATATCCCAATGGTGAAATTTCCAACATTTATAAGTCTAAGGAAATTTGAGGTTTACAACTACTGCAATAATCTTTAAATGAGTATGCCTTTCTCCAGTCTTTCCTCTTTCCAATTCATCGTCCTCATAGCTAGCAACTTGCTATTAAAAAAAAAAAAACACAGGTTTGAGCATTCTTCCTCTGCTCAAGAAGTTCTAGTAGCCTACTTTTGCCTCTTGGATAAAAAATTCTGCTCAGCATTTAAAGACTTCACAGACTGGCTCCAACCTCTCTGAGCTTATTGTACTTTCACTCATTATGAATTCTATATTCTATTCAAATAGACCTATTTACAGTTCTTTATCCATGGAATTCTATCTCCCATACTAATACCCCTTGGGCAATCCTACAGGTTTGGGATACATTTGCTTCTCAACTTCCCCTCTGAGAATCCTGTTTTCTTCAAAGTTCTTAATGTGAATGCTACAGGAGATCTATCTTGATTCCTGTAGTAGTTAGTGACTTCCTCCCACTTTGGGATAATTACTTTGTATTTAATTTCTATTAATTCATTTGTGTACTTGTTTCCCTTCAGTATAAGATTAGCATCTTGAGGGCAAAGATTGTTTTTGTTTTTGTATTCTCAGTAGCTATCAAAGAAAAACAAATTAATACTGAACTTTGTGATTTAAGACCACATCTTCCAGAAACTATTTAATTGATCATAAATCTATCAACCCATTTCTATCTTGGGGGAGCTGTCCAAAGTGAATAGTCTTCTATGCCATCCAATAGAACTCTCTGTCCTAAGAAGGTTTTAGATAATATTTATAGGAAACTTGAGCATAGAAAAAAAAAAAAAGAATCTGGGATAGCATTTCAGAATTCCATTCTCTCCAGTATTACTCCTTTTAGTCCTGGAGTTAAACATATTCACGTTTCCCCTTTGAAAATGTTAATCAGGGATAACTAGGTGACTCAGATTGAGAACCAGGCCCAGAGATGGGAGATCCTTGGTTGAAATATGACCTCAGACACTTCCTAACTATGTGACTCTGGGCAAGTTACTTAACCCCCCTCTGCCTAGCCTTTATCACTCTTCTGCCTTGGAACCAGTACACAGTATATTGATTTGAAAACAAAACGTATGGGTTTTTAACAGAATGGAAATTTTCAGTGGAAAAGGATGGGTCCTAGAACTAATCACTTCAAGTGTGTTGGAGAGGCAATGACTAGACTAGAATCTAATCTTAAGGTACTACCCTCAATCCATGACTCTACTTAATAGTTGCTTGTTAAATTGTTCATTACTATCAATAATTCCAGTTGTTACCTTCCACTGAAGCATTGATATTCTCTCAGTGATACTCAATAATTATAATCTTTGAACATCATAATTTCAGAAGAATCATAGTTAAGGGTGACCTTAATGGAAAGTCACTTAGTGGGCATAAGTAGGCTTCAACATATTACAAATAATGACTTTTGTGAAAGATGTGGCATAAAGGACTTGATCAAGGATACATATATCATCAGAAAAAAAGGAGGTAGTGAGATCCAAGACATACAAAAATATCAATCACAACCATAATAATTAGCATTTATATAGCATTTTACATATATATTGATTTGTTTGATACTCACAACAATCCTATGAGGAAGGTGCTATTATTATCCCCATTTTGCAGGTTAAGTGATGACCAGAACACACAGCTAGGACACAGGTCCTTCTGACTCCAAGTCCTGCAGTGTGCCAATATTAAAAGATCTAGAGAAAGGATTCTATTCCAGAGGTTAATTAGATCTTCTATGGAGACTGTATGGAATAGCATGGATGAGAATTACACAGTAAAAGAAGGCATGAATAGAGTATTGCATAAGTTCTATATATTTGAGACAAATTTATAAAGTGCAATATTTGTGTCTGTGTGGCAATCCAGTGAAACATTCTTCTCATAATTAAGCAGCTCTCTCTGTATGGAGATAACTGCTATATTGCCAGCTATGATTATTTATTTTTTTCTTCTCTGAAGTTGACCTTGTCCAATTATAGCTCATTAAAGTTTTTTAATATCAAAATAAAGGAAAGAAAGAAAGCATGTGAAGTTCACAGTCTGCACTAGTAATGAACATGTAAATCAATGACAACATAGATCCATGGAAGTATCAAGTAAATACAATAAATTGCCAATTTTCTCAGTAACTCATTGAGAGAATTAAGCAAAGTTGAGGTTTTCTTTTTGATTCCCTTTACACAAGTGCAGAACTTTTTAAAAGAGAGATTTTTATTTAGGGTAGCATGATGGATAAAGTAAACTTGTCTGAAGATTATAAAACTTGGGAGCAACACCTGTTGAAACTTCATCTTCTTTTTTCTCCTTTGTTAAGATCTTTTCTTCAGATTCCTAAATCCTATCCTCCCAAAACATTATGAGAGAGAGAGAAAGAGAGAGACTTCATTCCAATTCTCTCTATATAAAGTAAAAATCCAAATGACATCATTACTCAAATTGTTTACCCCTTTCCTCACCCTTCAGTCACCTAAAAAACATAAGTCCGATCCCATCCTATTACCTCCAGGACCACTAAAGGTAAATTTGAAAATCATCCGCCTAGAAACAGTAACTAAATCCATGGGAGCTGATGAGCTCACCAAGTAAAGTAACATAGAGAGATGAGAAGAGTCCCAGAAAGAAACCAGGGATACTTAGGTTAGATGCATGATCTAGAAGAGTATCCAACAAAGGAGACAGAGAAGGAGGGGGTCAGATAGTAGAAGGAAAACCAGGAGAGAGTGGTATTCCAAAATCCTAGAGAGAAAGAGAATGTCACAGAGGAGATAGTGATCAACAATATCAAAGGCTACAGAAAGGTCAAGGGGAATGAGAAAAGATCATTGAATTTGGAAATTAAATTATCATTAATTATTTTGGAGAGAGTAGTTTCAACAGAATGATAATGTTGGAAGTAGATTGTAAGCAGTTAAGAGAATGAGAGGAAAGTGGAGGGACCTGTTTTAGACTACCTTTTCAAGGAATCTAGCTACAAAAGGTAGAAGAGAAACAGGATGATAATTAGATAGGATCAAGTGAGGAGTTTAATCAGATAGGGGAGACATGGGCATGTTTGCAGGTAGTAGGAAATAATCCAATAAAAGAGTCACTGAAAACAAGTGGAAGAATGGGAAAATGAGGGAGCAATTGAAATGCTAAAGAATGGGATAGATTGAGCAAGTAGAGGGGTTAGCCTCTGTAAGGAGTAAGGTCATTTCATTATGTAAGACAGGAATGAAAGAGGAGAGAGAGTGGCAGAAAACACCTGAGGAAATGAGGAAAAGAAGAAAAGAGGGAGTTCATTGTAAATGGTTTCAAGTTTTCTGTAAAATATGAGACATGGTTCTCTTCTGAGAAAGTGGGGGAGAGGGAGGCCTATGAGAAGTTTGAGGAGGGATTTGGAAGAGTTACTGTGAAGAGTGGGATAGTGAATTGATAAGGGGCATATAGTGGGATTGCCTAGAAGCAGTAAGAGTCCATTTGAGGTTATATAATGTAAATTTGTAGTCAAATGTGTTACATGATTTTCTCTGCTTTCATTCAGCAATACATGTATAGGCTTGAAGTCAAGGAATGGTGGGAGTGATTCAGGGTTGAGGCTTGGCTGGCCATAATCATCACATTTAGGGCAGAAAATGGAAGGCCTGAAGTATAAAGGAAGGTTGCTTTTCTTTGAACTGAAGGTTTTTCACTTTAGATGGAAGTGAATGCTTTGGGATAAGGGAAGATGGTACAAAACATTCCACTAACAATCTATAACACACTTTCACACAAGTATGTACAGAATCCAGGGGAAGTTGACACAAGCTTTAGAATACATGGGTTAAAAGAGCAACTCAGCTCATTGCTGCATAGTAATCTTTTTATTTTTTCTCAGTTGACTCTCATCATACTCCCTGCACTATTTCTTTTTTTTTAATATTTAAACATTTTTTATTTTTAATTTTTTCTGCATCGTTACATATATTATCTCATGAAACATATTTCTGTATTATTCATTTTTATAATAGAGTAATCTTAAAAAACCAAAACCCCAAATCACATACCCAATTAAACAAATGATAAATCATATGTTTTCACCAGCATACCTACTCCAACAGTTCAGAATAACATTTTAAAAATAATTGAAGGAAATGCTAAATTTCAGCTAATGGTTGGTGAAAATAAAGATGGTTTTCCCATTCAAGTTTATGGACTCTTTGCAATTTCTCTGAAGAGATCTTGTGGGTCCATGGATCCCTGGTTAAGAATCTTTAGAATGGTTGACTTTCTGTAGTGCACCGACTATCAAGCCTTCCTTTCCTTCCTCAAGACCTCTACAAAACCTTTATTCTGCCTCTTTCCTTCAAGGACTTTTATTCCAACTTTCCTACAGCATAAAACTGATCTTCCATGAACTTCTTCCCTCTTCCACCATACTTGGTTCAAGTCTCTGAACAAAAGGTAGCCATTCCACATGAAGGCCAATTCATCTACTTTTGTACATTTGATCCTAACTTCTCTTGTTTCCTATAGGAACCTACCCCTTAAATGGCTCTCTTTTTCTCTCATCTCCAATATCTTTATTTACTGGCTCCCTCCCTGCTTTTTACAAGCCTACTCACCTGCCTTCCATCCTTAGAGAATCTTCACTTGACCTAGTCAATACCTCAGACTATCACCTTATATTACTTCTCCCTGTCATAGAATCTAGGAAAGAAATTGTCAATATTCTATTATATTCATTTTATTATCTCTCATTTTTTCTTTTGCCAAGTTCTCCTTTTTTATTTGTATAAGTATTTTCTCTGCTCACTCCCATCCCCCTGAAATTGAATTAAAAAAAAAAAGAAAACCCTGATAACAAATATGCACACCAATTTCTCACACTGGTTATGTTAAAAAAAAAAACAAAACATGTCTCATTCTGCATTTTAAATGTGTCAACTCTGGCATCTTCTAATCATTCCTAAATTTCTTGTAATCTGGAATATTGTGGGGGTAATGGAAGTGATAATGATAACATTTTACTGAATGGCTACTAAAATCATTTTAATTGTTAAATCATATGACATTTTATGAGACCTCTTGTCTCCCACGTGATTTATCTGCAACTATTGTCATAGTCAGCCACTCCTTTCTGTATATTCTCTTCCCTTAAGCTTTTACAATACTACTGTATTTTTGTTATTTTTTAAATCTCTCTAATTATATCGTTTCTTAGACTCATCTCCTACCCATAAACCTTGGATGTTTGCCAAAGCTCTGTCTTTGAGCTTCTTTTCCTATCTTTGTATATTCTTTATGTAATGCCACTGCCCTTATGAGTTCAATTATCATCTCTACACAAATGAATTCCAGTGATATATCCAGCTCTAACCTCTCTCCTTAACTCTAGTCTCATTTTGAATTGCAGTCTCATATCAGCAAATACTTTTGATGAATCAAACTCATTATCTCCCTTACACCTCCACATTCTATCCCCCCTTCTTGCTACCCAGTTTTTCCATTGAGACCATCATCCTTCCTCTAGTGACTCAGATTCAAAATTCTGGAGTTGTTATAGACTCCTCTCTTCTCCTTTAGGCAATCAATTGCCAACTCTTGTTGATACCACTTCTACTCTTGCATCTTTTCCTTTCCTTCTATTGACATGTTTGCCATCTTAGTTCACACCCTTAATATCTCTCTCCTGGATTATTGGACTCTCAATAGTCTCCCATTTTATCTTTTTTGTTTCCTCTAACTTTTTTTCTCTTCTCTACCCCCTACAAAGCTACAAAATTAATATTTCTAAGACTGAGGTTTCAAGGTACTCTACTGTGTAGAAATCTTCAGAGGCTCCCTACTGCCTCTAAGATAAAACACAAAATTCTCTCCTTGGTACTTAAAGTCTTCTACAATACCGTTCTCATCCTCCTTTCTAGTCTTGTTTCATGTTTCCCCTTTTTACACACTTTCTGTTCAATTGAACTTGACTTACTTGCTGTTATCCATTTAGGACCATCTCCTTGTCTTTGCAAAGGTTGTTTTCCATGGGTAATGTGAAAGAGAATTCTTTATTGTCTACCTGAGTTAACACTAACTTAAGTACCTCACTAGATTGTGAAGACAGGATTAACTTTCCTTTGTCTACCTTTGGATTGAATCAATACAAGCTTGAACTATGTGGAGGAGCTTGCAAACCACTTAGTGAATTCACACCCCCAGAAACTCAATCAGCCAGGATGAGTATTCACCTCTCCAGAAGGTGAATTTTTGAGAATTCACACCCTTAGATGAGAACTTAACCTTCAGAAGGTGAGAAGTCAGTTCCACAGACACTACACCCCCAGGTGGTACTAGAAAATTTGGAAACTGTGATTGGCCCTTGTGAAGAGGGGAAGGGACAAGGAGCCACTATAAAAGCCACAAAATTCTTTGACTTGAGGCAGATTGTCCTTGAGAAGATAGTCTGAAGAGAGTGTCTCCTGGAGATAGTCTTCCAGGGAGCTTCACTGGAGACTGCAGCTTGGATTGTGGGCTTGGAGCTCAACTTCTACTTGGACTCTAATTCCTGGACCACTTTGTTGGTGAGTGAAAGGCTGACTCCTTTCCTAGTTTCTGAAGAAACTAGCTTTCATCTTGGAGGAGGCTGTGTGGTTACTCACTACCAGCCTTCCTGGTTGAGAGCTAATTAATCTCTGCCTGGAACAAACAGACCTGGAGCAAAAGAATTCGGTTGATAGGATAGATAACTTTGCTATCCCCCTCACATTTCTATAAATACTTGTAAATAAACTTCTGACTCGAGATATAATAAATATTGGCGACCACATAATTCCATAAAATTATTGTTCAACCATTAATTTTCACCTTTACAGTAGGATGCATTTCTTCTTCACTTCTGCCTCTGAGAATCCTTACCTTCTTACAAAGCTCAGCTCAGGTGTTGCCCCTCCCCAAATTCCTTGGTTACTGATATTTCTCTCATCATATTCTTGTGTTTGTACTGAATTCTTTTTTTTCTGTGTAAATAACAAGTAATTTTTTAGCACTTTAAGATTTCTAACTTTTTTTACATACATTATCTCATTTGATCCTCACAACAACTCTTTCTGTATCCTCTATTAGAATATAAGCACTTAAAGAGCAGGGGAAGTTTCATTTTTGTCTTTTCACAGCATAGTGACTTGCAAATAGTAGGTATCTAATAAATGCTTGATGAATTAAATTGAATTGTTGCTACCAAGATTTGAAACCATATAATGTCACTGGAATAGCATTTGTGTTTAAAGAAATAGTTTCTTATAGCTTAGGATCAAATTTGCACTTTCCCCAATGAAATCAAATCTATTTTCTCTTTCTTATTCAATTCTGTGTTGTCATTTTTGTTCAGTCATTTTAGTTGTGTCAGACTCTTTATGGCCACATTTGGGATATTTTTTGGGATAGATGTTGGAACGGTTTGCCATTTCCTTCTCTACCTCATTTTACAGACGAGGAACTGATACAAACAGGATCCCAAGGTCACAGACCAGTTTTGAACTCAGGTCTTCCTGACTCCAGGTTCTGGGCTCTATCCACTGCCACTTAGCTGTCCTATACTTTAATTATTTCACCCTGAGTCATATTTGACTAGCATTTATTGAGATATGACTTCAATCTGGGTCTTTCTATGTACAAGTTGGCCCTTTATTCACTATGCCATGCTGACTTTAATGTGATTACATGATTGGTACAATATCCTTGCCCTGGGGAAAAACAATAATGACAGTTTGTTTTGTTGTTTGATTAGTTGTTCGTTTGGAGACCAGGTCTTCCTGTTTTCCTTAGGTTGGAAATGTAGCAGCCACATGCATCTTCTAAACCCCTGTCCATCACCCCAAAACCTTAGACCTGTTTTCTTTTTGATCAGAGCTGCCTTACCAGCCCCTCTATAGGGAGCCTGGTGGCCTTGAATCCTGGTGTCTCCTGTTGGCACCCAACTTTGTGCCAGTGCCTAATTGGTTTTAATTCTCCTGATTGGAGCTCAGAAGTCCTGAACTGAAGTCATCCATTAGACTTATCCTCTCTAGCAGTCGGGTTTGTGTCAGCACAGCAAGGGCATGATTTATTTTAATTAACTAATACTGGCTCATATTGATTATGCTTTTCTTTCCAATTACTTACAAACTATAACTTTAATTGTAGATTCTAGGTTTTTTACAATAATCAAAGTCAAGTTCACTAGCTTATAATTTTCCTTGTTTTCAAAATAGACATGTTTATTTCTAGTCCTAGGGCACTTCTATTGTTCTTTCTGTAATTCCTTAAGAAATACCTACTGTAGTTCACATATAACCTCCTCAGATTTCTTCAGTACAATGCAATATAATTTGTATCAGGTAACTTAAACTCATTGGGGGCAGTCAGACTCATTCTCTCTCTGTCTCTTCCCCCTCCCCCCCCCTTTATTTTCTGTCCTAGTATCAACTCTTAGACAGAAGAGCAAGGACTGGCAAAAGTGGTTAAGTGACTTGTCCAGGGTCACACAGCTGGAAAGTATCTGAGGTCAGATTTAAACCCAGGTCCTCCCATCTCTAGACCTGGCAATCAGCCATTGAGCCACCTAGGTGCCCCCAGATTCTCTCTTACCTATCTCTTCACTTATCTTGTGCTTCGAATTGGTTCTATATTTCCTTTACCAAAAATAATTTTTCTAGATTGCTAAAATTAAATAAAATATTAATTAAATAAATATACTCTCCTCATCATCCCTTTTTGTCCCATCTAATCCCAGTAGTAGTCCTATCTCTTTCTTATTACTCCTTTTGCCATAAAATAATTTCAGAAAGCCATTTGGGGATATTTTTAGTCCTTATTTTAAGCATCAGTTCATTCTTGTTGCAGATGCTATTCTTCAAGGATTGTCTTTTTCTTTTTCTTTTGGTACTGAATTATATTCCCTTGTTTCTATGCTTTTTATATATCCTTTTAAAGTCTGAGCTCTTTGATAAGCTTCTGATGCAGTCACATTTGTACCTTTAGACCCTTTTTTCTTTCTGAATAAAAAGATCAAATCCAGGGAAAAGTCAGACTTGGAATGGATCAGAAAGGCAAATTAAACTACAACTTGGCTTATATAGCCAAACTAGTCTTCTGGCTAGTCACACATGGCACTCAATTTCCCATCTAGGTGCCTTTGCACTGGTCATCCCTTGTGCCTAGAAAGCACCTTGTCCTCACTTCCCACTCATAAAATTCTATACTTCTTTCAAGACTTAAATTAAATACCACATCCTACATGAAGCCTTTCCTAATCCCTTTTGCAATCTTCTAGTGCCCTATAATAGGAAAAAAAATTTTTCAGATTTTATATAGGAATGCATTAAAAAAAGAAATACATGTTGAATAAAAGGCCTTTCTCCATTTCCAGGTATATCACAACTATAGACTTGTCAGCAGAAATGTGAAGCCTGTGAACTTTAGATTACTCCACCCTACTTAGTCTAACAAAAACGGGAATGCCTACACACATACTTAAGGATTAAGTATTTAGGAGGATGGCCTATGACAGACAGGTGCTAGCAAATGATAAATCAGAAACAACTGACAGCCCCCTGGGCTGTCCTAAGTCAAGCTTAAGCTACCATTGGTACATGTAAGACTCAGGAAAATGATATAAAAACCGTCTATATATTTTGTGTCACTTCCTCTCTCTGGCCTTTTTTGGCAAGGATGCTGTCTGAGGGAGATGCTCCAGGCTCAGTTCCTTCTCTGAACTCACCTTACTGCCTCTGGCTGCTCATCTAGACTTCCTTTTAAAGATCTTTTCTTATAGCGATCCCCCACAGGAGTCCTATAATTGCCTGGTATGCTACATTTCTCTTGTGTCACCTCCCCTAAATTTTCATGTCTGCCAATCACAGCAGACATTTTTCTCCAGGACTGCCCATTCTTTAGTTCTCACCTTCTTTAATTAGATTTTCTCTGGTACTGTCCACATTTTAGTTCCCACCTTCTCTGGTTAGATTATATCTTTTGAGCTACTTCACACTTCTTTGTTAAGCTCACCTTTTGTGAGTTACTTGACCTTTTTGTGATTAATTTAACCTTTATAGGTACTTAACAACCTTTTGAATTAAGGTCTAAAAATAGACTTAGCTTAATGTTCTAGCTTCACTATAAGGTGAGAACTAAGTACCTTCATTGGTCAATTAGGAGATTACAACTTTATCTTCCCCTAAAGTATGTCTAAGTAGGGTGGAGTAATGTAAAGTACTACAAGACATTCCTGATTCTGTCAAAGAGAGTGTTTTCATTGTTACAATCAGGAGATAGCTAAATCAAATCTTCTAAAGTATGGTCTGAGTAGAGTGGAGTCGTTTTAAAATTCACAATCCCCCCTGATGATCATTGGGAGACTAGTCTCCCCATTGATCATTTAACATAATCATCTTGTAGTCCTAAAGCACTTCTACCTACAGATGTATACAATATTCAATTTCTAAGAGAAAATTACAACAGTTAGGGAGAAATAGAAAAGAGAGAAAGCAAAACCAATGTTTTGCTAGGCCCATTGACAAAAAGTCAAATTAGGGGCAGTCCCCTTGGCATAAAAGTGTACATTTACAAATAAATGTTCAATCAAACTTCAGTTCAATCAACCACACCCAAAGTTTGTTCTGGATCTTCTTGATGTAGTGTGGGTTTCTGGCATCTTTCTGCAACAGTTCATTCTCTGGATTTAGGAGTTAGCAACCTTCTTCCTTGAATATCTTTCTTGAATAAAATTCAAAATCTTTGATTTTTATTAAAATACAACCCCCCCCCCCCGAAGTGGGTGTTAAAAAACATACAGTTCATCTCAGGATGCCATGTTGTGTTGTGGGGGTGTATGGGTCAATTATCAAAAGAAAAGAAAAAAACATAAGAAAAGGAAAAAATAGAAAGAAAGAAAAAAACATAAGAAAAGGAAAAAAATAGAAAGAAAGAAAAAAATTCAAAATAGGCCCTTATTTGGGTTTAATAAATTTCTAACAGGCCCTTGTATAGGTCCAATTTAAAGTAGTTTCTATCCCACAAGTCTGTAGGACAGAATGCAGTAATATTTCACTTACTCATTTGCAGCCAAGACTACAGGAAGTTGCCATACTATAAGAAGGAAAGGAACTAGAATTCTATTTTGATACAGAAATGTCATTTCCTGGTCTGATTTTTGTCATTCTCAGGGATATGGGGAGCCAGAATGATAGTCAAATTTTGGTACTTGTCTGAGTACTTCACAAAGAGTGTAGATACAAGGAAGTCCTAGGACTTAACATATGTCAAGCATCACAACCTCAAGTCTCACACTAGTTTTTCCTGTGTGCTCTTTTTTGGCACTATTCAGGTTCAGTCTGTGCTCCTTGTTTTTATCCCATTTCCTGGAATCAGACACAAACATTAATCACAGTCCCATAACATTTTATCAATACATGGCAGGTTCCCATAGTTTAAAGCTTTATGGGTATGCATTGATATTATAGCAAGTGTATATATATTAAACTTATATTACTACAAAAAAATAATATTAATTGTATGTGCCTTTAGTACAAGAAATGAGAAAAAAGGGGAAAAAATAAAATGTTCTAATCAAAATAAAAGAAAAGCAATAATAAAAAAAGGAGAAAAAATCAGGAATTCAATGTGTTCCTGAAAAACAGCATCCACTTGTCAATGTATTATTATCGCCAATTCATGTTATAGGATAGAGTCAATCAGTCTCAACAGAACATGCTCTCTTCACATGTGAGCAATGAATCCAACAGTCCTCTTCTCCAATCTTTATAGATGTTGAATTAGTTAACAATATTTGGAATGGCCCTTACCAGGAAGACTGAGTTGCTCAAGTATGCTGGAAATTCTTAATATACACTTTGTCTCCTAAAATTCTAGTGGTCTGGCTTGTACTGCAGCTCCAGATTCATGATGTTCACGCAGTTTGTTTTGTAATTCCTGTATATAGGAAGCAATAGTAGTATCTCCCCCTAATAATGATGCATATGCAGGGGAGAAAGGTTTAGCTTGTATAGGTGGATGTCCAAAAAGCATCTCACCATTCTAGGGGAAAGTTTTTTAACTCTTTGGGGTATTCCTGATACTCCCACTACACTTTCTAAGCCAACAGAATAACAATGTAAACTAGGTGTACTCTTTAATACAGACCTGGAAGCTCCAGTGTGGTTTTGCTGTCTGTCTTTCTTCTATCTAACTATTGTAATTTCCTCTTAGAAGGTGATATTATGTATGCAACTGCAGTTAGAAAATTTGGAGGTGCAGGATGATTATGTTTAGTGATCAATTTGGGAGACCAGTCTCCCAATCATCATCAGGGGGGATTGTGAACTTTAGATTATTCCACCCTACTTAGTCTAACAAAGACAGGAATGTCTATACCCATACTTAAGGATTAAGTATTTAAGAGGATGGCCTATGACAGACAGGTGCTAGCAAATGACAAATCAGAAACAACTGACAGCCCCCTGGGCTTCCCTAAGTCAAGCTTAAGCTACCATTGGTACATGTAAGACACAGGAAAATGATGTAAAAACCGTCTATATATTTCGCATTACTTCTCTCCGGCCTTTTTTGGCGGCAGAAAGGTGGCTGGTGGCAGCATGCTGAGCCTTTTGGCATCTTGGTGTGGCGGCAGCTATTGTCTGGGTTAGTGGTGAGTTTTCCTTGATACCATACTGGAAGAAGCCTAGTAACCGAGTTCATGTGAGGCATCTTCTCTGAGCTCTCTCAAAGTTAAGGCTGATTCTTTCCTCCTTTACCTTCCAAACACCATCCTCTTAGAAAAAACCTCTCTTCAAAGACCTCATGGCAGAGGACTTTGAACTCCCCCTGGCACAGGCCAAGTGAGAGAAATCCTATACCTTTCCCTCTCTCTTCTTAATTCTTTCCCTCTATATTAATTAAACCACCATAAATTTCCAAGCTGACTTGGGTATTTTATTTGGCATATTCCCTGGTGACCAAAATTAATTTACGTTAAGTCACAACCCTAAAATTATCTTTACAAGCCTGCCAGCTGGATAGTGACATAAATCTGGACAGGAGAAATCTCTTAACGGTATACTTACCCAAAAGCCTAAATGAGTCTCTAGATTGCATATCCTAGGGTATAAAAAATGCATAAAAAGATCACTTTAATTAGACTAGTTAAGGCTTTTTCTTATCTGGATCTAGTCAATGATGCCTGAAGATTCCCTGAATGGTTGTCATTTTGCAGAGTCTCTAGCGGGTCTTTCACTTGCTACTAGAAATGGGAACTCATCCTCATTCAATGAAGGTTTTTTTTTTGTTTTCTTTTTGTTCCCATATGATTTTTACACTCTTGGTCTTCTCATGATTTGAACCCAGGCCCTCTGGGAGACACTAGCATAGTCATGCAAGGATCATGAGGGTCCTAGGTAGAGATCATGATCTTATTTGGAACAAAAAGAAGGGAGGAGGAAAATGTAACATAATAAACTAGAGGGAAGTGTTGTCAAATAGCTGTAGTCAGATCCTGGATTTATTCTTTTAGAGTGTGGTAAGCTATACCTCCCCCTCAGGGATCTAAGGATATCCCCAAGGAGTTGAAGTATCTTTTAAAATGTGTGCTTCCCCCTCACATTTATCAGGTGAGAGTTATTCTAGTCAGCAAATCTCAAGTAGCTTTGAGAAAGGAAGGATTATTTATTAAGGTAGTGGAAGAAGAGCAGTTGATGCAAAACATTCCACTGAAAATCTGTGACCCACTTTTGCACAAATACAAATAGAATCCAGGGGGAAGTGGGCACAAGCTTTATAACAATGGGACAAAGTGGTAACGCATGCCTCCTGGTTGCTAGAAGCCTTGTTTTCCCAATTATGGGGTGTTCAGTAAATTCCCCTTAAGCATATTAGTTCTAGTTTGTCCTTGGTGCATTTTTTTTAACCCTTACCTTCTGTGTTTGTATCAGCTCTAAGACAGAAGACTAGTAGGGGCTCTTAAAAATGCAATTGGGGTCGCCTAAGGTCACATAGCTAGGAAACATATGAGGTCAGATTTAAATCCACATCCTCCTAACTCCAGGTCTGGTGCTCTTTCTACTGTGTCACCTATTGCTTTGTACTTGGCTCTTGATGCAGATATGGCTTACCACCCATTGCTGCTGAGGGGTCATTGATGCTAGGATGCTGATGGAAATTCAGTGGGAAGTCTTCAGTCCTTCAGCCCCCTCAAAGCTTGCAAGGTCCTCAGTGAAAGAGTAGAGTCAGAAAGGAAACCTTAGTCCAGGTGGAAGTCAAGACTTCTTCTTTCCCCCTAAGTAGTTCCTTTTCAGAGAGCTTACTGAAATGTTAGATTTGTTCAACGTCTCAAACTGGTTCTTCTCGTGATGAAACTCCTAGATTCTGGCTAATTTAGTACTTTTATAAAGGACCCAGAGGATGTGACAAAAATCAGCCACGTGGAATAAACTTCCTGTCTGGCATTATATCATCTCATCAAAGGACTTACTAAGACTTTTCATACTTATTCTAAAACCTATCTATGATTTATTGATTTGCTTATTAATGTAGCAGGGCTAAAATGGAGGGGTGTGGTTTTGAACACACTCTTACATAGTCATTTAATGATAATGGATGTGGCTCCTGTGGACTTCTGTGGTGGAGACCTTGCTCATGATAGAGCAAAGATTATTAACTTTTTTGTGTGTGTCATAGACCCCTTCGGTAATCTGGTAAAATCTATATTCCTCTTTTCAGGATAATGTTTTTAACTGATTTAAATAATAATAGCTAACATTTAAATAACACTGTATGCTAAGCACTGTACAATAATTAGCTCATTTGATCCTCAACAACCTCAGGAGATAGATGCTATTATAATCTCCATTTTATAGATGAAGGAATTGAGGCAAATAGAGGTTAAGTGGCTTGCCAGGATCACACAGCTATGAAGTGTCTGAAGTCAAATTTGAACCCAGGTTTTCCTAACTCCAGGCATAGAGTTCTAGCCACTGAACTAACTAGATGCCCCAATAAATAAAATACAATATATAGGAAGCCAATTCTATTGAAATACCTTTATCAAAATACCAAAAACCAAAACCAAAATCCTAACAACAACCATGAAATGTGTGAATTTTAGATAAAGTATCCCTGCACTAGAGGAAGCTAAGTATCACTCTCACCCACCTAGGCAACAGAGGAGTGTATTTTCAGGAATTGGGATGGGAAGCAAAATTTGGGCATAACTGGAGGAGGGAGAGGAGAGAGGACCATTTGGCATGGATCCTTCCAGGAATGGATGTGGGATGCTCTGTTGTTGGCTTAGGCAGGATCTGGGGGTCTCAAAGTAGGCTTGGGCCAAGGTTCAGAACCTGGAGCAGTAGGGGTGGTGGGCTGGGGGTGGGGCTTGGTGTTGCCTTGGTAGGTACTCCTTGGTGCAGCCTTGCTGTGGGCTGTGCTCCCTGCTCACCCCAGTAAAATAGACCCTCTCTGCCTACTTTTCAAGTTGTTTTCTTGGAAAGTTGCTTCACTCCATCTCCTTGTTGGTTCTCTCTCGCCAGTATTCTTTTGAAGCATTATTTTAAGGTTGTTGGAGAGGATTCTCAGAGGGGTTCCAGCTTTCTGTGCCTCTATGCTGCCATCTTGGTTCTGTCTCAACAACAGTGTATTAAAAGCCCTACAGACTATTTTGGGAATACCAGGATTTTATATAAATAGCTCTATATACCTCTCATGAAGAAAATGTATTGATAGAACAAAAAAAAATCAAGGGAAGTACATTATGGAGGAATGTAATACCCTAGTAGGAGAACATCATGTGAAGGAGATCAAAGAGTCAACATCACACAGGGAGTCATAACTGATAGTAAGAGTCAGACATGACTGAAAAATGACTGAACAAAAACAATATATAGCTGGGACAACTATGGAAGATGGACGATGAGTTAGGCTCAGAATTGCACAGGAAAAAGAGCACAAAGTCATGGGAGGAAGATAGTAAATCTGGAGTATAATATAGCATTTTCAATGATTCCTAGCTGCTCCCCAACACAAAAACCCAACCTTTGAATATAGATGTTCTCTTGGCAAAAAATATAATTGTGAATCTTAGAATACTACAGTCTACAAAGAATCAAAGATGTGGATGAAGGAATAGAAGGATGCATGGTTGTTGATATAGTACGAGTCCTCCAAAAACTTATGTACATTACATGGCATAAGGGATATTATCAAAGAAATATATGATTGGAAAAGAAAGTGAGTCAGTCATGGAGTGATTAGAGGGGTTATAGATGGATGTGCCTCACAGGTACCATGTGAAAAAACTTGAGAAAGATCCCTTTCATGTTTGGTAGATCTCCTATAAGAGATGGATGGGAGAACATAGACAAAATTGCACAAGATGAGGTAATGTGGTTGCGCAATGATATGCCTGGGTATGTAGAAAATACCTTTGTGAGAAAAACAAAAACAAAAAATTATTGAAGTGTATTGTATATCACTGAGAGAGACAGTATAAGAGAATAGATAAGACAACTATCTTTAAGGCCAAGAAGATCTGGGTTCAACTTTTGCCTCAGACACTGACTGGCTGTGTGACTCTGGGCAAATAATTTTCCTCTGGGTGCCTCAGGCAACAATATTACAAGAAGTTGTTGGGAAGATGTCAGCCTGTATTGGTGGGGGTACTTAAGTATTTTCTTACTAACACTCTTTTGAGGTAAGCAGAAGTATTATTAGCTCCATTTTTACAGATGAGGAAATTGAGCCTTAGAAAGTTGTGGCTTATCCATGGTTACTCAGCTAGTAAGTCAGAATGGACACCTAAATCAAGAGCCTGACTCCATGTCAAGAATGTACTTTTTTTGGCACAATATATTGCTATCTGATACACATACTACCTGTATGAGGAGAGGCAAGTAATTTACTCAGTGCCTTAGGCAACTCTTTAGGGCTAGAAGTTGCATATCATTAGTGGAATTAAACTTTAGTGGGAGCTCCCAATGCCTATGAAATCTCAGATCCAATTTTTAAAAAGTGACCACATTTTTTTTTAACCCTTACCTTCCGTCTTGGAGTCAATACTGTGTATTGGCTCCATGGCAAAAGAGTGGTAAGAGCTAGGCAATGGGGGTCAAGTGACTTGCCCAGGGTCACACAGCTAGGAAGACCACATTCTTATAATGTGTAGCATCCTACCTTATTTAAGTAAAGCTTATGAGTTCATATTTACCTCCTAATATTAAGATATCTTTCTCTCTTTTTCAGAAAGTCCTTAGTTTCTGACTTAGATCCATATTAAGAATTAATTCCAAGGGAGAAGAGCAGTAAGGGCTAGGCAAATGAGGTTAAATTACTTTCCCAGGGTCACACAGCTAGGAAATGTCTGAGACCAGATTTGAACCTAGGACCTTCCATCTCTGCTTATCTCCAGGCCACCTTGCTGCCTCATGTCTTTATTTCTTCCATTTATTTATTCATTCATTTATGTACTTGTTTGTTTGTTTATTTATAAAATCCTTATCTTCCATCTTGGAAGAGTGGTAAGGTAATGGGGGTCAAGTGAGTTCTTTCTCTCTTTTAAAAAGAAATATACCTTAAAGATCAAGACATAAAAACTTGAAACCATGAATAAAATTTCTGTTGCTCCTTCCTATTTTTTTCTCCTGAAGATTACTATATTCTGTGGTTGCTGGTCTTCCTATGTCATACCTGATGCCCTCTTTGATATTTAGTTCAACAATTGCTTCAAAGCAGTTTTCCCTGCCCCCTGCGCCCCCCCCCCCCCCATCCTCCTGCTTTCTTTTCTTTTTAAATCCCCTTGGACCAGATCAGCAGAAATCTCAAGGAACATAGATGATTCTCTGTCCTCATTAAATGCACACTGTGCTTGTCCAAAAGTCCATTATGCCAGGCTCCTAAGCCATGGCCTTAGAGGCCAAATGCTGTTCTTTTTTAGTTAAAGAAAAAGAGAAATTTATTAATTCAGAAAGTAATGTTGAGAATGGCCAGGAAGATAGTACAGGTGGTACAGCAAGATGGAAGGCTGCTCCTTGGGAGGACAGTGTTAACTTGGAAATAACACAGAACTATTCAATAGTTAGAAAAACCAAGTCTTTAATCAGGAGATGGATAAATCCAGATTTTAATTTTTACTCAGTCAGGTGCCACAACTTCCCCTGGACTCTGAGGATGTTATCCCTGGGAGTGCCACAACGCTAGATGATGACTCCAAGGAACAAAAGAATTTGGGGAACCAATATACTATTTGGGGAGTCCAGGGGCAGGGAAAGGTGATTGACATCACTATGGCTACAAGGAAATGGGAGTGTTCAAACTACACTGACAGGAAACAATCAAGCTTGGGAAAGGAGTCACAGCTAGAGGCTAGGGTATAAAGGAAGGGGCTCCCTTACAATGGATACTAAAGGATGGTCCCTGTTAAGATGTGGATCTTCTTGGGAAAGGGTCTCTGATACTATAGATGAGACTACCTAAAACAAAGAGGGTTCTTAGCATGTACCTAGTCCCACCCAACTAGGATAGTCATTCCCCTGAGGGTCCCCTACTCAGCCTGAAACTGCTAGCCTGGGATTCCCTTCAAGGCAGATTCCCATGGGAACAGGGAACAGGGACAAACTTTGGGGTCCCCACCAAATCCTGTTCTTGGACCCCAGATTCATAGCCAACTATTCATTTCCCCATCCTCTTTTCTATTTTAACTTTACTACCTTCAAAAAACAACAGTGATGAAAGGTTCATTTTATTTTCAAACATCTGCCTTGTCTTTCTTCCTCCTCCCTCCTTTCACCCATTGAGAAAGCAATAAAAACAAAACCCTGTTATAAACAGGTATTGGCAAGCAAATCAAATTCGCCTGTTGGTCTTGTCCAAAAAAGTCTCCATCTGCACTGTGAATCCTTTACCTCTCTAACAAGGGATAAGCAACATATTTCATCCTGAGCCCTCTGGAATTATAGCTAGTCATTGTGTTGATCGGAATTTCCAAATAATCACTGTAAGAAAAACATAGGTTCAGAGATTTAGAACTTGGAGGAACTTTAAAGGTCATCTAGTCCAATCCCTTTGGTTTACAAATGAGGAAACCTAAATAAAGAGTAGGAAAGTGACTTGCCCAAGGTTACAAAGCAGGGTCTGAACTCAGCATCTCCAAATGGCCCTGACTGTTTGGTTGTGACCCTGACTGGACATGATCTCGCTGGGTCACAGGATGTATGCAAAATGCTTTGCAAAACTATACAGTGCTATATAAATGTCAATTACTGTGATGATGTGATGATGATGAATTCATGTCAGTTTCTTAAGTAATATAACAGTTATCATCTTCGGGGAACAAGTTTCGGTTGGAATGAGTCCCATCTTTCCAGATAATTTATTCTGAAAACATTCTTTCTTGCAGAGAGCAATTGAAAGGTTACTTTTCTTTTAATCATAAATCCTTGTATACTTACCCACTATGGACTCATTTTTCAGATTAGAATTCTTTAATATTTTCTTTGTTTTCTTTTTTCGAACACTTACCTTGTCTTAATTACCAGTTCTAAGATAGAAGAATGATAAGGGCTAGGCAAATAGGGTTAAGTGACTTGTCCAGGGTCATATAGCTAGGAAAATTCTAAAGTCAAATTTGAACCCAGGACTACCCAATCCCAGGCCTGGCATTCTATCTATTGGGCTACCCAGTTGCCCTTCTTTAACCTTTTCTTAAAACAACAACAACAACAAAAACTCTTACCTTCTGTCTTAGAATTAGTACCATGTTTTTGGTTCTAAGGCAGAAGGCTAGGCAATGGTGATTAAGTGACTTGGCCAGGGTCACACAGTTAGGAAGTATCTGAGGTCAGATTTAAACACAGGATCTCCCATCTCTAGGCCTGGTTCTCTATCCACTGAGCCACCTAGCTGTCTCCTAACCTTTTCTTAAAGAGTTTATTCCCTAACCTTTTAGTCACCTTTATAGGTCTCTTGACGCTTCTGTTTTTAGTTGGGGTTTTTTACACCCTAAGGCTTATTGGCATGTGGAAATGGCAATATCAAACTGGCCACCAAAGAACAGACATCATTAGTTACTGGTTAGAATTAGTGAGCCTAGTATGCACAGGACAGCAGGCTGTAGTGGAAACATGGTAAAACTTAGCACGTAGGAGATTGATCTGCATCCTAGCTCTGTAAATTATTGTGAAATTTTGAGGGAGGCAGTTGATCTCAGGTGTATTTGCTTATCTTTAAAATGAAGATAGTAGCAAGTAGGTGGCATAATGGATAGAGTCCTGGCCCTGGAGTTGGAAAATTCTGAGTTCAAATCTAGCCATGGACACTTGTTAGCTGTGTGATTCTGGGCAAGTCACTTAACCCTGTTTGCTTCAGTTTCCTCACCTGTAAAATGAGCTGGAGAAGCAAATGGCAAATCACTTCAGTATCTTTGCCAAGAAAACCCCAAATGGGGTCATGAAGAGTCTGAAATTACCCCAAAATAAGGAAATAGAGATAATCTTTTTTCTATTTTTACTTCAACAAAGTGTTAGAAGACAGTAGTCCAGTGTGTGAAAACCTTTAAAGGGTTAAGTGTCCTGCAGTCATAAGGTTCTGCTTGTAGTCTATTTAAAAGAATGAGACATCAATCTTTTAATATGTAATCTTGTCTTAGTTGCTGCCTTGCTGCTTTATTTTGAAAAAAAAACATACATAAATTGTTCACAAGACTACTGCAATATATATTTCTTTTTTTAACTTAGCTTTTTTTATTCATAAAATTAAAGATAACTTAGGGATTTTGAAATAAATGACTAATCATTACAGCATAGTTATTATAGTATGTCGAAATGAAGGTATGCTGGAGCCAGCTTGAATAGTCTTGCAAGAGCTGATTGTTAAATTTTCAGTGTGCATATTAATGCCTTGGAGATCAGCAAATGTTATAATTGGAGCTTGGTTTATTGTTTTGTTGATAGTTCATACTTAAATGATGGAGAAAATGTAAATGATACAGATTAAAATTAAAATATAATGTGCATGATTTTCTTTCCCCCAGAGAGCAGGTTGTTAAAACATTTACCAGTACCCCCATCATTATTAATGTAGTTTTTAAAAAAATGTTTTCAAACCTTCTGACCAGAAGTTCTGCCTCCTCTTTGGGGAATGAATGAATGAATGAATGAATGAATAGTGCAGTGGAAAGAATACTGGATTTAGAGTTAGATGATTGGAATTTGAATCCAGGCTTTGCTATTTGCACACTATGTGACCTTGCACAGGTCATTTCTGTTTCAGATTCCCAATCTGTAATGTGAGAGCGCTGAACTAAATGACTAATGATTTCCCTTCATGCTTTAAATCCATAATTCTAGGATCCTGATAATAGTAAACACAACTCAAACACATTTGTAACATATTGGATGAAAGAATCAGGATCCAAAACATTCTTGAAAGGATAGAACATTAGGTCAAATATAAAAAGACTGAATTTCATAGGGATAAAAAACAGTCTTATGGTAGTGTTTTAAAAGAAAGTAAAAATCACAAGTAAAATTTAAAGAAAGTACATATAGGCAATAGTTTGGAAAAAATCCAGAGTTTTTTATTTTCTAGAACTTTTGTCTGAGTCAACTTTCTGATATACCAGCTATAAATCCTGCTGCAGTCTTATACAACATTGCTCGTGGTCAAGTGTCTAGATTTGTGGGGGTGATAGTCCTTCTGTCCTTCTCCATGTTGGTCCATATTAAGAGTATTATATTCTGGATTGGCCTCCACATTTAAGGAAGAACATTGATAAGATGGAGAATGTCCAGAAGAGTGCAACCAGAATAACAATGAAGAAAGTTCCTGTCACCCAAGTCCTTAGTATTGTTAAACGGTTCACCATCAGAAACAGATATGATTTTATCAGTGGAAATTTAAAAAAAGAAGCATCATTCTCTGCTTTGCCTCTGTGCCTTCAGACCACTGAATTTTTCAGTCTGACTTGCACTTGAAACCTTCCTTATGTGATCTCTCCCCTATTAGAATGTGAGCTCCTTGTGAGCACTAAGAAAACCAGTGCAGCTAAAATCAGAAGAGGATTGAGAAAAATCTTTGTGGCAAATGTCCAGAAGGGTTCCATTTCTAAGATATGTAAAAAAAATACAAATATAGGAGCCATTTCTCCAAAGATAAATGATCAAAGGATATGAATAGGCACTTTTCTAAGGAAGAATTCAAACTGTCAGTAGTTGTATTTCAAATCATTAGTATTTAGAGAAATACAAATCAAAACAATTATGAGATTCCTCTTCACATCAGATCTGATGTAGCCACATTGAGTTGCCAAAAAAAGACAACTTTATGAAAATGACAAATAATCAAGGGCTATAGGGGTGAGGTGGGAAGAATGGCACCTTGAGTTAATGCTGATAGAGTTCTAAATTGGTCCAACCATTCTGGAAAATAATTTGGTACTATGTTTCAAAAGTGTATTTATAGACAGTATTTGCATGTACATGTATATATATATATATAATATATATATAAATATAGTATATAGATATAGGTAACATTTATATAGTGTCTACTATGTGCCAGGAAATATATATTAGGTACTTTACAAATATTGTTTCATTTGATCCTCATAATAATCCTGTAAGTTAGGTACTATTATTATTCCCATTTTTTCAGTGAAAGAAATTGAGTCAGTAACTTATCCGAGGTCACACAGTTAATAAGTATCTGAGGCAGGATTCAAACTCCAAGCCCAGCATTCTATTCATTGTACCACCTAGCTGATACTATTTGGTCTAAATCCCAAAGAAATCAGAGAAAAAGGAAAAAGAGCTTGTGTGTATGCAAATCTTTGTAGAAGCTCTATTTTATCATCTCAAAGAACTGGACACTATTTACTTGTTGAATAGCTGAATAAATCTGAGTATATTAATGTAATGAAACAGAACTATTGTACCATTAACAAAAAAGGAAAGAGATTATTCAGAGAAAACTTAGAGTGAGCATCAATCTTTCTACTGCAGACATTGCCACATTTGCTGCTTCCAACTAGGCTAAGAGAGCCCAAGTATCTACTGCTATCAAATATCATCTGTGACACTGATACAGACTTTGTGTTGCCTCACAAAACAAACAGCCATATTTTCCATAATATCACAGTTTATTTGGGATGTGGAAATTAAGGAAATTGATGAACTGGGATGCCAGGGTATTTGGGGGAAATTCATTGTATATTTAGTGCCTCCCTCTGGGCTATTTTTTCAGTTTTCACTTTCACTTGTGGGTTGGTCCCAAACTACATACACTATAGTCCTGGCTTCATAATTCTCTCCTAACCATGTCTGCATATTTGGGCTTAGTCCCTGCCTTTATAGCATCTGTCATTTCCTGAAGACTTGCTGCTTGTTGACTTGATTTCAATGAGCAGTGATTATAACAAGTAGATTTCTGCTTATTATATTTTACTTATGTGTTTTTGTTGTTATTAACCTCATACTTCTTCTTGAGAAAACAGTCTTTGATCAGGTGTTCTGTTTTATGGCAGAAAAAAACATTGCCTGATCTCTCTCTGCTCTTTTCTTGGCTGATAAACAGGTTTTGGGTATGTTTTAACAGTATTCAAATTCTTAATTTCCTCAATTTCCTTGTCTTTTAAATTTTTCTGTGATTCATTCAATTTTTGCTGTAAATCTGTCACCAGTCTACTTTGCTCTGTGTGACTGTTATATATGTATGATGCAGCATCCCTTAATTCAGTCAAATTTACTGTATCATATTTAGGAAAATAATGTTTGAAGAAATTCTTGTGGTGTGCAACCTTTCAGAAATTGTCTCCTTATGTGAGATTCAGATTCCTCCTTATTTGTTTCTATGCCCATTATAGCTTCAGCTGTTTCAGAAAGGCATCAATAAATGATGCTGGCTGTTCTCCCTTGTCTTGTACCAGCCTATCAAATTTTCCCCAAGCATTTGGTTTTGAGCAACACATTTTTATGGCTTGGAGCAAGTCCTCCCTGCATTTCCTTAGAAAGGTCATGCTGATGGGATTAGAGGAGCTCTTTGCTCCTCTTTAGGCCAACTTGTCAAGGCACTTTCTGATCTAGTTTTATCAATAAACTGGCAATGCTCACGGGGGCTAAAAAGTTCTGCTAGAAGAAATTCTACATCCTCAAAATTGGGTTCAAAAATTTGGAAAACTTTTCTTCATGGAATCTAATTACTGAGTAGTAAATTGCCTATGAACCTTGGAGTGCAACACGCCAGCTGTATTAGATATTTTGGTAATGTCTTTAAGTGGAAAGATTTTCTCAGCCTCATTATTTGCCTTAGTGTCCTTGTCATTGTCATTGTCCTGTGCACCAAACTTTGTTTTCTTGAACTTTCTTTATCCTTAGGTGCGTTGTTTGCATGACCATTTCCTTTATCCTTTATCTGATCTAGCCCTTTTGAATTCCTTTAAGAATTCCTCAAACATGTTCTTAACAAGTGTCTCCAAATTGGTATCCACTACCATGATCTGTGCTGTAGTTTAGGAATTACACATCTATAAATATTCTTAAGGTAGGTCATAGTTTGTATTGCAGCCATTGATATGATGTAGATCTGTGTCAGCATATGCCAGAATAGTGTCTCTTTTTGAAATGGTATATTTAGTATGAACATTGTGATGTTGGTTATATATTCCACAGAATCAACAATCATATTTCTCATTGTACTATATAGGATATTGTAAATCCAATATCCTGCAATAGCTGCCAGCACTACCACCCCACAGATCACTTGCTTAAACATCTTTGTCTTCAGGATTGTGAATTCAGTCAGTTTGGGTGCCAAATTGTAATAAGGGATTATTTGAATGGTAAATGATAACTAAAGATCAGGGCTGTTCATCTTTTTCTTCCTCCCTTCCTCCCTTCTCCCTCCCCCTTCCTGATGATTCTTCTATCGGTTCCTTTAAATCAACTCAGGGTGAATTTTATGATGTCTCAAATAAAATACTCCTTCTCTTCTCTAAGTTAAGTAAGGGATTTATTGGGGAAGAAAGGAAAGATAAGAAATGAAAGGAAAGAGGGTTTGGGGTTTCCCTAATCTTAGAATAAGTCTTAGTTTGGAGGATGGTGGAATATAGTTCAATTTGGGAAAATGGGTTGACAGGTCTCAAAGTTCAGTCACTGTATCATAACAGAGCAAATCAGAGAGAACTGGACTTTTGTCCTTTCTATCCCCAAGCCAAGAGACCCTTCTCCTTTCTGTCTTCAAGGCTAAAGACAAAAGAGACAACAGACTTCTTCCTATCTTCAAAGTCAAAGACCTCAGACTTCCTTTGGTCTCCGAAGCAAAGAGAGCCAGTTTCAGTTTCTTCTTATCCTTTCTCAACAGTATTTTCTAGACATCATTCCAAATAGAATGTTATCCTTTTGAAGGACAGCTCAGTAGTCTCAGCTATTGTATCTCTGTTGCAGGCTTTTCCATTTGCTTATTTCCACACCATCACACTACTATCTTAAATTCAAGGGAACTCTATGGCTCTCTACTCTTAAGGCTATGATTTATTACACCCCCCCCCCCAATGGTATGTTTCTCATTAGCAGTTGTAATATTTATAGAGAAAGATGGGTGGATAAGAAGAGCAGGGGATATGGAAGGTTTGTAGCAGGGAATGGAGGAGTTGAAGGCGGAGAGGGAATATAGCTGTTGGTGAGGCAAAAGAAGAAAAATGCCCCCTGCCAAGAGGCTATTTTTGAACAAATGGGGTGTCCGAGAAATGGGCCACTTATGATAACCTGCAGGAATGTCTTATCTATGGACTGATGCCCAAGATGCCCCAGAGCAGGTAAACATGGACCCTCCTGAGGGACAAGCCTTTCCCCAGACTGTGGTCACCTAGCAGAGATCCAGTAAGGATCATTTGTAGTTGAATGACTGAACTCTATGCTTCCTATGCCCCCTGAAAAGATAGTCCACTTATCTGACTGAGATATTCAAATAAGATACATTTTAATAACCAGTTCGGATTGGAGAGGTATCAGGGAGAGGGATGAGGGATTTCTCTAGATAAGGTTTGAGTCTCTTTCAGCGTTGGAGCTGAGGCCAGGCCTCACAGGCTGGTGGAGGGTTTCTCTTATTCCTGTCTATGCAATATCTGTTCTAGTTTTCTTAATTTCAAAATCTTAGCAGTAGATAGCAAGCAACAAGAAAGTTCTGACCTTCAGAGCTGGTTAGGCCTGTCTCTTCAGGCTGAAGAAAATAGAGGCACTTCTATCCAGAGACAAAGAAGATGCAACTCCTTCCACTTCCCAGGTCAGGAAGGAAGAGCTAGTCACTCCCAGTTGCCCATTCCCCTACCAACTGTGAGTCTTGTCAATTTCTTCTCACTCTAATATTCCCACTGTTGCTTGTTCCAACACAGTGACAGAAAGTCCAGAACTTGTTTTAGTTTCCTTTCCACAATCGTCCCTTTTTTTTTGTTGTGCCTTCCCAAGGTGACTTATTTTTATTATAGTTACCAATTTACTAAATCTAATTTCTAACTACTTCCCCCAAATAATAATCTTCCCACAATTACTCTATCAGTATTCTATGCTAACTTTATCTACTCTAAGGAATTCTTTGCAGAAAAGTTTGGGTAAGGGTAATTTTAGGGTTTTAAATAAATTCAGTACAATAAATGTTTGAACAAAATCATTACAAAGAAATTTGAATCTTAGTGCTAATACTACTTACTCTTGCTAAGTTAGCTTAAACAAATAGTTTTCCTATTATGTATATATACATATATATACACACACATATATATTATTTGCAGACTTTCTTATCTATATATATTTCCATTAAACACAATTTCAGCATCAGCATTACAATAAACAAAAGTTTACTATCTGCAAATGCAGCTTAAGTTTATTCCTAAGTATAACTAACTATGCTATGCTTAATTTAACTTACTCTTTCTTAATCTATTCCATTCTTATTATAACTATTATCTAAATCTCTAGTCTAATCTATAACCTAATCTTATGTACAACATATATACATGCCATGCTAAATATTTACAGACTCTATCACTATGTTACTAACCTAATTATAGTATATACATTATTTATAGAGATTATTTACATATAATACAATAAAATACATTGTTCCACATCCTGACATCAGTCAAATAGAAATATCTATTAATCTTTCTATTTGCCCAAGACCTTATGGAACTAACTATATATATATTTACATTTTGCATAAATACAATTTCAGACTTTTGTTTATTTAAACAAGGTCTCCTAATATGTCAGTTTGCAATTTTGTGTTTTGTATCTAGTAATGTTGTGTTGAATTAATACTTATCAAGTTTCTTCAGATTTCCACTTCTCATGTTGACTGATGAATCTCTTCTTTCTTCCAAGTTATGTAGTGATGCATGCTATTTCCCTAATATGTGAAATTACTTTTGTTTTATTATTTCAACACACTCAGTCTTACATATAAGTCTCATTTTCCATTTGTCCTCTTCTTATCTAAACAAATTTACAAAGTTCAAAATCTTAACTGTGCATTTCAGTTTTTTTTCTTTGTTTCTTCTCTCTAGTAGCTTTTCTTGATGCTTTTCCTCTGGGATGCTTTTCCTCTGGGCTGGAAAGTTGTCTTCTCGCTGTGGCATGCTTAACTACTGGGATCTTGTTGTCTTGAACATTATGTGTCACTATTATTTCTTTGTGATGTACTTTTTGATGTTAATTAGTTTTTGTTTTCATTTCTCAGCACTAACTTTTGTCTAATTATCTTCTATGTCTGTTATAGTGATGTTGAATTTTTCTGGTTTTATGTGGGAACAGTAGAACCCTTTGCAGTCTTTCACTGCAATTTTTATAGATGCTGGAGTAGTAAACAATACTTCATGTGGTCCTGTCCATTTTATGTCTGTAGCCAATTTTCTATTGAAATTTTTAAAGTATACTATGTCTCCTGGTTTGATGTTGTGCAAATTGTAATCCAGGGGTATTGTTTGTTGTATCAAGCCCATTTCATGCAACTCTGCTTTTCTTGTCTGTAAAGCTTGTATATATTTTGTTAATTGACAGTCTCCGTCTATCATTGCAATGTAAGCTGGTTTACATGTCCTTCCTTGCCAAATTGTGTGTCCATATAGCATCTCAAATGAAGAGATGTGCAAATCTCCACTGGGTTGTGTTCTAATATGGAACAGAACTAATGGCAGAATGTCTGCTCATTTTTTGTGTGTTTATGCACAAAATTTTCCCATCAATGTTTTGATGTCTTTATTTAATCTCTCCACTTGCCCTGAACTTTGGGGATGATATGGTGTGTGGTATGTTGCTTATATTCCTAGATTTTTATAAATTTCATTTTATATTGATTGAGTAAAGTGACTTCCATGGTCTGAGTCCAATTTTGTGGGAATCCCCAATCTAGGTATGATTTCTTTTAATAAGATTTTGACCATAAATGCTGCATTGTTCTTTTTGGCAGGAAAAACTTCTGGCCATCTAGTCAGTCTGTCTATGATGACAAGGGAATACTTAAACCCTTTGTCTTTTGGCATATTGATGAAATCTATCTGTATGCATTCAAATGGAGTATATCCTAAGGGATGACCTCCCAACTCTTTGGTCTTATAAACTCCCTGATTGAACTGCATACAAATTTTACATTTTTTACAAACTCTTATGGAATATGAGGATATTCCTGGTGCAGTCCAAAATCATCTCACTGAATTGATCATGGCTTGGGTTCCATTGTGTCCTTCTGCATGTATTGCATTGCACACGTGATAAAATAACATTCTAGGCAGGATGGGCTTGCCTAGTTGCAAAAACCATATACTTCTTATTTGTTTCACCCCTAAGTTCTTTATCCATGATTGAATTTCCTGTTCATTGTAGGCATTAGTTAGATCATCCTGTTCAACTATTGAGAAATTCAATACATGTAGAGGTCCTTCTCTAGCTCCAAATTTTGCTATAATGTCAGCTCTGTGGTTTCCTAAGTACACATGATCATTAGCCCCTGTGTGTGATCTACAGTGGATTATTACCACTTCCTTGGGCAGTTGTACGGCCTCAAGAAGTTGCATTATTACTCTGGCATATACTATCTCTTTGCCTGCACTTGTCAAAAATCCTCTATGTTTCCAAATTTCTGCTGTTGCATGAATTACTGAGAATGCGTACTGAGAATCTGTATAAATATTGACCCATTTATCTTTCCTAATTTGCAAAGCATTTAATAAAGCAACCAGCTCTGCCCCTTGAGTGCTCATATGCTTCAGTAAGGATGCATACCATAATGTCTCTGTTTGTGTTACTACTGCCACTCTAGTGTGCCTTTTTCCATTAATAATCATGCTCAAACCATTGGTATACATTTCAATATTGGGTTCTTCCAGGGGAGTTAATTTCTTGGTTTTTCTACTAATGATATCATTTCCTGGCAATTATGTATGGGTTCCCCTTCAGATGACAGATCTGGAATCAAGGATGTTGGATTCAATGGTTGGCAATGTTTTAAAGTGATGTTTTCATTGCTTAGTAACACAATTTCATATTGAGAAAGTCTTTGCTGTGTGCAAGCTTGTAAATGACATTTCTTCAATATGGATTCTAGTTGGTGTGAAAAGTAGACATTAAGTTTTGATCCTAATACCAAATCAGATGACTTTTGAATCATGGTTGCTGTGGGTGCTATTGCCCTCAAACAGGGAATCATTCCTTTCTCAATTATATCCAGCTGTGTACTATAATATGCCATTGGCCTAAAATTGGGTCCTAAAGTTTGGACTAACAACACTCCAGAAGCTATGCCTATTGCTTCATGTACAAAGAGATGGAATTCTTTGTTGTAGTCTGGAATACCTAAGGCTGAGGCTGTTATGATTGCTTATTTGAGCTGTGCCAAGGCTTGGAGATGCTCTTTTGTTAGTTTCAAAGGTTCTGTGACTGTGTTTTTGGTTAAGTCTGTAAGGCATTTTGTTACTTGGCTATAGCATGGGATCCGTTGTCTACAGAAACCTGTCACTCCTAAAAAGGATCTCAGTTGTTTCTTAGTTTTTGAGCTTCTGTATGTCCTCTACTCTTTTCTTGGAAATCTTTCTTGACCCCTTTTCCAAGATAAATCCTAGGTATTCCACTTTAGGCATGATCCATTGCAGCTTTGATTTGGAAACTTTGTGGCCTTTCTTATATAGCTCTAGGAAGTTTTTTACTGTCCTGGTAACACATTTTAGCAGATGGGGATGCAAGATGAATGTCATCCACATAGTGCATGATTTTGCTTTCTTTGAATTGGATGTTCTTTAAATATTTTTGCAAAATTTGGCAAAATGCTGTTGGGCTATTACAGAATCCCACTGGTAAGCTTCCCCATGTCATCTGAGTCCCATTCCAAGTGAAAGCAAATATTTTTTGGCTTTCCTTTGCAATTGGAATGCTAAAATAAGCACTACACAGATCAACGACAGTATAATATCTAGATTTACATGGAATGTCTGAAATTATTTTAGATGGGCTTGGAATGAGTGCATGGGACTTTTTTACAAAGTTATTTACTGCTCTTCAGAGTCACATTTCATGTTCTTTATGGGTATTATTAGTGTATTATATTCTGAAATTGTTGGGATTAAAATTTTCTGATCCAACAAGCTTTGGATAATTGGGTTGATTCCATCTATGGCTTCTTTACTTAGTTTGTATTATGGTAACTTTGTGGTGTCCCTTTGTTAACTTCTATTTTTACTGGTTTTGCTGACTTTAGAATCCCTACATCTGTAGAATGTGTAGCCCAAAGTCCTTCTGGTATATCACTTGGTATTTCAAATATTGTACCTTCATTCTGAACTTGTTCATTATCTCCTAGCCTCATGAACAGCAATGGATAATGTTTTAAAGAGTCTTTGGGTAGACGTAGAAAGATTTTCCCCGACTTATCACATTGAATGGTTGCTCCAATTTTCACACAAAATATCTCTCCAAAAAAGGTTGATTGGGCATTCTGGGATTAACAAGAATGTGCATTCTGTTGTTAGGGGTCCTAGAGTTACCATTTTTTTATTTTAGTTTTGGTACTCTCTGTTTTTTCCCTGTAGCTCCATTATTTGTATGTAACTTGTGATTTGGCTGTCTTCAGGAGATGTTTTTAAAACAGATTTAGTTGCCCCTGTATTGATAAGAGCTGGGTAGATATCATTATCTACTTTTATCATGACCCTTGGTTCTGTGTTCTCATTTTGTTGGCATACTTGGACCATAGGTACATGTATTTCTATTTTGTTCAAATTCCAGTTTTATTCTTCAGCTATATATAATATAAATATATAATTATGTTAGTAACATAGTGATAGAGTCTGTAAATATTTAGCATAGCATGTATATATGTTATATAGCAGTTAATCAGTAGAAATGATTAGCGCTTAGCAAAGACATTTACTACATGGAATGGTAACAAAAAAACAGCAATAAAACATTTTACTCATAAATCTGGAATACATCTTCCCACAAACACAAATACTTAGGAAGAATACACACAAATTTATAATGCTATTGTCAAAAGGCACACATGCATGGAAACCATTTGGTCAAGACAACTCATGACTCCAGCACTGCAAGACCTAAAAGTTCTTTCTCTTTTGGGGGTGTCCTTCTTCATCACAGTATAACTCCCTATTATACAAGGGTTACCTCTCTGAATTCATAGACAGCTCTCTTCCTTGATGCCATTGGTCATGTTACTTGAAGCTGTTTCTGGCCTTAGGTGGCTGCCTGTCTGCATTTGTCTAATATGGAGAAAACGTCTCTTCTCCTTTGTCTGTGTTTTGAATTCTTTTGAATGGATTCTCCAGCTGTTGGATGGTGTATATCATTATAGATGAGTAGCTCTGTTGCTAGATGCCATGGTGGTGGTGAAGAACATTGGACAAAGGAGAGAAAATTCCTTCCTCCATAAGAGGTGAAGAGCTGTTTTTCCTCTCATGCTGAATTGGTAGCTCTAAACAGCCTTGAATTCTCCAAGTCCTCTATTGTTTCTAAGGTCTACCTATTTAAAGGCCATTGAAGCATGGTCAAATTTATTTGTCCAATGGCTGTTTATTTCCATTTAAAATTCATATTTCAAATCAGAAAATGAGGGGATGCCCTTTAATTGGGGAATGACTGAACAAGTAGTGATGTATGTTGGTGATGGAATACTATTGTGCTAAAAGGAATAATAAGCTGGAGGAATTCCGTGTGAACTGAAATGACCTCCAGGAAGTGATGCAGAGTGAAAGGAGCAGAACCACCAAGAGAACAATGTACACAGAGATGGATACACTGTGGCACAATCCAATGTAATGAACTTCTCTACTAGCAGCAAAGCAATGAATGATCTAGGACAATTCTGAGTGACTTAGGAGAAAGAACACTCTCCATACTGAGAAAGAACTATGGGAGTAAAAACACAGAAGAAAAACAACTACTTGGTCACATGGTTTGATGGGGGTATGATCTGGGATGTAGACTTTAAATGACCATTCCATTGCAAACATTAATAATATGGAAATAGGTTTTGATCAATGATATGTATAAAACCAGTGGAATTGCTTGTTGGCTATGGGAAGGGAGTGGGAGGAGGGAAGGGAAAGAATATGAATCATGTAACCATAGAAAAATATTCTAAATGAATTAATTAAATAAATAAACTTAAAAAATCATATTTCACAAAGGGATCAAGTGTTAACTTCTTGTTTACATATTGAAATCTTCTCATCTGTGATAATATATTGTGATCATATCAAATGAGCTGAGGACAGGGAAATCTATATTCTCACAGTATATTGAATTTCTTGAGTATTAAATTAGGAATTGGAATGAAGAAGAAGTCTTTGATCCAGGTACTCAACAGTTTAAGAAAGGGAAATGAAGGACATGAAATCTGGTAACTAAAAGCAATAAAGATTTGAATAATCCATTTAGACAGATATAATGAATCTCAAAGGAGGAGAGGTTGGTGAGTGATAATTGGACAGGAAGAGTCTAAAAATGGCAATGAGAAGAAATGGTTGTTTATTCTTTCTTCTGGTCCAATTGTCGATGAACATGAAGAAAATAAACACTTATGGATTTCTGGAGATTGTTAGCCCTCCATGAATTCAAGATAATAAAAAAGAATGTTAGGGAAAGATCTGGGATGAAAGTAATTTTGTTACTAGTCTTTTAGACTAGTCTTTTAGAAGACTCAAAGGAAGGGGAGAGAAGAGTATACAGCTTGGGGAGAAATGGGCTGAAGTGGATGAGAAAATGAAGGAGGAGGTTTTCAATTTAGCAGAAAATGACTCTGAATGACAAAAATTAGGGTTAGATTATGTGGGAGTGTTTTAGGTTTAATATGAGAAACATCAGTTGACTGGAGCTTCTAGCCTTGGATTTCTGTGATTCTAGATAATGATATCTATTTGTTCTTTCTAGAAACACCAGGAAAGGAAAGGTTGGATTAATAGGGTAAACTGATGAATGGGGTCTAGGAGCCTGACTGCACTCCCGGTCAACAGCAGTTCTTTTGCCTAATCCCAGCATGGCAGAAGATGCTGCACACCTCAGGGTGCATGCCTGCCTATGGAACATCAACTTCACTCCTGGTTTTGCCTGATAACTAAGGTTATATTCCTGGAGTAGATTCTGGCCCTAGGACACCTGATGTCTGGCTGCTGTATTTATGGAAAGATGAGGATTATTGTTTATTTCAGGTCATTAGAGCTGGGAAGAATAGATACCATTACATATGTGTAATATAAGGGCAGGGATAGAATGGAGTCTTCCCTCCCTGCTGGATCAGGACCAAAGTGAGGTAAAGATGGAATTGAGTCAAGTAGAGAGAGAGAGGATGGATTGTCTTCTCAGCTCTCCCTGGCTAACCCCACTCTTACTGCCTTCAAGATCCTTAACTTCTGTACCCTCAGAGACAGGGATGGTTTCCTTTGACACAGACAACTTCTCCCTCTTTGGGGAGAGGACTGTACCTTCCCTCCTCTCAACTCCAAGTCTTTCTTCTTAAATATTATGGAGTCAATCTCTTGCTCATATGAAAAGTTTATTCCTAAGGGAACAACAATAAAGGATAGGGCAGTTGAATTCAGGTACAAGGCAATAGGAAAGAGGTTGTAAGGAGTCCCTAAAATAACTGAACCCCTTCTCCCAAAGTCTGGCAGATCAGGCTTTGCTGACCTGACCCCTTGGGGTCAGTTAGTGAAGAAGCCCTGGCTTTCTGGCTGCTTTGCTACTTATATCAAGTTCAGGACTCCAGGGGATTTTAGAGGAATCTTCTAATAGTAAATGACTTTTGGTAAAGTCTTCTTCACTTGGCTGTCTTCTAGGGGTACTGGGTCAGGAGTCACAGGAAGATGGTACAGGATCAGAGATCTGCTCAGATCAACCTTCTTGATGGGCTTCCTGCAGAGAAGGTTATCTCCAACTGTCCAGATCAGCTTACTCCTTGCCTCCCTCTCTCCATCCTGCCCTTCCCCCATTCAAGCTGGTTCTTCAGCCTTCTAAGTCAGCATCTTTCTTCAAATCTTGCAAATCTCTTACATACAGCAACAGGAATGAGTATAGGGACAAGGACTCCAAAGGAATCTAGGATTAGAACTCCACTCACCTGGGTGGGATTGAGGAATGGATTGAGGAACAGTAAAAGCTAGAGACAGGAGCCAACATGCTGATTGGATGAGCTAAATATTTATTTACTCTATCTCCATTATAGGTTTCTAGGGTGAGCAGGGATTCAAATTAAGTCCCCAAACTAGGACAGCTACCCTTGTTGGTATCTTCTTTTGTAACTGAATCAGTGGTCATGACATATGCTTCATCATGTAATTCAGTTTATCCTTTTACTTCTATATAATTTCTGGGTATTTTTTTAGCTTTGTATTATTTCAAAAATGTCTTTTCATATTTATTTATATTCTTCTTACATCTCAATTTAAACTATATTGTTTTATTCATTTATTCCAATATTATTTATTCTTATGCCACAATTTTTTCATTCAGCTATTCTCCCATTATTCTACATTTAGATCTATCAACTTTTTTTTCAATTATAAATACCGTATCATATTTCTTTGGATAGTTCTTTTTCTTCTTTTTGGCAACACTTTCAGGATATATTTCTAATGTAAAGGGTGTGTGTATGTGTTGTGGAAAGGAAACTAAAACAAGTTCTGGACTTTCTGCCACTGTGTTGGAACAAGCAATAGTGGGAATATTAGAGAGAGAAGAAATTGACAAGACTCACAGTTGGTGGGGGGAAGGGGCAACTGGGAGTGGCAGTTGGTCTTATGACTAGCTCTTCCTTCCTGACCTATTTTCTTCAGCCTGAAGAGATGGGCCTAACCAGCTCTGAAGGTCAGAACTTTTCTTGTTGCTTGCTGTCTACTGCTAAGATTTTGAAATTAAGAAAACTAGAACAGATATTGCATAGACAGGAATAAGAGAAACCCTCCACCAGCCTGTGAGGCCTGGCCTCAGCTCCAACGCTGAAAGAGACTCAAACCTTATCTAGAGAAATCCCTCATCCCTCTTCCCTGATACCTCTCCAATCCGAACTGGTTATTAAAATTTATTTTATTTGAATATTGCAGTCAGATAAGTGGACTATCTTTTCAGGGGGCATAGGAAGCATAGAGTTCAGTCATTCAACTACAAATGATCCTTACTGGATCCCTGCTAGGTGACCACAGTCTGGGGAAAGGCTTGTCCCTCAGGAGGGTCCATGTTTACCTGCTCTGGGGCATCTTGGGCATCAGTCCATAGATAAGACATTCCCACAGGTTATCATAAGTGGCTCATTTCTTGGACACCCCATTTTGTTCAAAATAGCCTCTTGGCAGGGGGCATCTCTCTCCTCCTCACCAGCAGCCATATTCTCTCTCTGCCTTCAACTCCTCCTTCCCTGCTACAAATCTATCCCCTGTTCTTCTTATCCACCCATCTTTCCCTATAAATATTACAGTGTATGTGTCAATTTTGCCAATTAGTTTATCCTACTTAGTCCTGATACCTTCCTCAGAAGAGAACGTTTACAATGAATCAATTAATCAAATATATGTAATAAGAAGTCTGGGGTTGTTGAGGAGATTTGCTGACTCCCTGTGGAATTTATGCAAAACTGGTAAGATTGTATGGGATGGGAATATTTGATTATCTGGCATCCTATGATGCCATTCTAGCCAAGGTCCTAAGGAAGAATTTCTCTAGCAAAGATAATAGAGTGAAAGAAGAGGCAAGAAAATCTTAGTTCTTCCTTCTCTCCTCTCCCCATTTGAATCTGAAATAATCTTATGAATTTTGAAGAGTCAGAAGATTTGGAGACTCTGATGCCTCATTATGAAGGTGACTATTTTCTCAAAGGCTAGGCCAGTGAGTTACAAGTTGATAGGTCCTATCAATCTGGAAAGAATTCTAATATAGCTTGAGTTGGACTATATATCTCTTGTCTAAAGACTAATAGAAATTAATTCTGACTCATCATTAGGAAGACCACTTGTTATGGGCTTTTTTTTTTTTTAGCCACAGTAACTCCTAAAAATAGTCTATAAAGTCATAGAATGGTTGTGATGTCTGTTATGGAACACACATAAGCAATCACATACTTGAAGTATGAAAGAAGTACTACAATTGCTAGCATTTTTAATATATAAAATAAAAGTGGTGAAAGTGTTTACCCTTATTTTGTATCTGCTTTAAGTAGAAATCCTAATTTTTTGTGTTTTTTTTGGTAGTAGTGTTCTGACTTTGCATAACATATGCTGTTTTTCCCTCAGAATACTTCACTGATTTATCTAGCCCATTCTTCCTGCCCTTTGAGTAGCAATCAGTTGGTATTCAGGGGGTATGGTTGGTCCTCTCCTCCTAGAATTGCCTTCTCTGGATGATGGCTGTAAGTACCACACTGGAAGCAGGACAGATGGTTTAGGGAAGAGGTGTCAAACATGCTGCCTGTCCTATGAATCAGATTAATATGTACCTGGAAAATATTTAACAAAACAAATACAACTATATATAGAACGTAGATAATGTTAATATGTGATCCTTTAAGACAATATATAACATAGATCTTTATATGTATTTGAGTAGTCTCCATTTCCATTTGAGTTTAACACAACTGGTCTCGAGGAGGGCGCTACTCCCAGTGCTTGTGGGTTCATCTGCCGGTTAGGGGCAGTTGATCAGGGCTAGTTGCTGGTAATGATGAGGAAGGTAAGATCCTTTCCCACAATGATTTCTGTTTTCCATATGACTGAGAAGTTTGGGCTAGAAACAAACCTGGTGGCTTAAGGGGGATTATTATTCCCAAGACTCATGGGTTCAGGGTCCTAGGCCATTTCCATCAGGATTTGAGGGGGAATAATGTTCAAGGTGGTGAATGGTAGTTCAATTTGCTTGACTCAAGCTGCTTCTTGACATTCTCAGAGTGCCCCACTGATTCAGTTAGACTGACCCATCTACCATTTAAACAGATACTTTTGACTCATTGTCTACTTATAGTACCTATATGTGATTATTTATATAATCTTGGATATTCTTCTGCGGATGCTATAAAAAATCAGTTGTGGAAGCCTGTCCCTTACCTTGTTTTCACTGAGGATAACCTCAATACACCAAAGAACTATTCTTATGAGGATTTTTAGCTATGGGGAAGTAGGTGGTTAGTGAAATCTTCATTCCTTTTCTCCCAATACTTGTACTTTTCCCATTTTTAAAGAATTCATCCCCCTTTTTGATAATATCTTCACTAGTCCTTGATTGCTTTTAAATCTGTCTCTTCTAACATAGATATCTTTTATAGATAAAGATGTGGACTGGTCAGTATAATGAGACGGATAATAAATGTGCAACCAGAAGGCTTTATGGATACTGATGAGATACTAAAACAACTGGAGAAAGGCTTTCAGTGGATTGCTTAGATTTACAGAATGACATGGTTAAAAATCATAAAAGATGGGAAAGGATAGAATGGTTAATATCTACACCAATTAAGCAAGTATCCACACCAATATAATAACAGATGCAGATCTAAGAAATATATGTGTCTAAGTGTGAATTTGATCAGTATAAGATGCTCTTCCTGATTTTACCCCAAGGGTTATGGTGTCTTCCTGACTCTGACACTTAAAATTTGGGCAAGCCATTTAACCTCTCAAGTTTAATTTGCTCATGTGTTAAATAAAAATTGGATCACTTGCACTAATTACATCTTGGTATTCTTGTGAGAAAATGCTTTGTAAATCTTCAAATGTAAGTTATTGTTGGTGCTCCCTTATATTGGGTATTGAGGTGACTACTATAAATGTGATGGTTCCATAATATGATTGGCAAGAATCAATTACTATACAGAGATGGGAAGAGATGTACCTGCAAAATCTTTTCCAAGTCATGGCTATTTGCTGTCTGTCTACCCTCATCCTCAAATATTTTCAGGATGTTGCAGCTTCGGTGTTTTTTCTACTAACCCGTTTATAGTCAAGATTTTCCCCTGCAGTTGCTTTTTGCTACTTGGAGAGATAATACTGCTAATAATCTCATCTTCTTTTATAAGGTTTAGGCTATGAACTTTTAATAGAAATTGAAGCTGTCCTGTTTGCTGTGACCTCAGATTCCCTACCCTTTACCTTAATAAAAGGAGAAGTTTTCATCGACTAGGGCCTTTTCTGTGCTCTTTGAGTCTCTTTACTGTATTGATTACTTTGAATTGACTAATTCTTTAATATAGGGTAACAGTCAGTGACTTCACTTTATAGATTTTTTTTGAGTTGCCCACTTGTTTAAACAAGTCATAACAGCTGTAATCACACAGTATTTTCTTGTCTTCTAATTTGCAATCAATTGACATCTGCTCTACTTGATGATCTTATTGTATGAAGAAAGTTCATTCAAAAATGTCTATTGCTCTTGTAGCTAATAATTTCCTTCACTTTCTTAATGTCCTTTGAGGTGGAAGTAACCTGAACTCTCTAATAGGAAATCTCTTTTACTAACTATTTGCAACTGCTATCTGGGGGTACTGAGAGAATGAGAGTTTAAATGACTGACTCTGGGTATATGTCAGATGGAATTTTAACCCTGGTTATATGATCAGAGATGTAGAACCCAAAGGGACTTTTAGAAGTAAGCTAGTCTAAGTGTCATTTTACAGGTGGGGAATCTGAGGTCCAATATATGTCGTTTGCTCAAGCTCATACATGTATTTCGTGACAGAGAGAGGATTCCCACCCAGTCCATGTTTCTACTGTACTACTTCAAAATCAAATTCTTACCTCTCTTTCCTGTCTTGTTTGACATTATTCCCTTTACAAATTCTCATCTTCCAGTTAAACTGGTTCTCTGTCCACTTCACCAGCTACCTCTCAGAACATTCATTTTACATTTTGTAGAGTTGAGAAAGCAGGGATCTTGGTAATTTGATTGCTCGTGGCTTTTGGAAACTCGTACTCTTTAGTATATCTCAATAGATCCATTGGGTTCCTTAATAGGTGTCACATCCAATAGGAACTTTTAACTGGAGAGATTGATCAGGTCCAGCCACTCTGCCTGATTTGTCGTCTTAGGAGTCATTGCCACTTTGTCATGTGTTATTGTGAGTACTGAGTAAAGTATAGGAATCAAAGATATTAGTGCTATAGTTGTGGCAGAGGCTGCTAGGTAGCACAGAGGCCAGAACGCTGGACTTGTAGTAAAGAAGACTTGAATTTTGATATAGCTTTAGATACTAGCTGTGAGACCCCAGGCAAGGTTTCTTTCTGTCTTCTGCAGTTTCCTCATTTGTGAAATGGGGATAATAATAGTACTTTCCTCCCAAGGTGGTTGTGAGGATAAAATGACCTGCAGTACTCTGCAAACCTAAAAACACTATATAAACATTCTGGTCATGGTTATGATGTTGCAACCATCCACCTCTATGGTGGTTCTATGGGTGAACACAGATGAGAAAATATGGAGGAGCTCTTGCTCTGAAAAATAGTGCCTAGAATAAGAGCTCTTAATTTGGGCCCTACAGATTCACAAGATGTTTATGGACACATTACAGGGATTTTGTGAAATTGGGTGGGGAAAAATTATTCTTTTATTTTATTAACCTCTAACTGAAGTTTAGCATTCCACCAATAACTGTATTTAAAAACATTATTCTGAGAATGAGTCCATAAACTTCACCTGACTGCCCAAAGAGACCAAGATATAAAAAGGTCATAAAAAGGTTAAACTCCTGCCTTACAACATTTCCTTTTTAATTCCATAAATGCTGAAGTCTCCTGTTTCTACTTACTTCTAAAAAGTTTGCTGTTTTAGAGGGAGGCTTATCTCTGCCATTACAAACTTAAAGGAAAATATAGTTAAATTTGTTCTGTCTTGCCTCACCTTGATATGTGGCTCTGAAGCCTATGATGATCTCTTGAAGTTATCTTTATCTGATATTTTATTGTTAATTAATAACATCAATGATCATCAATGATGTTAAAGATAATAATGATCAATTATTAATTAACTCAATGATATCTATCAGTCAATAATGTTAATAATTTAGAGAGACTAAGCATGAATTCCCATTGGGAAAGTGGCCTTATAATTGTTCTTTCAAGAAACAATTTTGTCAAGAGGGAGTACACCAGATTACAAAAGTGATGTGTCGGAGTTGGGATTTGAACTGACATCCTCTGGCTCTAGAACAGGGATTTTTTTTCCATGATCACATTGGTCAATCATAACCATAAAATTCAGGCTAAGAATACAGGAAGTTCACATAACCTTGTTAAACATTAAGGGGTGCAGTCTTCCTGTCTTCTAACAAACTAAATACTATGTCAGAAATATAGGATTCTATGTATAATCGGTCAAAATCTCTCTTTTGTATTGTTTAGCTTAGCTGTTTTCCAGGAATGGACTTTGTTTCTTGTTCATTTTTTTTTGAATTCTTGTCTGTTTAGTTAAAAACAACTTCTCAATTAAAATGTTGCATGTGCTTTATTTAACTCTGAAGTGAGAAAATATAATAATACCTTGTGGCTATATTTTTAAAAAGGGATACTTTAATTAACTAGCTAACTTCATAATGTGGGGATGATTCCTCTAAGAGAGATTTCATGAGTGACAATGGAAACATAGGACTTTCATTAACTATTCCCAAGGCTGAGATGAGGATAGCTCAGTGATATGACTGCAGCTGATGTAAGTCTTCCCAAGCTTTGGAAAGTATCTTAAGATTTAGGATTCAGAACTTTAGTGAGATTCAGCCAAGTAAATTTGGTTTGGCTATGAGCAATAAACATTCCTAGACTTCTTGGACAATTTAATTTGAACAAACAGCTGGGATTATATTTCAGTTAAGAGTGCTTTACAATTATTAGATGGAAGAAGATCTCAAAAGCAATCCAGAGTCAGACTGATGCCAGGCTTTCAAGAGGACATACATAGAGAACACATAAACCTGAGAGAGAGAGACAGAGAGGCAGAGACAGAGAGAGAGAGAGAGAGAGAGAGAGAGAGAGAGAGAGAGAGAGAGAGAGAGAGAGAGAGAGAGAGAAAGAGAGAGAAAGAGAGAGAGAGAGAGAGAGAGAAAGAGAGAGAGAGAGAGAGAGAGAGAGAGAGAGAGAGAGAGAGAGAGAGGGAGAGGGAGAGGGAGAGGGAGAGGGAGAGGGAGAGGGAGAGAGAGGTTGAGCCCTGTTGCTAGGGAGAAGTAGGACAAAGGACAATGGCCTTTCAGGATTCTTCAACCAGCACAACCATTGCTATTTTCAAAGAACAGAGGGGCTGATGGAGTGAGCTGAAAGCCATTTCTTGATACCAGAGCCTTTCTGTTCCCTTTCCATATGAGGAAGCAAAGCTCTTGGGAGATTTCCGTCAGCCAGGGTGCTTGCTAAGGAAGCTTTACTAACTAAAAATGGGTTTCTGACTATGTAAGGAAACAGTAGAACTGACTTATTCAGGGGAGGCTGTAGAAAATGAAAAAAAAAAAACACCACCATTAGTACTGCTATGTATTTCATTTGAATTTACTTATTTGTATATATGTTTGCCTTGCCTTCCCTCTCCCTCCAAGTGTGATATAAACCACTTGACTGCAGGAATTATTTCCTTTTTATCTTTGTATTTCTAGCACCAAACACAGTGTCTGTGTTTGTAGATGCTTAATAAATGTTAGTTAAACTGAGTGTCTAAGATATTCATATTACCTGCTTGGGCCTTTCTTCATTCATGTACTGTAACCATATATTTTCCTTATGTGTATGCCCCACATTTGTTGTAGTTCAGTCATTTTAGTTGTGTCTGACTTCATGACCCCTTTTGGGGTTTTCTTTTTTCCCCCAAAGATATTTTATTTTCCCAATTATATGTAATAGCAACTTTCAACATATATTTTCCAAAATTAAAAGACCCCAAAGTATTTCCCTCCCTACCTTCTCTCCCCCATCTTGGAGATGGTAAGCAATTTGATCTGGGTTATACATGGATTATCATATGAGACATACTTCAATATTAGTTTTTATTGTAAGAGAATACTCATATAAAACCCTGATCCTTTGGGGTTTTCTTTTTTTCTTTTAATTTTAATTAAAAAATATTTTTCCATGTTTACATGATTCATTTTCTTTCCATCCCCTCTTCCCTCCCTCCCCCAGAGCCAACAAGCAATTCCACTGGATTGTACAAATGTTATCACTTGATACCTATTTCTATATTATTCATTTCTGTTATATAATGATCTTTTAAATCTAAACCTCAAATAACAAACCCATATATACATGCGATAAATGATGTCATATTTTTCTTTTGCATATCTACTCCCACAGTTCTTTCTCTCAGTGTGGTTAGGATTCTTTCCCATAAGTCCTTCAGGAGTGTCCTGGCTTGTTGTATTGCTACTAGTAGCAAAGTCCTTTGGGGTTTTCTTGCCAAAGATATTGGAGTGGTTTGCCATTTTTTCCCCACTTTTTATTTTTCAGATGAGGAAATTGAGGCAAACAGGATTAAATATCCGAAGTCAGATTTGGACTCGGGAAGATGAATCTTCCTGACTTTAGGCTCAACATTGCACCATCTTTCTGGCCTGGGATGCAGCAGGCATAATTTCTCTAAAGAACCATTCTTTTCACTCACCACGAATATATTTATGGGGAAAAACCAGTTCAAGGTGCATGAATGTGTATGTGTAATTTTCTACTGCTACTTTATTTACATTGCTATTTAATTGCATGCCTTTGTTATACTCTAAGCAAATCCTATGGTTGAGTGATATAAAAGTAAAACAGCCATTTGTCCCATGGATAGGATGACCCACAAAATAGAATGAGGAGTGGGCCTTCCAGGGGCTACATTCACCGAAGTGAAAAAGACTTTCTTTCAACAGTGCTGGTTTAGAAGAAAGCAGGAAAGAAAACTTATACCAGTGAACTGCTTGCCAACAACAGAGTGAAGAAAAGAATAATGAGAATAATAACAAAAATCATATAAAACAAAATATGAGTGTACCTTGGCAGAACATGTGGCTCAAATTGATGCCACTGTAACCATTGCCTCCAAGGAAGCAATTTCAGGGAAGTAGCAATACTTTATTGCCCTTGTTCTAAAGAAGTGGGTTCTTTTCAAAAAGGGGCATTGGGACAAAAAAGGTAAGGTAAAAAGGTAACGTCACTTTTATCATTCTACTGAACATGACTGATGTGATCTGGTTGGAAATGTTAAACTTGGAGATTCGTAGATTCTTTTAAAACCTTGTTCTAAAGCACCTCCCTATTTCAAGAATTCAGGTCATACTCGGTGTAGCACTGAAAGCCTCTGAAGTAGGTTCATTCTCTTCCTGAGTTCAGCTTCAGGGTAGTCATGTAGTTTTATTCTAGTCAGAGCACAAAACTCGCAGGAAAAGGTGAACAGAGGATATAGGTGGAGTCAATCTGGAGATCAAAGTTAAGATTTCACCTGCTTGATAGAGTGGTAGATCATGGGCTTTATATTGTGTTTGTAGATTACTGTGGATGAATAGTATAAGGGAAAATTTACTACAACTGCAGAAATCACCCGGAAGGGGGATCCAAAAATGATCTCAAAAAGTAGGTTTAGTTGTAAATTTGCCTGTAGAAGGATAAGGTTTTTTACCCCTTAAAGGTTAGTGTTCTCATAAAGAAAAACCAGAGATTTATTTTGTTAAATTTCCTCTTTTGTGGCAAACCTATCTTTTCTTCAGCTACTTTTTTCTCCCTCAGGACTTGTTGCCAAGCTTTTGTTTAGTTAAAATTTTATTAAGTGTATAACTTAGTATTTATTCACATTTTCCTATTGTTATATGCCACCCATATCTCACTCCCCCTTTTGAGGCCCTCTTCTCTAAAGTCAAAGTGCTCCCTGCATTTCAGATTTCACCTAGAAGCCAAGCACACCTTAGTGTACCAGATTTGTACATTCTGAGTAATTCTCTATAATATCTTGGAGGAGTGGGATTACATAGGAATAGACCAGATCTGTTTCGTCCCCAAGTTACAGATCTTTTTCACTGCTCCTACAGGCACAGGGATCAATGGCCAATCCTTTTTTTCTTCAAGAAGCATAGCAGCACAGGAACCCCTCTCTCTAGAAACCAGGTCAGGGAAATGCCCAATTTGGAGTTACTTTTTGAGGCACTGGCATTGACTAAGAAAGCTAGAAGGCTCTATTTTAGAATCATGCAGCCCATGATATCTTTTTCTTTATCTAGAAGACTGGATTCCAGATAATTTGAACTTGAAGCTATGTTTAGGGCAATCCCCAATACTGATGCTTTGTTTACCAAATATATCTGTCTTCTCTGGCTAGCAGGATAAAGTCAAGGACCACATTGCCTAGGAAATTAAGTCCCCCCTCCTCTATGCAGTAGATTTAGTTTCAGGAACATTGTCCACTCACTGTTCTTTCAGGCAGAGAGTGGGCCAACTTTTGTCATGTGCTTCTTCAGGATCTCTATTCGTTCAACTTTTGCCATTCCTTGGGCTGGGAAATTCCACTAACCTATTTCCAGTTTCTGACTTGTGTTCTAGCTATGGATGAGCTCAAATAGCTCCCATAGATTTCTGTCCCAAGGCTGCCACAAATAGTCTCTGGTGGTGGTGATGGGGAAGACTGTGTGCATGCACAAACTTCATTTCCCTTTCCTTCCTCCTCCCACCCCCAAAGGTCTGCTTTCCTCAATTTGTTCTCTTTTTTTAGAGGAAAAAGAAGAAAAAGTAAAAACAACCAAAAGGCCCATCTTGGCACAGAGGTGATTACTTAGATTAAAAGTCTGCTTTTTTCATCCTAGCCAGTCATTCTTTCTTGGGGGCAGCCTCAGTCCCTGAATCCTAATCAGTATCTATCCTCTGTCCTCTCAAGAAGGCAACATTGGATATGGGCACACTTTTCCATAATATTCATTTTTGTAAGTGAATAATCTAACAAAACCCAAATCCCAAATCATATATTCAAATAAACAAGTGATAAATCATATGTTTTCATCTGGGTTTCTACTCCAATGGTTCTTTCTTTGGAGATGGAAAGCATTCTATCTTCATAAATTCCTCAGGATTATCCTGGATCATTACATTGTTAGTAGCAAAATTTATCACATTTGATCAGTCTACAATATTTCAGTTACTGTGTATAATGTTCTCCTGATTCTGCTTATTTTTCCTCTGCATCAGTTCATGTGGGTCTTTCTAGTTCTTTCTGAAATCATCCTGTTCTCATTCCTTGTAGCAAAATAGTATTTCATCACCAAGTTTATTTATTTTTAATTTTTTTTCAATCAGCAAAAATCTGCCTTTAAACTCACCTATCCCAACCTCCTCTCCTTGGGACCTAATGAGAAACAGACCCCCTTACAAATATATGTAGTTAGTCAAAATAAATTTCTACATTGTCAGTGACAAAACAAAGAAGGGTAGCATTATGCACTCTAAATCATTCACATCTCTTATAGGAAGTGAGTATCCTATTTCTTTTGTTTTCTGCAATCTTGGTTGGTCATTATGGACAAGAATGCAGTATAATAGAATTTCATCACAAGCTTGTTCATTCATTCTTCAGTTTATGTTTATTCTCTCATAAACCCATTCTTTGCCACCTCAAAAAAGCATATAAATAAATTTATATTTATATAAATAAATATAAGGATATTTGTATATCCTTAGAGTTATTTTGCTTAGGACTGATCCCTCCCCCTAATCGTCTCTTCTAATTCCCCCTTTTCCCTTCTCTTTCTTCCTACTTCTCTGTTGAATGTAATGCATTTCTGTATTCAACTGTGTGTGTGTGTGTGTTCTTCCTTCCTTTATCCAGTTTGGATGAGAGTGAGGTTGAAGTGTCAGCTGCTTCCCTCCACTTTCTCTTCCTTATTTATATACTTGTGTACAATTCTATTTTAGTAGTATATTTGTATTGGTATGAGTCTACTTGTGTACCTTAATTATATGAGATAATTTTGCCTAACTTGCTTCTTTTCCCCCCATCTTTATCTTATTTCTCTTCCCATCTCTTTTCATTCTTCTCTTAAAATCATCAGGAAGTATAGTGGACCACTTACAGGCTTTGCTTAATTGAATTCCTTCTAATAAAAGATAGGACTCAGAGGGGACACATATATCATCTTCCTATATTAAAATGTAATCATTTTATCCTTGTTTAGTCAATTGCCATTGTTCATGTATACCATTTTATATCTCTTAATTCCTGTATTTGAACCTTAAGATTTCTACATAATTCTAGCCTTTCATCAAGAATGTTTAAAAGTCCTTTATTTCATCAAAGATCTATTCCCCCCTTCCCCCCCCCCCCCCCCCCCGTAGCATTATACGTATTTTGCTGGGTAAGTTGTTCTTGGTTGTAAGCCTTGCCTTCTAGAATATGGTATCCTTAGTTCTGTTTCTTTAAATTGGTGGCTGCTAAATTGTGCATGATCCTGACTGTGGCTCATTGGTAGTTGAATTCATTCTTCCTGGCTACTTGGAGTATTATTTTTTGATTTGACCTGGAATCTCTGAATTTTGGCTATGATGCTCCTGTTAGGCTTTAACTAGGAGTTTCTTTCAGGAGGTATCTGATAGATTCTTTCTCTTTCCACTTTGCTGTCTGGTTCTAAGGATCTGTGAACTTTTCTTTTAATATTTCTTAAAATTGGATAACTAGGCTCTCATTTTGGTCCTGGTAGTCAGAAAGTCCAATGATTCTTGAAACTTTTCTCCTTGATCTATTTTCCAGATCATTTAGTTTTTGCTATGAGATATCATAAATTTTCATCTTTTTTCTCAGACTTTCAACTTTGTTTTTTAATATTTCTTGTTGTCGTTGATTTCTAGTTAGTCCATTCAACTTATTTGCGAGTGTGATGCTTGGGTAAGGCTTTATACTTTTTGTGCCAAGCTCTCATTTCATTTTCCCCTTCTTTCTTCCATAGATCTAATTTACTTTCCAATTTTTTTTCTTCAAGCACCTTCATTTCATCCATAAAAACATTTTCAACACTTAAACAACTAAGCCTCTTACTTCATTCCTTCTAGGAATTCTAGCTGAGTTGTGCCCAAGCTGTGTTTCTCTGAGTCTCTACTTGTAGATCTTTTGCCACAACGACAGCTCATTATCATCATAATGGAGTTCTAGTTTGGTTTACTCATTCTCCCAACCTACACGCTGACTTTGCACAATATTGAGGTTGGGCTTTGTGGTACTACCGAAGAGAAAGTCTTCTTGGAGTATTTAGTATTATAATTCCAAGATCTCAGGGACGGGCTGAAAACCATCAATGCCTGACTGCTGCTTCCCTGATTGGAGCTCTGCAAGTTCCTGGTCTGAGTTTCAATTAAAGCAATAATAGAATGATGCAGGCCTCAGCTTGTATCCCCCAAATAGGAAGTTCTGCTAGTTCAGAGTGACAGGACAACAGGCTCCCCTTTGGCCTGGCAATTCTTGCCCTGGTTACTCCTCTGTAGGTTGGGCTAGATGCTGGAACTGAGATCCTGTTTTGCTTCTAGGGACTGAGACGAACTGGGGCTGGTGGATTCTGAACTCTCTCTTGATAACTGTGTAAGATATCCTTACTAGAAAATACCATCTTGGGTAAAAATTCACTTTTCAGTTCACCCTGGATCTGTGACCCAGAACTGTCCACCTGGCATTGTATCCCCCAAACCATCCAACTGTATAGCCATATAACAGAAATTTTCTCCACTCGGGAAATTGCTGACCACCACAAACTATCTCTTACTCCTGTGGTTAGTAGGAAACGTTCTAGCTGCTGGTGGCACGTCACCATTCTGTGGTCAAAGAAGCTGCTTTCTCTTTCCTCAGAAAGACCACATTAACTCTCTGTGAGAAGAGGTTCATCCTATTAAATAATATTTTGTCATTATGTAATAATAGTGAAAGGCAACATGATGGAAATATAGAGAATCTAGATCCCATCCTAGTGCCTCATTCCGGGATCTCCTCTTGTCCTGGGGCACAGCTTCTCCCTGGGCACTGGGGTGCTCACAACACTGTGCTCCTGGCCTGACCCCAGCCCTACTATCAACAGACTTCATCTTCCCATGTGGACCAAGGCTGACTAAATCACTCACTCTCACTTCCTATGAGTTTCCCCATCAGGTTTCAGTCTGATGCATTTTTGAGCTTTATTCTAGTTTGAAGGAATTGCAGAAGGGAGCTTGCCCACATCGCTTCCTGTTACTCATCGTCTTGACGCCACCCCTCTCCCTATAACTTTCACCCATTACCAGCTATGAGAAGTATTTATACAACTTCAAATCAGGGCCTGAAATCTAGACAGAACAGAGTACTAGTACGGAAATCGTTCACACTAGTCCTTAATCTTTTCACGAGCAGCAGAAACCTGGAAAGATAAATATATTCCAACAATTAGAAAGGACCAAATAATGATGAACTTTTTCCAATTGAACTAATGAACCAATAAAAATTGTAACATATCCCTGTTTTATAGTTTTAGAGAATTAGTTGTCTGAGGCTCAGAGAGTTGTGACTTGGCCATTGTCATTTACCTGTTAGATGTTAGAGGTAGTTTATGAACCCAGGTCTTTGTGAGCACAAGTCTAGAATTCTCTACACTCCACCATGCTGCCTTTCAATATTATTATGTCATTATATAACATTACTTAACAGATATGAACGTTTTCTCATCAAGGATTAATATGATCTTTCCAAGGAAAAAAACAACAGTTTCTTTTCTCCAAATAAAGATGATGATCAATAGGTGCCACCAGCACCTAGAGCTAGAACATCTCCTACTGGCCATGGGGATAAGAGAAACTTTGAGGTAGTAATTTCTTGAGACAAGAATAAATATATTTGTCCCCTACGTAGTGTTTCAACTTCAGTGCCATCAGGAAGACCTGAGTTCAAATCTGATCTCAGGTACTAAATAGTTGTATGACCATGGATAAGTCTTAACCCTTTAACTTAACCTTTAACTTTTAACTTAACCGTTTCCCATTTTGGTTTCCTTAATTATAAAAATGGGACCAATAATAGTTCCTATGTGGCAGGGTTGTTGTGACAATCAAATAAGATAATATTTGTAAAAAGTGCCTGTTGCGTTTGTACCCCAAAGAGATAATAAGGAAAAAGACTTGTACAAGAATATTCATAGCTGCGCTCTTTGTGGTGGCAAAAAATTGGAAAACGAGGGGATGCCCATCAATTGGGGAATGGCTGAACAAATTGTGGTATATGTTGGTGATGGAATATTATTGTGCTCAAAGGAATAATAAAGTGGAGGAGTTCCATGGAGACTGGAACGACCTCCAGGAAGTGATGCAGAGCGAAAGGAGCAGAACCAGGAAAACATTGTACACAGAGACTGATACATTGTGGTACAATCGAAGGTAATGGACTTCTCCATTAGTGTCAATGCAATGTCTCTGAACAATCTGCAGGGATCTAAAAAATACTATCCACAAGCAAAGGATAAACTGTGGGAGTAAAAACAATGAGGAAAAGCAACTGCTTGACTACAGGGGTTGAGGGGATATGACTGAGGAGAGACTCTAAATGAACACTCTAATGCAAATACCAACAACAGGGAAATGGGTTCGAGTCAAGAACACATGTGATAATCAGTGGAATCGTGCATCGGCTATGGGAGAGGGAAAGGTGGTGGGGGGGGGCAGGGAGGAAAAGAAAATGATCTTTGTTTTCAGTGAATAATGTCTGAAAATGACCAAATAAAAAAATGTTTAAAATTTTTTTTAAAAGTGCCTGTTGCATAGTACAAACTATATGTGCTTATTCCCTTTCTTTCCCAAGTGACAGAACTAAGAGAACAATTTAAATGATGGCAGCAATAATGTAAAATAAAACAACTTCGTTTTTTTATTTTAATTTTTCCAACTATTAAATATTTATTTTTTTTTCTATCTTGCATCCTTCTAACCTGACCAAAAAGAAAAAAGAAAAGAAATATGTGGAGTTGAGGGGAAAAAATTCTCCTATTGGTTTTTCCAAAAATGTCTTATCCAACACCTTTTCTATCAGAAGAGTATAAAATTTATCCTTCCTTCCTTCCTTCCTTCCTTCCTTCCTTCCTTCCTTCCTTCCTTCCTTCCTTCCTTCCTTCCTTCCTTCCTTCCTTCCTTCCTTCCTTCCTTCCTTTCTTCCTTCCTTCCTTCCTTCCTTCCTTCCTTCCTTCCTTCCTTCCTTCCTTCCTCTTTCTTTCTTTCTTTCTTTCTTTCTTTCTTTCTTTCTTTCTTTCTTTCTTTCTTTCTTTCTTTCTTTCTTTCTTTCTTTCTTTCTTTCTTTCTTTCTTTCTTTCTTTCTTTCTTTCTTTCTTTCCTCTTCTTTCTTTCTTTCTTTCTTTCTTTCTTTCTTTCTTTCTTTCTTTCTTTCTTTCTTTCTTTCTTTCTTTCTTTTCTTTCTCCTCAACTTCATTTATTTGTTTTCTTTTTGGTCATGGTAGAAGGATGCAAGACAAATGGAAAAATTGTCTAAGTTAGTTTTCTATTTCTTAAATGAGAATAGTACTCACACTTGGTGTCATCAGAGTTATTACAAAGATTAAATGATTAAGACATGTAGAGCTTCTTAATTAGTAGGAATTGTTTAAAGAAATTTGTGTGTGTGTGTGTGTGTTATTGCTTCTGCTGTACAAATCCAGGGATACTGTAAACACAGAGGCAAGGGAAATGTCATTAGAGTTAATTGAGATGGGGATGATGTGGTCACAGCTGCACTTGAGGAATGTGACCTTGACAGCTCAGTGGAAGTGGCGAGAGACTTGTGCTAGTGAAACCCACCAGCATATTATTGCAAAAGCTTTGTCATGAGATTAGTGCCTGAGTGGTGCCAATGTCAAAGCAGAGAATGGGACAAATGTGAAAGATTTGAAGGTAAAATAGACCTCAGCAATAAGTAAGATTTGGGGGATGAGAGAGTGAGGAGTGGAGGATAACACCTCAGTTTCAAGATTGTAAAGTCAGTGTCATCCTCAAAAGTAATAGGAAAATTAGAGAGAGGGGAGGGCTTGGAGAAAAAGGATAAGGAAGCAGCCACATGGATGAAATCACTAATGTGCTGAAGTCAGATGGTATAATGGATAGAATATCAGGCCTAGAGTTAGGAAGGACTCATTTTCCCAAGTTCAAATCCAGCGGCAGACACTTATAATCTGTGTGACCCTGGGCAAGTCACTTAACCTTGTTTGCTTCAGTTTCTTCATCTGTAAAATCAGCTGGAGAAGGAAATGGTAAACTACTTCAGAATCTTTCCCAAGAAAACTGCAGATGGGGTCATGAAGAGTTGTACATGACTGAATTGACTTAACAACAATAATTAAAAAATTTTTTTTTAAACCCTTACCTTCTGTCTTGGAGTCAATACTGTGTATTGGACCTTTGGTCTCTAGGCCTGTCTCTCAATCCACTGAGCTACCCAGCTGCCCCCAACAATAATTTTTAAAGCATTGAAGAAGTGTTCCATGACCTGAGAAAATTCCCAAGTTCTGGTTTTACTTAGAATTGCTATGAATCTGCTTTAACTTTTATATTTTTCTGAGCAGCAATATCAAAAGGTGTAAATTTAATTAACTACATTCTTTGTTCACTAGCCACATTTTTTCATGTTCAGAGGATACTGCTTACTACTAAAAAATGCACTGAAAATCCTTATTACAGGGAATTGTAATTATGGCCCTGGCCTTATTCATAGGACATTAAGAGCTGTAGAGATTTCAGATTGGTCAATATGCATTTAAGTGATACATTTATATTTTATAATGAAAAAGTATTTTCCTTCATATAAAAACTACATGAAAAATTGGATATTTTAGAAATGAAACAAAAGTAGTTAGACGGCAATAAGGTGACGCAGCGCCTAGAACATTGAGCCTGGAGTTAGCAAGACCTGAGTTCCAAATCTGACTTCAGACAGTTATTAGCTTTGTGATCCTGGCCAAGTTACTTAACTGGTTTGTTTCAGAAGGAAATGCAAGCCATTCCAGGATCCTTGCCAGGAAAACCAATAGACAGGATGGTCTTTGCAGTCTCAGAGACAGACACTACTCAACAACAACAACATAGCAATCAGCATTAAGGTTAAATCTCTCTAGTACCACCATGTGTGATGGAGTTCGAAAACAGAGGGAGTGTAATTGCTTTGGACCAGAACAACGATGACTGGTGAGAAGAAATGCATTTAGTTTAGGTCATGAGCTGAAGTCTGTAATTGGTAGCTGCCTTGGCAGTGGAGAGGAAATGAAATTTATTTGGTCTTTTCTCTTTTCTACTACATAATGGATAATTAACAATTATTGGAGTGAAGATCACTATTAAATATTTGAACACATCCTTAAATTATCACGTTATTAAATATAATGCTGAATAATAATAGTAATAATTCATATTTATATAGTGCCTTTGGGTTTGTAAATCACTTTACATGTAACATCTCATTTGATTCTCTCAAAGGCCTCGTAAAGTAGCAACAATTACTATGTTGGATTAATCATATATATATATATATATATTTCAATTTAAATAGAGGTCTATGCAACTGGTTACAGATGAGATCAGGGTTATAAGGATCCAAGTGGTTTTAAAGATTTGAGATTTCAGAGCTGGAGAAGACCTCACATTCAAGGGTTGGGTATGCTGATGTAAGTATAGCAACTGTTGCCTACCCTCCCCCAAATAAATAAACTATATCCACGATACACTTTCCCTTCAAAATACACTTTTAAGTTTTATCCACATTCTTAACATTTTCTCCATTATTTTCTTAGATCCAGACAAGCAACAAAATATTAAAATCAAACCCTGACTTGTAGTATTTAACATTTTCTAAGGTATAAATGCCCTTACTATAAAATATTTTAAATCAGTTATCTCAAAACAGTTTGAGCTAGCTTCAGCATATCACTGTTTCAGATTAGACCTCATCTAGTCTAATTCTTTCATTTTTATAGAGGAGGAAATTGAGACCCAGAGACTTTCAGCAGCTTGTCAAAGTCACACAGGTGGGTGGTGGCAGAGCCAAAATTTGAACTCAGGTCATCAAATCTGCTTCTCTTTATTTCTATTATATCACACTGATAAGTAGATTTATTTTTTAAAAGATTATTATTGATTATCCTTTTGTGGAAGGTTCATGCTCCTTCCAAATGAGAGGAAAGAACGAGATGTTTACCACCCTCATTTTAAATATGGAATGAGGCCAACGCATGTGTGACATGAGTAGGATATAGGTTTTGGGGGTGGAAGAGAAAAAGGGAATGAGTCAAGTACTTTTCAGTGTGGGTGGTTGTTTTTAGATTTCCAGCATTATTAAACTCCTTAGAAATAAAAAAAGACTAGTGATGCTAATATATTTTATGTTGTTTTCCAGATGGGCCACTCATTTCCATTCATTCACAAACATCTGGTTTTGATGCTTTGAAGAGCCTGTATTTATGTCTTAGTGCAACTCCTTTCCTTGACTTATTTCCTAAACTGTCCAGGTTTTGTCCTGTCTGATTATTATCTATGTTGTCTAGTAAATTCTAAATTTGGGTTCTGCCCCAATTTTTTTTTTATTCTTTCAGTATCTAAAAGATACCAAATGTACTTTCTCTGTGATCTTTGCCCATAACCTCCCATCTTCTATGTCCATACTTTGATATTCTCTGTCCCAGATGTCTGGAATGTACTCCCTCCCTCTTTCTTATGGTATCTTCTTTTCAAATGTATTTAGGGCACCATCTTTTTCATGAAGTCTTTGCTGATTTTGATTCCAAATGCTAGTTAGCTTTCCTTCCCAAACTACTTTGCATTTTATATATTGTATTTATTCACCTTATATTTACTGTGTTTTAAAAATTCATTAAAATGCCCCAAATATTAATAATATGGAAATAGGTCTTGATCAATGACACATGTAAAACCCAGTGAAACTGCTGGTAGGCTACGGGAGGGGGGTGGAAGAAGGGGAGGGAAAGAACATAAATCATGTAACCATGGAAAATTATTCTAAATCAATTAATTAAATAAAAGTTTTCAAATAAAAAATGCCCTTATTTTATGATCTCTGTACAAAAAAGGTATGTGGGTTTTAAATATAGATTGTATTTTATTTATTTAAGTTATATTTTATTAAATTATATTTAAATTTTATTTAAATATAGATTTTAAATATAGAATTTATTAGAATATTAAGCATTGTAATGTGCATATACACATTAGATTGTATGTATATTATAATTATTTGCTAATTTAATAAATCTAATGCATGTCTCATCTCTTTATCTATCTCTACATATATAGAGACATGTCTATACATAATACAAACATGTGTGTGTAGTATAAAAGGATAGATGTGTATTTATATGTACTTATCTCTCCTAATAAAATATAAGCTCATTTTTAGGGGGGATATTTCACTTTTTGAAGTTGTATTCCTATAGCCTAGCCCAGTGTAGGCATTTAATAAAATACTCTTTGATATGGGGTTATTTGTCATTCTAAATCATCCGAGTTCATGGTGTTCCATAATTCTCATCACTGGGATAATGTTTGTGTTAAGAAGAAAGGTTTTTGTTAAAGTGGATGGACGCAGTGAGATGTGGGAAGGTCTTATGCAAGTTTCCCAAATGTGATAGAGTCTCTTTATCTTCCTCTTGCTCACTTTTGATCCCAAATCATTTTCTCTACAGCTTTTGCCCAAGACAGTTCAATGAGTTTATAATTGTCTGTTTTTGAACACTGACTGTTAAATCCCCATACACATCTAATGTAATTAAGATTTTAGTTTTGCACATGAAGAAACTGAGTTTAATTGAAGTAGGCCATGTATTTTACATACATGGGAGACATTCTCCGTAGTATGTTAAACAGGGATTATTTTGTTTTGGTCTTTGCACGACTCATGGATGGAGTGGATAGAGAGTAGGACCTGAAGTCAGGAAGACCTAAGTTCAAATGTGACCTCAAATATTGACTAGCTGTGTGACCTCAGGCAAGTCACTTAACCTCTGTTTTCCTCAATTTCCCCATCTGTAAAATAATATATAAAAAGAGCACCTACCTTCCAGGGTTGTTGAGAAGATCAAATGAGATAATTATTAATTGCTTAATATAGTTATTGACTTAGTAAGCAGCATATAAATGTTAGACACTATTATTATTATTATTTTATTAACCCACTACCTAGCACAATTTCTTACACATTGCAGAAGTTCAAAAAATGTTTGTTGAACTGAACTTTGTTGAAAGTCAATCAGCAACCTCTTGTGCATTAAGCACTGTGTTAAATGTTAGAGATACAGACAAAGACAAAATATGGTCACTATGCTACAGGAGTCTTCTTGCTGAGAGAGCTAGGTAGTATGGTACATAGAGCACCTAACATTCTAGTTAAGGTGGACCTGCATTCAAGTCCTGCTTCTGACACTTCTTGTATGACTATGGCCAAGTCTTTTAACTTTTTAATCTAAAGTTTCTTCATTTATGAGATGGGGTTAACCTCACAAAGTTGTGATGAGGATCAAATGAGATAGTATTTAATAAAACACTTTGCAAATCTTTTTTCTTTTTTAAAATTTATTTAAAAATTTTTATTTTAAAAATATTTTTCCACGTTTACATGATTCATTTTTCTTTCCCTCCCATCTTCCCTTCCCCTCCCCTTCAGAGCCAACAAGCAATTCCACTGGCTTATACAAATGTTATCACTTGATACCTATTTCCATAGTATTTATTTTTGCAATAGAATAATCTTTTAAAACAACCCCCCCAAATTCTATACCCATACAAACATATATATATATATATATATATATATATATATATATATGTTTTTCTTCTGTGTTTCTGCTCCCACAGTTCTTCCTCTGGACGTGGACAACGTTCTTTCTCATAAGTCCCTCAGAACTGTCCTGGATCATTGCATTGCTGCTAGCTATTGGTAAAGTCCATTACATTGGATCATTCCACAATGTTTCACTTTCTGTGTACAACGTTCTCCTGGTTCTGCTCCTTTCACTCCACATCAGTTCATGGAGGTCCTTCCAATTCATACAGAAATCAAGCAGTTCATCATTCCTTATAGCACAATAGTACTCCATCACCATCATAGACCACAATTTGCTCAGTCATTTCCTAATTGAGGGACACCCCCCCATTTTCCAATTTTTTGCCAACACTGCAAATCTTAAAGTGATTTATATTGCTAAGTATTACCATTATTATTTTTTCTAGCTTGGGGGAGGGCAGGGACAACATGTGGACAGTAAACCTTCATAACACACAAGACAATGTCCAGTAGGGCCTCATTTAATGTGAACCCAACACGTGCAAATTCAGCTATAGGCAACAGATAATTGAAAAAAAGGCAGAAAAATACTTAAAATAAAAAATGAATCACATCTAAATCTGTCTCATTTTCCAGGCATCTAAAGTCTCATAGCAGTTTGCCTAGTCATGCTTTCTCTCTCTGAGAAGCCTCATTATGAGGCATTACATTGTTTTGCCCCAAACATTAGCTCATACATCATTCTCTGTCCAGGGTTCTCTCTTGAAACAAGTCTTGTCTACATCAGAGCGGTGCTTCTATTTGTTTCTTTAACACTATTTAGTTACCTTCTGTTTTGGAATTGATACTAAGTATTGGTTCCAAGGCAGAAGAGCAGTAAGGACTAGGCAATTGGGGTTAAGTTCATTTGAACCCAGGACCTCCTGTCTAACCACTGAGACACCTAGCTTGCCCTCGCTTTCTAGTTATTAATAATGGCCCCAAAGTACAAGAGTAGGGATGCTGGTAGCTCTGATAAGCCTAAGAAAAGTCATCAAATGCCTCGGTGTGCTCATATAAGAAATACTTATTAAATAACGGCATTCACTGTTATGCATGATTTTCAACTTACTTCAAAGGATTTATTAGTCTTGTAAAATGACCTACTGTAAGAGGAAGGTGGGGTGGCTAAGTGGTGCAGTGGTGGGAGTGCCAGGGCTGGAGTCAGGAAGAATCATCTTTCTGAGTTCAAATCTGGCGTCAGACACTTTCTAGCTATGTGACACTGAGCAAGTCACTTAGCCTTGTGTGTCTCAGTTTTCTTGTCTGTAAAATGAGCTGGAGAAGGAAATGACAAACCATTCCAGTATCTTTGCCAAGAAAACTCCAAATGGGGTTGTGAAGAGTGGATCATGACTAAATAACTGAACAACAACAAAAATGGAAAATAACCTCCCAGAGTGATTGCGTGGATCAAAGAACTTTGTGGATCTTAAAGGGCTCTTCAAATGATGATGATGATAATTTTTAAGGGAAGAGACAACATGCAAATTATATGAAAGATATATTCTATCCAATGAGGTAACCTTAAGAGGAGCAGGCAGAAAAGAGATCCCTCAAAAGGTGGGATTTGGGCTGAGCCTTGACAAAATTGAGGGAAGTCAGGGAAGAAATCATTCCTTGGATGGGAACAGCATTACAAGGGCATGGAGAAAGGAAATGGTGTCATGTTAGAAACAGCAAATTGTGGGGGGCAGCTGGGTAGCTCAGTGGATTGAGAGCCAGGCCTAGAGACGGGAGGTCCTAGGTTCAAATCTGGCATCAGACACTTCCCAGCTGTGTGACCCTGGGCAAGTCACTTAACCCTCATTGCCTAGCCCTTACCACTCTTCTGCCTTGGAACCAATACACAGTATTGATTCCAAGATGGAAGGTAAGGGTTTAAAAAAAATCAGTGCTAAAATTTAGAGCTAGAAAACAGTCCCCAAAGTAATTCATTAAAAAAAAAAGAAACAGCAAATCAGCCAACATAACTGGATTTTAGAGTCCATGGAAGGGAGAGTGCCCCAAAATAGTATGGTTCTTTCTTCATATGCTTATAAAAAAAGTTCTTTTGGATTTTACTCTTACATGAGGACGATGAAAATCTTAAAGAATGATTTTTCTGGTCTTTCTGTGTACAGTATGTGATTATATATTATGTTAATATTTCTTATATTTATAATATTATCCTATATTATTGTATTTATAATATTAATATATTATATATTAGTGATGCTGCTGAGCTCTGTAGCCCTCCTTTATGACTATAATCTTGAGCAATTCCCTGTTGCGCTGGCCCATCTTTCTGCTTTAAAATAAACAAAACAAGCCGTGCTTCCTTAGAAGGTCTTCCTATCAGGTCTTGGCTGTCTTTCTGCCAGATCACCTTGCAGAAAGAAGCCTCTTGGGTGTCTCTGCTGTTCTTCCAGTGGGGATTCCCAGGCCAGCACTCAGAGCTGATGTGAGCATATTCCCAGTGTGAATGCCTCAGGTGCATTTCAGCAAAAGGTCCTGGGCGTTCCTAACAATGCCACTGCCTGCAGAGGGTGCCTGTAAATGTGCAGCTCACACAGTTCCCTGGGATAGCTGGGCCTGGGCCTGTTAGTCCTTTGAGATCTGCATTAGAGAAGCCACTGCCCGGTGGACCTTGACCTTACTCTGGATGCCCCCAAACAAAGGAGGAGGGCACAGCACAGAATTGGCCAAGCTGCTAAGCGAATTTCAAAGCATTCAGCCTGTGTGACAATTAGCCGCTGACACTCTTAAAATACTCCAAAGCTAGGCCAGTAATTATATACTCAGAAAGGAACTATGTATAGAAAAGCTGATTAACTCGTGAAGCAGTACAATTTTCTACCCTGGATGGATTTCAAAGCACGATGGTGGCAGGGATGGAAAGCCAACTTCAAATCTTTAGCTGCCTGCTTAGGGGGAACCCCTCCCTTCTCCCCCTTTTTAAAAGCCTCCACCCTGTCTCCAGTTATGAGATGAGAAGGCCAAATCTTTCCCAAGTTTTCCAGCAGGTGGCATTGTAAGAGAAGTCAACTGAAAGAGCTACCAGAAGCATACTAGGATTCCAGGAAAACACATGATTTCATGTTTAGAATTAATAAGGATTTCAACAATGATCTAATTCAACCTCTTCATTCTTCAGATGGAGAAACTGAGGCCTAGAGAGATGAAGTGGATCTTAGATCACATAAGTCCCTTAATTCCAAATCTGGTACCCTTTTCTATGCACCATGTTACTTTCACTATTACATCATCATTACCACCATCACATTGTGGTGGTCTTATATTTATTGTCATATTGGATGTATCATAGACCTAGACCTTATTTTAACTCTTCCCCATTGGTCTCTACTTCAAGGTAGGCCATTCGCTTCGCAATCCCAGCAAAAATGATGTTCTTGGATTTGCCACCTTGCCTTTCTTGATGTTGCTTCCAATTAAAAAATATTCCCAGGGGGCAGCTGGGTAGCTCAGTGGATTGAGAGTCAGGCCTAGAGATGGGAGTCCTAGGTTCAAATATGGCCTCAGATACTTCCCAGCTGTGTGACCCTGGGCAAGTCACTTGACCCCCATTGCCTAGTCCTCACCACTCTTCTGCTTTGGAGCCAATACACAGTATTGACTCCAAGATGGAAGGTAAGGGTTTAAAAAAAAATACTCCCTCATTCACTTCTCAAATGCCACCAATGGCCTCAGAATCACCAGATCCAGTGGATTTTCCTCTTTCTTACCCCTTCTTTTGTTGTTCTTCATTCACCTCCATTCATTCAGTTCAGTCACATCTGACACCTTGGGACCCTTTTTGGGGTTTTCTCCACAAATCTGTGAAGTGCAATTTCCTTTTCTTATTCACTTTACAGATGAGGAAACTGAGACAAATAGGGTTAAGACACTTCTCTAGGGTTCCATACATGGCTAGTAAGTTGCCTGAGGCTAGATTTGAACTCAGGAAGATGCGTTTTTCTAACTCCTTTCGTTCTCTGCAGCTTTTGATTTTGTTGGCCACTCACTCTCCCATTGGATATTTTTTCTTCTTGTCTTTAGACTACATTGTCTCTCTTTGTACCTTTTAAACCATTCTGTTTGCTTAGCTGACTCCTTTACTCTCTTCCTAATTCTTTACTGTAAATATTCCCTAAAGTTATGCCCTTGATTCTTTTCTTTCATCTAGAATGCCTTTCCTCTCTTTAATAACTAAATTCCTAACCCAATCTTTAAAGCCCACTTCAAATATTACTTCCTCCAACGGGTTTTCCTCAGCCCCTTCCATTTGGTAACAACTTTTTCTCTATGATGTCACAAAGCATTTTATTTTGAAATGCTATAGTGCCCTTATTTAGTACTTCATTGTATAGTTATTTGTATTTTTTCCTCTTAGATTATTTGCTCCATGAGATAAGTAGGTATTGCCTAGAAAGAACTGCTTATCCAAATGTGAAGAAATATTTAACAAATATTTTTGGAGCATTTATCATCATCTATGATCTTTCTAGATCCAGAAGGCTATACTTCCTGCTGCCCTACAAATGGGACTACAGTAATTTAAAATGGAGCTGATAGATACCTGGGTCTTTGTGGCCCTCCCCCCACTTAAGAGAAATCTAGCGCCACTCTGAAGTGTTATCATTTGGGGATTCTGAATTGTACTAGATAGCTTCTGGGGTCCTTTCAACTTTGAATTCTGTGGTTCTATGAAATAAAGTTTTTTGCCCAGATAAATTAATTATGTAGAAAAAAAAATATATATATACACATATTATACATAAAATAGAATTTTTAAACTTTGTAAATCTTAATGCACTATATAATGTTATGCAAAAAATAAGAATAATTCTAATAATTCTAATTTTACTACAACTGTTTATATATACATATATAAACAGTTGTAGTAAAATTAGAATATATATATATATATATATATAAAATCTAACTTTGGAGCCAGGAGAATATAAATTCAAATCCTACCTCTAACACATACTATCTATGTGATCCTGGGCAAAGACCCTTACCTTCTGTCTTAGCATCAATTCTAAGACAGAAACAAGTCAAAGGCTAGGCAAATGGACTTAAGTGACTTGCCCAGGGTCATATAGCTAATAGTATCTACCTAGCTTCTCCCTTATAAGTATTCTTTTTTTTAATCCTTAATTTTCATTATAAAATCAATACTATCCTTTGGTTCCAAAGCAGAAGAGAGGTAAGGGCTAGGCAATGGGGATTAAGTGACTTGCCCAGAGTCACACAGCTAGGAAGTGTCTAAGGTTAAATTTGAACCCAGGACCTCCCATCTCTGGGCCTGGTTCTCAAACCAGTGAGCCATGTAGCTGCCCCCATGCTTATAAGTACTCTTTTCTTTCTTTAAACCCTTACTTCCATCTTAGAATTAATACTGTGAATTGGTTCCAAGGCAGAGGAGTGGTAAGGGCTAGGCAATAGGGGTTAAGTGACTTGCCCAGAGTCACACAACTAGGAAGTGTCTAAGGTTAAGTTTGAACCCAGGACCTCCCATCTCTGGGTCTGGTTCTCAAACCACTGGGCCATATAGCTGCCCTCATAAGTACTCTTGGTGGCTTTTTTTTTTCCTGAGAAGCTGCCAATCTGAATTGGTAAACTCATCCAGGAATTGCAGATATCATTGACATCACAGGTCTAATGCTTATCTCTGTCTTGATCTGCAAAGATAACAAAATACAAAGCCTTGATTCTAGGGACTGCTATGATTAATTAAAATTAAATACTCCCAAATTTCCCTAATTAATCAGGCAATATTTCAGAGAGCCAATTGTGAGCCTATTGGTACCATTTGTCCACAAGTCTAATCATGTCATCCCCCTCCTCAATAACTGGCTCCCTACTGCCTCCAGGACCAAATAGAAAACTCTCTGGCATTTCAGACTTTCATAACCCAGCCTTCTCTTATCTTTCCTGTCTTATATTGTGATCTTCTTCTATCCAGTGACACTGGCTTTCTGCCTGTTCCACAAACAAAATATTCCATCTCTTGGCTCTGTGTTTTTTCTTTGGCTTTCTCCCATGCCTGGGATGTTCTCCCTCTTGCATTCTTACCATTGACCTCCCTGTCTTCCTTTAGGTCCCAACTAAAACGCCACCTTCTATAAGAAGCTTTCCTCAAAGCTCTCCTAATTGCAGTACCTTTTTGTCTGTTAATTTTTCCTATCTATTCTGTCTAAAGCTTACTTTTTTTTGCATGTTGTCTTCCCCATTTGATTGTGAGCTTCTTGAGGGCAGGGGCTGCCTTTCCCCTCTTTTTGTAACTACAGCTTAGCATGGTACCTTGTACTTAGTAGGTGTTTCATCAATGTTTATTGATTGATGTTGCTGATTGGCTAGGGATAGAGAAATGTTAAAGGTAATAGCTGAATGTGTGGGAGTATGTTAGATACCTGAGGGAAAATAGGGAAAGAAGAGGGTTCCCTGGTTATCTATTAATAGATCAAGAAGAGAGTGAAGTAGATGAGAGAAGGGAGTGTTTTGGGAATGTAGATAGAGAATTAAGAGAGTATAGAGTCTCTGAAGTCCAAGAAAGATTGGCAAGATAATCAAGAATTGGAAAGGACCTTAGAGGCTCTCTTATCCCTCTTATCCCTCATTTATAGATAAGGAAACTGATCTCCAAGAAGGTTAAGCAACTTGTCCAAGGTCACACAGGTAGTAAACATCAGAAACAGGATTTGAACCCAGGTTGTTTGATTCCAGGGTCCTTGTACTTTTTGCCATACCCTGTGTCATCTTTTGGGGAAAGAGTATGTAGTGGTAGGAAGTGGTCAACAAATTCAAGTGTGGTAGAAAGAGGAGCAGCTAGACTGGTACTTCCTACATAGAAAGATTCACTGTTCTGAGTTCAAATTTGACCTCTGATCCTTATTAGCAATATGACCCTGGGCAAGTTATTTAACCTTGTTTGCCTCAGTTTCTTAATCTGTAAAATGAGTTAGAGAAGGAAATGGCAAACCACTCCAGTAACTCTGCCAAGAAAACCCCAAATGGGATCACAAAGAATCAGACATAACTGAACAACAAAAAGGGAGGTTAAAGAGGAAGAACTTTGAAAAGGAACATTGGCTGAGGTCATTGGAGTATAATTTCAGCAAATATAAGCCACAATGCAAATGGTTGAATAGAGTGAAAGGTAAAGAAATGAAAGCACAAGTTATAGATAATTTTTCTAAATAATTATTACATGCAGTTCATCCCCCTTGTTGAAGCCCTTCTACCTCTTGAACTATTGCAATGTCTTCTTGAGTAGCCTTCCTGCTTAGAGTATTAAAAAAAAAACAACCCTTACTTTCTGTTCTAGTAACAACTCTAAGATAGAAAGGCAAGAATTAGACAAGGAAGTTTAAGTGACTTGCCCACGGTCACACAGGTAGGAAGTGTCTGAGCTCAAATTTGAACTCAGATCCTCCTGACTCTAGACCTGGTGCTCTGTCCATTGTATCTTTTAGCTGCCTCATTGCTTGTAATCTTTTCAGTCTTTAATGCATCCTCCACCCAACAAAGCGATTTCCTGTGAGTACAAGATCTGACTATTATCATCTCTGGGATAAAATACAAACTCTTCCATTTGACTTTCAAAGTTCTTCAAAACTTGACCCCTACCTCTCTGATCATACATTACCCTACCTTTGGACCTCTTCTGTCTTCCAAATTGGACTTGCCTCTGCTCCTCACAGATAACACTGGGTCTTTGCATCTTTGCACTAGTTGTCCCCCATGCTTGGAATGTTCTCTCTCTGCCTCTTCCTCCTGGAATTCTTCACTTGCTCAGAGACAAAGCTCAGACACCGCCTTATACACAAAGCTTCCTTTGATTCCCCCACGTCCTAGTGCTCTCTTTGAAGCTAGTCAAACGAGGCATGCCTGTACAAGGAACTAAAACACTAGTATAATAAGGTGAAGATGTAAGCCAGAAACACCTTCATACAGGTATGTGGATATATGTATATTATCTCATTAGTAGCTGAAGGAAAAATGTCTGAATAGAAAACCATTTGTCACCCTTGAAATGGCCATTTTTCAACCACCGTTCACAGCGTTTCTCTTAACACAGTTCCTTGGGAAAAAATGTTGAGCAATTTGAAGAATGAATACATAGCATGTTAATGTGTACTTTCCCCTAACAGGAAAATGATCCTGGCAATTAAGATCAGGAGAGGTGGTGCCTAGCATTGATGTCAAGATACAGACGGAATGCCACAGGCAACAGGGAGTGAGTTTATTCTGGTTTAAAGGATCACAATAATTGTGGAGGAAAAGCTGAGAACTAATAAGTAACTGAATCTGATCTAGGTATCTAGAAAATGTGCAGGAATCCCAATAGGGCATATACTAACTTGGTATTTAACGATAAGTGCATATTCTTTTATAAAACTCAGTTTCTTTTGAGTAGATAAGAACTTCATGCAAACAAAAGGGGCCTGTAGGTGTGCTTTATTCTAGAAGTGGTAGAACATTTGATTTGAAAAATCCCTAGTGGATTATCCTGTCCTGCTGGTGGCTTTCTTCTTAAGCTAAGATCAAGGTGAGCATTAAATCTGCCCATTTCCATTTGGTGGCTGTGGTTGTACAAATGTGGCAAAATGGACATCTCAAAAGATTTGTTGTAATTCAGTCCTCTTGGGCTCTTGATGACCTCATTTGGGGTTTTCTTGGCAAAGATACCAGAGTGGTTTGGCATTTCATTCTCCAGCTCATTTTACAGATTAGGAAACTGAGGCAGATAGGGTTAAATGACTTGAGTAGTGTCACACAGCCAGTATGTGAGGCAGGATTTAACTTAGAGCTTCTTGACTCCAGGCCTGACACTGTACCACCTCCCCCAAAGCTGAACTGAAAGGGTTAGCCTTAACTCTCTACCCTTTCTCAGTAATCAAACTTCTTTAAGACCAAGTGTAAAAAAAGGAATACTTGATTTTTTTATCTACTTATTCAGAATAAGGTTAGAGATTGGGATCAGTGACTTCATTGATAGAAGGGTAAACTTCAGAGATAGAAGGATAAGGAAACTCTTACTAGTTTACAGTCTTTACACTACAGAGCAGAACATTCAGAATACAGTGACTTGTCTAGGGTCACAGAGTCCATACGTGTCAGAGAGGTCTTCTCATGGCTGAGGTCTGCTCTCTGAGCTACTTCTTATTCATAATAATTAGTGTGTGGACAGACATGGGGTGAGAAAGGGAAATGAGAGCCCAGTCCTGGGAGCATGTAGGTAGTTGGCTGCCTGCTGCCAGCCCAGGTGGATGCCTGGGGAACCTGCTTCAGCAACAGTGGAATGGAGAGCCCTGCCCTACCCTTCACAGAATGCCTAGATATTTTGTGACTGTTTCCTCTTGGGTTGACTGTGTGATAATGCTGTGTGGAATGAGAAACTAGTCCCTTTGTCTCAAGTTATTAAAAGTTAGTTGTTATAGGGGTCGATGTGTACCCCTGGGGTTTCCCTTTCTTCTGGGTGCCAAAATGTTATGGGTGGGAAGGATACCCTTTTTGGGTTCGGGAAGGATACCTTTTGCAAGCATGCAAGACTCCAAAACTTAGCTTAAAAACAAGAAAGAGATTTATTAATTTAGAAAGTAATGTTGAGAGCGGCCAGGAGGGTAGCAAGGTGGAACAGCAAGATGGGAGCAGTTCCTTGGGAGGACAGCATGAAAGGAAAGGCTGTTCCTCCATGGGGACAGCATGAATGGTGAGGCTGTCCCCTAGAGGACATCAGTTCTGGGGTTAAATACTCTTTAGATGCTATGTCCGGTGTGGATGTGACTTTGAGAGTGTTAGTCCCTCAGGCATTTGGTGGGGTGAGGTGGTCATCTGACTGGGGTCTGCTTGGAGGCATAAAGATTCATCTCTTTGTCCACCTTAAATCTAGAGGACAAAAGAGGGTGAACATCTCAGGAGCTTGGGTGGGGTCCTTGGGTGTTTCTAGGTTGAGTCACAAGGATGCAAAGGCAAGGGGTTTCCCTGATAATAGTTGGCCTGGGTTTCTGGGGCACAGTACCCATGTCATAGTGATATCTAAAAGTTGGGGTTCCCCCACCCCCAATTCTTACAAAATGCTTTACAATTTTTAGTGAGTCTGTCTGGGAATTTCCTCAGGCAGGAATCTGAAAAGGACCAATCTTGAGTACCCTTTTGTCCTAGAAGACTCCCCTATATTATCTTTGTATTTGGACTTAGAAGCTTCTAACAGAAGGTCAAGCCCAGTGGCTTGAATGAATTCCCTCAGCCCCTCCCAGATAACCCGGTCTCTGAACCTCTCCCTTCTTGGTTTCTGTCTCCAGCTCCTTGGTCATTTCTATACAATACTGATTTGCTGCTGTATCCACTGGGAAGCTATCCAACCTGTTCCTTGTAAAGCCAAGTTAAAGCTATTCAACGTGGTCTTCAACTATTGTAAAATGTTGTCATCCCTTCTAGGAGATTTGAATACATCAGGATTCTCCTATAAAAAAGGGCATTTTTTTTTTCTGTGAATTTGGGAGGCATTTGTCTTGGGTCACAACTTGAGGCAGTGCCGACATTTTCTCTGTAATCCCTCTGGGCATCTGTCTTGGGTCTTTGACCTGAGGCAATGAATGCCCCTCCCTGCATCTCTCTCAATAAAGTATTATATCTTAAATAATTGACATCCACAGTCAAATATTTTTAAAATAAGTGGTAAAAGAAAGCGAACTTTGAAAATTTCCACCCCACACAAGGCAAAGCCTTTTGTTAACTGGTGGAATGAAACTGGTTTTGATTATAAGGGCTTGAAGAACAGGCTAAATCTCATTCTTCTGGATGATGATCTAAGCCAGTATTGCTGTAAATCACCTGGGGTGGAGGGAGAAAGTAGGATAGGGCCAGTGGCCTCCTCTATCCTTCTGGAGTGATAGTAAGCCACACACACAAAGGACATCATATGGCTAGTTTTCTGTCTCTGCTGGATTTTACTCTCTTTTTCTTGGTTGAATGAGTGTTGGGATTGGAACAAGTGAGGCTACAGCCCCACAATCATTAAGAAAGGTCTTTAGGGGCAGCCAGGTGACTTGGTGGATAGAGACTCCGGCCTAGAGAGGAGAGGTTCTGCATTCAAATCTGGTCTCAGATACTTCTGACCCTGAACAAGTCACTTAACACCCATTGCTTAGCTCTTAATGCTCTTACAGGAACAAATACATTGTAACGGTGGATGGCAAGGGTTTAAAAGAGAGACAGAGAAAGAGAGAAGGACAGAGACAGGGTGTAATATTTATTGGGAAAGGAAATGAGAATTGCAAAACAAGGGGATAAATGGAGGTTTGTATAGGGGTAAGGAGACAAGGGACAGGGACAGAGATAGAAGGATAGACAGAGAGAGAGAGAGAAAGAGACTGTGACAGGGATGGACAGAGACAGAGAGGGACAGAAAGAGAGAGGCAGAGAGAGAGAGAGACAGACAGACAGACAGACAGACAGACAGACAGACAGACAGGACAGGATAGACTCCTCAAGTTTGGGGAGGAACTCAGGCTTTGGCAGTCTGAACCCCCTGAAAGATAGTCAGGTTGATTGATCCTGGGTTTGACCCCTTGGCCACAGTTCTGACCCAGGGCAACAGGAGCTGAGGTAAAGTCTGAGATTCAAAAATGTCTTTCTCAGGTTCCTCTTCAGTAGTCTTTTCAATTGGGAAATGTTGGGGGGAAGAATTTTCAGTCACTAGCAGGAAAAAAGGTGGGTAACCCTCAGGAGAAAGTCTTAACCAGCCCTCTCTCTTCAACTTCTCAAAACTGAGAGACCAACTGCTCTTCAGAAGGAACCTTCTGGTTCCTCAAGATTCTAGCCTCCTGGGGCCCCTCCCCTGATGAGGAGAAAGATTTTGCCTGGCACTTTTCCTTTAGTGCCAGCTTCTGTCACAGGAGATATCAACTGATTAAGTTATATAGGGAGAGAATTATTGACAAAGGCCCCCTCAGTTTCCACTTGGCACAGGCTTAACAGCCACTTTCTATGTGATGCCTTTCCTGATACCCTTATTTGGGCAGAGTAAACATGTAGTCTGCATCCCAGAACTAAGTCATTTGCTTTTTTAGCTATCAGAGCAGCAGCCGCTATACTTCTCAGGCAATGGACCATTCCTTGGGCTACTAGATCTTGTATTGTACTATAATAAGCTATTGGCCTCATTTGCAGTCCAAAGGTCTGGGCTAGGACTCCAGAAGCTATCCCCATTGTTTTGTGGACAAATAGATGGAATTCTTTTGAGTAGTCTGTTATCCCCAATGCTGGCACTGATAAAATTGCTTGCTTCAGCTGTGATAAAGCTTACAAGTGTTTCTTTGTTAAATCATTAAGCCATTTGGAGATGTTAGAAAAACCTATCACCCACTGCCTTGAAAATCCACAAATCCTAAGAAATGCCCTTAGATGTCTTTTTGATCTTGGGACTCCCAGCTTTTAGATGTTTGCTATTCTTTTGATGGAGATTTTCCTAGTGCCCTTTTATAAGATGAATCCCAGATATTCCACCCTAGGTGAGACCCATTGCAATTTCTTCATTGAGACCTTATGCTCTCTCTTGTATAGTTCTATTAGCAAGGTTTTTGAATCTTGCAGGCATATTTTAGCAGATGGGGATGCAAGAAGAAGTTCGTCCACATAATGCACTATCTTGCTATGCTTGAACTTTATGGATTCTAGATCTCTCTTCAATAGTTGGCAGAATATAGTCACTTTCAGAACAGCCCTGAACTAATCAGGTCCAGCACAATTTATGATCCCCCCACTGGAATGCAAACATATTTTGACTTTCGGGGTGCAATGGGACAGTAAAATAGACATTTGCAAGGTCCACGACAGTAAACCAGCTTGCTGAGCTAGGTGTCTCTGATATGATGGCATTTGGGGATGGAGTGATTGTATGGGTTCTTTTTATAAAATTGTTGATCACTCTCAAATCCTGAACAAATCTCCAGCTTGATCTTTCATTGGGGTTTGTTTTGTTCTTTTTGATTGCCAATATTGGGCTATTGAATTCTGAGATCATGGGTCTCAATATGCCCTGCTCCAGCAAACTCTTGATGTTTGGTGTAATGCCCTCTATAGCCTCTTTGCTTTGTTTATATTGAGAGATCTTGGGTGGTGTTCCTTCCTTCACCTCAATCTTCCCTGGTGTTGCTGATTTTATCCTCCCTACATGGTTTGAATGTCCAGTCCATATGCCCTGTGGGATATCTTTGGAGATGTCAAACATTGGTGTCTCTGTGTGCAGCTGATTAGGTATTTCATCTAGTTGCCCCAAGAATAAAAGTGGATAGTGCTTCAAAGACTGCTTTGGTAGATTTAAATAGATTTTCTCTGATCACTCACAGTGATAGTTGCCCCGATTTTACATAGAAAGTCTCTCCCCAGAAGGTTATCAGGACACCCAGGTATCAATAGGAATGTGTGATAAAGGACCTAGCTTCACCATCTTCAGTTCAAGTTTTGGAATTCTCTGTATTTCCGTGGTGGCCCCAACTACTGTGACTGATCCATCTATGGTTCTGTTCCCTGGGAATAACTTTAGAACAGATCTTGTTGCCCTGGTATTAATCAGAGCTTTGTAGTCTTGTTCTCCAACTTTAATCCACACATAAAGTTCTTGGGTGTAGTGGCTTTGCAGGACTGGTATAATTGTGTTTATTGGCTCAACATTCCCCACATCCTGAACTAGCTCTTGCCTCTTAATATGCTGTAACTCTGTGTATTTTGCTGGTAAATCTGGTTCCCCATCTGTTAAATTGTGTTTCTCTACCCCTTCTTGAGACAATTAAAAATTTTTTTTTATTCTTGAGAAATTTTGATGATTTGGTTATCCTCCTTTTGATTTTCGTCCTGGGAGTTAGCCTTAGCTAAGATGTGACAGGCTTTGGAATCCTGATGAGAGCTTCCCCCTGCATTTACATCTTAGAATGTTCATGCTCTGAGCTACTTAGAGATTGCTTGGCTGTTAGCTCTTTACTTTGTTCTCCCTTAACCATCTTCCTAGAGTTTGTTGAAGTTTCTGGTCCATGAGAAAGCATGTCATTGTGGAATAGATTTTGAACAGTGCTCTCCCCTTCCCAGTATCTGTTCTCTTAGGTTTCTGGGTGTTGGGAATCCATTTTTGATTTTGGATAGAAATCTTTTGCTCTTGGGTCTAAGATTGGTTTGTTTTCACTCTCCTTTAGCTTTTCTTGTTGTTTCTTGAGTGTAAATGTATGCTCAAGCACTTCAGCCTGTAGGGGTATGCTTGTTTGTGTATTGGGATCTGCTATTTTGGACTCTCCTTGGGCTATTTCTTGCTTTATGCTCATGTTTTTGTTTTTGGGGTTTAGAGAAACAGTACAATGCTCCTTTACTGTTAATGTTCTTTTGTGATGCTGTCTGTAAGTGGAGGACTTGTTAAAACTCTTTGTGCTCTCTCTATCCAACCCATACTTGCATGTCAAGAAATTTTCTAAGTATTTCTTGATTTGCCCTTTTCCCATTGCTTTGTTCTGTGCCCCTACATGACTCAAATATCTTGCTCTTCATGTCTAATATGTCATTTCGTAACTCCCTCTCCATCTCTCCTATTTCCTTCTATTTTAAATTCTTGTTTTCTCTCTCTCCCTCTATGGACTTCAATTCTCCCACCACTAATTCTTTTATTGTCCTCCCTGTTGTGACATCCCTTGTTTTCCTTCCCTGCATGAAATCTTGCTTTCTTCTGGCTTCATGCTGTGTATCAGGGGTTTCCTTTTGAAAGGACATCCGAATATTTGGGTTTTGAGCCTTCGCTGATCAAATGCTGCATTGTCTTGAGGTCAGGTGCTCTGTTCTTTTAGTTGGCAATGGTCACAACATTTGGGCTTATTTCTGTTATTGTATGTTTGTTTCCTGTCATAGTTCTTGTTCCCTCTATTTTGTGTAACCTGGTTCTGGTATTGTGAGCCTCTGCTGTAACCCTGCTCATATCTTGCTTTCATTGGACAGAACCTCACTATGTGTCTGATTTTCTGGCACAGGAAACATTTCCTAGTATCTCCTTGCCCCTAGATTGACATTGTGGTGTATGTCATGGAAAGGTTCTGTTAGTTGCAAAATTTTTGACCTCCTCTATCTCCTTCTGCCTGAGGGTGTCTTTTGATTCTTCCAGTTTCTGTTTCAGATCCTTTTTTTTTTCTTTTTGCTGCTTGGTATGTGTGTCATGCAGGTAAGTCGCTGAATCTCTCAGGTCTTGGATGGACAATGATTTATAATTTGGGCAAAAGTTCTTTTTTTTTTTTTTAATTTTATAGTATTTTATTTGTTCATTTCCATGCATTTTTCATTAAAGACAAAGATCATTTTCTTTTCCTCCCTCCCACCCCCAGTGGCCGACGCGTGATTCCACTGGTATCATATGTGTTCTTGACTTGAACCCATTGCCATGTTGTTAGTATTTGCATCAGAGTGTTCGCTCCGAGTCTTTCCTCTGTCATGTCCCCTCAGCCATTGTAGTCAGGCAGTTGCTTTTCCTCGGTGTTTCTATTCCCTCAGTTTGTCCTCTGCTTTTGGATAGTGTTTTTTTCTCCTTGATCCCTGCAGATTGTGCAGGGACATTACACCACCACTAATGGAGAAGTCCATTATATTCGATTATACCACAGTGTGTTTGTCTCTGTGTACAATGTTCTCCTGGTTCTGCTCCTCTCGCTCTGCATCACTTCCTGGAGGTTGTTCCAGTTCACATGGAAATCCTCCACTTTATTATTCCTTTGAGCACAATAGTATTCCATCACCAACATATACCACAATTTGTTCAGCCATTCCCCAATTGATGGGCATCCCCTCATTTTCCAATTTTTGGCCACCACAAAGAGCGCAGCTATGAATATTTTTGTACAAGTCTTTTTGTCCATTATCTCTTTGGGGTACAGACCCAGCAGTGCTATGGCTTTGGGCAAAAGTTCTTAAAGAAATGTTTGAATATTGGTGAACATCCTTTCAAGAACTGCTTTTGAACACGGGGACTGGCTTCCTGGCTATCCTGCATATAACTCAATATTGCCTCTGCATTTTCCATGAGTTTGTCGATATAGACAGAAGGATGCTCTTTCTGTTCCTGCCTCAGTCTCTCAAATTTGCTCCATTCATTTGGTCTGTTGCAGAATGATTTAATCACTTCTAACAAGTTCTCACGTGCCTTTCTGAGATAAGTGAGGTTCAAGGGTCTAGAGAAATCAAAATCTTCATAAAATTCTGGCCAGCTTGTCAAATTATCATCTTCCCTAGTTCTCTTTATGAATTGGGCTTGTTTTGGGGGGATAAACAATTCTGAAAGCAAAATCTCCACATCATCAAAGCTAGATTCATATAGCTTAAATGCTCTTTTCAGCTCACGCAAGGAACAAAATCTCGGAATTCTCTTTTTTAGGGTCTTTAAGTCCTAGGCACTAAAGGACTTATGTACCTTCATATGTAAAACTCCTGAGTCTGGGATAATTTTTGCATAGTCCCTGAGACGCATGATTTTCTGTGTCCCTGGGGCTTCTTCAGGATGCATGGGTTCTTTGTTAGTCTGTTTATCTGTCAGTATTTTTTCAGTGCAAACCCCTACTGTCAGGGCTGTTGCTGTTGCTATCTCATTGTCCTTGTCTTTGTCATTGCCATTGTCAGTATCATTGGTAGCATTCCCTGTCACTAGCACCTTTCCCTTCCCCAGTTTCTCCTTTTTCGATGTGAAGTCCTGGTACATATCACTAATGGCTGCTATTTGGGAGAACATTTGATCCAATCTATTGTCTGGGTTGTTGTTGATGTCTCTGCCCAGAATTATTTTAAGTCCCTTTCTGATGGTGGTGTAAAATTGCCAGAGCATCATGATTGTGCCATAGACAGCAAGGAAGGTTGGCCATAGTGTGGATATCTCTATTTATATTTGGTCCCAATATTTAGTGATATTAACTGCATCCCTAATCACATCATTAACCATGTTTGTAATGGTACCAAATATTTAATAATGCCAGTGTGCCAATATGGCTAACACTAGTAAGCTCCACATCATTTTCTGGTACATTTTCTCTTCTTATGTTCTTCTTATGTTATGTTTTCTCTTCTTATGTTCTTCTTGTGTTCCTTATTCAGTTGTTTTTTTTACAAGCCTCTCTTTTTACAGGAACAAAGATTTCTGTTTTAATCTCTGTATGTACTTGTTTAGAATTCTGTACCCCAAGATGGATTCCCCACCCCCCAGTCTCTTCCAGCTGCCAGGTGTGACTGTTGGCAATGAATTCTTGTTGTCTAGCCAATATGATAGCAAAGGAAAGTGATAAATATTTGAGGGGATCTGGCAAAATTGGGACACTAATGCACTGCTGGTAGAGTTGTGAATTGATCCAACCATTCTGGAAGGCAATTTGGAATTATACCCAAAGGGCTTCAAATGAATGTCTGCCCTTTAATACAGCCATACTACTGCTGGGTGAAGACTTGCACAAAAATATTTATATCCATGCTCTTTGTGGTAGCAAAAAATTGGAAAATGAGGGGGTGTCCATCAATTGGCGAATGGCTCAATAAATTGTGTTATCTGTTGGTGATGGAATATTATCATGCTGAAAGGAATAAAGAACTGGAGGAACTCCATGTGAACTAGAATGACCTCCAGGAACTGATGCAGAGTGAAAGGAGGAGAACCAGGAGAACATTGTACACAGAGACTGATACACTGTGGTACAATTGCATGTAATGGACTTCTCTACTAGCAGCAATGCAATGACCCAGGACAAACCAGAGGAATTTAGGAGAAAGAAAACTATCCACATTCAGAGAAAGAACTGTGGAAATGGAAATGCATTAGAAAAATATGTGATTGATCACATAATGTGATAGGGATATGATTGAGATTTTGATGTTAAAGGATTGCGCTACTGCAGATATGAATAACATGGAAATAGGTTTTGAACAATGATACATGTATAACCTAGTAGAACTACTTGCCAGCTTCGGTAGCAGGGAGGAAAGGGGAAAGGGGATCATGAATCATGTAACCATGGAAAAATATTCTAAATTTTAAAAAGAAAAAAACAACAACAAAAGGGGATAGTAATAATATCTACCTCACAGGGTCATTGTGAGGATAAAAATAAGATAATATACATAAAATAATTTTCAAACTTTAAATGTCTTATAAATACTCTGTCCCTTTGAATGGAAGGCAGAATCATAAGTCCTAAAATCTCTCTGTTTGAACCTGTTCTCATTTAACTTTGCTTCAGCTCCCCTCCTCATTTTGTTTATTCACCTCTGGACAGGATCTGGATGGTCAGTAGCCCACATAAATCATGGTGCTCTTATGGGCACAGTGTGTGCATCTCATAGTTTTTTTTTTAGAGTTGTTTATTGGACTCTCTTGTATTCATTCAGTGTTCAAGTGTTATTGTCTTTTTAGTACTCCAAGGATTATGAGAATTACAAGAGATATGGAGAATATATCCCTGCCTTCCACCCTGTAAAAATTAAATATGTAATAATAGAAATATCATATTTTACAGAGACTTATTAAAGATCATTAGAAAGCAATATAGAGAACTGACCTGTAGTTCCTATATAGTTTTACCTATATAGTTATATAGTTATAATCTGTGGGTTATAACCTGAGAAGGAGAAGGGAGACTGAAGGAAATAGGTGAATAATAAATACTCAAAGACAACAAGTTAAAAGATATATGGGGAGAGGCGCATTTTCCTTAATGTTTCCCTTGGATAATTAATTAAAGGGAAACATGAGGAATAAGAAAACACGTGGGGAGAAGGAACTCTCTAATGCCTCCTATGGATGAGAGTGTCCAAGGATTAAGGGGAAGCATGGGGGCGACAGAGTCTCTAGGAAAGAGAGATCAGTAGGGAGAGATAGGACAGAGCCCTTCGAAGATACAGGGAAGTAAGTGAGAGATTTGCACCTGTTCCCCAGTATTTATTGGAGGTTTTAGGAATGTTGACTGGGAGGAGATCAATGCATACATAACATGGCATAGGTCTTAACATTGGTTGAATTGACAATGACAAGATCAAAGAGGTGGAGATTAATCCAACACATGCTTTGTAAATGAATGTACTCTGAGCCAGGGCAGCATGGCTGTCGAGGCCCAGCCCATGAATTTTCCCATCCTTTGCCAGTCCTTTGGACTGTCCCTTTCCATACAATGAACATTAAATGATCTGACCATGTGTTTGGTAAATGAATATACAGGATACAATATCAATACATCAATCATACTTTCTAGATGCTAACATGTGTGACAAGGAAATCACTTTAAAAGACTGATATATATTAATTTAAGGTCGCCAAGGAATTCAGCTATGTAATTCCTAAATGAAAACTTAAGTCAGCAGTCAATCTTTTATGGAGTTTAATTACAATAGGAGGAAGAAAGGAATTAGAGATAGAGAGAGAGAAAAAGGGAGAGAAGGGAATAGGGCTTAAATACCCCTTCTGTTTAGGCTGGGCCAAAAGGCCCAAGCCCTTAGATAGCTGGGGCAAAGAAAAGAGATCAGTCCCTATTACTCACGTGACAAAAATGGAGAAACAGTCTCAGAGGCCCCCACCTTCAGCTTCCTTCAGAGCAAGCTTCTCAGAGCACACACCAACCACACCGACCAACTTCTCAACCCTCCCCCGAGTCTTCAGACCCCCCTATCCTTAAGGAAACCATCCAAGTTCCCTCCCCTCAGTCCTCACATCTACCAATCACCTGTCCATCAATTTCCCTGTGCCAATGGAGGCTCTAGCTTAACCCAGGACCTCCCAGAGGTCTTCTGGCTTTGCACATGTCTGTTGAAGGTCATATTTTCAAATAATTAAATCTTTGATCCTTTGCTACAGCCCTTTCTAAATCCTGTTAACTTGAGTATGGTAGAGATTGGAATAATTAAATTTTGATCTAGGCTGCAGCCCTTACTCAATCCTGTTAGGACTGAATAGGGTGGAGATTGATTCCAAGTATCTCCATTGTATCAATTCTAAAATCAATCATGACTCAAAGAAATCCCTGTTCTATGCTTAAGCATAGGTCAAAGTCCTTTCCATTGTTCAGCAAAAGGTTTCTGTCCTAAAGTAATCTTAAGAAGGGAAGAGAAGGAACCTCCCATGCCAATGGGGTTTACATTCCAATAGTCAAGACCCACTATCAATAGGGAATTTTTCAAGTATGAAATTTCCCAATGGTGAAATTTCCAACATTTATAAGTCTAAGAAATTTTGAGGTTTACACATGCCTGGTATGCTACAATCAAGGAATAAAGAGGAAACAAAATAAAACCCACATGCCCATGGCTAATTAGCCATTAAAAAATTCCCCACCTTACCACCATCGCCTCTGGCTGCAAGCCAAAAGAGGAGGAAGAGCCTCAACTCCCACTGACTTTATCCTCTGTCTACAGGATATGTAGTTCTACATATCTACATAACTACAGAGAAATGTAGTTCTTTTTTTTTAGGGTAACAGATTTTCAATTATACATTCCCCCATGAGACTCACAGAAGACTAGTCTATCCAGTGGGTCTTAAAAACATATCAACTTTGAAATTACAATAATTTGAGGATAAGAGGAAAAGAGAACAAAACCAATGATTGCTAGGTCCATTGACAAAAAGCCAGTCAGGGGGAAGTCCCCTTCAGCATAAGCGTATACATACAAAACAAATGCATTCAACCCCACACAGTTCAAATCACCACATCCCAAAGTTCACTCTTGATCTGGTGCAATGTGTGGTCTGTGGAGCACATGGTCTTCATGGTGCCTTCTCCAAACAGTTCATTTTCTGGATTTGGAGAGATAGCATGTTTCTTAACCTAAAACTACTCTCAAAAAGAATTTAAACTTTGCAATTTAAAATACTTATACATTCCCTCCTAAAGAGGGTGTTGAAAATCATAGGGATTGCTTAGGAAGGCATGGCTAAGTTATGAGTTATATGAATCAATTGGCAAGAGAAATAAAAAACATAAAAAAATCCAAATAAAAAAGTTAATTTCTGGATGAAATATAGATTATCAAATTCTTATGTGTAAAAATTTTAAGTAAAAGAAAAACAAAAACAAATTTATAACAGGTCCTTGAATCAGGGCCAAATTAAAGTAATGTCTATCCCACAAGTCATTAGGACAAAATATAATAATATTTCACTTACCCATTTGCAGCCAAGACTACAAGAAGTTGCCATACTATAAGAGAGAAAAAAGGACTGATATGGAAGTGTCATTCCCTGGTTTGATTTTATGTATTTTTCTCAGGGATACTGGAGCCAGAACAATTGATGTATATGCATTTGATATAGAGTGTGTGTTACAAGAAAGTCCTGCATTTAACACATGTTAAATAGCCACAACCTCGAGTCTCACACATGATCAAGTCATTGTGCTCTGTATGATTGAAAATCTGTTGCCCTAAAAAAGAACTACATATCCCAAGAGCCCACTGACTTCCTGTCATTATGTACTTCCTGGAGACAGAGGATAAAGGGCATGGGCTTTGGAGGCTCGCACTCTTGAATGTAGAATCAGCATTGATGGTGGTGAGTGGGGTTGACAAAAAAATGGCTAACCAGCCATGGACACGTGGTCTTTATTTTGTATCTTCTTTATTCTTTGATTTCTAATGATCATTAATAAATCTCTTAAAATATAATACTATTATTGAGATTTAATTTTAACTTTTACATTGATGGCAACCACTAGTCAGAGAAGAACCTCTCAAATTTTTAAGATAGCCTAGATACAATTTTTTTAAGCCACATTTCTCCTGCCAAGGCTTTTTGCCCACCCCACCCACCCTCGCAAACTCCAACTCTTTGGAGCTGCTGTGTTTTTCTTTTCCTACTTTTTGCCAGTTACTTGCTCTCCCTACTGGCTGGGCTATTTTTAGCAGGGGGACTCTTGGCAATGAAGAAATAAACCGCTTCTCTCCTCCAACTGCTTGAGTCCTTCATTCCTCATCCCTCCTTCCTTCCTCCTCGCTGCTGACTCTGGCATTGCTGATACTGCTTCCTCCTGATCTTCTGAACCCAGATCACTCACCCAGGCCCAGATCCTGGCCTCTAGAAATCCTCCTCCTGATCTCCAGCTCTGATCCTAAATCAGCCTCTGCCCCAAACCTGATTGCTGTTTTTGCCTCTGCTGGGCTGATTGCTGCCACCGAGGAGCTAGGAGTTCTTGGAATTGCTCCTCAGGGCAGATGGTTAAAACAACAACAACAACAAAAAAAAAAAACCAGGGTGTTTTGTCCTTAGGCAATGATTAGCCTCCTAACTCCCTCTGGGGAAACTAGCATTTTACTTCAGGGGGGACAGGGAGAAGGAAGAGTCTCTTCCAAACAGGAAATTGATTACAATCCATGGCACATTCTATGAAAGAGCACTGCATTACCTATTTCAAACAGCTTCCAGCTTTAGGATGTTTTTTCTTTATACCACTGATCCTTTCAATTATCTTGCCTGAGATTCAGGGGAGAAATTCATCCCCCTACAACCCTTTACCATTTGGGCCTGGTCAGTGTGAGATTCCTAAAACTCATGTTCTCCCTCACTATGGGAAATACCACAGTATTTAGAAAAAGGAACTTTAAAGGGTCTGGAGGTGAAATTTTAAGCCTTTTCAGACTCCATTTTTTAAAATGAAATTCTCTGTATCTTATTTTATTTCACTGATTGTTTGGTTTAAGATTTAATTTTGTTCTTTTAAGTTCATATATTAATATATTCGATGTTGTTCTGTTACACTGAATCATTTTAATCTACTGTGTTTTAACTATTAGACATATTCTGCTACCTTTCCCCTAGGGCTACTGAACAAAATATTGTAAAATATTGTAAAAGCCCGTGAACAGATTTTTTTTCTGAGTTTTCATTTGTTAATTGTCACATAGATGATGGATGAACTCAACCTGGCTAACAACCTTTAGAGAATTTAATAAGCTAAGAATTTAATGGTGATTTTAAGGGGTCTTCAGAAATAATTTTAGTAACTAGTAGTTTCTGAATGGATGAGTTTTAAATATATATGTATATATACATGTATATACACACACACACACACACACACACACATATATATATATATATATATATATATATTCTAAAGAATGTTGTATTAAAGGTAGAGAAACAAAGAAATGTTCCTACCAAGGTGTTTCTATGAAGCAGGAAGCTAAAGAGAGCTCCTGCAAAACTCTTCAGTTTAATTTACTTCCACCAGAACAATCTAGATTTCTTGGTGATGTTCTAGACCCAAATAAGTTTTACTTTGCTTAAAAATATGTTTGCCAAGGTTGAAAGATTTGCTATATCTATAAAAATTGTGACAAATATCCATCAGTTCATAGGGTTTTTTTTTTGGTCATACAGTAACTTATATGAAATATGATAGTGGGTTTGTTTGCTATTGTCATTAAATGGGCTATTACAATTTTGGGGATTTTGATACTTTTTGAATGTGTATTACATGCTGTACTATTGTTCTTTGTAAAAAACTGTTACTTTGTGAAAATCATTTGCTTGTACTCACAGTGGATCATGGTCAGGTTTGAAGAGGAAATGGATCTCATTTGTGAGAAACCTTTGTAGTCTACATTTCCTTAGTTGACAGAGTGTCAATGATTGTAAGCTATATGTTTTTGGTTTTTAAAACTCTTTTATTATTGTTTTTGCTTGCATGTGCAATATTCTATTTCAGTTTTATTTTTCTCTCCATTTTGTATTTGAAGCACATCACCATCTTTGAGAAGATATTCTTTAACTTTTTTTGATTTTGCAGTAATATAAATTTAAAATATAATTGCTATAATGTCAATGCATGCCCAAAAAGCTTGAGCCTATAAAAATGTCACTGATTGTTTAAAAAATAACTATGTGTCTTTGCTTAATGATTCTGTCTGATTCTGGAATAAGAGAATACAAAAAGAGCCATTGTACAGTGCCACAGAAGCACAAAGCTAAACTGCATAGTGCCAATCAAGCACAAGGTCAAAGAGATCAACCAATCCCAATGGGATTGATGAAAATTTTAAGCCAAGACAAGAGAACCTGAACTTGTTTGGGGTTCAAGGTTGCGGCTGTTTAACATGTGTTAAAGGCAGGCCTTCCTTGTCCCACATTGTACCAAAATTTGTTCCTCCCTGGTTCCTATAATCTAGTTCCTTTTTTGTCTTTCATTGTGTGGCAAACTTTCTATAGTCCTGGCTACTGATTGGGTAAATGCATAATTGCTTAAATCATTTTAATTGGGTCCTGATTCAAGAACCTATTATAGATTTATTTTTCCTTTACTTAGAATTTTTACACATAGGACTTTGATAGTCTATATTTCATCCAGAAATTATTTTTTTTATTTGAATTTTTTTTATATTTTTTATTTCTCTTGTCAATTGATTCATATAACTCACAACTCAGCCATGCATCCCTAAGTGATCCCTGTGTTTTTCAACACCCTCTTCAGGGGGGAATGTATTATTATTATTTTAAATTGCAAATTTTAAATTCTTTTTGAGAGTAATTTTAGGTTAAGAAACATGCTACTTCTCTAAATCCAGAAAATGAAGTCTTCTTAGAAGGCACCATGAAGATGCCTCCACAGATCACAAGCTACATCAGGAAGATTTAGAATGAACTTTGGGTGTGGTTGATTGAACATTTAATTTGAATATATATTCTTATGCCAAAAGGGGACTGCCCTCTAACTGGCTTTTTGTCAATGCACCTAGCAATTATTGGTTTTGTTCTCTTTTCCTCTTATCCTCAAATTAATGCAATTTCAAAGTTGGTTTGTTTATAAGACCCACTGGAGAGACTAGTCTTCTGTGAGTCTCATGGGGGAATGTATAATTGAAAATCTGTTACCCTAAAAAAAAGAACTACATATCCCAAGAGCTCACTGACTTCCTGTCATTAAGTACTTCCTGTAGGCAGAGGATAAAGGGCGTGGGCTTTGGAGGCTCGCACTCTCAAATGTAGAATCAGCATTGATGGTGGTGAGTAGGGTTGACAAAAAAATGGCTAACCAGCCATGGGCATGTGGTCTTTATTTTGTATCTTCTTTATTCCTTGATTTGTAATGATCATTAATAAATCACTTAAAATATACTATTATTATTGAGATTTAATTTTAACTTCTATAGCTCTTTGTGCAGAATGTCATCAATCCACGAAGGATTGGTTTGGTCTCTTTGACCTTGTGCTCTTTGGTACTATACATGTAGTTTTGTGCTTCTTTGGCACTGTTCAATGGCTCCTTTTGTATTCCCTTCTCCTGGAATCAGACAGAATCATTAAGCAAAGTCCCACAATTCTTTTAAACAGTCAATGGCATCATTTTTATAGTCTAAAGCTTTTTGGGTATGCATTGACATTAGGGCAAATGTATTTTAAACTTATATTACTGCAAAATCAAAAAAATTGAAAAAAAATGTTCTCAATACTATTGCCATGTTCTTCAAATACAAAAAGGAGAGAAAAATAATACTCAGATACTATATTGCACATGCAAGGAAAAACAATAATAAAAATGTTTTAAAAATAAAAATATATAGCTTACAATCAGTGACACACTGTCAGCCATGTGAATACAAATGATTTTCAGAATAAAACATTAATACAGTAGATAATGCATATTCAAAAAAATACCAAAGTCCCCAAAATTCACAATAACTCAGTTATTTACAATAGCAAACAAACCCACTATCATATTTCATATAAGTTGCTGTATGACTTAAAAAAACCCTATGAACTAATGGATATTTGTCACAATTTTTATAGATGTAGCAAATCTTTCAACCTTGGCAAACATATTTTTAAGCAAAGTAAAACTTATTTGGGTCTAGAACATCACCAAGAAATCTAGATTGTTCTGGTGGAAGTAAATTAAACTGAAGAGTTTTGCAGGAGCTCTCTTTAGCTTCCTGCTTCATAGAAACACCTTGGTAGGAACATTTCTTTGTTTCTCTACCTTTAATACAATATTCTTTAGAATATATATGTATATACATATATATTTAAAACTCATCCATTCAGAAACTACTAGTTACTAAAATTATTTCTGAAGACCCCTTAAAGTCACCATTAAATTCTTAGCTTATTAAATTCTCTAAAGGTTGTTAGCCAGGTTGAGTTCATCCATCATCTATGTGACAATTAACAAATGAAAAAATCTGTTCATGGGCTTTTACAATATTTTACAATATTTTGTTTAGTAGCCCTAGGGGAAAGGTAGTAGAATATATCTAATAGTTAAAACACAGTAGATTAAAATGATTCAGTGTAACAGAACAGTATTGAATACATTAATATATGAACTTAAAAGAACAAAAGTAAATCTTAAAACAATCAGCAAAATACAATAAAATACAGAGGCTTTTATAAAACATTGGAGTCTGAAAAGGTTCAAAAATTTCACCTCCAGTCTCTTTAAAGTTCCTTTTTTTTTTTAATCTGTTGAGATTCCTTTTGTCAGTACTGTGGTATCTCCCATAGCAGGGGAAAACATGGGTTTTAGGAATCTCAAACTGGGCAGGCTGTGAATCTTGAAATTTCTCAGACTTGTGAATGTTAAAAGATTCTCAGACTCTACCTTAGAACATTTGGTTAAGACCATTTCCCATTTTAAACAATGAAGCTACTTAGATCTAAAATGTGAGAACTCTACTTAGATCAGAAATGGGAAGATCTCTACTCCACCCGTACTTAAGACTGCTTTAGGGAAGAAAATTCCTTGCAGAACAATGAAAAGTACTTAAACCCATACTTAAGCCATGCCTATTTTTAGAATTATTACAAAGGGGTGCTAAGTACCTATAAAGGTCAGGCAACTTGTGAACTTAAAAGGAGCAAAGAGGAAAAAACTTACACAGAGATTCTAACCTACTCAGGTGTGGATTACTAAAAGGATTAATCTACTCAGGTGTGAATTCAGAATGGGATGTCCTTTGGAAACCGTCTACTGTGATTGGTAGATGGAAGAACTTAGGGGAGGTAACATAGGAGAAAACCCGCTATATAAGAAAAAGGACAGACTGTTGAGAGGGCTCTTAAGATATACAGGCTCTTGAGAGACAGTCTCTAAGGAGGTCTTTCAAGGGAGGCTGACTCTGGCTGGAACTCCCTCTGGGGAGACTCTGTCACTAGAATCCTTGCTTGGACAGATCTTGTGGTGAGTGATTAAGGACTGACTGATCTTTTCTCTTAAAGGCTTAGGCCTGGGTTGGCCAGGGCTGCCCTGGGCTGGCCTATTCTTTTCTCATTTATTTCCTTTCTCTCTCTCTCTCTCTCTCTCTCTCTCTCTCTCTCTCTCTCTCTCTCTCTCTCTCTCTCTCTCTTTCTTTGATTCCTCATTGTATTATTAATTAAAAATCTCTATAAACCCAGTTGACTTGGGTATATTCATAATTGGGAATATTTCCCTGGCGACCACCTTATATTTGATTTTAAACAAGACACTGTAGTGAAAACATATTTTCTGCAGTCACAATTTACTCACCCACTCATATCTATCACTTATATCTATCTTATATCTATCACAATTTAAGTCTTCCACTATTTTAATCACTACAGTTTATGGGCTTCAACCATTTTAATCATTACAGTTTATCACAACCACTCTTTTAAATGCCACAAGGCCCAAATGACAAAGAATTGCAGGGAGATGAATTTCCCCCCTGAATCTCAGGTAAGATAAGTAAAAGGATCAGTGCACTCATGAATGGTAGAAGCTGTTTGAAATAGGCAATGCACTGCTCTTGCATAGAATATGCCATGCTTGTAATCAACTTCCTGTTTGGAAGAGCCTCTTCTTTCTCCTTGTTCCCCTCCCCACCCCCCTGCCCATGTACCCTGTCATGTGGAGGCTAATTGTTGCCTAAGGAAAGAACACCCCAGTTTTTTACCATTTGCCCAGACTCCTAGCTTCTTGGTGGCAGCAATCAGCAACAGCAGTAGGGGGCTGGGTCTCGTTGGAGGCTGATTTTAGGAGCAGAGCCTCTGGGGGCCTGGGTCTGGGGGCCAGATGAGATTGGGGTCAGGGGCTGGAGGAAGCAATATCAGCAATGTCAGAGTCAGCAGCGAGGAATGAGGAAGGAAGGAGGAATAAGGAATGAAGGAGGAATGAGGAACAAAGGACTCAAGCAGTTGGACAAGAGAAGTGGTTTATCTCTTATTAACCAAGAGTCCCCTGGCTAAAAATAGCCCAGCCTGTAGGGAGAGCAAGCAACTGGGCAAAAATCAGGAAAAGAAAAATGCAGCAGCTCCAAAGAAAGTTGGAGTTTGCGAAGGTGGGTGGGGGTGGGCAAAAAGCCTTGGCAGGAGAAAAGTGGCTTTAAACAATTATCTAGCCTATCTTAAAAAAATTAAATCTCAAATAATAGAAATATATTTTATGGAGGTTTATTAAAGATCTTTAGAAATCAAGGAATAAAGAGGATACAAAATAAAAACCACGTGCCCATGGCTGATTAGCCATTTCAAAATTCCCCACCTTACCACTATCATTGCCGACTGCAAACCAAAAGAGGGGGAAGAGCCTCAACTCCCACTGACTTTATCCTCTGTTTATAGGAAGTATGTAATGAAAGGAAGTCAGTGGGCTTTTGGGAAATGTAGTTCTTTTTTTTAGGGTAACAGATTTTCAATTATACAACCCCTAGCCACAAGTAGTTTATATATTGTGGGAACAGGATGCTGGACACATAATAAAAAAATTAATGCCAGGAAATATAAAATTCACTTGTGATTCCATAATATAGATTCTGGATACCATAGGAATTAAATCAATCAATAAATATTTATTAAGCACTTGGTATGTATCACGCATTGTGCTAAATGTTGGTAATACAAAAAGAGGCAAAAGACTATGCCTGACCTCAAGGAATGGGGAAGAAAATAGGCACATTAAATATATAAGTAAGACATATACAGGATAAAGAAGAAATAATTAATAGAGAGAAGGTGCTAAAATTGAGAGAGGTTGAGAAAGCCTTCCTGCAGAAGTTGGGGCTTAAAAAGAAGCCAGGAAGGTCAGGAGGCAGAAATGAGGAGGAAAAACCCTCTGAAATGCTCTCACTTCTCACCATTGCTTCTTAGAATCTTTGGTTTCCTTCTAAATTTGGTTCAGATGGTACCTTTAGTAGGAAGACTTTCCAGGTTATCCAGATGCCTCTATCTAAGGTTCCTTTCTACTTATTTTATATGTGTCTAATATATAACTAAATATTTACTTATCTGTTATTGAAAAGTAAATTATGTAAGGGCAGGCACTGTTTTTGCCTTTTAAAAAAAAATTCTCAGAAGTTAGCACAGCACAGTGGCTGGCACATAGTACTTTTTGATAAATTATAACAAGGTATGATTATGAGATCTGAAAAGTCTTCACATATCCATTCTGTGTTATATTATATTTAATTGGCTTTAATTGGCTTACCTGGTAATTGTCAGATTTGAAAAACATCCCCTTTTTTATAGCACTTTAAAATATATGTAAGAGAAGATTTGTAAGATTTGAAGAGAGAAGCAGATCTGGCAAGCTGGAGAATTCTGCAGCAATGGGGGAAGGGCAGGAAGGAGAGAGAATTCTGGGAAAGGAGAGGAAGTGAGCTGATCTGGATAGTTGAAAAGATTCTTCTCCTCTCTGAGAAGCTACCAGGAAGGTGGACTGGGTAGATCTCTGAACCAGCACTTATCTCCTCCTGTGAAAGCTTGACCCAATACCCCAAGATGACAAACGTGAATAGGTCTTCAACTGGAAGCTGTTCACTAGAATGAAGATTTCCTCCAGATACTCTAAAGTCCTGTACTGGTTAGTTGCCATGGCAGCTGGAGAGCCAGGGCTTCTTCATTAATTGACTCCAGGGGATCAGATCAGCAAAGCCTGGTCTGCCAGAATTTTGGGAGAAGGGGTTTCAGTTATTCTAGGGACCCCCTGCTCCCTCTTCCCCTCTGCCTCATTCCTGAACTAATTTGCCCTATTTCCTTAGAATAAACAGTTTTAATAAGAACAAGTGACTGACTCCATTACACCTAGAGAGAGACTTGAAGTTGGGGGGAGGGAAGTGACATTCCTCTCCCCAGGGAGAAAGAAGCTAACTGTATCAAGCCTGGTTAGCCAAGGTCTCTGAGGGAATAGAAGTTAAGGTTTTGAAAGGCAACCAGAGTGGGGTTTGTCAGGGAGAGCTGAGAGGAAAGACATTCCATCCCCCCCCTCCCCCCTCACTCTATTACATCTTTACCTCACTCTGATCCTGACCCAGCAGGGAGGGAAGACTCCATTCTCTCCCTGCCCTCATATTAGAGTTATATTACAGTGGCACCCCAGTGGTCAAAGAATCCATCACCAACTGTCACTGACTGGCAGTTGGAACTGACTGGGTAGGGCAGCCATCTTTGGGGGTAGGAACTTCAAACTCAGTACATGGGATCAAGGCAGACATCTTGATTCCTATAAAGAAGAACAACAAAATAACAACTGAAGGGGATAGCCATAACTGAAAAACATCACAATTCAGAAAATATCTGTGATACTACTGGTGTTAGTCATTTTATTTCATTGGTGGTATTATTCCATTTACAGTACCACCACTGGTATAATATCTAACATTATAGGGAAAGCTTCTAACATCACAAAATACTGGGATCAAATATCTTTAGAGATATCCACATTATGGCTTGCCTTGCCTGTGGGATATGGAATTTTAGTTGCTCTCTAGCAAGCATACAGTAACATCAAGAAGGGAATCTGAATAATCTTAGGCAAGAAGGCAGTGAACAGCCATATTGACAATAGGATAGAACTCTTATTTTCCCAATTGACAACTATCACAGAGGTGTGCCAGGAATTCAATATGAGGAAAACTGAAAAACTAGAAAAGGGAAATGAGACAGTGACTGGGGAAGATACTAAGAACACAGACATAGGCAAGAGAACTGAGATATCTAATATAACAACAGCTCTGACAGTGGGGGTGTCCACTGACAAGATCATGATGGACAAGCAAACAAGCACTGAGCCTGAGGAAGTCCCATGGGCACATAAGATCATGCCTCTCAGGGATTTACTCAGGATTCTCCATGCAAAGGTACACAAGTTCTTTAGCATCCAGGACTTGGATTCCCTGAAATGGAGAATGCCCAGATTCTGTGTAGAACCATTCTGTTATCTAAAAACTGAAAAGAGTTTTCAAAGTTTATGACCCAGATGTAGAGATCCTTATTTCTGAGCTATTTACCCCACAAGAGCACAAAAAATTCATTAACAAAACTCATGAGGATGGAAATCTTACCCGATGGCTGGAAGTTTTTGAAGACGTTGATTTTTCCCATCTACTTAACATGACCTACTTTTAAAAGGCTAGGGAAGATTTGTTAGAGGCAATCAAGTCATTTTGTGCAAGACCAAATGCCTGGGGAAAATTTGACAAACTGAGGCAAGAGCAGAGAGAACACCCATCTGTATATATTGACAGGCTTCTAGAGAACATGGAAGCCATTTTAGGTTACAATCAGGATAGCCAGGAAGCCATCTCCCATGTTAGAAGGAAATTTTTGAAGGGATGTTCACAGAATTTGAGGTAGTTCTTCAAGCATTTTTGTCCAGGATTTGAATCTCTATCCATCTCAGGCCTGAGAGACTCTAATATATACTTATACCCATGTAGAATAAGAAAAAGAAAAGGAAGGACTAAAAAAAAATTCCTAGAGTCCAAGGAAACCCTTAGACTAAAAGTATTAGATGAGGTCAAGAACCTGGCTACCATTAGAACCTTCCCATGCCAAACAATACAATACCAACTAAGGGGGCAAAGAGATAACAGGAAATGCTTTTTATGCTGGAGAATTGGACACCATAGTGAGATCGTGCCCAATGAAATCTAAATATGATAAATCTAAAACCTTAGGGAATCAAAACACAAAACACACAAAAATAGGATTATTTTCTACCTTATAACCTATTCCACAAATAGAATAGCCATAACAGCAGTTGTACCGTTGACATTGTCCCCCCACCTCCACCCCCATTTTCATCACAATTTGACTTTGGCTACTACCCTTAGGAGCACAGCACAGATAAGCCAGCAAGAACCCCACCTATTCTCCTCCTCTTCATTTTGCATGGCCCAGAGTGATTATTCTAGGATAGGTAGGCCTAGATTGCTTGTCAATTACCTGTCCCCTTGAGTCTACCTTTCTCCTAAATTTCCCTCTTCCTACAAGTTTTTTTTTTTGCATCCTTAACTCCTCATTTTTATTTGCCTCACATGTCCAAGAAATTACTAAATCTCATTTTTATTTCCACAATATTTTTCAAATTTATCTTGTCTCTGCTTGCACAGCTATCATCTTAGTTCAGGACCACATTACCTACACACTTGTTTTGACTTCTTAATGGCCTTTTCCCTTCAATTCTCTCCTCACTCAAATCCATCTTCCATAGACTTGCCAACATGATTTCTCCAAAGTGTACATCTAACCATGTCCTCCTATTCAGTAAACTCCCTATTACCTTTAGGATCAAATATAAATTCCTTCGATTGGCATTTAAAGAATTCACAATGTGATTCCAACCTTATTATATATCATTTCCTTTCTTCCTTTCTATCACTCAGCCAAATTGGGCTTCTTGCTATTTCTCCCATACATGAAAACATGATTAAAATATCTAAATATGAATAGGAAATTATGAATAGTACCATCTATTAGGCAGAACCACTTAAAGGGGAATGAATTTCTATTGAAAACTTTCTGCTAAGTGGAAATCAGATGATTTGGTTTTGCTTCTTTTTTTATTGTTGATGAATATCTACATATAGATAATCATGATTCTACAAAAAAGTTATGGTCATTAATTGTTAGACCTATTATTTGATTGTTATATGTGTTTCCTTTCAATTAAGGGAGTATCTAGAAAAGACATATAACTCCTTGGCTAGGTACATCAATAAAATTGATAAAATTAATTGAATAATTGCTAACAAGTGATTATTATTTATGTCTGCTCTATCTCCCAGCACATACATGGGGACTTTTAAAAAATAATGACATATATTCAGTCATATTTGTTTTCAACTAAAAATATTATTTCACTATTAATAAATAAAATTTTTTAAGGATTTCATTTTAATTCTTTTAAAACTTTCTTTTTGTGTATATTTTATAATGCACAGATTATGTTAGTACAACAATACATTTATATAATTAAAATGTACATATTTGGGGGGTACAGGCTAAAACATTTTTATTAATGGGGTATTTGATAAAAAGATGTTTAGAGAGAACTCCTTTAAATGATTATTCAAGAAATGTGTTTCCCCTTACTCAATTTTAGCAACTTGAAACAAATCCCTAACTAGCTCATGAAAGTTACATCTTTGGATAAAAGCAACTCTGCACATAGGACCCCAGTTTGCTCTGAGGGTTCTTCTGACCAAGACTGAGTTCCTAGTTCCCTTCTTATTGGCAAACCTATCTGATGTACACTCTAGAACTAAAACACTTTTATTTATTTCCATCTGCTTCCATCCTTCAAACGATGGAGTCATTGGGCTTAAAATTGGCCCTATTTCTTGCTGAAGATGGATCCCATACACTGAAGCATATCTTTTAACAGCATGATCAAATTAAATTAAATCTCCCAGAATAAGAGATTTGTGTGTTCTGGGGATTGAATTTGGTGTGAGTGGAGATTCAGGTGGTATGTGAGAGAGAGTGAGAAAGTAAGGCAAGGAGTGCTAAGGTAATTTCTGAACTTGGGAGCAGCAGCTATACTTTGAGACTAGGTATGAGAAAGAATATGTTAAGGTAGTGGAGTTAAGTAAAAATGGACATGATCCCTGAGTCACATTAGACTACAACAAATTAACATTACCTATGTTGTATTTTTATTAAACTTTTAATTAATTTTTATTAATTTTTAAACCTTTTCCAATTATACTTGGAAGTGTATGCTGGGAGTGTGTGACTAAGGTGGGGTGGAGAATCACATCATAAAATGAGTAAGTTGGAAAACTATGCAGTTAAAGTGATTGAGGGAGTATGAATATGTATGTTGAAGTGCCCTGTATGAGGGTAGGAATTGAGGAAGAAAGAAATTTATAAGTCTGACACTGAATTTATTGACAAAAGAAGAGGAAAGTCCTGGAGGCTGAGAGGTAACAGTTATCAGACTTAATTAGCTGGTAGATATAGACTGAATGGATTTCAAAGGAATGAAGTAATAATGGTAGAGGAAGAAACTAGGAGTGGCAGTGGAGAGGGAAAAATGAACTGGCGACCACTGGGGGGAAAATGGCTAGGAAGACTGTGTCATCAGGATTGAGGCAGGTTTCTCTGAGGGCTAGTACATGTAGGAATGGGAAAAGAAAAAGATAGGAATATGAAAACAAATTTGTTGTCTAGGGAGACCTTCCTGGCATCACAGAAGAACAGGTAGAGTGGGACACTGAGATAGGAAGAGAGTAAAGAGGAATAGGAATAAGGGATGAAATGATGGGCAGCAGGGACAGGAATGATGAGCTACATTCTGAGAGTGAGGTGGGGAAGAGGCATCTTACATTCACACACACATACATATATACACTCACGTGTGTTAGTCTGTATATAGATAAAACTAAAGCTTTTCAGCTTTCCCTCCTCATATCCATCCTGGCTTCATCAAAGGAAACGTTGTCACTGAGAGTTTTGTTCAATGGGCTAGGTTTTTATGTGTTTATGTATTTAATGTGGGTGTGGACCTGACTCTCTCTAGGTTTTTTTCTCTGTTTCAACTCCCTCTCTCAGTCCATACTCACACAGGCAAGTTGGAAGGTTCCAGACTGCCACAACTTGCTTTCAGTACAAGAAACGGCAATTTTCATCTTCCAGTTGTCTCTTCCAAGTGGCAGATGATGGTAGAAACTCTGAGATCTCTTCCTAGTCCCCATAGGAGGTCTTTTCTGGCATCCCTTCTGCTTATAGTGTCTGAAATCTCTGTGAGTTATTTTATTGGTCCAAAGCAGTCTCTTTCTTGATGACTCACCTCTGTCTTGTCATGACAGATAAAAATCTATATTTCTGCTATAACTAGACAATCTACATTTTTTCTCACAGCCAAGCAATTCAAGAGATCTAGATTACATAGCTCCTAATTTCAAAGTTCTTTAAGTCAGTCATATACAAATTAGGTGCTTCTAACAGCTATCTTTGTTTTTCCCCCTTTTAGTAAAACTGATCATGTCAAAAAGGGCACCCCTTTTACATTTCTGTACCTACTTACTGATATGCTCATATGTCTAAAATTTAATAGCAATATTTATCATATATAGAATTTGGAGACAACCTCCTGCCTCCAGCAAGTAGAGTGGCTTCCTTAGGGAATGTCTTCCCAGAGTTCCAAGTACTCTATAAGTTCACATTCTATAAAACTATAGCCCATGAGCTCCTACTGATATGTTTACATTTTGATGGTTAGACTGAGAACATTATTAATTCAAAATAAAAACATTTAATTGTCATAAAAAGAAACATAGAAACAAAACATTTCTCCAAACTACCTGAGATGCCCCAATACATACAACATCAGTGTGAAGAGTGGTCACATGTAGGGAACATATATGACTGGAGCACAGATAGGGGAACAAATACAGGGAAACTGTGTGATCAGGGGATATCCATGGAGGGATACATGCACAGTTAGCATATGTGGCCAGTGTTGCAAGACCATTGATGCTTTCTTGGGAAGTTACCAAACTGCTGCAGTTTCTCACAGATTTTAGTCTCCACTGGTTGCTGCTCTGTCAGATGTATAGTCTCTGCCAGATGCTATCCCACTCCATGCAGATTTTCTGGATGCTTCTTGACCATGTCTGAGTCTCTCTACCATTTCAGTTTAAAAATCTGTAAATTTTTAGAAGAGATAGAAACGACTATGTAGGGAATTAACAAAACATCTCCCCATGGATTCTCCTGCTTTCTTTCCTGTGAATGTTGATTGCTGGGATTTCTTATCTCCCCAGTCCTAGATGCAATTTTAAAATTTAGCTAATTTTTAGTTAGTGAAAAGTCTAGGCTTAGTCTTCTCTCTCTCTCTCTCTCTCTCTCTCTCTCTCTCTCTCTCTCTCTCTCTCTCTCTCTCTCTCTCTCTCTCTCTTTTTCTCTCTCCCCCCCCCCATCTCTCTCTGTCTCTCTCTTGTTTTTCTTCATGATCCTGAAGTTTAGATCTCTCTGTCCAAATTGTCATCCCAGCTTATGTTGAACATTCCTAATAACTCCCAAACTTTGATTTCTGCAAACTAACCTATAAAGAAGGTAATGGTTATCTGCATTGTAATTGCCAAACAGTATTAGGGCTTGGGGTGCTTTAGTGTTTGAACTCTTAAGTTTCTGCTGTTTTACCAAGAAGTTGAATTAGTGGGGGAAAAACAGAGACAAAGTAGCTGAGTCTCCTTGTACTTGCTCAAAAACCTTCTGGGATTTTCCATGTGCAATACCTAAGCCCTGGGAGACTCCATTTCCCAGGACTCTACTACAACTTCCTCTGACAAATCATACTTCCTTTGTGGAAGATGTCAGAGAGAGAATAAAAGAAGAGAAAAGTGAGGGTTTTGTTGCCTTTTCCCCCAAACCTGGGTAAAGAGCTTTGGTCCCTGCATAGCTGCTGGAGATCATACTTTCCTTTACTTTCCCAAACTTTTCCTTTCCTCTCCCTGAATAAACCTATCTTTCTTTCTATGGAGTCTAGCTTGATTTAATTTAACTCCCTAGCCTACCTACGAAGAGCACTGGTTAATTTCCCTACCATGCAAGGGGGAACCCCTGGCTACTTTCCTTTCCCTATCTTTCCCTCTTTTCCCCCAACCAACACTTCCCAGCTACTCTGGTATGAGACTGTAACAGCCATAAAAAGCATGTTTTTATATGTCTTATCCATTACATGTTTATAAATGTGGAGGTGGGGATTAGTGCTATAACACTTCACTTCAGCTACTAAATGGACCCTTACCTCTTGTTACAAACAACTTAAAGGTACTTCTATAATGGTATCTTCTCCAGTACAGTCATATGGGAAGGTACAAATAAAAACAATGTAACAGCACATATAGCTAATTGTCAAAACACAACAACTTAAGGTGACACAGTGTAACAGAATTTAACAAACAAAATAAAATCTTACAACAAACAATCAGCAAATACAATATATGTGACAGGATACTGGCACTGAATTCAAGTTCTTTTTTTCAAATTCTGATATAGAGACTTCCATAAAACAATGGAGTCCAAAAAGGCTTAAAAATCCACCTCCAGATTCTTTAAGGTTCCTTCCCCTCCCCAGGATCATTATCCATTTAGGTTCTTTTTGTCATACCTCTGGGATCTTCCATAGTGAGGGAGAATTCCTCAGTGAACATAGTATGGAGGAATACCATATTGCATGCATTGCAGAAACTTGGCAGGTCAGAATTGCAAGGGGGTATAGGGAGTTGAATCTCTCCTCCAAATTGCAGGGACCAGTGCACCCAGGAAGAGTAGGAAGAAAAGACACCCTAAAACTGGGAGCTGTTTGAGGTAGGTAATATACTGCTCTTTCATAGAGTGGGCCATGCTTGCAATTCTACTTCCTATTTGGAAGGGTAACCTTTCATCCCCTCCCCCTAGGGGTAAAAACACCATGGAGCAGCTTGCTTCCTCTGTGATGTGGACAGGGTGAAAGTCCTTTAGGAGGCTAATTATTGCCTAAGGGAAACACACCCAGGCTTCCAAGGCAAGCAGTGAGCACTCAGCTGTTGGCAATGTAAGGGAAAGAGGGATTTATACTTTCCAAGCCTCCATAGAGTGGCTCCAATCAATAGTAGCAGTAGCAACAGCAGTAGTAATAGCAACAGCAGGAAGAGGAGCAACAGAAGCAGAATCAATGACTCTGCAAGGACAACCAGGCAGGGAGGCACCAAAAGACAGCAACTCTGAAGAGAGCTCCCTAGAGTGAGGGGGGGGGTGGTGGCAAAAAGCTGTGGCAGGAGAAACATGGTTTCTTTTCAAATTAATCTACTCAGAGAGAATTAAGGGTTCTGAAACCCACTTCTGGTGACCATAAATGTAAGAGTTAAATTAATCTGCAATACTTCAAGTATTATTTTTACAAAGTGTATTATCTGACTAAACAGAACCACGTGACTAAGTTTTTTCTACCTGCTCAAATTTTCCTGCTCCACTAAAGCGACATTAGGAAGGAAGAGAGAGAGAGAGAGAGAGAGAGAGAGAGAGAGAGAAAAGGATCTCCACCCAATTTATATCCTGTCTACATCAGTACATAATGACAGGAAGTGACTGGGGTTCTGGGAATCATAGTTTTGCTGGGGATTGTAGTTTTTCTGGGGATCATAGTTTTTAGGGTAACAGATTATAATTACACAGTGAGAAATCTATTAGGAAGCAGAGATTAGGAATGAGGAATTCGAAATGAGAAAGGCCAAAGATAGGCATAGGCAAAGAGATATAGGCCTATATATCACTATAACTGTGGCCATCCTTTTTGGGGAGCATGCCTGGAATTAGGCCCTTCTGGTGCCACAATTGCTCTGGTCCAGCCAGTGGCACAGTGGATAAACCAATGGGCTTGGTGTCAGGAAGTCCTGAATTCTCATCTGGCCTCAGACACTGTTTAGTTTTGTGGCCTTGGGCAAGTCCCTCATTTCCTGCCTTAGTTTCCTCAACTATAAAATGGGCATAATAATAGGAGCTGCTCACTTGATAGACTTTAAAGAGAGAGACATTTTTTGTACTGTCTCGTTCTGTTCTTTCTTCTGAACATGTTACTTTGAATTTAGACACCAAAGGCATGTCCATGCATACTTGTCTAGGTAAACCTGAAGCTGAATCTTAAAAGCTTTAGATGCTTCCTCTGTTTTCTGGTTGTTTATTTTTTTCTGACCATAGATGATTAGTGACCTAGGGGGTGGATAACTCAGGTATTTGGGAGTTTGGGGTTTCATAGTACTGCCAGCTTAGAGGAGGAGGTGACTTTTGAGCCCCAAACCTGCTTTGAATTGCTAGGAGATATGGGCCTTGAAAGAGTAGTTCAGATGGTTCTGTGACCAAGTGAAGGAAAAATGCCTTTTCAACAATCCCACAAAATGTTTCATATTTTAGTGTTAATTATTTTTTAACAGTCAGAAAATGATTCATTACCAATGTGGGTGTCATTTTTGAATCAAGTAATCTCTTTCCAGTTAGACCACAAATTTGTCAGAGCAAAAATAAAAATTAGAACAAAGCTAGAAGTGAAAATGAAGTGAGAAAAAAAAGTGTGATATGCAGTTGATATGATTCAATCCTGACCTATTCAAATAAGTTAGTGTTAATTAGAAATGGGAAATGAATGGAAGAAAAACAGACTAGAATAATCTCGTGAGAAGTTTAAATGATTTAAATGAATAGACCTAACAAGAGAACTAGAAATGCCTTAAAAACAGTTGGCAAACATTTGATTTATTTTCCAAGTAGAGAGAAATGAAGGCTAAAAGGCAATACTGATTTTGAATACAAGCTCATTTCAAAAAATGTTATAGAGAAGATTGATAAAAGATTATGAGTAGTATAATCTCAAAAAGGAATGAGATGCCATAAAACCAGTTTAAATAAAGTTTAGCAAAATACCCAACTAAACAAAGTCACTCTGGAGGCATTTATTTAAGTATAAAAAGGTATTGAGAATAACAAACTGAAGAAAATTGGAAAAGGTATGCAAAGATTTTTATAACCAAGTTTTTTTTTTAACCACCAAGAGCCATAGAACCATGACACTAACATCATAATCCCACATGTACTTATAGTGAGAAGAGAAATAGCATTAAAGAGAGCAAAGATAGGGAAAATAGCTGAATTAGACCAAGTGTATATAAGTAGAAAGATCAATGTTGGCAGGTGCCAGGGGCCATCAAAGGCATGCTGTTTGACATGGTCACTCATGGAAATCGAGGGTTACAAAGCGACCTCCAGGACAGATGGAGACATCCACTTAGCCCCCTTTTATGATTTCTCTTACTAACATCCCTTATTGTTGGAATTGCTATGATTATTGTTCTCTCCCTAGCTTCAGGAAAAATAATATGAGATGAAAAATAAATGACTACAGGATTAATACAGATGTCCCACATTATTCCCCCACAATATCACCAAAAGATCATACTTAAAAAATCAAACCTAAAGACTCCTATGGGTTAAATTTCTAACAAAACTGTGCTCAGAATTCCCCATCCTCATGTACAGGCCAGGAACAAGTTCTCCTTAGCTAGTATATTAATTGCCCTTCAGGGAGAGGCTAGTATACTAGGCCTCACTGACTTGTTTTACCAATTAAAACATAAGTAATCTGTCTTGGAAACCCCAGTGAAACCCTAGAAAAATGATTAGCCTGATATTAAAGAATACGCATGTTTCTGTTACCCTTTGACTCTCATCTTGGCAACAGTGTTTTGTTGATTATCTCCTATGAAATCCTCATTATCTATTTTATTAAAAGTAATGAATGATTGTTCTTAGTATAATAGAGAGTTAGTCTGGTGGTAAAAAGAGAAAGGCAGAGAAAGAATGGAGACCTCCCCTCTCAAGGCAGGGTCCAGGAGAGATAGCTGCTATTTAACTTGGCCAAGGGAGAGAAGAGGGAGAGTGAGTCTGTAGTTCCCCCCTTCAGCCTCCCCTTAACTATGACTGCTCACCCAAACTGCCTCTTGACTTCCGTCTAATACTATGAGATATAGAGCTTCCCTCCTCAGAGAGAGAGAGAAATTACTCCCTCCCCCCTCAAGCTGGAATTGTTTCCCCACTCACACTAGAATCAGTTGGGGAAGACAACAAACTTTTTTTCCAATTGATCAATTGGGGATAACACAGGGAAATGGCTGCAGGAGAGGTTTGTGAGGAAAGAGGGAAAATGGTGTCCCTATTCTAGCTAGTCCTTCCTCCCTCCTCAAGTTGGGGAACCCAGGCTTTGGCAGCCTTGGGCCCCTGAGAGATTCAGGCTTGGATGGCCCTGGTCTTTGTCCACAGGCACAGTTCAGACCCAGGGCACCAGGAGCTGTGAGGTGATCTTGTCAACTGCTTTGTGTCTTCTCAAGCTGGCCACTTCAGTTGGGAATTGGAGGGAAGAGTGTCCAGTCACCTGGAGAAAGATGTAAGACTTTTCTCAGGAGCAAGTCTTAACCAGACCTTTTCCTCAGGCTGTCTCAGGATTGAGAGGGCTAACTGCCTCTTCCACAGTATCTCCTTTCTCAAGATTCCAGAATCTCTCCTGGGGCCTCTCCCCTATTGTTGCTGAGGCTCCAGCAATTTCCCAGATGGTAACTCTAGTTCTTGAGTTTGAAACCTCTATCACATCAGCTTATTTGCAAGTCCGAGCACCTCACCAGTTAATGAAAGAAGGGATCTCTAATTACACCGCCTATGACGAGAAAACATTTATCTTTTGCAAAAGCTTTGTATTTTGTTGTCAGAATCAAATAGTGATATAGTATGTAGAAAAATCACAGAATGCTACACAAGAAGTTTGTTAAAAATTAATATATGACATCCAATTATTTGTAAATATCATGTATGTTGAATGAGGGACTTCCGGCCAAAATGGTGGCATAGAAGAGGCGAAAGTTCAGACCTCGGAAACCCTTCCTTACTGATCACAAACTGAGTGCTCCTAGGACACCGAAATTCAAGGTGAACAACAGGATAGACTTGGGGAACCCTCCTCCTGGACCTGGATCAAAAGGTATGGCCCTCCAAAAGCCAGAACCCTAGATCACTCGGATCTAAGGGGTTGGCAGAAGGAAGGTCCCAGGAACCATCCCCCCCAACCCAGAGTGCTGAGCCCATGGCAGCAGCCAGAACCTCAGGGCTGGCAAAAGGGCCTCAGGGCTGGCTATTCTGAAGGACTCACCTTGAAAGCAACCTGAGCCAGTCTCTGGGGTGCCCAACACAGATGGCAGGGAAACATAGAGAGAAGGGGAAAGCCTGTAGCCCCCTGGCTGGGTCCTTCCATCTGAGTCTCAAGTGAGGTCCCTCAGAGCTCCTGAAAGGACAGAAACCTCAGGGCTGGCAAAGGGGTTGCTCTGAAGAGCTTACCTTGAAAGTAACCTGGGCCAGTCTCTGGGTATTCAACACAGATTGAGGAGGAGGAGGTTTTTTGCTTCAGAGCTCATTCAGTCCAAACCAGCTGAACCTAATCCCATCAGGAGCCCTCAGAGCCCAGGGAGGCCCTCCCCTCTTAGAGAGCAGGATCTTCTGAAAAAACAGAAACCTACAGGCAGAGTCAAGGTGGCAGCCTAGAAGGAGCATAGACCTGGCCAGAGCTTTGGAGATCCTCCTTATTTGCTCCAGCCATCCAGGAAGTTTAAAACTAAGAGTAAACCCAGCCCAACCAAGCTGAACTTAATCCCATCAAAAGTCTCCAGAACTCAGGGAAGCCCAGGCTCCCCACCCATTCTCATTGACTGCTGGACTTTAATCCAATCAAAAGCCTCCAGAGGACAGGGAAGCTCAAATCCCCAACAACCCTTCCACAGAGACTACACCAAGAGATCTTTTGTTAAAGCTCCAAGAGGGGAGACTGATAGAAGTCCCCCCAAAACAAAAAAAAATGAGAGGAACAAGAGCACAGACAAATATGGGGAGTAAAGAAGGGGTAAATTTGAGCAAACAACAGAAAAAGAAGAAAGAAACTACAATAGACAGCTACTACACAGCAAATGGAACAGAGGGGGAGAGATCAGCAAACGATAAACCAGAAATCCCAGCAAATTGGATACAGGCTGTGGAAGAACTCAAAGCACAACTAAGAGAGGCTGAAGACACTTGGGATAAGAACTTAAAAATTAAGATAAGTCATCTGGAAACAGAGGCACTTGAACTAAAACGAGAAAATAGTGTCTTGAAAGCCAAAATCATCCAGCTGGAAAATGAGGCAAAGGAGATGAAAGATGAGGCAAAGGAGATGAAAGATGAGATAAAGAGGATGAAAGACGATCTTCAAAGAAAATCAGACCAGAAGGAAAAGGATGACCAAAAAGCCAGAGATGAAATCCAATCTTTAAGAACCAGAATAAAACAACTAGAGTCAAGTGACCTCACAAGGCAGCAGGACAGTATAAAACAAAACAAAAAGAATGAAAAAATTGAGGAAAATGTGAAGCATCTCATTCACAAAACAGACAATTTAGAAAATCGTTCAAGAAGAGACAATTTAAGAATAATTGGAGTACCAGAAGACCATGACAAAAGAAAAATCCTGGACATAATACTAGAGGAAATTATCCAGGAAAACTGTCCCGAGATCCAAGAACAAGAGGGGAAAGTGGAGCTTGAAAGAATCCACAGATCACCCCCTGTATTTAATCCCCAACTGACAACACCAAGAAATGTTATAGCCAAATTCAAAAACAATCAGATGAAAAAAAAGATATTACAAGCTGCCAAGAAGAAGCCATTCAGATACCATGGAAACACGGTGAGGTTAACACAGGATCTGGCTGCATCCACACTGAAGGACTGAAAGGCATGGAATACAATATTCTGGAAAGCAAGGGAACTAGGTCTACAACCAAGAATAAAATACCCATCAAAACTGACTATATTCTTACAGGGGAAAGTATGGTCATTCAACACAACAGAAGAGTTCCAAGCATTCATAAATAAAAGACCAGACCTGAACAGAAAATTTGATGTCCAACCACAGAACTCAAGAAAATCATCAAAAGGTAATTAGAAAGGGGGGGGGGGAACAACAACAAAAATGTTTTAAGAGACTCAATAAGTTAAAATGATATGTATCGCTATAAGAAAAGAGGTCATTGGTAACTCTCAGCTAGAAGAACTACACTCAGAGGGAACAGTGACAAACTGTATAGGATGAAAGGACAAGACATAAACAGGTATACAGATATATGCATGCATAAATACATATACATGTGTATGTATATATATATATATATATATATATACATGACTAGAGCTAAAAAAAGAGGTTATGACTAAAAGAAATGGGAAAAGAAACAAATGGGGGTAAATTTATATGTCACAAAGAAGCTCATGTTGGGAGGTTGGGAGAACATCAATACACTGGAAGGGTAAAGAGGTTGGAGATAGGAAATACTCAACTCTTACGTACTTTGAAACTGACCCAAAGAGGGAAGCACAATCCAATACATTGGGGAAGAGAATAGATTTGCGCCCTATAGGGGAGTAGAAGGGTAAAAAAAGGACTGGTGGGGAGGGAAGCAGTACAAGGGAGGGAGAGGGTGGGGGGGGGGAATTTTAAAAATACTACAGGGGAAAATAAGGGAGGGAATAAGAAGGGAGGGGGGTAGAAAGGGAAGTAAAATAAGGGGGGGGAACTGGGGGGACTGATTATAAACAAACATTGGTATAGAAGGAAATAGTGAAAGAAGAAAAGGCAGGACCAGGAATAGAAATCAAAATGCTGGGAAATACACAGCTAATAATCATAACTCTGAATGTGAATGGAATGAACTCACCCATAAAACACAAGCGAATAGCAAAGTGGATTAGAATCCAAAACCCTACCATATGCTGTCTGCAAGAAACACACATGAGGAAGGTAGATACACATAGGGTGAAAGTAAGAGGATGGAGCCAAACCTATTGGGCGTCAAATGATAAAAAGAAGGCAGGAGTAGCAATCATGATATTGGACAAAGCCAAAGTAAAAATAAAAGAGATAGGGAAGGTAATTACATCCTGATAAAAGGCAGTATAGACAATGAGGAAATATCTGTACTCAATATGTATGCACCAAATGGCAGAGCATCTAAATTTTTAAAGGGGAAACTAGAAGAGCTCAAGGATGAAATAGATAGAAAAACTATACTAGTGGGAGATCTGAACCTTCCCCTATCCGAACTAGATAAATCAAATCAAAAAATAAATAAGAAAGAGGTGAGAGAAGCAAATGAAATCTTAGAAAAATTAGAGTTGGTAGACATATGGAGAAAAATAAATAGGGATAAAAAGGAATATACCTTCTTTTCAGCAGTATATGGAACATTCACAAAAATTGACCATGTACTAGGGCACAAAATCATTGCAAACAAGTGTAAAAAGGCAGAAATAATAAATGCAACCTTCTCAGACCACAATGCAATAAAAATAATAATTAGTAAGGGTACATGGATAGATAAATCAAAAATTAATTGGAAATTAAACAATATGATTCTCCAAAACCAGCTAGTTAAAGAACAAATCGTACAAACAATTAATAACTTCATTGAAGAAAATGACAATGGTGAGACATCCTTTCAAAACCTATGGGATGCAGCCAAAGCAGTACTCAGGGGGAAATTTATATCCTTGAGTTCATATATAAACAAATTAAGAGGGCAGAGGTCAATGAATTGGGCATGCAAATTAAAAAACTAGAAAGTGAACAAATTAAAAATACTCACATGAAGACTAAATTAGAGATCCTAAAAATCAAAGGAGAAATTAATAAAATTGGAAGTCAAAGAACTATTGATTTAATAAATAAGACTAGAAGCTGGTACTTTGAAAAAACAAATAAAATTGACAAAATACTCGTCAGTCTAATTAAAAAAAGGAAAGAAAAAAACCAAATTGACAGTATCCAAGATGAAAAGGTAAACCTCACCTCTAATGAAGAGGAAATCAAGGCAATCATTAAAAACTACTATGCCCAATTATATGGCAAAAAATATGGCAATCTAAGTGATATGGATGAATACTTACAAAAATATAAATTGCCTAGACTAAAAGAAGAAGAAATAAATTACCTAAACAACCCCATATCAGAAAAAGAAATTGAACAAGCCATCAAAGAACTCCCTAAGAAAAAATCCCCAGGCCCAGAAGGTTTCACAAATGAATTATATCAAACATTCAAAGAACAGCTAACCCCAATACTATACAAACTATTTGACAGAATAAGCCAAGAAGGGGTTCTACCAAATTCTTTTTACGACACAAACATGGTACTGACCCCAAAGCCAGGCAGGTTAAAAACAGAGAAAGAAAACTATAGGCCAATCTCCCTAATGAATATAGATGCAAAAATCTTAAATAGGATACTAGCAAAAAGACTCCAGCAAGTCATCACAAGGGTTATCCACTACGATCAGGTAGGATTCATACCAGGAATGCAAGCATGGTTCAATATTAGGAAAACCATCCACATAATTGGCCATATAAACGAGCAAACCGACAAAAATCACATGATTATCTCAATAGATGCAGAAAAAGCCTTTGACAAAATACAACACCCATTTCTATTGAAAACACTAGAAAGTATAGGAATAGGATCGTTCCTAAAAATAATAAACAGTACCTAAAATCATCAGCAAACATCATCTGCAATGGGGAAAAACTCAAAGCCTTCCCAATAAGATCAGGAGTCAAACAAGGATGCCGATTATCACCTTTATTATTTAATATTGTACTAGAAACACTAGCAGTAGCAATTAGAGAAGAAAAAGAAATTGAAGGTATTAAAATTGGCAATGAGGAGACCAAGAGTCACTCTTTGCGGATGATATGATGATTTACTTAAAGAATCCTAGGGAATCAACCAAAAAGCTAATCGAAATAATCAACAACTTTAGCAAATTTGCAGGGTACAAAATAAATCCACACAAGTCATCAGCATTTCTATATATCTCCAACCCAGTTCAGCAGCAAGAATTAGAAAGAGAAATTCCATTTAAAGTCACTCGAGACAATATAAAATACTTGGGAATCTATCTGCTGAGACAAACACAGGAACTATATGAACACTACAAAACACTCTCCACACAATTAAAACTAGATCTAAACAATTGGAAAAACATTGATTACTCATGGGTGGGACGAGCTAACATAATAAAAATGACCATCATACCCAAACTTATATATCTATTTAGTGCCATAACCATTGAACTACCAAAAAAAACTATTTTACTGAATTAGAGAAAATGACAACAAAGTTCATTTGGAAGAATAAAGGATCAAGGATATCCAGGGAAATAATGAAAAAAAAATCAAAGGAAGGTGGCCTTGCAGTCCCAGATCTCAAACTATATTACAAAGCAGCTGTCATCAAAACAATTTGGTACTGGCTAAGAGACAGAAAGGAGGATCAGTGGAATAGACTTGGGGTAAATGACCTCAGCAAGACAGTCTTTGACAAACCCAAAGACCCCAGCTTTTGGGACAAAAATCCAGTATTTGATACAAGCTGCTGGGAAAATTAGAAGACAGTGTGAGAGAGATTAGGTTTGGATCAACAACTTACATCCTACACCAAGATAAATTCAGAATGGGTGAATGACTTGAACATAAAGAAGGTAACTATAAATAAATTAGGTGAACACAGAATAGTATAAATGTCAGACCTTTGGGAAGGGAAAATTTTTAAAACCAAGCAAGACTGAGAAAGAGTCACAAAATCCAAATAAATAATTTTGACTACATCAAATTAAAAAGGTTTTGTACAAACAAAACCAATGTAACTAAAATTAGAAGGAAAGCAACAAATTGGGAAACAATCTTCATAACAAAAACCTCTGACAAAAGTCTAATTACTCAAATCTATAAAGAGCTAAACCAGTTGTACAAAAAATCAAGCCATTCTTCAATTGAAAAATGGGCAAGGGACATGAATAGGCAATTTTCAGTTAAAGAAATCAAGACTATTAATAAGCACATGAAAAAGTGTTCTAGATCTCTTATAATCAGAGAGATGCAAATCAAAACAACTCTGAGGTATCACCTCATACCTAGCAGATTGTTCAACATGACAACAAAGGAAAGTAATGAATGCTGGAGGGGATGTGGCAAAGTAGGGACATTAATGCATTGCTGGTGGAGTTGTGAATTGATCCAATCATTCTTCAGGGCAATTTGGAGCTATGCCCAAAGGGCATTAAAAGACTGTCTGCCCCAAAGAGATAATAAGGAAAAAGACTTGTACAAGAATATTCATAGCTACGCTCTTTGGTGGCAAAAAATTGGAAAACGAGGGGATGCCCTTCAATTGGGGAATGGCTGAACAAATTGTGGTATATGTTGGTGATGGAATACTATTGTGCTAAAAGGAATAATAAAGTGGAGGAATTCCATGGAGACTGGAATGACCTCCAGGAAGTGATGCAGAGTGAGAGGAGTAGAACCAGGAGAACTTTGTACACAGAGACTGACACACTGTGGTACAAGAGAATGTAATGGACTTCTCCAGTAATGGCGTTACAATGTCCCTTAACAACCTGCAGAGATCTATGAGAAAAGAACAAACAAACAAACAAACAAAAAACTATCCTCAAGCAGAGGACAAACTGTGGGAGTAAAAACACTGAGGAAAAGCAACTGCTTGACTACAGAGGTTGAGGGGACATGATCCAGGAGAGAGGCTAAATGAGCGCCCTAATGCAAATACCAACAACAAGGAAATGGGTTCAGAGCAAGGACACATGTGATACCCAGACGAATTGCCTGTAGGCTAGGGAAGGGGTGACTGGGAGGGGGGGGGCGGAAGGGGGAAGGAAAAGAAAATGATCGGTTTCCAATGAACAATGTATGAAAATGACCAAATAAAATAATGTTTTAAAAACTAAAAAAATATATATATCATGTCTGTTGAATAATGAAGCTGTGTGCCAAGAAAATAAATAATCTTTGGAGGATATAAAAATAAAGAAGAACCCTGGGCTGGACAGAGTTCTGTGTAAGTCTGGCTGTAGACTGACACTCTTTGCTATCTTCTCATCATTCATTCACGTCTACACCATCACACCTAGTTGAGGACCCCTGAAGCTGTGGACAGGGTAGGTCCTGAACCCATGGCAGGCAAGTACTTGATTATGAGGACATGAAGTAATTAATTCCTAAAGGATTTAAAGAAGGGGAAAATACCAAAGAGTGGAACATTTTATTATTCAGTCGTTTCAGCTATTTTTGACCTTTCTTGACTACATTTGGGGTTTTCTTGGCAAAGATGCTAGAATGGTTGACCATTTCCTTCTCCAGCTCATTTTACAGATGAGGAAGCGGAAGCAAACAAGATTAAGTGACTTTCTAAGGGTAATACAGCTGGTAAGTATCTGAGGCCAGGTTTGAGCTCATGAAGACGAATCTTCCTAATGCCAAGCCTGTTCATTTTGTAAATGAGGAAACAAGCAAATAGAGTTGACTTGCCCAGGGCCACACAGTAAGTATCTGAGTCCAAAAGATCTTTTTTGACTTTAGGTCCTGAACTTTATTCACTTTGCTCCCAGCTGCCCTTTTTCTAATGTAAATCATAAAATAATTTCTTGGCAATATCTACTCATTGCTTTCTGAGGACAAAAACGACTACTACATTTTTCTCTTTGTATGTTCCCATTGCTTAGAACAGAGTCTGACACATGGGGAGCACTTAATAAATGTTGGGTTTAAATAAAGAAGTATTGATTAATTGCTAAATGAACCTACTTGATTCTCCAATGGCTGTGTTGGTGTGTTGCTGGTGACAGACTGAGGTTTCTTGTTGTTGTTGTTGTTGTTTTTATGTTTTTGCTAAAAGAGAGAATTTTCCCCTTTCTTCCATGTCAGTAGTATGACCGTTCAGCTCCCACTTTCCCTGGATCGTATAGCTGACTGTGTACCATGCCCAGAATCATGCTTGTAGGCTCCTGAAACAATGGCCATCGTGCTTTCTTGAAATAGGTGGGTAATATGTATGGAAAGGTTTATAGAAGTGACGTATCAATTTGGTACGCCATTCAGAGGGTAGGCTCAAGGCTAAAATGCTATCTGACTAGTTGAAAAATTGGTGAAAACATTAAAGTGAGGTTTATTAATATTCACATCGAAGAGGGAGGGAGGACCAGGACCCAAGGAGTCCCTAGCTCTAAATGCTGGATACTCCACCCTCCCATTTCTACGAGTCTCACAAGAGACTGTCTCCAAAGACCTTCCAGCTGCCTTTCACTATTCTCTCTATCTTTAAACCCAGCACTGTCTAGCTTTCTGACCTAACTGGTCCTCCAAAGTAATGGTAGACAAGTTAATAGTTCATCAAAATTATGATAGCCTTGAACTCTTGGTGATTTCACCCTCTTAGGTCTAACCCAAAGGCAGCTCCTGGCCTTTCACACAGACAGACTTTACTGGGTACCAGCAGTTCTCTTTCAGCAGTCAGGAAAACCTCAGGACACAGGATCTCACAGCGACTCAGAGAGATGAAAATATGGAGACAAGGTTGATTGGATCTCAGGATAACAAGAAATCAGGAAAGCAGGAGCACAAGAACCTTCAGCTTCCCAGGGACAGGTAGGCCAACTCCCACTGGGCTCGGATAAAACTAAGCCATAGGAAGTAACCTCTCTAATCCCCTTGAAAGACAGGAAAAATGGCCCCCCAACTGTCTCCTTGTGTCCAGTTTTATCCCTTTTCCAGGCTATAGAATGGAGTCCATAAAAGTTGTGTGCATGTGGCAAGACCCTCTTTGCAAACTCTTGCATTGCTATTTCTTTTGCAAAATCTTTCTCTCTCACACTCTCTACATCATCTCTGGAGTTTTCATATGAGGAAACACAGAAAAACCTTGTGGAGGTTATTTTTCTGCCTGGAACAAAACCAGTGGAGGAGATGGGGGAAGGGACTTACAAATGGAAGGGTCCACTTTCCTGGAAAGTGTCACACTGTGAATATAAAGAGAATGCTATTAATTCCCCAATTAAACATTAAAAAAAGATTACTGATATTTACAGGGCTACATATAAAATCTTTTGTTAGTCATAAGTCATGTAACAGCTGTAAAACCTGCATATATTATCAAGTCATCTATACTGTGATGCAAGTCTAACGCCCTCACCATTCAATTGAACCTTTCTCAAGTTAAAGAATTAAGAAGCAGTAACTGTTACACCACAAGTAGGTAGCAAGTTACTGGAGGATTGGGCTGATGGATGGCTATAGGAAAGAGGCATTACCCTTCCCTTACCCACATGTCAACAGCCAGGAGTCACCTTGCTGCAGTTATAGCTCAGAAGAAAGTTGATGGATGGTTGGAACATAGGTCACTGATCATAGGTCTGGGATTCTAGACTGGAGAAAAATATAAAATCATCTCAAGGCTAAAATCCAGTAACAGATAAGGTTCTGTTCTCATCAGTCCACTTTCAGAAAGTGTCTATGAGAGACCTGTCCGGATGTAAATTATAAGCTATAGCCTATAAAGGATAGCTACCGCCATTTTGTGCAGGGGATAGAGTACTGGAATTGGAGGCAGGGAGATCTGAGTTTTAATCTGCCTCAGATACTTATTAGTTAGGAAGGGAACAAGCACATAGCTAGTAAGTTTCTGAGTCCAGATTTGTGTCCCAACACATTTCATTGTGCCATCTAGTAAACTTAATCTTGGGCAAATCAGTTAGGTTCTCTCAGTCTTAGTTCCCCCATCTGTAAAATGAGGGGGTTGGACTCAATGGACTTGAGGTCCCTTGTAGTTCTTAATAGATGGTCTTCTGAACAAAGGGGAAGTATCAGTAATGGGTCACAGCTTTTGAGGCTTAAATATGAAATGCTTTATGACCATTAAAGCACTCTATAAATGCCATTTACAGTGATCTCTGCCATATTACCTGTTTGACCTGGGACACTTAACTTCTTTTGAATTTAGTTTTCTTATCTATGAAATGAGGAAGCTCAACTAGAGAAAAATCTAAAGTTCCTTCTAGCTCTAAATCAATGATTAATAATGCTTCATTATCCATAGTACCACCCTGACCCCCAACTTAATTTAGTTATCCTGTTTATCCCTTCCAATTATGTCCATTTTAGTTCCAACTCTGTCAGATATCATGAATGCTACCCCTTCCTGCTCTGGATCAACTGAGGTATAGTATATTCTGATCCATTCCTTCACTGACACTCTATGTGTATCTCTCTTTTTCTGGATATTTTTTATAAACAACACATTGTTGGGTCCTGGTTTTTTACCCATTCTGTTATCCATTTTCTTTCCATGGATAAATTAATCTCATTCACATTCAATGTTATAGTTACTAGCTGTATATTTCCATCTACTCTGTTCCTTCTCAATATTTGTCCCCCTCTTTCTTTCCATCATATCTCTCTTCAGATATCCCATTTCTTTTGATTAGGACCTCTCCAATTTGCACCACTTCCCCAAAATTGTCTCTTATCTTTTCCCCTTCACCTCTTAGTTCCAAATTGGTCTACCTTAACAAAGATCCCTCTCTTGTCCCTTTCACTTACCTTTTAATTCTTCTTCTATCCACCTTTGCAAAAATCCTTTCCTTATTCCCTCCTCAACAATGACCTCCTACTTCTTGATATGTATGATTCTTAAAATCTTTCCCTTATATTTTCCTAAGTGTCCCTCCCTTATCTCTTCACTGTACTTCCCTAGCTTTTGATATGTAGTCTGCTCTATGCATCCCTCCTTTATCCCATCCACATTCCCTCCTATTTTTCTGTATGTTAAGATTTTTACCCTTTTAATGATTTATATTCTTCTCTCTTTATACCAGATCTGATAAGAGTAGGTTTCTAACTACTACCAACTCTTTATTACCTTCTCCATGGCAGTTCCTCCACTCATTCCTCCTTCATATGAGGTAGTCATTTCACCCTACCTCCTCCTGGTTTACTCCACTTCCATTTTGGCTCATTCCATTCCATTTACCTCGACCTTGAATCTTCCATCCATACCTGCCTCTTTCAGGAGTGCTACAATTATATTTGGAGAATGCTGCTATAAGATTTTTTCCTGTCCCTGACATAGACCTGGAGTTGCTGTCAAAGGTGTTGGCTGGCTGTTGTCTTTTGTACTGGAAGAGTACTAAAATGACGTCACTATGTAGGGATCAATTTATAATGTGTCAACTGTAGATAATCAGACCAATATGAACTTGGAAGACTCTACCACAGGTCTGGTACAAATAGACCATGTGAACATTTGAGGTGGAGATGTCTCTAAGTTTGCAGATCTCACATTTCTTTTGAGCTACTGCAATTTTGCTTTTCTCATAGTGCAGACAAGCTTGATGTGAACATACCATGCTGAATAGTCTTGTCCCATGTTTTACAATTGATACCAAAATTCTTCAAAGAGACCTTTAGATTACCCTTGTATCACTTCTTCTGACCCCCATCTGAGTACTTGTGTTGTGTGAGTTCTCCATAAGTATAAGAAATAAAGAAATATCTGGGCTATAAGTCTGAACTGAAAACTGACTATTTGTGGGTAAATAGAGTCAGCAGTGTCATCATTCCCAGTCTATGATGAAAGATATCTTGTGGAGATTTGCAGTTGTTTTTATAGACTTTTGACAGTTGATAACAAAACCCACATACTCAAAGTATTTTTGCTTATAGTTGATAAATTCTAGTACAAGGTCCAAGCAATTTATTGATCTCCTAACCGATAACCTCAGACAATAATTCTTAAGAAGAGACATAAAGAAGAGCTATATTATATGTCTCTCTGAGTCATAAAATCTGAGGACCCTTTTAATGACATAAATTCCTAGAAAAGCAAATATGATTCCTAGTTTTACAACTGACTCTATGATTTCTTCTGTTACCTTTATCCAGAATCAGGAGATAGTGAAGATGTGTCCTTAACATAAGAAGGTTTATAACAGGAGCTCTTGAGCTAACTCTCTCCATATCTATCACTGCTTATACACAGGTAATTAACCACTGGGACTAGCTTTTCTAACACATATTATTTAAAGGATTATATAAGAGGAATTAGTTTTGTACTAAATGATATAAAAAGAAATTAAATGAAACAAATGCAAGTTAAGCTCTTCAATCCCCCCACTCTTGTGTCCCTTCTTCTGATCCCCATCTGAGTCCTTGCAATGTGCGAGTTCTCCATAAGTAAGGTGATGCAAGAAGATGGCCAAAAGTGCAGCTGTTAATAGTGCGTTGTTGTTTTTTTTAGTACCATGAGTCAGCAAAAGTCACAGCCCTAAACCAGTTATCCAGTCATAAGCAAAGTACTGTAGAGCATTCTAAACCTAAGCAATCATTACTAAATTCACCAATAGGATTTCTCAAACAAGGACTTGTTTTTCAATTGTGTTACAAATAAATCATTCAGAGTCTAAAGCAAATTCAAGGATGGCGAATTATTATATTAGTCACCAACTACCTGGAGAATCTTATCTAGACCACATAGGAAATATAAGCTATGTGACCTTGGGTAAGTCACTTAGGTCCAATTGCCTAGTCCTTGACTTAGTTTCTGTCTTAGAATTGATATCAAGACAGACGGTAAGGGTTAAAACAAAAAAGAATATTTAGTTAATTGATTTGCCCAGGATCACATAGATAGTAGGTGTTAGAGGTGGGATTTGAATCCATGTTGTACTGGCTGCAAAGCCGTATCATTTTTATATAAGTAGTACTAGAAAAATTAGAATTAATTATTAGAATTATTTTTATTGGATAACATAATGCATTAAGATTTACAAAGTGTTTTAAAATTCTATTTTATATATAATATGATATGATATATATGTGTATATATCTTTTTCTACATAATTGATTTATCTAGGATAAAAAGAAGAAAGGAACATTTCCAAGATTAGGCAGGATGAGTAGTTGGAGTATGATAAGTTGGATGAGAAAACTTGATCAAAGTGTATTTCAAAGTTAGGGAATCCCGTAATCCTCTTGATTGCCACAATTTCAAACTAAATCATTAAATATAACCAACCAAGTGAGGAAACAATATAGTTACAAATAGAGTATAAAACTGATTAAAAATATTAAAAACATTAAGTGATACATTTATAGTGTTTGGGGAAAATAAAAAAAAAAAGATTGTAGCTCCATTTGTTTCAAAAGAGTTTCCTTTTGACATCTTTCCCATGTTCTCTTGTTCTTGACAGAAAACACGTTTTCTGTGGAGCTTTTATGTCTAAAAACTCATCTTTCTTATATGGTGTCTTGTTAGGATCTTCTGGTGGAATCTTGTCAACCAGTACTTGATCTTCAAAATGAGATGCTGATCTAGCATGAACTGGAATGGATTTTTAAAAAGTGATTAGTATAATCTTATCCATATTCTCAAGTAAAAATCTAGCATATTCAAAATCATTTTTTGCTCTTTTCAAACAGAACTTCCTTTTTCTCTGAATAGCCTGCTCCAGGAACATTATTAGACAGTGATAGTCACTGGATCCAAAGTCGTTTGGCCCTGGATTTCTAACTGAACTAATGTGCATAGGTTCATTTACTCTAAAACAAAAAATGGAAATAAGGTGACCAGATCAATTAGTCAATATTGCCTTGGTTACTTCGATTGGTGCAACTATCCATCATGTCTCACTTTTACTCCATGACCAACTTACCTTTTTTTCTGATCATATAAGTCCTTGATTGAATCTTTTAGACCACTTCTCAAAATATTTGAATAATTTAATAATTCTCCAGTTCCTAGAGGATGATCTTAAGAGTATCAGGTGTGTCCTCTATGGAATATTTATAGAAAGACTTTTACAAGTAACATATCATATCTGAAAGTATGGACTTAAATGTGCTATGATTTTTATCTCTGAAGGGAGTGATGCCATCAATGAGATCACAGGTGCAGTAAAGTATTTTGATCTAATTTGAATTTAGAACTTTGAGAGTTATTTTTAAAAAATTCCAACACTGCTCAGTATATACTGTGCAGGTCTAAATAAAGTATAACCCTAATTCCAATCTAGTTAGGCTACTACTAAGTGCCAGCTAAGTACCTATTTTAGGGACATGTATTTGAAGTAGGTTGTATGTATGTGCATAATTAAAAAATTTTAAAGATATGATAAAATCTGAAAAAATAAAATTACTACCCATACCATCAAAAAGTAAGAATGGTTGAAAGGAGATATTTGCCCTTTCATCTTACTAAAAGGCATTTGCTTTTCGCAGCTCAAGCATCATTAAATAAAGACAGACACTAGGGACTAGGGAGGCTAAATCTCTAGCTCAAATGGATAACCTTGATGTTCGCCTTCTCTTTTGGATTTCTTGGAATATATACAATACAATAAAACCAGGTTGACTAGTTATGAATAGCTGGTGAGAAACATTTTTATTGTAGGATAAGTCATGTTTTCTTGGGGAAACCCATCTTTTCTGAACCACTCCCTAATAACAATCTACTATTAGAAGAGGTTGAATACATAATATTTTTTTCTTCCTTTGGCCATGTTGTTTTCTGTGGAAGAGAATATACCTAAGGATATCATTGATTTAAGTCCCCCCCCCCTTAAATACCTACTTTATTCCATCATTACCATCCTTCATTATTTAAATGCTAAAATTAAAGCATCTATTTTCTTTGCTCTTCAGAAGTCTCATTGGAGCTTCATTCAGATGTCATGCTTTAAATCCATGCCCAGGGTGGTATTACAAGTGATACCATGCTACAATTAAATCTTTTGGGGATTCCTGGGCTTGTTATATATTCCTTCCCTTCATGTAATTCTATATAGTCTAACCTAATTGTCTTCATTCTGTTCCTCACACAAACCATTTTATTTCCCCTCTCCATTTCATTCTCTATAGGTAGACCCCAAAGTCTAGAATGCACTCCTTCCTAATGATTTTGTTGTTGTTGTTGTTGAGTCAGTTTTCATTTGTGTCATTCTTCATGACCCCATTTGCAGTTTTTGTGGCAAAGTGACTGCAGTGCTTGACTACTTCCTTTTCCAGTTTTTTTTTACAGATGAGGAAACTGAGGAAAACAGGGTTAACTGACTTGCCTGGGGTCATTCAGCCAGTAAGTGTCTGAGACTAGATTTGAACTCATGAAGATGAGTCTTCCTGATTCCAGATCTGCCCCTCCATCCACTGTGCCACGTACCTGCCCATTCTACCTCTTAAAATCCTTGGTTTCCTTTAAAATTAAGCCCAAATGCCATCTCTTACTACTAGAGGTCATCCCTTGTCTTTCTAGCTGTGGTTCTGTCCTCATTCCTGCCATTTGTTTTGTATATATTTATATGTGTATTTGTGGTCTACTTTAGTAATCAATCAACAAACATTTATTAAATGCTACTATATGGCAGACCTTGTGCTAAGCACTGGGATTACAATGGAAGTGAAAAAAAAAGTTCTTGCCCTCAAGTGTTAGTGTGGGGAGAGGGGAACAACATGTACTTAAAAGCTGTATCTATATCTACATCTACATCTATATCTATATCATCTATATCTATATCTATATCTATATCTATATCTACATCTACATCTATATCTATTGCTATATCTATATCTATATCTATTGCTATATCTATATCTATTGCTATATCTATTGCTATAGCTATATCTATGCCTACATCTATATTTACATACAGAAGAAATAAAAGAAAACATTAGTGGGAAAGAAAGCCTTAGCTGGAGAAAGGAAAGACCTGCAAAAAGTAGCATTTTATCAAGCAAGGGATAGAATACCAAGCCTGAAATCAGGCAGACTCATTTCCCTGAATTCAAATCTGGGCTCAGACACTTACTAGCTGAGTGACCCTGGTCAATCCACTTAACCCTGTTTGCCTCAATTTCCTAATCTGTAAAATGGGTTGGAGAAGGAAATGGCAAACCACTTGGTATCTTTGCCAAGAAAAACCCAAATGGAGTCATGAAGAGTTGGGCACAAATGAAATAATGGAACAGAAAATCATGGTATCAGTCTTGAAGGAAGCTAGGTGTACTCAGAGGCTGATGGGATGAAGGAGAACATGATGTGGGGCATCCTGTGGGAAGAATAGCAAGTGGGCTAATATGTTAGATGGTGAAGTGGGTAGAAGTGTGTGTAAACACCTTGAGTGTAGGAGCTGTTTAATTTTAGTCTTTGAAAGTCTTGAACCCAGTGCCTGGCTGGCACATTGGAGATACTTAGTGTATGTTCTATTTTGTTGCAAAGGCTCCAGAAAAGTCTCCCTTGGAATAGTCACATAAAGGAAAAAAATTTGGGCATGGGATTCAGGAGATTTGAAATCCAATCTCATTAGAGTTTGCGCACCTTAAGGGTAGGGACTATTCTGCTTTGGTCTTTGTTCTTTAGTGCTTAGTCCACTGGCCAGCACATAGGAGGCACTGAACAGATTTTGACTGCTTAATTGAATCCTGCTTCTGACACTTAATTAGCTGTATCAAGAGGATCAAGATCATGAGATTTCTGGGAGAATGCATTAGCTATTCTTAATAAATAACAATAACAAAGGCAATGATGATAATTATTTTAAAATGAATTATTTTTTGTGAATATAACTATTATCTCACTCCAATCCTTCAGTTACAAAGTTAAAATAAAACTGTAGTCGTTGCCACAGTTTTGTTTCTTTTTTTAAAACTTCTAATTGGAGAAAATCTATGTTACCTAAAGAAAGCCAGCCAACCAGCTAGCCAAACAAACAGATGGAGAAGGACAAAGACTGCTATCAAATGGCGTGGGACCCAGTGACTGAAGGACACTAAACTGGGTGGGACTTGTGGAAACACAAGCTTATATTAGACACAGCCCTGTCATTAATTGGTAATGAGACCTCAGGCAAATCATTTGACATCTTAGGGTCTCCGCTTCTTCATGTATAAAATGAGTAGATAGGATTAGCTGATCTTTAAGGATTTTAAGGTAGTCTATAATTTGTTTCTTTACTGTGACTAGGAGAAGAGGGCCCATTCCCCTAAGGATAGAACACTCATCTTTTAAAAAATTTAACTTCTGCCTTAGAATTGAAACTGAATATTGGTTCCAAGGCAGAAGAGTGGTGAAGGCTAGACAATGGGAGTTAAGTGACTTGCTCAGGGTCACCCAGCTAGGAAGTGTCCGAGGTCAGACTTGAACCTAAATCCTCCCAACTTTAGGTTAGGCATTCTATCTACTGTGCTATCTAGCTGCCCCTTTATTTATTTTTTTTAATTAATTTTTTAATAAACCCTTCCCTTCCATCTTAGAATCAATACTGTGTATTGGTTCCAAGACAGAAGAGTGGTAAGGTGCCCCTTTATTATTTTAAAATGTATTTATCAGTGCCTTTTCTGTCTGTTTCAAAATCTTTTCACCATCACCCCATCCATCCTCTCTCCTTTTCTTGGAAATTTCCCTTGTACAAAGAAAAATAGTTAAGCACAAATACTGGATACAGCAATAATGCATACAAGAACCCGTCCTGATAGGCATATCTCCCTGGGTCCAGTGTATAAGAAGACAGAGTGTGGGAGGCCACTCTGCCACAGAAGACTTATCAGGACAGAAAGGCTGACCCTGTTGAAGAGTTCCTGGGTGCTGTGGTCCTCTGGGAGGAGAGGCACCGGCATAGCTGCTTCCCTTCCTTAACCTGTGTAAGAACGGCTCTGATGCAGTTCAGTTAAATAAATCATCCTGCCAAGGACCCTGTGTCCTTCTGCTTTTGGCAAGTCTAACACATCCTGTTTTCAAACGTGTCAAACTGCCCCTTCTGTATGTTGGGAGTGGAGGGAGGAGGAGGAGGAGGCCAAATAGCTACCTATTTTGGGGATGGCTGGGTTAGCTCTGGGTTTTTGAGGACACAGCAGTCCCAGCACAGACCCCATTTCAAAGATAGCTCAGGGCATCCAGGAGGAAAGATAGGTCAGGCCAGATCTTCCCTGGGCTTTCAAAGGCAACTGAAGTAATTTTGTGTCTCTGTCCCTCCTTCCCCAATAGCAGAACATAGCTGCTCCCAGGGCAGATCCAGGGATTTTTATTATTCCATCAAATTGTTTCCAGGTATGGGTGTTGTCATGATAAAAGAAATCATGACAACAGCTAGTTTTTATCTGATGGCTGCTCAGAGGTGGATCGTAAGTGAAATCTCCCAGTTCTGCAGTTTGCTGCATTCTGTTACCCTGTGAAACCTTGCTAATTTAGAGACTGGAATCTAGGATAGGTTTTCAAAATGAAGCTTTATTGTTTTCAAGCATTACTAATTATTCACAGGGCTAGCAGTTTGGTTTAAGTTTCTGCTGAGTCTTCTAGAGATATTTGTTAATTAATTCATTGATCATAGTTATAGTCATTTTTATATAATGTGTTTTAAGAAGATGGTTCCTCCTCCTTATAAACATCTCACTTGAATGATATATAATTTCATATTACATTATATATGTTTTAGTTTATATTTTATATAAATTATATATTTTGTATATTATGTGTTTTATGTTATTTTTATGTAAATTGTCTATTTTATAAATTATATTTTATATAACATATTTATATAATGTTTTATTATATATTCTATATAAATTATGAATTTTGTATATTATAGTTTTTATTTTATTTATATATAAATATATCTCATATATTTATTTTGTATATTGTTTTATTTTATATAAATTATATACTTTATATATTATGTTTTATATAAATTATATTATGTTTTAGTTTATATTTTATATATGTTATATATTGTATATTATATATTTTATTATATATTCAAACTTCCCAAAGTGCTTTGTAACTATTACTTCATTTTATCTTCACTAAAACCCAGAGAAGTATGTGCTATTATTATCACCTGCATTTTATAGATGAGGAAACTGAGGCAGATAGTGATTAGGTGACTTGAGTAGACTTGCACAATTAGTAAGTGTCTGAAGAAGCATTTGAACTTGGGTTTTCTTAACTCCAGGTCCAACATTCTATCTACTAAGCAACCTAATCTCTCTGTTTAAAATTAGAACAAACTCATGTGACTTTTGGACAATTAGATGGCACAATGTATGGAGCGCCAAGCCTGGAATCAGGAAGACTTATCTTCCCGAGTTCAAACCTGGGCTCAGATACTTACTAACTGGGTGACTTTGGATTAGTCACTCGATCCTTTTTACTTTAGTTTCCTCATCTGTAAAATGATCTGGAGAAGGAAATGGCCAACAACTCCAGTATCTTTGCCAAGAAAATCCCAAATGGAGTCACAAATAGTTGGACATGACTGAAAAAATGGTGGTGCAACAAATGAAACTTTTCTAATCATGTGTGACTCTAAATATCATACTCTTTAAGCAAAGCAACTAAGACATTTGTGTTGTGAACACACTGGAATTGACTTTTAGCCATTTTCTATTTAGAAGGAAAATTCATGCTTCAAATATCAATACCACTTAGGACTGTCTGTTTCAATATGCTTGTGGGAATTTAAACAATTTATCTTACACTTGCAGTTCTGGTGACTTTAATAAAGTTATAACTTATTTCAAACAAATAGTTTGTCTTAATAGTGCAAGTATAAGAAAAGACTCAATGTAAAGTTCTACTTCCCTAATGATTTTAGAAAAACAGGGTTGAGATTTTAGTTTAGACATAATTTGTATATCTAATTGGAGTCACATTAGTGGACCACTCAATACTTCTGTTACCTCTATTATTTAAAATCTTCTGGTGGGGCTATAAATTTGTGAATCAGCGAGCACTTTGATCTTGAAAACGTCAAAATTGCCTGTTTTCCAAAGGGAAATTGAAAGATGTGGAAGGGTAGAAGTAGGTTTCAGTCAGCTACTAACAATGACTTGAGTGGAAGAAGAGTAAATGAGAACAAGAGATATTATATGTAAACTGTTTTGTGAAGATCAGAGTACTATCATGGGTAATACTGATAAGTGGCTTAAAAGATATCACTTGGAAAGGAAATATCCCATAGTAAGAATGAAAGACAGTAGACAGCCTCAGTGTGTAAAATGGGGAAAGACTAAGAGAAAGCTATCCAGTATAGGAGGTGGATCCTTCTGAGCAAAGTTTTGTAACTTTAGGGTCCATGACTTTGGTTTTTAATATGTCAATAGAACTGATATTCTTCATGGTTTAGTTAATACATTTAAAAACATTGTTGTGAGGAATCCGTGGGCTTCACCAGACTATCAAAAGAATCAACGATACATACAAGAGTATTAGGATCTTTGCTCTACAGAGAATTGTAGAATATGGACTAGAATTACATCAAATGAGAAGGCACAGAAAAGTAGTAGTTTCACCATTGGAGGGAATGATCACATAGTTAAAATTATAGACTCAATTAAGTATCTAAGCAAGTGCTAACATTTTCTTAGGTAAAGATCCTTAAGAAAAAAAACCACTTCGTTGTATCATCAGTCACTGTCAGTTTAAAGCATATGTTTCCTTTCTCGTCTTTTCTAAATTATAGAAGAAATTTTACATGAATAATTTTAGCCTTTGGCTGATAGTGCCTTTGAAACTCTTCAGGGATGGATGCGTTTATTAATATTAATTAAAAATCTATAAGTAATGCTTTCATTAAGAGAGTTCACTGCTCATATCATTTTCAACAGAAATATTTTTTATTCAATATGTATTTAAAAGCTCTACCAACCTCACACATAGTACCAGTTCCATTAATTGAGTAGCCTTTAGGAAGTAGCATTGCTACCTATATGGCTTCAGGAACACAAGATATACGTCTTAGAAGATACATAACAAGATGTATGTCAAATATGTCTGGCAAGAATTTCACTTGAGCTTGAGTGAATTGTAACTCCCTATTACTTTTAAGGTACATTTTCTTTTTTAAATGCACTACACTACATATTATGGCTTGTTAATTTGTTCAACTTACCTGGAGTACAATCATCAGGTGGAAATAAATGGATATCTAATCTGTTGTCCTCCTGGAAAGAAGAAATTTAAAATAGATAAGAAATACATATAATTTAAAAGCATACCAATTGAAAGAGTGAAGAATGGCTAATTCCCAGCCCCTTTATAAAAACCCTTTCATTAATTATCCCCTCAGTCTTCTCTTTTCTCATTTAAATAATTTTAAGCCCTTTAATACTTCCCCTTTAGTTTGAATTTTTTTAATCTTTTGTTGAACTGTTTTATTTTTATATTATATACATTTATATATTAATCCCATTTCATGAGAGGCATCTTGCAACAAGGTAAGAGTTAATGAAAACTAATAATATTGTGATCTTATATAAAAGTACACACAATATTCCACATCTGTAACACTTCCATCATCACTCTCTTAAAAAATTAACATAAGCCTATTTTCTCTCCCTTTACTCCATTCTTTACCCCACTGGAATAAAAAGGAAAAATAATTTCTTGCAACAAATATGTGCATTCAAGCAAAACACATTCCTTCAATGATTATGTACAAATATGTGTGTGTATGTATTTGTGTGTGTATATCATTCTGTACCTTGAATCCATCACATCTCTATAATAGATAGTATGTTTCATCATTGGTTCTCTGGAGTCATCAATGGTAATGGTTATTGCATTGTTCTTACAGCTTTCAAGTTTTTTTTTGTTTGTTTTTTTGAAATTGCTATTATGTAAGTTGTTCTGGTTCTGCTTGTTTCATTATCAATTTAGGAAAATTCTTAAAATTGTTCATTTTCATAACATTGATATTCTAGTGTAAGCTGTTCTTCTAATTCTGATTACTTTACTTTGCATCAGTTCATATAAGTCGTTCCCTGTTGTTCCCTGTGAAATTTGGCCAATTCTTAGGATTTCTTTACTATTCTTATATGAAGACTGATTTCTACTTTTTACTTGTTCTCTTCTAGATTTCTCTTGTATCCAAATTGTCTGACATGTTCACCTCTCTAAGTCTTTTCTTTCCCTATAGAGTCAGTCGTATAACTCTGACTACATATAGCCTATTGCTATCATTATGAATTCCAGTGTCATCTGCCAAAGGCTTTGGCAATTGGTTTCATCCAGCTGGTTGTCATTTATAAAATTTGAAAGCATTCTTTTGAGATGTTTTGGAGCATGAATGGATATTTGAAAGAGCCTTCACATGCAGGACCTATAGAATACCTTCTTATTTCCTTTTAGGTTGACATAACTCTCTTAATGCCAACCAGTGTCTGTTGACAAGCCAGAAAGAGAAAACTGAGATGGAGTATTGTTTTGGCCACTTTAACACTGAACTTCACATTTAGTGAGAAGTTGGGAGACACAAGCAAGGACTTTCAGGTACCCAAATGCCATCTCCATGAAGGCTTCCCTTTTCCTATACTTTCTATTGCCCCCTCTATCTCCTCAGTCCTCTTCAGCATTTGTTTTGCATCTCTCTAAATATGATTCAAATGTTCTTTTGTGTCAGAGTATATGTATATATATATATACATATATAAAAGGCAGCATGGAATAATGCATAGAAATTAAAATGAAATTAAATTAAAAAAAAAAAACCTGGCTCAACCCTGCCTCTGACATATCCTAGATGTGTGATCATGATCAATTCACCTAACCATAGTGCTCCAGAGAGCTCAAGATTATAAGTAACTGATGAGTCAATGATCTACACTGATAGTGTGAGTTTCCACTTTGGGAGTTCTTCATTCTGATGAAATCACAGGTTTGGACAACGTTTGTATATATAAAATCATTCTTACTAGATTGTGAGCCCCAGGAGGGCAGAGGTGCTCTTTTTTGGTTTAACATCCATCTCTCCCACAGTACCTAAAAAGATCTCTCCACACAATGCTATTTACTTATTGATTTTTCTCTGATATTCTTTATAATAAGGTTAATATGAAATATACCTGGCCCAATAGATGATGCAATAAAGTTATATTTGCTATACTTTGCGCTTCTAGGTCTGGCCATGCAGTGAACTTGGTGCAAGGATCCACAAATAAGTAGAAACATTCTTCAAAGTCACTATATTCCATCATCTTGAATAGAATTCCTAGTTTATTGAGCATTTTTATGCCTTTTGGATTCTGATCATTACTGAATTGATATGGCTTTGCTGCTTTGATGTTAAATTCAATTTTAGTTTGAGAGTTCATGAAAAAATTGATTATTTTATCACAACATGAGTGGCAGGGACTATAGGAAAGAAACCATGTAATACTGTACTTTGCAGCATTGGGTATATTTGTCATCAGATAGTTCTCAATTTCCCTTAAAACTAGGATTTCAGCATGACATTGGCCTGGGTTATTATAAGCATGGCCCCATAATTTCCAAAGTGTTTTGTCTTCTTCTTTCAGACCAAAGCAGAGCAAAGTTTGGTGGGATGCTTTTGTACTGGAAAAATTTCTATGGAATTCTTCTTCAGATATTTCTTTCCTTAGGCTTACAGGCATCTCTTAACCTAAAAAGAACAGTTGAGAAAAAAATGAGAAGACACAAAGACCATCAAATGCATTATGTCTCAACAATATATTCTATTCTTTTCTTTTAGGAAGATTTGAAAGATGTTTTCCCTGGCTTTTAAATTTTCACCATAATAAACATTTTTTGAAACTCAAAATCATATGAATGCAAGTAAATCTTTTCATTATGAATTTTGCCTAAGGAAAAGTTTTCTAAATGTTTATACTTTGTAATAATTATGACTCTGCAAGTCCCTTTACTTCTATAGAACTTCATTTCTTGATCTCTAAAATGTGAGGATTAGGTTAGTTGACCTCTGAAGTTTCTTTAAGGTCTAAATTGTATATATGTATATATGCATAATATACATAAATAAGGGTTAGATCTTAAATTAAAATTAGACTTTAAAATTAAGCCTGTTAAACACACAAATATATGTATACTTAATTTTAAAGCATAAAGTGTTTTTTTTAAATCACTCTTTAGTCAAGGGAACAGGGGGTTCAAGGAGAAATAGTGGGCCCAGACACACACAATTGCAGAGTCCGAGGATTGAACTCTGGTCGCATAAAGTTTTTTGTAATCTGTCTCTCTAGCTATTTTTAAACTATGGAAAGTTCCAATGTGGAGAATTACCAGAAACAGTAATGTCTTTGCAATGAAAATTTCTTAAGCCCATTTTTGAGTTCCAGGAGAAATATATAATATGCTATTTTATATAATACATGATAACATATATACTTATATAATAAATTTATATAAGAAAGAGTGGCTGAAAATAAAATTAGAATAATCAATGAAAACCTTAGTTTCTAGATTGCGTGGGCTGAATCTAATGAGATGATATTTACTTTGGTACAAGAAATCAATATTACAAATACAAGTTAAGGAAGGCATAGATAGCAGCATCTTCTCTGAAAGCAATCAATGGTTTTAATTGACTACAGGCTCAATATGAGAAATGAGTATGACATGACAGTCCAAAAAAACGAATACAATTTTGGACTGCATTTGCCTTCAGGAAAAGGAGTTGATAGTCCTACTGTGTTCTCATCGGATTTTATTTGGAGTGTCATTTTCAGGTTTGGCAATCACAATTTGATATTAGGCTCTACAAAGGAGAGTGTAGTGAAGAGCCTTGTACCCACATTATATGAGGATCATTTGAAGGAATTGAGGATGCTTAACTTGAATAAGAAAAGATGTATCATATCTTCAAGTAGAGAAGTGCTACTTTGTGGAGATGGAATCAAAGAATAATGGTTGGAAGCCAGAAAGTCAGCAGGTATTAATTTTAAAAAATAACTTATTTTTAACATTAATTAAACTTTTTTTTAGTTTACCCTCCAGTCTCTCATCTGTCCTTTGAGAAGGTTAGCAATATGGCATCAATTATCTCTATAAGTCATGCAAATTATATTTCAAAATTAGCCATGGTGCAAAAGAAGCAAGAAATATAGAAAGTAAAAAAAAAAGTATGCCTTAATTTGCATTTAGAATTCATTAATTCTCTCTCAACAACATTTATGAAATACCTACTATGTACTTTGTTAAGAGTTTGGAAAACAGAGAGGCAAAAAGAATCCCCTTTTTTTTTTTAACCCTTAACTTTTGTCTTAGAATCAATACTGTGTGTTGGTTCCAAGGCTGAATTCAGTATGGTAAGGGCTAGACAATGGGGGTAAATGACTTGCCCAGGTTCTCACAACTAGGAAGTATTTGGGTCAAATTTGAACTCAGGACATCCTGCCTCTAGACCTGACTCTGAATCCACTGAGCCACCTACCTGTCCACAAAAGTCTTTATTTTCAAGATCACAGACAAATGGGGGAGACTACATGTATACAATTATATACAAAGATATATACAAGACAAGTTGAGGATAACCTCAGGAGGAAGATACTAGCATTAAGGGACATGAAGAAAAGTTTCATGAAGAGATAACATATTAGTTAAGACTTGAAGGAAGCCAGGGAGGTGGAGATGAAGAGGGGGGAAATTCAAGGCATGGGGTCATCAGTGAAAATAGTCAGGAGCTAAGTCTTGTATGAGAAAACAGCAAGGAGACTGTCATTGTATTACAGAAATATGTGAGCTGTGTAATGTCTAAGAAGACTGGAAAGGTAGGAAGGGTCCAAGAAATAGGGAATTTATAATAACCCAAATAGAAGATTTTATATTTGGTCCTGGAGGTAATAAAAAACTGCTGGGGTTGTTGAATGGGGGGAAGGGGAGGGTCAGACCTGCACTTTAGGAGTATTAGAATAACAGCTAAAGGAAGGAAGAACTGGAGTGGAGCTAGAATTGGAGATGGATTGATGAGAGACAATGAGGAGTTGAGGATAACATCTAGATTGTGAATCTGAGTGATTAAAAGGATGGTGGAGTCCTCAAACATAATAGGGAAGTTAGAGAGAGGGAGGAAAGGTAGGGGAAGGACAATGAGTTCAGCTTTGGACATTCTGAGTTTGGGGTGTCTACAGCATGTTGAGTTTGAGATGTCCAACATACAAGACTAAAGTTAAAAATAAATCGGTTAGGATTGCATAAATAGATCTGCAAGTCATCTGCACAGAATGATAATTGAATCCAGGGGAACTGATAAGATCACAAGTGATATTGTGTAGAGGGAGATGGGAAGAGGGCCTGGGTGGGAGCCTTGGGGGACATCCATGATTAGGAGGTATGACCTGGATGAAGATCTGGCAAAGGAAACTAGTGAGGAGCTATATGTAGATAGCAAGAAAATTTTGTCACAAAAACTTAGTATGAATAAAGTTATCAAGGAAAAGGAGTGATTGAAAATATAAAAATCGCAGAGTTAAAAAAGGGTAAAGATTAAGAAAGGACCATTAGATTTGACAATTAAGAGATCATTAGTAGGGACAAGGCAATGTCTCTGAACAATCTGCAGGGATCTAGGAGAAAAAACACTATCCACAAGCAGAGGACAAACTGTGGGAGTAAAAACACTGATGAAAAGCAACTGCTTGACTACAGGGGTTGAGGGGACATGATTGAGGAGAGACTCTGAATAAACACTCTAATGCAAATACCAACAACATGGAAATGGGTTTGAACCAAGAACACATGTGAAACCCAGTGGAATTGTGTGCCAGCTATGGGAGAGGTGGGGGGAGGGGGGCAGGGGGAGGAAAAGATAATGATCATTGTTTCCAATGAATAATGTTTGTAAATAACCAAATAAAATAATGTTTAAAAGAAAAAGAAAAGAAAAAATAAATAAAAAAAGAAAAAAAAAGAGATCATTAGTAATTTGGAAGTGATAAAGAGGCAAATTTAGATTTGATGTTAGAAAATACTTCCTAATAACGAGAGCTATCCAAAAATGGAAAGGGCAACCTCAAAAAGCGATAGGTTTCACCTCCTTGTATGTTGAGAGACTTGTCTGGGGTGTTACATTGGGAATTCCTTTTGGGCATGGGTTGGTCTAGAGGTCACCAAAATCTTTAAATGGTCATAATTTGTTATTCTGTGATTGATTTAGAAATCAGGAAAACCTGAGTTCAAATTCTGTTTTTGGCACTAGCTATGTAACACTGGGCAAACTACTTTAGTTCTTAACAGAACCTCAACTCTCTAAGCCTATAAGGTGCATAGAATTATGGATCTGTTTCAGTGGGGAAAGGATATATTAGGAACTCCCTCTCCTAGCACAATCACAGATCCTAATTGTGTTCCCTCCCCCCCCCCCCAGTATTAGCACTATATGCTTTATTACTAGTATTTATCACTTACCTATATAGTCTGTTTTCATTTTATGAACACATTATGATCTAAAAGTTCACTTCCAAGTTTTTTTGTTGGGAATTTCTGAAGATATTTTCTTGTAGAACTAGTGTTCTTAATGGTGGCTAGGTTCTAAGGCTTGCCCACAAAAGCCCACTTAATCAACAGTGTGGTCTAACTGTAGAACTGACAATATGGGTGGACTCCACTATGGCCCTGCTATGGTATAGCAATAAATACAGCTGTTTCAGAAGCATTGATCCAGGCTTATTTCCCTGCCCATTGTTCCCAGGGAACAGTTGTAATAAAAGGGGAGGAGGGACTTCATGATAGGAGATAGGTGAGGGTGGAGATACTAACTGGCAGCAGGAGGAGGAGTTGTATTATGTTTGTTGTGTAAAGAAAAAAATGCTGGACTTGGCATCAGATGATAGCTATTTCAGTTCAGGCACTGATGATTACTAGTTGTGTGATCTTGAGAAAGTCACCTAACCTTTCTGAGCCTCAGTTTGCTCATCTATAAAATGGGGGAACAACCTACTTCACAAGGTTTTTGTAAGAAAAGTGCTTTGTTAACCATAGGTGCTATATAAATTTTAGTTATTTTTATTATCATTACAGAAAAGTGATTCCACAAGAGTGTAAAGACAGATAATAGGGTTCAGTAGTTGCCCAGACTGGATTGTTGTGGGAAAGAGAGGAATATGGAGTAGGCATAGGGACACATCATCTCTGATGATAGGAATGGGTGATTCAGCTTGTCACTAGCAAATCAATTATTACAGTCATAATTTATAGCATGTACATACAAGCTTGTTGGAACATCTATTAATAAGTAACAAGGGCTTGAGAACCCTAGAATACAGTGAATTAGAAGCTAAACATGAGTGCATGTATTGTGTATTTGAATCCAATCACAATGAGAATGTCATTAATTTTGTATAGGATGTATAGGGTGGCTGCCATTTAAGAGAGGGAAGAGAGAAAGGCAGATTTACTTGAGTCTCATGTCCCTCTCTATTCCCAGGTAAAATGGATGAACTTAATACAAAGAAAATAACAAATTATTGCTAACATTAGATTGCTAAACATCCTACTTCCTGGGAACAACTGGAACAAATGGGAGGAGAGGCTTCAGGTGATCTTAAAAGCAAAATGAACAAATAGGTAGCATACGGTAAAAACATGTTGGGTGTAGTGTCACCATGCAAGAAGGCCAGCCTAGTTTAGGTGGGAACTGCCTTCCCCTCTTGAAGTCAGGGACCATTTCTTCCTTTCTTTATATACTCGTGATACTGTACTTAGCAGTACCTGGAACATAGTGAGAATTTAATAAATGCCTATTGACTGATGATCATAAGCTGACACTGATCCTAGGCATTCTCAATCCCCAGGTCAGGAAATTGATCAGGGACTGTCTATCCTGGAAGGCAGGGAGAAGGGAATAAGGACTAAGGGACCTAGGCATGACAGCGTGGGAGCTATCGTCAGTCAGTTGCTCTGCCACAGTAGAGGAAGTATTTCCTCACCCCTCAATAAACCTCACACTACTCTTCCTCTCTCTCTTTTCATCTACTCTCCCCCTCCCCCCAATACTGTAAAGAAAAAGTCAGGGAGACCATAACTTCTCAGTACATTGGCTTTAATAAGAGACACACAAGTCACAAAAGACAGTGCTTCTGCAGACACTCTCAGTTTGGTCTGAGACCCTGAACATTAGCTTCAGCATGATTTTGATAATAGGAAAAAAGGAACAGCGCTGGAGACAACATCAAAAACATTTTAAACAAGGGGAGGAAGGGTAAAAATAAACCGAGAAGTGAGTGTACAAAAGGAAATTCCAATTTCAGTGATTTGTAACTTTCCACTCCTGGGCAAAATGGGTTGGATCGAGGTATCTAAGGTGGGACCACAGACAGTTCGAATACTGGATTGGATGGAGTTTCTGTCGATCATGCTGTCATCTGATTTTGAAAGTGGGGTTTGACAGTCCCCTTGAAAAGATCTAGAGTCTCAGTGAGGCAGGAAAATTCTATCCTCTTGGCTAATCTGTAAAATGGTTAGTCTGTAAAATGAATTTCAAAAGGGTGGATTTTGACAAATAGCCACTCATATATATGCATATATATTCTTACATCTAAATGCTTAGTAAGATTATCTTCTTACATGAGTATATTATATCTAAATGATTAGCTTACATTAATCTTACATTTTAAAGTTGACTCAACTCAGCTATTAAATCTCTTAATAGCTGGGACTATTCCTAACTACACAATTTGAGCAATCAATAACAGTTCCCAATCAATAATCAATAGCACATCTTAAATTGAACTTATAGATGCTTCCGTCTTGAACTCTTCTCTGTTGTTAAAAAACTCCCTTTCATCCAAGATCTTTTCCTCTTACATTCTTTCCACCTTCTGCTGCCTCCTGAAAATTACATTTCTACTGAAGGCACTTTATCTTTTGGTTTCCTTTCTATGACCAGTTTCCCCTTCTTTCTGAACATAAGGCTAGAAGAAAGCAACATATTTATTGGTCTTCACTGGTACTTTCAAACTCAGCTGACACTATAACAGGATTCTTCTCTAAAAAAAATGCTCATCCAGCCTTTCTTGAGACCCTTCCAGAATTAAAACAAAACTCATTACCCTCCAAGACAGTTCAATCCACTCTTGGACAACATAAGGAAGTTTTTCTTTACATTAAGCCTAAATTATTGTAACCTCTGCTATCTGAGGCCAAGATAAGCAGTTTAATTCTTCCATTTCGTAGTTACTCAAACTCAAAACCAGTTATTATTGCCCCCTACATATTCTCTTCTATCTTAGCTAAAATTTCTCAATTCCTTCCTTCTACATCAATTTGTCTTGGTTGCTCTTTTGAATAAAATCAATGAACCATTATTTGATAAAACTGACCTTTTAGTCTGTGACCATTCTCCTCCGACTTGTAGCTTCTTGAGAGCAGCTAGATCTACTATGTTTCAAAGTTCAGTCTTGAGAAACTAAAGAACAACTTTGTCAATTCTTACTTTCATTTTCTCTTGACAGCAAATGGAAAGCTTCCTTATATCTCCACCTACTGGCAAATAATTTATATGCAGGGTTTATAGCTAGAAGAGAACGAAAGCATCCACCTTTTAATTTTATTCATGAAGAAAAAGAAAAGTAATGTTGAGGATCAGGGATGGAATTTGAACCCAAGCTCTCCAACTCCAAATCCACCAGTCTTAGAGAGGAAACTTGAGACAGTGAAAGAAACAATGGATTGGGGGATAGAAGCTCTGGATTCCAATTCTGATTCTTATCAATATCTGTCTAAACTTGAAAAAGTTACTTAATCTTTTTAAGAAGAGTTGAGGGGGTTTAGTGTAAGTTAAGGATGATTTTCTTCCTTAAGGGTAACCAGGGAAATGGCATTTATTTGGAATATATCATACTCTTAGATCAGTAATATTTAAGAGGCAGAGAAATATAATTCTAGTCCAAAATTCCTCTTGGAGAGAGGTCAGGAAAGGACCAAACTTTCAGTCACGGCCCTTCTTCTGTTCTTCTTAAGGAAGAAATCAAATTCTGCCTTGAAGAGAAGTAGGCTAGATTCTAGACATATCTCTGAGTCAGTTTCCATGGAAACAGCTATTTGTTTATTTTATATTAAAAAGGAAATTTTAGGGAATACATAATTTTTATGGAAATACTTATTTTACCTATTTTGACATATGTATGCTGGAGTTGCTAAATTTTCAAAGCATTGTTAATTATAATTCAATTTAATTTTTTAAAAACAGAACTTTGGGGGAGATACAGTAGGATGGAGAAGCCAAATATAAGAACAGGAAAATGTTATGAAGTAAAACAACAAATTATCACAACTCCACTATATTTTAGAACCATTGTGTGAAATCAGAAATTCTGTTGAAATTGGGAATATACTTATTGTTGTCTAAATCCAGGCAGCTGGCATATTGAAAACAACTTAACCATGTAGAAATTGTTTTTTTTTTCTCCCCAAACACCAAAGTATTTAAAAATATAGTAGAACTTTCTTTTGGGATTTGAATATATGCAATACAGCCTTGCTTTTGTAATAGAATCTATACAAGCAAATTAGTTCATGGAGAGAAAGAGAGAAAAAGAGAGAGAGAGAGAGAGAGAGAGAGAGAAAGAGAGAGAGAGAGAGAGAGAGAGAGAGAGAGAGAGAGAGAGAGAGAGAGAAAGATAGATAGACAGATAGAGACAGAGACAGAGACGGAGAGAGCACTCAATGAATTTCAAATCCGTCTTGAATTTGTTGTTCTCCTTACTTTGGGAAGAAAGGGAGACTAATAGGAGATCAGTGATTCAAGGTAGGGAGTAGAGCAGAATTCTTTATAGGATGGTGGATGTGAAGAGAAATCAAGATACTTGCAGTTCTTTGTACTTTTTTTTCAGAGTTCTGAAAGGCGACTTCTGCACGAACTAGCCCAAAACCACGTAACTGGTGTGCAGCTCATTCCAAAAACAGGAGTGCTGAGAAAACCCCACTCAGTCAATACTGTGTATTGGCTCCAAGGCAGAAGAGTGATAAAGGCTAGGCAATGGGGGTCAAGTGACTTGCCCAGGGTCACACAGCTGAGACGTGTCTGGGGCCAGATTTGAACCTAGGGCTTCCTGTCTCTAGGTCTGACTCTCAATCCACTGAGCCACCCAGCTACCCCCATTTAGTGTGTTTTTAAAAAGTTAGATGACATTTTCCAGATACTTAGTATTAATTTTATTAAAAACCTGTGACTGATCTTGTCTTTAAGTTATCTGATGCCCTTTATTTGGGACCGGAGGACAGTGGAAGCCAGCTAAGAGAGAGGAACTTTTAGTACAGGGCTAGAAGCTAAGCCTCCAACCTGTTGTGAGAAATCTGTTTTCTTACTGGGGGCATAAACATGATCTAAGTTTATAAGTGCAGAATAGCAATAAATCCTGGTCCTATTGCATGCATTTACCTCCTAGACATGAGCCAAGGTGACAAGTAACTGTTAGGACAGACATGGGTCTTGATTATGTCTCCTTCAGAGTTTACAGGAGATCTGAGGTAAAGAAAGGACTGTTTCTCCATTATCAAATACAATATAGCGGGGGAATTTTGCTGGCTACATTCTTGAACTTTGTAAAATCCCTCAACATCAAATGGCTCACAGCATAGAGCAGGCATTCTCAAACCTTTTGTGTCATAGACGCCTTTGGAAGTCTAGTGAAATCCAGGAACCCCAACTCAGGGAAATGGTTTTAAATAATTGGAAGAAAGGCTAACTTTCAGTTAGAGGCTAGCGGAAATAAAGATGTCACTTTTCCCCCATCCTACTTTATGAACGTGTTGAAATCTATCCAGTGACTCCTTGAAGTCTATAGACTCCACATTAAGAACTCTTACTGTGTACATGCATATAAGAAAGGAAGAGGCTTCTAGATATCCCAATGAATGCAGGTCCTGTATTTGTGTTGTATGAGATTACTTGAAAGATTCACCACTGGTCAGGCTAGCCCTCTTTTTATCTCTTCAACCCTCAGGCAGAGTTCTTAAAGCAGGGAAATGGACGTAACATCCGGAAGTGGGAACCCTTTGGGCATAGTTGATTTCTAGATTATCATTCTGTTCACCATTGTAGTGTGACTGACAGAACTAGGAGGTACATCCCCAGGGATAGAATTGTACTGACACGTAGGAAGTAGACAAAGGAAACTACATCTCAGTCTGACTATAATTTCCTGAGTCTGTTTCCTTGTGAATCTTACTGAGTACAAAGGTATCTTCCTGTAGATAGGAACAAAGGTATCTTCCTGTAGATAGGCAGCCACAGCATCATATTATATTAGAGCCCTTGAAGGTGAGAAAAGCTGAATGCGTTGCTTACCCTACTCACCTTGGAGAAACTTCGCTTAGAGTTTCTTTGCCATCCACTTGCTGTAAATCAGTCTCTTGCCAAACCAAAACAGTTGTGAAGGACAACAGTTGAATTACTGAACTATACATTTTCTGGAAGTCTAAAACCCTGTATTGACTTTAGGACTGTTTATATAAATGTGTGCTTTTGTCTTGAGTTGGCTTTTCTGTTTAGGTTTCTATTGGCTGGGAATTAACTTTCCTCAGGTATAGCCTCCACCTACCTTTTGTAGATGCCAGCTAAGGAGGCTTTTATTGGAAACTGACTTGATCGTTATCCTCTACCATTTTCAAAACAAATTCTAGGGGTAAATTTTAATAAAATTAAAGGCAATACATTTCCCCACTAACGTCAACATTTTTCCAACTAGCTCTTGAGTATTAAACTTTCAACCTTACAGAATCTTGAGTTAGCTTGGGAAGGAGGAAGTATCATTTTGTTACTACTTACTTTTGATGTTAGTAGGACCCATATCTTGCCTCTGAGTACAGTGTGGCCAGCTCGGCTGAATGGGGTTTACCTTTAAGGTTGTTAGCCATGGATCATGGCATTACTCGTTCTACCTGATGCTGTGTAGCAGGTGCTTTTTTTATGATTCAAGAACATTTGTTAAAGGGTAATTTGTAGGTCTGCAGCATATATATATATATACACACTATCAGTGCTTCAACAGGAAATGAAGGTTCACTTGTAACTTAAATTCCACATTAATTTAGGTGAATAGGTGCATATGTGTGTGTGTGTGTGTGTGTGTGTGTGTGTGGTGTTGTACAAAGACTTGTATAAACTTACAATCAAGATACTGATTTTTTTCCATTTGAAATGAAGGAAGTTATTTTGTAGAATGCATAGTTTGGCCCATTTACCTAAGAAGTCCTGCTAGAACATCAGTTCATTTTTTCATAAAGGCCACTTTGATCATTTGAGTACCTTTCAAATATGTTATTGTTTTGTTTCAGTTATTTCTTCTTTGTATTGAGCAGATTGGGTGCAGATATGTCCACTTTTCCAGGAATATTTCTTGATAGATCAGTGTCCTTTACACTACAAAATAAATCTTTTTCTCTTGCTGTTGCTTCTTTTGAATGCATGAAAGTATTCAAGGCAGTTTTAGCAGCATTTCCTTTTTTCTGGACCCCAGGAGTAGGTTTCACTTTGTATTTGTAGTTGGTCATGGTGCAATAAGGGGCACATATTGGTATAGCAAAAAGCAGCACATCTTTGGAGTGAGGTTGTCCTGTCAAAGAATCCAGCAGCTTCTCCTCATTTCCTTTTTGATCTGTATCTTGCCTTGTCATCCAGCTGATCATCCATGGCAAGTTCTTGTAATTCATGAGGTACAACTTCAAGAAAAGGAGTTTCCTTCTTAATTCTGTCTGCAATCCTCAGTTCACTTTTGAATTTCTGGGGTTGTTTCTTCACTGCCTCTTCTTTTCTTTTCCCTGTTTTCCCCTTCTTCCCCTTCTTTCCTTTCTCTTCTTTGCTTGAACCTGCAGAACCTAGAAGTTTCATGATAAGTTTTCACGATCCTCTTCATCTTGGTCTTTATATTTTTCCTCCATTTAAAAAATGTTACTCTTTTGTCCTCTCTTCATTGTAAATGGTTATAACCTTGACAGTCTCTTATAATCATTTCCAGAACCTTTTAATTCAAACCAGATCACTAATCAGACTAATTTGTTGGGTAAATACAATAGGGAGAGGAAGAAGAGAGGACAGGCATCCCTTGTTTTATTGAGTTTCACTCTATTATGCTATGTAGATACTGTGTTTATTACAAATTCAAGGTTTGTGGCAACCCTTGATTAAGCAAGTCTACTGGAGCCATTTTCCCAATAGCGTGTGCTCACATCATGTCTCTGTGTCATATTTTGGTAATTCTTGCAATATTTCAAACTTTTTCATCACAATTAAATCTATTATGGTAACCTGTGAAAAAAGTGAGTTGTTTCACATATAAGGATCTTAAGTTCATAACTCTAATGTCTCTGTCTGGGTCAGGCTAGAAGGCCAGACCAGAAGGCCTCAGACCTGACCCTGAGATAAACTGCTTTTCCCTTATGAACAAAAGGATTTATTTTAAAAGATTGAAACAGGGAAAGGGAAGGAGGGCAGGGAAATTTCCCTAACTCTCATTTCTATTGTCCTCCCTCCAATACTAAAAGAGTCTCATGAATCTTTCTTCTTGTTCTGAAGCTAAATAGCACCCTGACCTCTCTGTCTGTACCCCAATTCCCTAAGCTGGCTTTCCTGACTATGGACTCTCCAAAAATAGTCTTGGTAGAGAACTACAGTTCAGGCAGCTTTGATAAGGTGGTGACAGAGTGATAGTCCCCCTCCAGGCCTTCAGCCCTGAGGTTGAAGATTTCTCTGGAAAACACAGACAGGTTTATCTTCTCAGTTGTAAATTAGAAACTGGAATCAGGAACACATCAGATGTAACAGGGTGAAATCATCTTGCTCAGTAGACCAATCAGATGAATTGAAAGGAACCTCAGAGGTAGGGTTTAACAGCTTCCACAGAAAGTTAGTTAGTCCCCTGACAGGAAGTCATCTCTCTCTCAGCTCCAAAAAGACAGGACCTAAAGAGCTGCCTCCAGCACTCTGGTCCCTTTTATAAAAAATCCCTGACATTCCTTTGGAACCTTCTTGTGTTCCATGGCAGGAGCCAACTGCAGAGCAAAAGCAAGCCTCGAAGGCCCTTGCAAATTCTTCATTTCTTTTCTATATTTTAATACCTGTGATCAGTGATATGATGTTACTCTCAAAATTGTTTTGGGGTGCCACAAACTGTGCCCATATATTATGGTGAATGTAACTGAACTTAACTGATAAATGTGTACATTCTGACTACTCCCCCAACCAGCCATTCCCCTGCATCTCTCTCCCATCTCTCACTCTTTCTTTAGGTTTTCCTATTCTTGGAGATACAACAAAATTGTGATATTACATTTATGGCCTCTAAATGATCAAGTAAAGGAGGACTCAATCAATGGTACAAACTTCACTGTTGTCTTCTTTTAAGAAATTGCCACAGCCATCCAAACCACCAGCAACCACCACACTAATCAGTCAGCAGGCATTAACATCAAAGCAAGACCTTCCATCAGCAAAAAGGTACAACTCACCAAAGGCTCAGATGAAGCTTAGCATTTTTTAAGCAATAAAGTATTTTCTTTGTATTTTTATTTTTTTCCATTTGAATAAGTTTATTTAGTCAATTTAGAACATTATTCCTTGGTTACAATAACCACTTTATTTCCCTCCTTCTCCTCCACCCACACTTCCTGCAGACAACACGCAATTTCATTGGGTTTTACTTGTGTCCTTGATCAGAACCCATTTCCATGTTGTTGGTGTTTGCACTGGGATGTTCATTCAGAGTCTACATCCCCAACCGTATCCCTTCGACCCATGTATTCAAGCAGTTGTTTTTCTTCTGTGTTTTCACTCCCGCAATGTTTCCTCTCAATGTGGATAGTGGTTTTTCTCGTAGGTTTCTCCAAGTTGTTCAGGATCACTGCAAGCAATAAAGTATTTTTAAATGAAAGCATATAGTTTTTTTTAGAATTAAAACTATTGCACACCTAGTAGACTACAGTGTACTGTAAATATAACTTTTACGTGCACTGGGAAACCAAAAAGTTTGTGTGACTCACTTTATCGTACAATTCACTTTATTGTGGTGATCTGGAACCGAATCTTCCTATCGTGGCTATGAAAGGCCTTAGGGAGAGGAGGAGCATAAGCCATAGAAGAGAAATGGAGAAGAGTACGGAGGTATGTTATGATAAGTACGCAGTATAGGAGTCAAGATTAGGATCTGCCATACAGAAAAAAAAGAGGAGGAAGAACACAATATCCAGGTTACTTTGATAGAATATAGATTGTAGAATGCATGATTGTAGGCAGAGCCTGTTTCCTTTTTTTCTTTGTATCCCTAGCATTTAGGACATGATACTCATCTAATGAATATTTGTTGATCAATTGATTTTTATAGAAAGAACTGGGTGTTTCCATTGTAGAGAGCCTATGGAGTGGATTTCCTTATGTAAATATATATTCTGAATATGCAATGGTACCCCATGGACTGATCACCAAGTTTGCTACGTCTCAGGAAGTCCTTCATCACATCCTGGATAAAAACACAACAAAATATTTTTGAGCCTCTCTTAGCCGGGGTTTAAAGTGGAAAGTATCCAGTTGAAAAGCCCAGCTAAAGGACTTCTTAGAGGATCAATTGTAATGAGATCAAAAGAAATAAGGTAGAAATTACTCTCATCCTTCCAAACTGAAGCTGGCAGCATCTAAAGAGGAATCCTGAAGGAAGTATTAAGTTAATGAACCCAAAGTCCTTCAACCAGAAACCTATTATCTATTTTTACCTTCCTTTCCTTAAAATCAATGCCTGCACAAATGACTCATAAATAGTCTGAATACTTTGTGAACTCTAAAGAGACTGGTAGTCTTATCTTCATGACCTCTCCTACCGACAAGCTTTGAAGAATGTATTATTTCAAATAAGTGGAGGAGGGAGAAAAAATGCCTAAAATTATTTAAAAAGAGAATTGATACTAAGTTAATGAATACAAAAAAGGAAATTTAATGTTTTACTATAATAAAAAGTACCACTTTAATTACTGTCACTATTAAATATTGGCTGATACATTTCCTACATGTCAGTATTCTCGGAATTCCCTAGTTCTGCCCATCTCTAATACCATACTCTGTTTCCCCACATTCAGTTGCCTTTAATAGCTGGTTGATTCTATGTGTATGTGGCCATGTTTTACGACTGAAAATGTATGCAATCTAGCCTCTGATGTCCAGAAAGTGTATCAGATTCTGTTGACTCTGATGTTTTATCAGCATTCACAGACACAGAGCTAGAAAGACTTCGGAGGCTGTTTGGTCCAACCCTCTTTTTATTTAAAAATGAAGAAAATATGAAGAAAAAAAGGATTTTAAGAGAAGAAGGTAAAATAGAACGGTCAGGTATCTGGTTCAAGGACTTTTGCAGTCACCCCCTGTTTGAAAGGAGGCCTGGGAAGACATATATGAACTGATACAGAATCAAATTAGTAGAACTAGAAGAATAATATGTACAGTGATATCAATATTGCAAAAATGAAAAATTCTGAAAGATTTAAGATGCTTCATTAACTGAATCATCAATAATAATTTCAGAAGACAGATAAAGATTTCTTCATGACAGAAAAATAAGAGATAAATATTCAGTATGAGAAACTATTTAAAAAGACAATTAATACTAAGTTAATAAATATAAAAAAGGAAATTTAATGTTTTTACTATAATAAAAAGTACCACATTTTTGAACATGGCCAATGTGGCATATTGTTTGACTCAACTTATTTGATGCAGGAGTTCTTGCTTTCTCTATTTTTTTCTTTGTGTCTCTTTTTTTCTTTTTTTTTTCATTTTCTTTCTCTTTCTCCCTCTCCTTTCTTTACTGGAGGTGGGAGAAAGAAAAAAAAATAAATGCTAATTAAAATTTAAATGTTTAAAATTAAATATATTATTGAAATTTAAAATAAACTAAGCCAGTAGAACTTCATACAATAGTACTTATATATGACAAAAAAACAAATAAATTGGACATACTTAATAATAATGGGTTACCACCAATTATCTACTTTATTTGTATCTTAAATATCTCATTTGCGAAGTTATTTAGCCTAACATGATCACACAATACCCACTTCTCTTGCGGTTTTAGGGAACAACTTATTTAAGGAGTATTGGTGACCCATTTCTGGATCAGGTGAGTAAAAATTATACGATAAAGAGAAATCTAGACAACCTTGCTGAGTGCAGAACCTCTTGGCATAGCCTATCCCTTGAAGCATATTCAAGTCAACATGTGTGAAAGAAAGAGCCCTTTCAACTAATCTCTCTCCCTAGCTACAGAGTACAGTCATGGATCCTCTGACTGTGTATTATTTGCCATTATTACTTAGGATATGTATGTGTGTTGAGAAAAAATATTTTATTTTATTTTGCGGATATACTAAAAGTTTCTTTTTTCTACTATAAGGGTAAGGGTTCAGCAGAAGAAACATCCTTTCACGTGGTTGTAGCATGAATTCATGGCCACCGAAGGCAATCTTGTCTTTGGGATAAGGGCTATTTGTGTACTTTTTCATTTGGGTGTTTAGAGGCAGCTGACATCTTCCCCTTTTCAGGAATGGAACTGAAGCAGTGGGCTATCTACTATGAAGAAAATACACAACCTGGGAGCTTTATACTTGGAGCAAACCAAATAGGCAGGAAAAGGGCGGGCTAATGGAGGTAATCAGCCCCTATTGCCTCAGAAGTGCGTTGCCTACCTATCCATTTTCCAAATGGAAGAGAGAAGGATCATTCCATTCCCATTTCAGATTCCTAAGGAACAATTCTATTTTTGGCTTTAGTGAAGGGGTCCTCTCTGCCCTGGCTTGTAGTAGGTCAAGGCTACTCAGAGTACAAATGTGAATCAGGAATGGAATAGGCAGCTTGATTCCCAAACAGAAAGGAAAATGGTAAACATGAAGCACTATTACAATTCGTCGAGAGGCTAATATTTAAGTTTCATTGAGACATCTATAAATAATTTCTTTTCTATGGCTGCTAATGAGCTATTTTACCTTTTACTTTCACTAAGTTCAGATTAACTAATACTAAAATTCTTTTTCTAGTAGTTCCTTTGACTCTGTCTGTCTGTCTGTCTTTCTTTGCCTTTTTCTTTTGCCTCTTTACCACTGCCTTTACTATTTGGTCACTGCAAATGCTCCAGTAGTTGCTAACTTTTTTAGGTAGCCAGGAAGGGATATATACCATTGGCTTTTTGATGTCTTAGAAGGTCTTGTTCCAAAGGAAAGAAGATACAAATTATAGGCAGCTTCATCTTAGACCTAGCTTACCTAGCCAGTCATGAACTCAAGGCTTATAGGGAGCTTAGTGAGTTGTCCTTATTCTTCTGGTTTAGCCAGTAGAAGACTCCTGATGACCAGGATTGAAGACACAGATAGTATATCTATGGAGTTCCAGCTCAACCCTCAATTAACAGGCTATTCTTCACCTCACAGCAAAAAAAAAAAAAAAAAAAAAACCCTCATTTGCCCTGGCCAAAAGTAAGCAGTCAGAGAATGTCTGAGTTTATTCTGAAATGCGACTGAGTTGAGGTGGGTGAGTGTAGGAAATGTTTAGAAACATGTCTACATCAGGCTTTCATGCACTTGACTGGAATGCCCACTCAGTATGCTACAAGGCAGAGGGGTGAGGCAAGGGATGCTCTATAGAATTAAAAAGACTTTGGCAAGAGCTTGTATACAATGAGAGCAGAAGGGGGTGTTGTCATCAATAGCTGATGGAAGGCAAAGGCTTGATGAGAAGATCTAGGAAGTGAACAGCTGTTTAAAAAATATGGTGGGGGACAGCTGGGTGGCTCAATGTATTGAGAGTCGAGCCTAGAGATGAGAGGTCCTGGGTTCAAATCTAGCCTCAGAGACTTCCTAGTTATATGACCCTGGGCAAGTCTCTTAACCCCCATTGCCTAGTCCTTACCACTCTTCTGCCTTGGAACCAATACACTGTATTGATTCTAAGATGGAAGGTAAGGATGTTTATAAAAAAAATGATGATTGAGAATGGGATTTAAATTTCTTCATCATGGCGTAAAATATGAGAATGATTGGTTCTTATCCAGGGATGAAATACTGATAAAAATGTATTTGTATTGCTTGTTAAATTTCGTTTTTCTAAAACAGGGCTATTTAAGTTTTCTATTTTCTGTCTATTAATCTGGTCAATTTATATTTTCATAAATATTCATATATTTTATTTAGGTTGTCAGTTGTGTTAGTATATAGATGATCAATAGAATGCTTAATATTTGCTTTCATTTCTTTTTAAATGATTGTGAATTAATATTTTTTCTTCATTAAAAACCAAATTAGTTAATGGTCTAGTTTTAAAAAATCAGATTGTAGTTGTATTTAATGGAATTAAATTAATTTTAGTTCAATGGCTTTTTCCTTTTAGTTTTGTTAATCTCTCCATTAATTTTGAAGATTTCTATTTTTTATCTTTAATTGTCACGTTGAAATTTATTGGTTTCCTAGTTTTTTTAGTAGCTTAGCCAATTTGTCAATTTGTTCTTTCATTCTTTTATTTATTTTTCTTTTTAAGCCCTCACTTTCCATCTTAGAATCAATATGGCATATTGGTTCCAAAGCAGAAGAGCAATAAGGGTTAGGCACAATGGGCAATAAGAGATCTCTCAATCTGACTCTCAATCTACTGAGCCACCTACTTTGCCCCTTTTCACCCTTTTATTGGTATGTGTTTAGAGATATAAATTCTCTCCCAAATCCTGCTTTGGTTACACCCAACAAATTTTAGTATGCTGTCTCATTTTTGTCATTATCTTTAATTAAATTATTGATTATTTGTGATTTATTCTTTGACTCACTTATTCTTGGGATTACGTTATTTAGTTTTTATTTAATTTTTAATCTATGCTTTATTAAATGCATTTTTTGTATTATGATAGGAAAGATGCATCTAATATGCTGCTTTTCTGCATTTGTCAGATTGTAATGTCCTAATACATGGTCAATTTCTGTGAGTGTCAAATGTAGCTGCAAAAAAGGTATACTTCTTTCTATTACCATTCAATATTCTCCAGGGATCAATTATATTTGGCTTCAAAAATTTTATTAATGTTTTATTTCTATAATGTCTATTTTAAATTAGGTTTATTTAGGCTTAAATGGGATTAAATTAAGGTCCCTCAACTATTATAGTGTTGCTATCTATGTTCTCCTAGAATTCATTTAACTTTTCCTTTAAGAATACAGATGCTATATTATTTGGTGCATATATGTTCAGCGTTATATTAATTTATTATCTATGACATCTTTTAGTAAAATGTAGTTTTCCTATTTATCTCTTTTAATTTTATTTTTGTTGTTTTTGTTTTGTTTGAGATTATGATTGCTGCCCCATCTTTTTAATTTTGGTATAATCAATTTTACTCTACCCCCTTATTTTAATGCCACTTATATTTTTCTGTTTAAAGTATGTTTTTTGTAAACAACATGTTGTTGGATTTTGGTTTCAAATCAATTCTGCTATCCTGTTACAATTAAAATATTTGAGAGACTGGTTTTTGGGTAAGAATATCAGCTTATTGATTAGACTAGCATATAACCAACAAATTAGTGAGACCCCAAAGGTCCTTCAGGTAAATCTGTCATTACAATTTGGAAACTCACCAGTTAGCCCTTCCCTAGGACAGAGATGGGAACTGATGGATACTTTTGGTGACATGACATGTGCTGAATTTCTGAGGTTCCAAATAGATAAGAGAAATGATCCCGAGAAATTTCGAAATCTCCAAAAGTGTACCAGGCCATTTGTGTCAGGATGGAGATTCTGATGCAAAGATTATATTCCTGAATGAAGGACAGCACCTTTGAGGAGATCATTTACAAGGACAAGGATGATGATCATAATTTTCCAAACAAAACACACCTGAGAACCAGATGTAATAATTGCAGAGGAAAAAGAAAATTTTATTTCTGATCAAGAGACCTGTGTATGCATCTCTGCCTATTATTTACTAGCCATACGATCATGGGCAAACAATTTGATTTTATAAACTTTAATAACTCATTTGTAAAGTGAGGATAATAATATACTATTTATCTTACCAGGTAGTTATGAAGAATGAACTTTATAAAGCTTAAAGCACCAATATAAATGTGTTATTTTTAAAAAGTTAATTCAATTAAATACAAATCAATAAATATTTATTAAATGTCTATTAGATACAAGGCATTATGCTTGGCACTAAAGATAGAAAAATTATACAGCACAATCCATTTTTACAAAGAAATAATGGTCTATAATATAGGAAGATAAAATAGTCCACATACAAACATAATAAAAGTTAAAATGTGAAAAGTACAATGAAGGTTGTATGAGAAATTAGAGACGAGAGAGATCATTTCCATCTGGGCTGTGGTTAGGGAAGTTCTTCAAAGAGAATGTAATTCTCTAGTTTGATACTGAAGGACAAGAAGAATTTCAATGACTGGAAGTAGGTTGGAAGGAATAGAAAAGGCATTAAGGGATTGGGGGAATTGTGTAAGCAAAGTCATAGAGAAGGGAAACATCCACATGAAGAATTTCTTTTGTTATGTAGTGCCCTACTGCAACATCCAAGTTCTTAGAATCTATTCAGTCCCATTATATATTTGAAACTACTGCTTGCAAGCTCTCCTTTTCCTCTGTTTCTCCTCCAATCTAAATTATGCTTGTGACAACAGAGAAAGGCAAAAGGATATCTGCTGAAACCAGAACAAGAGGTAAATAATGGGGAATTGTGGGAAGCTGTAGGCTTTCTATTTTTTGTTTCCTCAAAACTAAAATCCCCTTGTGCTTCTAGTTCTACTAGAGTTTGAATCCATTCATCTCCACTCCCTGAGTTTGATGCACAGTGATAGTGCTAGTGAGCAAAAAGAATGCAATGATTTGCTTATCAGATGAACACAGGAGTCTCAAAATTTGATGGGTCCAATGGTCTCAACAACTAAAAGGCTAGCACTGGAGCGATCAAAGATTAGTGATGGCAGGTGTCAAATGCAGCTGCAGACAGGCTCTGTGTTGATCCTCTCTCTTCCTCTCTCTTTCTTTTGGTTCTCTCTCCTCTTTCTGTTGCTTGAATCTCTTGCATTAAATCTCTTAACTCCCTTCAACTTTCTGGTCATTATGATCTCTACTAGATCTATAAGAACACAAGAGGGAGTGGAATCCATGGGAGAGTTTGCCATTGTTTATAAGGGAGAGTGTCTCCCTTTCTATTTTTTTAACTTTCCTATTTTGTTAGTTAATTGCCTTTGCCTTGATTTAGTGTCTGTTTTTGTATGTTATATATTTTTTAAATTTTATAATATTTTATTTGATCATTTCCAAGCATTATTCATTAAAGACAAAGATCATTTTCTTTTCCTCCCCCCCACCCCCCATAGCTGACGTGTGATTCCACTGGGTATCAGATGTGATCTTGATTTAAACCCATTGCCATGTTGTTAGTATTTGCATTTGAGTGTACGTTTAGAGTCTCTCCTCTGTCATGTCGCCTCAACCGCTGTATTCAGGCAGTTGCTTTTCCTCGGTGTTTCTACTCCCACAGTTTGTCCTCTGCTTATGAATAGTGTTTTTTCTCCTAGATCCCTGCAGATTGTTCAGGGACATTACACCGCCACTAATGGAGAAGTCCATTACGTTCGATTATACCACAGTGTATTAGTCTCTGTGTACAATGTTCTCCTGGTTCTGCTCCTCTCAATCTGCATCACTTCCTGGAGGTTGTTCCAGTCTCCATGGAACTCCTCCACTTTATTATTCCTTTTAGCACAATAGTATTCCATCACCAACGTATACCGCAATTTGCTCAGCCATTCCCCAATTGATGGGCATCCCCTCGTTTTCCAGTTTTTGGCCACCACAAAGAGTGCAGCTATGAATATTTTTGTACAAGTCTTTTTCCCCATTATCTCTTTGGGGTACAGACCCAGCAGTACTATGGCTGGATCAAAGGGTAGACATTCTTTTATCGCCCTTTGTGCATAGTTCCAAACTGCCCTCCAGAATGGTTGGATCAGTTCACAACTCCACCAGCAATGAATTAATGTCCCTAATTTGCCACATCCCCTCCAGCATTCATTACTTTCCTTTGCTATCATGTTAGCCAATCTGTTAGATGTGAGGTCATACCTCAGAGTTGTTTTGATTTGCATCTCTCTGATTATAAGAGATGTAGAACACTTCTTCATGTGCTTATTAATAGTTTTGATTTCTTTATCTGAAAACAGCCTATCCATGTCCCTTGCCCATTAATCAATTGGAGAATGGCTTGGTTTTTTGTACATTTGATTTAGCTCTTTATAAATTTGAGTAATTAAACCTCTGTCTGAGGTTTCTATGAAGATTTTTTCCCAATTTGGTGTTTCCCTTCTGATTTTAGTTACATAGGTTTTGTTTGTACAAAAGCTTTTTAATTTGATGTAGTCGAAATTATTTATTTTACATTTTGTGATTCTTTCTGTGTCTTGCTTAGTTTTAAAGTCTTTCCCCTCCCAAAGGTCTGACATGTATACTATTCTGTGTTTACCCAATTTACTTATGGTTTCCTTCTTTATGTTTAAGTCTTTCACCCATTTTGAATTTATCTTGGTGTAGGGTGTGAGGTGTTGATCAATTCCCAATCTCTACCACACTGTCTTCCAATTTTCCAAGCAGTTTTTATCAAATAGTGGATTTTTGTCCCAAAAGCTGGGATCTTTGGGTTTATCATATACTGTCTTGCTGAGGTCGCTTTCCCCCAGTCTATTCCACTGATTCTCCTTTCTGTCTCTTAGCCAATACCAAATTATTATGATGACTGCTGCTTTGTAATATAGTTTGAGGTCTGGGACTGCAAGGCCCCCCTTATTTGTGTTTTTTTTTTTCATTATTTCCCTGGATATCCTTGATCTTTTGTTATTCCAAATGAACTTTGTTATGGTTTTTTCTAAATCAGTAAAGAAATTTTTTGGGAATTCAATGGGTATGGCACTAAATAGATAGATGAGTTTGGGTAGGATGGTCATTTTTATATATTGGCTCATCCTATCCATGAGCAGTTAATGTTTTTCCAATTGCTCAAGTCTAGTTTTAGTTGTGTGGAGAGTGTTTTGTAGTTGTGTTCATATAGTTCCTGTATTTGTCTTGGGAGGTAGATTCCTAGGTATTTTATTTTGTCTAAGGTGATTTTGAATGGGATTTCTCTTTCTAGTTTTTGCTGCTGAGCTGTGTTGGAGATATATAGAAAAGCTGATGACTTATGTGGGTTTATTTTGTATCCTGCAACTTTGCTAAAGTTGTTGATTATTTTGATTAGCTTTTTGGTTGAGTCTCTAGGATTCTTTAAGTAGACCATCATGTCATCTGCAAAGAGTGATAACTTGGTCTCCTCCTTGCCTATTTTGATGCCTTCAATTTCTTTTTCTTCTCTAATTGTTACTGCTAATGTTTAGTACAATGTCAAATAGTAGAGGTGATAATGGGCATCCTTGTTTCACTCCTGATCTTATTGGGAATGCATCTAGTTTATCCCCATTGCAAATGATATTAGCTGATGGTTTTAGATATATATTGTTTATTATTTTTAGGAACGACCCTTCTATTCCTATGCTTTCTAGTGTTTTTAATAGGAATGGGTGTTGTATTTTATCAAAGGCTTTTTCTGCATCTATTGAGATAATCATGTGGTTCTTGTTGGTTTGCTTGTTGATGTGGTCAATTATGTGGATGGTTTTCCTAATATTGAACCAGCTCTGCACCCCTGGTATAAATCCTACTTGATCATGGTGGATGACCCTTCTGATCACTTGCTGGAGTCTTTTTGCTAGTATCCTATTTAAGATTTTTGCATCTATATTCATTAGGGAGATTGGTCTATAGTTTTCTTTCTCTGTTTTTGACCTTCCTGGTTTTGGAATCAGTGCCATGTTTGTGTCATAAAAGGAGTTTGGTAGAACTCTCTCTTTGCTTATTATGTCACATAGTTTGTATAGTATTAGGATTAACTGTTCTCTGAATGTTTGATAGAATTCACTGGTGAATCCATCAGGCCCTGGGGATTTTTTCTTAGGAAGTTCTTTGATGGCTTGTTGGATTTCATTTTCTGATATGGGATTATTTAAGAATTCTATTTCTTCTTCTGTTAGTCTAGGCAGTTTGTATTTTTGTATATATTCATCCATATCACCTAAATTGGTGTATTTATTGCCATATAATTGGGCAAAGTAATTTTTAATGATTGCCTTAATTTCTTCTTCATAGGAGGTGCTGTCCCCCTTTTCATCTTTGATGCTGTTAATTTGCTTTTCTTCCTTCCTTTTTTTAATTAGATTGACCAGTACTTTGTCTATTTTGTTTGTTTTTTCAAAGCACCAGCTTCTTGTCTTATTTATTAAATCAATAGTTCTATTACTTTTGATTTTATTAATTTCTCCCTTAATTTTTAGGATTTCTAGTTTGGTTTTCTGCTGGGGGTTTTTAATTTGATCGCTTTCGAGCTTTTTTATTTGCATTTCCAATTGATTGATCTCTGCTCTCCCTTGTTTGTTAATATATGCACTCAGGGATATGAATTTACCTCTGATTACCGCTTTGGCTGCATCCCAAAAGGTTTGAAAGGATGTCTCGCCATTGTCATTTTCCTCGATGAAATTATTAATTGTTTCTATGATTTCTTCTCTAACTAAATGATTTTGTAGTATCATATTGTTTAATTTCCAATTAGTTTTTGATTTGGTTTTCCATGTACCATTACTGATCATTATTTTTATTGCCTTGTGATCTGAAAAGGCTGCATTTATTATTTCTGCTTTTCTGCATTTGTGTGCCATGTTTCTGTGACCTAATGTATGGTCAATCTTTGTGAATATGCCATGTGGTGCTGAGAAGAAGGTGTATTCCTTTTTATCCCTATTTATTTTTCTCCATATGTCTATTAATTCTAATTTTTCTAAGATTTCATTCACTTCTTTTACCTCTTTATTATTTATTTTTTGATTTGATTTATCTAAATTTGATAATGGTTGGTTTAAGTCTCCCACTAATATGGTTTTACTGTCTATTTCTTCCTTCAATTCTCCTAATTTCTCCATTAAAAATTTGGGTGCTATATTATTTGGTGCATACATGTTGATTAGTGATATTTCCTCATTATCTAAAGTCCCTTTTAACAAAATATAATTACCTTCCCTATCCCTTTTGATCAGGTCTATTTTTGCTTTGGCTTTATCAGATATCATGATTGCCACTCCTGCCTTCTTTCTGTCAGTTGAGGCCCAGAAGGTCTTACTCCATCCTTTAATTCTGACCTTGTGGGTGTCTACCCATCTCATGTGTGTTTCTTGAAGACAACATATGGTAGGGTTTTGGATTCTAATCCATTCTGTTATTCGTCTACATTTTATGGGTGAGTTCATCCCATTCACGTTCAAAGTTATGACTGTCACTTGTGGACTCCCTGGCATTTTGATATCCTTCCCTAATTCTAACCTTTCTTCTTCAGCTCTACCTTTTAGTCCAGTGATTTACTTTAAATCAGTTACCCTTGTCCCCTCCCTTGACATGTTTCCCTTTCTAATCCCTCCCTTTTTGTTCCCTCCCCCACCCCCCTCTTCTTCCCTCCCTTTTTTGTGTTCCCTCCCCCCAACCCCCTTGGTTTTCCCTTCTCCCTTCCCTTGTTGGGTAAGATAGAATTCAAGATCCCAATGGATCTGGATGTTCTTCCCTCTCAGAGTTGATTTCCCTGAGAGCAAGGTTTAAGTAAAAACCCTCTTCCTCTCCTTCTTATAGGAGTTTTCTTCCCCTCCCCTTCCCATGTGAATCTTTGTGTGAGAAAGATTATTCTATTTGGTCTTTCTTTTCCCCCTATTTACACATTACATTTTCCCCACATGTTAATATACATAGATTGATATAAATGTAGTCCTTATAGAAGAGAGTTTGAGTAAAAGAAAAAGATAACATTTTTCTCCTTTTCCCTTTCCTTCATATTTACCTTTTCAGGTATTCCATGCTTTTTCTTTTTCGATATCGAACTTTCCACAGAGCTCTGGTCTGTTTCTTTGCAAAAACTTGGAAATCTTCTATTTTGTTGAATGCCCATACTTTCCCTTGGAAGTATATAGTCAGTTTTGATGGGTAGCTGATTCTTGGTTGAAGGCCCAGTTCTCTTGCCTTTCTGAAAATCATGTTCCATGCCTTACAGTCATTCAGAGTGGAACTTGCAAGGTCTTGTGTGACCATGATTGGCATTCCTTTGTATCTAAATTGTCTTTTTCTGGCTTCTTGTAAGATTTTTTCTTTTGCTTGAAAGCTTTGGAATTTGGAAATTACATTCCTGGGAGTTGTCTTTTGGGGATTTAGTGTAGAGGGTGTTCTGTGAACTCTTTCAATGCCTGTATTGCCCCCTTGTTCTAGAATCTCTGGGCAATTTTTTTTATTATATCTTGTATTACGATGTCGAGTTTGCTGTTTATTTCTGGATTTTCTGGAAGTCCAATTATTCTTAAATTGTCTCTTCTCCCTCTATTTTCCAAGTCTATGACCTTGTCAGTGAGATATTTTATGTTCTCTTTTAATTTCTTGGTCTTTTGGCTTTGCTTTATTAATTCTTGCTCGTTGTCTTCGAGTTGCCTAATTCTGACCTTTAAAGCCTGGTTTTCCTTTTCACTTTGGTCAAATTGGTTTTGTAGATGTGTGAATTTCTTTTGCATTATTTCCCACTTTTCCTCCCAGAGGGCTTCCATCTTTTTGATCCTTTCCAATTCAAATTCTTTATGGGTTTGTGGAGAGTTTCCATTTCCTTTGGAAGGTTTCAGAGCATTTGCTTGTGTTTCCTCTTCTATCTTCTCTGTATTTTGTATTTTTGCTCCATAAAATGTGTCCAAAGTCGCCCCCTTCTTCTTGTTTTTCTTGGAATTTTGAGGTTTTTGTGCTTCTGTGGAGTTTGCCATCTCTATCTGAGTGGGGAGGACTAGCTTTTCTTATCTCTGTCTGGTGTTCAGAGGTTTTAGCCCTAGGCAAATTGTCCATTCTATGCAGTTGTTGTTCTGTCTTCTTGGGGAAGCCAGGAATTGCTGGTATTTCCGTGTTACTGCCCTCTTCAGTTCCCTCCTGATGCTTCTCCGTTGCCTTACTTCCACGCTCTGAGCCTGGCTTGGCCCTTTCCGTGGGGTGTTTGTTTCTGTGCCTTGGCTGGCCAGAAGAGCCAGCTTTCTGAGGGGGGAGGGGTCGCGGCTTCCTGGAGCTCCGAGGACTCCTAATAGGATTAGCTTTCCCTGCGTTGAACTTAGTATGCCCTGAGGCAGGGACCTTCTGTGAGACTGGGATGGAAGGATCCAGCCAGGGGGTTACAGGCTTCCCCGTCCCTCTCTGTTTCCCTGCTATCTGTGTTGGGTGCCCCCTTGTCTGAGTCAGGTTGTTTTCAGGAAGCGGCCTACAGAATAGCCGGCCCTGAGGCTCTGAGGTTCCCTCTGCTGCCTCGGACTCAGCGCTCTGGGTTGGGGGGGATGGGTCCTGGGACCTTCCTTCTGCCTACCCCTTAGGTCCCAGTGATCTCAGGTTCTGGCTTTTGTGGGGGGGCCATACCTTTTGATCCAGGTCCAGGAGGAGGATTCCCGGGGTCTATGCTGTTGTTTGTTTTGAATTTTGGTGCCCTAGGAGCATATAGCTTGAGATGGGTAAGGAAGGGTTTCCGGAGATCTGAACTTTAGCTTTCTCTAAGCCACCATCTTGACCAGAAGTCTCTTGTATGTTATATTTAAAAATAAATGGAGCATAGGTTTAGAAGCTCTAGTTTTTAGAAGAAATTAAGCCAAAGCGTGCCTTAAACACAGACTTTGTTTTCAAGAACCTAAACCCAGGGTGTATTAATATCAGAGCAAAGCAATTTTGGCAGTTGCTGAAGGATCTGTATCAATCAAAGCTCAGAGTAACATGGATAAACCCCACATTTTGTATTTCCTTTCAAAATCTTATTTTGAAACAATAGGTAATAGAACCAATTTCAGTTTTGCCTTTTGGTATAATATGTTGTAGACTTATTCAACTTATGACACAGAGGAGGTGTGAAATGTGTTCTATGAATAAATTTGAAACTTGTCTGCCTGATTCAAAAACAGATTGGACAGTCTATCAATAAACACTCCTGGGCCTCCTACTCCAGTGAAAGTCCCTAGCTTGTTTCCCCAGGCTCAAGCAGCTTGTCAATTCTGACCAACATTTCAGAACTCAGCATTTCATATGGGGATTAAGTTGGGACCTTGAAAAGATCAAGCTTCCTAATTTCATAAAACGATTAGGATTATTATCACATTTAAACAAATTGTAAATTAGTTCCAAAATGAATTTTAAGGGAGATTAAATTTTCATGTCAAATTTACTAAAAGGTCAAAATAGTATTGAGCCACCATTTACAAACACCTCACATTCCTCCTATTTATCAGCTCACTAAAATCCAGGCAATGTTATTACATTTCTAATGTTGTTTCTCTATTGAAGTCTTCCTCCACCCAAGTTCGCTACAGTGGGGAGGCGACCCCAGATACTTGAAAGTTATGCCAGCGTGTTACAGTTTCCAGTAGGTCCTCCCAGTTTGGAAAGGCTTTGAGCATAGGTTCAACAATAATCCCAAGAATAATCCCGAATAAGTGTAAGAGAGACACAACACCAGAAACTGGGTATTAAGATGATATATTTTTTTTTTTGGTGCATTTCCTCATGAGATTATCTAGGAAGGCGTGGAACATGTTGCAATCTGCATTAGAGAAGGAAGAAAATATAATGAGGCAATCACCCAAGTATTAGAGCTGAATGAATTGAAGATTATAAGAATTCTGGAGTATTTTATAGCTGGCACACACCTTATCATATGGACTTAATGTAGCCAAATTTTAATTTGCATTAATGCAGCAATAATCCTAAATAAAAGATGATGAATGAAAAGTTATATTTTTCTTGGAATAGTCATATCCCATGTTACTTTGCTGTAGCCTTGTCATTCCACAGCAAAATTGGCAACAGGGTACAATGGAAAATGAATACTTTTGAAATTAGAGAATCGTGACTCAAATTCACTCTTCTAGCTTATTTGTGTGACCTTAGGAAGACATGTAATGCCTTTGTGCCTCAATTTCCTTATTTGTAAAATGAAGGGGTTGCACTAGATATCCTCCAAGGTCTCTCCCACCTCTAAATCTATTTTCATGTGAACATTATTAATACATTATAACCAAACTCCATCTTAAAACCATGATACTGTTCAATTTCTCATTTGGAACATTATTGGGAATGAGGATAAAGATTAAATCTGTGATTTCCCTGGAATAGGGAACTTTCAGGTGAGGAAATTCCCTTTACCAATGCAGGTACAGTACCTTTTCTGCAACACTGTCTAGAGCACTGGATATTAAATATCTTGCTCAGAGTCACAGAGACAACATATGACAGAGACAGTATTTGAACTAAAGGCTCTCTGGCTTCAAGGCTGACTTTTTTCCTGTGGCATAATCCTACAGCAAGAAGAGCCAATTGTTAAATTTTCAGTGTGAATATTTATACTTCAGAAATTGGCAAATGCTAGAAATCATGATTTGATTAATTATTTTGTTGATTGTCTACACTTAAGAAAATAATGGAAAATGTTAATGATAAAGGTTGAACTTTTAAAAATGTTGTGCACACATTTTTTTTAAGAGCTGATTGTTAAATATTCACAAGCACATCACTAATCTCAACACATTTACATTGTATTGCTTCTCAGTATTGTTAATAGAAAATGAAATGACTACTATAAGGGTGTTACACTTAGGAGGATGGGGTGAGAATGACAATTTGAAGGGATGGGGAGAAGCTTCCTGGGGAATAAGAAATCAGGCCAAATTCAAAATCCAAGAGAGTAGATAGTCAGTAGATAGTACAACAGTACAACAAATACAAGGCTGTAAGAGGGCATTGGAAAGGGAGTTTGTGGTAGCAATGGAGGGCAAAGGAAAAATGGAAGACGTTGGTTTGGCCTCATGCTCCAAACATTTTTTTGCTAGAGATGCCTCTTTTGAGGGTGGTGATATGCTAGTAGCAGGTACTCCTCACATCTTTGCCCCAGTGTTGCCAAACTTCCAAACAGCATCTGTCCTTCTAGTGGTGTATAATTGGAAATCTTGTGGCTTTCACCTACATTTCCCAGGAAACCACTGACTTTCTGTCCATATGTGCTGATGTAGGCAGAAGATAAGGTGTGGGGAGTTCTCCGTCTTGCTCTCGGTGCTTCCTGGGTTGAAACTTTGGGGGAGCGGGCTGTTTGAACAGGTAGATTAGCCAGGGGCACATAGTTTTATTTTGTTACTTCTAGTGATTATTAATAAATCTTATAAAATATAATATTTTAAATTATTATAGATTAATTTTTACAGCAGGGGCCATGGCTTGGTACAGTAGCTTTAATGGAATTCATCATAGGATGTGAACACAACACACTCCTTCTCAATAAATATAAACAATAACAATAAAGAGAAAAAAGCAGGAGAAAAATTGAATTGAAAAAAATTCATGTTTATAAAAAGGTAAATAGAAAAGTAGTATGAATTCTTTGAATCTCCTGTTAAAATTGTAATCTTCAGTGAGTTGGGGAGAGCAGAGAGGACATTTGCATAAATATTTTTGTAGGTCATTTAACAAGTCTTCTGAGATTCTATCAGAGGGGGAAAAGTATGCCTGGCCCATATTTATTACAATATTTTAACATTTTGGTCCTCTTTCTTCTATCTCTGCCAAATGCTTTTAGGCAAAGTTTGGCTATATCAGGCTGCAGTTCTCTTCTTTTTAAAATGCATTTTAAATATTCAGACTATAGATTGAACAGATGGGAACAGGTGCTTGTGCCCATGTATAGTGTTATATCCATCAAGAGGAAATAATTCCCCCCAAGCAATGAATATTCTCTCCTGAATGTGAGAGAATATTCATTACTATTAGTAGAAAACTGCCATCTAGTTACAGGAGGATACAAAGAAGAGCAGCATTTTCAAGTCAGATGTGAGTCAAAGACAATCCCAAGACATTTTATTTATCACAGGTCAGTAGTTCTGGATGCTACCAGTAAGAAGAGGCCATCTCATTTTACTTTAGAGGAAATTCAAGTAAAGTATCTAAGGGCAGCAGCTAGGGGACATAGTGGATAGAGTGACACCATCAGAGTCAGGAAGTCTCATCTCCATGAGTTCAAATCTGGCCTCAGACATGTACTAGCTCTAGGTAAGTCACTTACCCCTATTTGCTTGAATTTCCTCGAAAAGAATGGTGAACCACTCTAGGATCTTTGCCAAGAAAACTCCAAAGGGGGTCATGAAGAGTCAGACATGATGGAAATGACTGAACAAGAACAATACACCTCAAGTCACCTGGTTAGTGGCAGAACCAATTCATTTATCTGGAAATATGGTTTGTAGACCAGCTCATGATGGTTCTGTTCTGATTCTTCCATCCTTCAGAAGTTTGGTGATACCTTTTTTTTTTAGAGACTCCTTTAATCTACAGGTGGTGGTTCTTAGTAATAATCAGACCCTTATCCCAAGGAGGTTTGGAGGGCTGAGATGAGCGTGGGGTGCACCTGTTCTGGTACAAGGATGTAAGGTCCGATAGTATTCCTGGCAGCTCAAGGGATAAGGATGGAAATTCTTTCTCAATCATCTATTGTTAGGGAAGATAGCAAAAATCCAGTGACAGTTTGCTGGTTATTCAGGAACAGGGCAAGATGGCTGTGAACATAGTTGTTCCTATGTGAAGGCTATTTTAATTTTTCATTAAATTTTTCATAATGGCTGGCTGCTCTCTTAGCAGCTTTCTCACCACACCAGACCATGCTCCTCCTCCATCCAGGATTCCAAGGGAAGAGAGGGATTTCCTTTCTTCTGTCAACTTATGTTCGTTATGGAGTCCCTTTCTTCAGTCTCTTTGACTGGAGGATTCCAACCTCAGTCCAGACAAGAGGTGGGGCTTCCAGACATCGGGAATCATTTCCAATGGTTTAGAATGGCTCCGTATCACATGTACATTTTTCTCCACATGGTTTTCCCTAGCTCATTTAATTACTTCACCACCCCAGAGGCTTGTTTACAGATATATAAAGAACTTGTCTCCAAGTTGCTTTAGCAAGGGGGTTGGGGGGAGCAAGTTTGTAGTTTGTCTTAAGACCAAACAATTTTTTCCTTTAAAATTCATAGGTTGTCTTGAGGTACCAAAAGAGGGTATAGATTAATATTCCACTGATGGGAAAATTTCCCTTTTCTAAACAGCACAAATCTAATTTTTCATCTTTAATGCCATGCTTCTTCCCTCATTCATCTGCTGATTTTTAATACTTAAACATTTCCTTGGCTGCTTCTTATTTTAAAACACCAGGGCTATTTTTATTAGGGGATAGAAGAGTTGGGGGGATAAATGGTTGAATAACCTGATACCTACAGCAGATTTCTTCTTCTATATCCCCTTTCTTCCATTCCAGACTCTCTCTTCTCCATAGCCCTGACTGACTCATCAGCCTCGATTGTAGAAATGATTTTTTTTGACCTAGCAGGTAGTAAGTGGTCATGGGACTGACTAAGCCATCATTAGGAATGTGATCTACCAGCAGTTTTAACAGGAAGAGATTCCTCCCTGAGAGAAGTGGTCCTCAAAAAGAGGGATGCAGGAGGCGGAGGAATTGTAGCAGAAAGCTCTGACTCAGGATTTCTGGCTCAATCAGGGTTTTTGTGTTGGTGAAGATACAAAGCCTGATCACATCCAAGACATCAGAGGAGAGCCACAGTTTCTTTGACCAATACAATGAAAAAGAAAGGAATTTTGGGAAATGATGATACTGAAGATGATATAACTATTGCTGAGAAATAAAAGGAAGTTGAGCTCCAAAGGCAGAAGGACCAAAGTCCAGTCCTGCTCTGCACATGGTGACCACATGACCTGACAAGAGTGGTGATGGAGAGGAATTTCAGAAATGGGGTAAGAATAGGGAGATGCAACAGGGGTGATGAAGCAGAGGAGAATCAGGAGGGAGAAAAAGGGAGCCGAAGGAAGAAGCAAGAAGAACAGACTGGGGCTTTATATGAATATGAATAAAGAAGGGCAGCTCTAAAGTCACCAGTTATAATATTTTTGTGTAATTCATGAGCTAGAGACTCTGAATTCAATTATGGGGAATGTTACCAAAAACATTACTTTTCTTTGGCTCATTGTTCTCATTTGATACAAGAAAAATTTCCACTATTCTCTCCTTTTAGTTTTTTCTATGTTTTCTCCAATATGGATTAAACTCCTATAAACCACTCAAGGTACCACATGCATACAAGGCACTGGTTGTCCTTTATTTCACCTACAGATATGCAGAAGAAGCAAAGGATTAATGTAGCATCTCTTTTCCCCCAATTTAGCACTCAAATGTTTTCAGGCTGGGTCCCCAGAGGATGCCTAATTCAATATTCATGGTATTTTGTGGGTCTTCCCTCCTAAAACTATAGTTTATAAGCCCTTACTGCTGCCCTTACCTTCAGTAGTCAGCCAATCGACATAAGATGTGGCTGACCTATAAAGAAGCACACTAGAAAATGGTCTAATTATAGTCTGAAAGCAAAGGGGAAGAAATTGTTAGTTTTTCTCTAGTGAATCCCTTAAACACGAAGCATCTAAGTATGAAAATCCCAGTTGGAGGCTCTTTACTATATCTGTACAGTTGTATAAGGTACCCAAATAGATTTCAAATGAAACTCCTATTATATAGTACTCCTCTGGGGCTACCTTTCCAGCTTTGCCTTTATACTTGAAGGTTTCAGGTTGGGTCCCCATGGAGTAACTTTAGGACACTGTGTTCAGCACTCTTAAAACTATAACTGCTTCCAGTGTGTTTATTTTTAATAGTCATTCAGTAAACACACCTTCTATAAGGTAAATATTGATGAAGATGATATAGTAAGAAGTCATTAGAAAATATCTTCCCCTAATAAACTTGGGGCACATTTCCTTCACAAATACATACAGACTCAGTGGGAATGGTAAACTCAAAGTACTTGGGAGCACAAGTGGCTAAGGCAAGTAATGTATGGCCCTGTTGTCCTTTTCACATAGAAACCAAAAATTAAAGAATCAAAATTAGAATGAACTTTAGAAGCCAATATTCTAAACTTCCTTATTTTTATGGGGGAAACTGAGTCACAGAGTTCATCTAAAGCAAGATTTGAACCAGGATCTTCCTGACACCAAGTATAGTAAGCTATTACGTATCTCACACACAGTCTCTGAGGATATTCATTTGTGGTGAGCAGCTTTATTTTATAGACCATGGAGGAAAAGATGATCGATTTTCAAAAAGTCATTTAGAAGTTCTAGGTGAGAAATCAGTGGGCATTCCCACATTCTCTGAAGAGGTGTCCATTCTCTACCTCTAAGCTATGACTCTTGCTCTAAAATTTCACCTAGATGTTGGGGAATTCCTCAAATTGATCAGTGAAATCTCAGTAATTTCTTTTACTTAAGTGCTTATTGAATGAAGAGAATAATAGAAGAGAAAGTCTGAATCCCTGTCCAGTAAGCACAAGTTCCCACTGTAAAATTCAATTCAATTTAATGAAGTTTTTTATTTAAGTATTTATTAAGTGAAAAACACTATGGAAGAAACCAAGATAATTAAGGCTGATTCCTTTTCTAAAGGACTATATAACCTACATGATACATACAAAAATGCCCAACAATCTATAATCCAAAACAGAACTTGTTAGTCAACAGAGTAGTAAACATTTCAATGAGAGTTTAGAGGAAAGAGAATATATTATCTTAATTTCATACGTGGGACCAGCAAGACCTTCAGAGGGGTTATAGCAATTGATAGTTAAATTTCAGCTCTCAGTGAACCAAGTACAATAAAAAATGTTTTAGTCCTCTTGAAGAGCTAGATTCATCTATGCTAAAATATCTCAGTCTCTTTTGAATCTACAAACTACTTCATAAAGCAAAAGACCCAAACGACTTTCTAATTAATTTCCTCCAGGATGCCAAGAGTATTTTGAACCCATAGAGTTTTAGAAATCTAGATGACCTTCCTGACCTTGACCTCTGAAATTATTTTCTGTTGACGGGTTCCCAGAGGTCTGTATGTGTGTGTGACTATATATATGTAGTCACACACGCATACATATATAGAGATATCTCTTTACACACATATATATATAAATGTAAAGATACATATATATATACATATATATATATAAATATGGGTCTTGGAAAATGTGAGAATAGATGTGGAAGGAAGAATTGTGGTGGGAGAAGCATATTTTCATTTACCTAATTTGTCTACTCTGAAAATCTTCCTTCTTTCTCATGGCAGCTGTCTTTGAAGGATATTTATTTTAGTTTTTATAGACTAATAGGGACTAAACTGATTATAGGACTTTGTTTTGTGTTCTATTCTTTATTGCATTTTGTGGAAGTTTTTGTAATAAATACAATTTGGTTTATGAGCTAAAACAAGATATGCACATAAATGGTGTCTGCATGATGTTAAATTAATGGATGGGAGTGCCATAATAAAGTGAACAGTCAATAATTGGGGAAGAATTTGAGGAATCCTTCCCCCATTTATCCTAAAATTACAACTTGTAAATATAAGCCAACATGGAATAATGTGTTATATATATATATATATATATATAAAATACTGAATGTGTATATAATACACATTATATGTTTTACTGCATACTATATATAATAATATTGAATGTGTATTGGACTTGAGACTTAAATAGCCTCCTGAGATTGCATTTAACTTTTCTCTCTCATTTGCTGTGTAATCTTGGACAAGTCACTTAATCTTTCTGAACTTCATCTATAAAATGGAATTGATGATACTTGCATTATCTTCCTCATGGTGGGGAAAGTGTTATTTAAAGTTTGTATTATTATGCCAATCTGAATTATTTGGAGATCATTTAGTTTGCTTGTCAGTAAAACTGGTCCTATTTTGGGGAAACTGGGACCTTTGATAGGTGAGCCCTTGCATTGCTTTGCCTAGAACCAGACTTTCACACAATTTCCAGTTACCTCTATACCATATTCCATATTCCTATATACCATACTCTGTATCATATCTCCCCTCCCTCTCTCTCCCTTCTCTACTTCCCCTGTTTTATTTTAGCACTTGACAAGGACTCCTATAAAAACTGGATCTCTGAAAAAGAAATTCATGACACATTTTTTTAGTTTAATCTGCATTGTTAACAATTTCTCCATCATTTTCTTAAGTCTAGACAAATGACAGAATGATACATTGGACCCCGATTTTGGAGATATAAATACCCATATTGAATATTTAATAATTGTCTCTACTGAAGCATGAAGAATTGACTCTAGTACATCCCTGACTCATTCTGTCTTTCTCTTTGTCTATTTCTCTATTTGTTTATCTATTTACCTATTTATTGTTTGTAATTCTGTTTCTAGCTCCCCATCTATTCATTCATCATCTGTGTATTACTTATTTGTCTGTTGTTCTTTCTTTTATCTATCTAATGAACCATCTATCTCTCCATCCATTTTCTTTCCATCTCTATGTCTGTCTGTCTGTTTTTCTATCTGTCTAATCTGTTGGAAAAGACTGAACCTTTGCTGTTAGCCAAGTTTCCTAACCTGTAGTACATTTATTGCAAATGAGCAAGAGTTGTAATTGACTTTGCTATGCCAACGCTCCAAAAAGGAATAGGTAATAACTAAGGAATTAAGTGAATTACTCTAGGTAGCAATGAGTCAGGTGTGAAATATCATGGAAAGTTTTTCTTTTTAATCTTGCCTTTCTTCTGAATAAAATATATGCTTCCTGATTTCAAGTCTCCTTTAGAATTCGAAGTTGGTACATAGATGTCAAATCACATTTGGGGAGCAGGGATGTTTTTGGTAAATTTTAAATGTTAATTTCGGAACACTAGATGGCAGCCCTTAACATATTTTAGATTGGAGTTAAAAATAGGACTCCTATCAGAACTGCTGAGAAAGATGACAATCATTTTTCAAGCAACTGATGTGTCCATATGGATCCATGCTGATGAAGGAATTAAAAATAAAGCACACTGTGAATTTAACACTTTCAAGGATGAATATTATTTTGCTATCTCTATTCTTTGTAGAAACTAATAAGGCCAATTTACATGCTAGCAGAAGAGCTTACTTTTTAAAATGAAACATGTGATAAGTGTTCTTATAAAGAAATATGTTCTGATAACACTGAATACAAAGAAATAATTTGGGTGAAATATATACAATTTTGACCTTACAGGCTTTCTTCATTTTTAGCAGATAGAATATGAGAATCCTAGTGGGTATGTTTATTCACTAGAATTTGGTCTGGGACCAATTGGATAAACTGCCTTTATTGCTGGCATTGTTTCAAATGACAGTGTGGTTTACTTCAGGTGAGGCCACCAAATTTGTAAGTAGGATACTTGATTTCTATTTTTCAAAGGATCACTGAGTAACCGAAGTCAAATTCTCTCAGTATCTCTATTTATCCTTTTAAATAGATATATTAGGAGATTACAGATATATATTTAGAAGGGACTACATAGATCTAGTTCAGCCCCCTTATTTTCTAAATGAAAAAACTTGAGTGTATTGTAGTGTATAGGGTCTTGGGCTTGAAATCAGCAGGATAAGAGTTTAAATCTTACTCCTAACCCTTATTGACTATTATTTTGGGCATTTGAGTCTCTCAACTTCTCTTGACCTCATTTCCCTTAATAGAAAAGTAAGTGGTTTTGACTAAATGACCTCTAAAGTCCCTTCTAACTGTGAATCCAAGAGACTAAGAGAGATTAAATGACTTACCCAAGATCATATTGATTACTAAGCAGTAGGGCCAGGATTTGAACTTGGGTATCCTGACTCCATAGCAGCATTCTTTTCTACTATACAATTCTACAAATCATTATAATCTCTCCCCAACTTTGAAGAATGCTGATGGAGTTATTTAAGTTCCTGTGATGAGTCACTGTTAAACAAGAGAGCATTAATCAATCTAATTGGAAAATGGAATATATGAAGAAATTTCATTTTATGTTGGACAAAGCAAAATGTTCTTTGTTCAACTGGAAGACATTTTTAGTTCAAATTTTTGTAATAAATCTTGGCTTAAAGACTAATGCTAATGTAATGACCTCATTTCACTTTTTATATTACAAAGAGAGATCATTAATACAACAACCTAAAGGAAACTCATCTATAACACCTTAGCAGCTCCTGACATATAAGGGTGACATTATACTATCTTAGAATCCTTCTGGTCTCAGTCAAGTTTGCATTTGTATTTTTTAAGAATCAATCAATCAGCAGGTATTTATTAAATGCTATTATACTGCAAGCCAGTGTGATAGGTACTGGATAGATAAAAATGTAAATGAAACAATCCCTGTTCTCAAAGCTGAGGTTGCATCAGAGGAAAAAGCACATATGAGTATAGTTATATTCAAACCCATAAAATAAAGACAAAGTGGCTCTTAGGTCCTTAGGCTCCCTTCTATGTCTACGGTGATATAGGAGAGTATCAGAAAAAGGTCAAAGGGTGCTAAAAATCACAGTTTTTAGACTGTCTATAAAATATTTCATGTTTCTCTAAACATTTCATAATTGCTCCAAAAGTGAGAGCTTGGTCCAATGGACCCCAAATGGACATACTACTGGAGGAGTTGAATCATAACAATCTTGAAATTCTTGCTATAAAGTAAATCAGAAGAAAGAAGTAAATTGCAATGAACTGACGGGATGAATCCTTAAAAACACACACACACACACACACACACACACACACACACACACACACACACACAGAGCTAACAGACCAGCAGAAACCACTGACCTATATGCCTACTTTTCCATCTGTAAAAAATCTTTGAGACACATCTCTAGAAGCATTGAAGTTAGTGCGACCAAATGTATAAGCTGAGAAAAGGCAGGCTTTCACAAGTGATATTCTACAATTGAATCACCCCATTGATTGAAAGATGTACAGAATATAAGACCGCACTGTTATCATTTTTTATGAAAAATGATTTAATATAGCAAAATTCCACCTTCAAAGCTCTCTTTCAGCCAGATGACTCACATACTTTTATCAAGATTTTTTAGTGTTCCTTAAAAAAAAATAAGAATAGGAACAATCCAGTTCAATGACCCTTTGATGATAAACATCAGACTTGGAATAAAAGAGGTACATGTGTGCACCCTGAAAGTATTTGCTGATGTAGTGCAAGAGATTCAGTTCAGAGTCCAAGTGGAAGAGGGAGTCCTTCTGGATAGTAGGGTCTTTCAAATTCTCCTCTATGTGGATGACCTTTTGTTGATTATATCAAGCCCCAGAATATTGCAGAATCCCCTGGAAGAGATAATTTAGTTTCCTAAAAAGTTTGGTTTGATCATCAGCCCAGGACTTCATGGATGAAAAAAATATTCATTTCCTGTATTCATTTGGGAGATAAAGAGCTTTTCCATCAGTGTGTCTTCCTGAGAAATACAAGTAGACAATGTGTTGGGTTCAGAATTAAATGCAGAATAAATTAATAGGAGAAAAGAGGGATGATAAAGGGAGAGGCCACTAAGGAGGACTCAGTCCATCCCAGGCACCCATATCTAATCTATGCATGTCAACTGCATTGGCCTGCTTACTTTCCCCTAAACTAAACACTCCATATCTTGCCCTCTACCTACCCCATGTCTAGAAGGAACCTTTTTGCTTACTTCTATCTTCTAAAATCTCTTGGTTTGGGCTTAGTTCACATGGCATTTCCCATAGGAGAATGCTCTTGATTCTTGGTTATTAGGACTCATTTCCTCCTTATCAAATGAACATGTCTATATATTTATCTGATTACATATTATATATTGACAGTAGAATGTAAGCTCCTTGAGGACAGAAACTTAAAAATTTTTTTTTATTTTTGTGTTCCTAGTCTCTGACACAGTGACTTACACATAGTAAGTATTTACATGCTTGTTTGATCAGATTCTTGGATTCTTCAGGCCTTTTTTGTATCTGCAAAAAAGGGGGGCTCAGCTAGCTAACTAATACTATTACATAGAAGTATGTTAGTTCTATAATTAAGTAATCATCAGTGGAGTGCAAGTTCTGGTAGGTCCTACCAACTTACAGAGCTTTGAGTATGGACCTAGTGATGAACTGTAAGGATCAACCCACTGAACGAGAGATTCATTTCCAAGCTGGTCAAAAATATGATCTCCAAATCACATTTAGAATACAATAAGGCATCAGGAGCAGAATAATGACCAGTTTTGTTTTATTGTTTCCTGCACTTTGTTTTGACAACAGATTTTGTTCTCAACAATCATCCTGAATTCCTCTTCCCCATCCCCCCAAAGTATATTCCACCCAAACTGCTAAATAAAACTGGAAAATATAGTTCTTTAGACTGATGATACTTGCCAGTTTTTAGTTTCATAGATAACACAAAGAAAAGATATGTACTTTAACTTTAATAATTTGTTTTTGTGTATTTGGTCTACGTTTTGTTGTCTTTCCATGTTGTTTTTATTATTCTTTTAGTAATTTTGTATATCTCAGCCAGGGCTGAGAATCTGCTGGTTTAAGAACCTATTTATGTATAGACAATTAATGTCTGTTTGTCTATGTATGTATGTATGTATGTATGTATGTATGTATGTATGTATGTATCTATCTATCTATCTATCTATGTGTCTGTCTACCTCTCTCTCTCTCTCTAAATATAGATATAGATATATGTAGCTCTTCTTTCTTTGCTTTGTAACATTTCATACATATTTCCCCATGTTTCTCTCAATGCTTTATGTTAAGCCATTCTTACCTCTCAAGTAATATTATATACACATGATACAATTCTGCAGCAACTGTTAAAGATTATCTACTAACTACTAAATGCAATTGTTGAAGATTGTCTATTAAATACTAAAATCCCCTTTCCATCTCCATGGTTTTGTAATGACCTTCCCACATGCCTGGATTATGCTCCCTGTTCTCTGCATCAGTATTTTTCTCTTCCTTTCAGATCCAATTCAAGCACCACAATACATATGAAATCTTTTAGGATCCCCTTCTCTCTAATGACCGTACATTTATTCAGTATGCACTTATAGATGTACATGTTGTTTTAATTCTATTCCTACTTCCAATATAAAATACACTCCTTGAAAATGGAGAGTGTTTGGTTTTTGTTTTTGTTTTTGTTTGTTTGGTTTTTGTTTTTTTGCATATGCATTCCCAACACCTAGCATAATGGCTAACACAGGATGAATGCAGAATAAATGCTTATTGACCAATGCTCTAATTTTTCAGTCTTTTAACATTTTCATTTCATTGAGTTATTGAGTTTTTTGCAATATTCTTTTTTTAGAGACTTCACTTGATTTATGTTTTTGCCTTCCTTATAAACTGTTTATTATTCATTTTCCCCCTTCACGGCTTCCTTTTTTTTTTTAATCTCTTACCTCATTTCTTTCATCTATTCCCAGAGTTCTATAGCTGAGCCATTCTTTTTTATCTGAGGGTCCATTTATACATATTGTTGAATTTAATCTCTTTTTCTGGATTAAACTTTTTTATATTCAGATATTTCTTCTGTTTACTCATATTTCCAATCGCATTTCTTAGACTGAGTCTTTGTGCTGGGGCAGACTCCACCTTGAATGGAGTGGGCAGCCCCTGCTAAGTGTGGATGTTTACTGCTGCAGTTTTGGGTGGGTCAGCAAGCCTCCAACTCTACCCTCTTTTGTGTCTGTGACCCAGTGAAGGGTGTCTTTCTCTGAGACAGGACTCAGAGGGACTATTTCCTGACTCACTCCATGGCATTTGCCTCAGTCTCCTGATGAGCAAATGTGAGTATCCCTCTCTCATTTTCCTTATGCAGTCGTCTAATGGAAGTCAACTTTGTTTGAATTGAACTTGAAATTGCAGCCATGACAAACCTTGCCTGGATAAGGCTTTCGTCCTCCTAATGTGCTTCTCCCTTTTGCAGTGTCCTACTAGCAGCTGTTTTCCCCCTTATTCTGGCTCAGTCAAGCCAAGGCTGAGATCCTGCTGGCTTAAGGACCTGTTTACCAGAGATTGTGCTAACTACAGGCTCCTCTGGCATGCCATAGCTAGTCTGCTCAATGGCTTTTTTCCATTTCTTGTGTAGCACTGGACTAGATGGAGGGGCTTAGTGGTGTTTTCCCTTGGTTTTATTGACTTGGTGGCCTTTTAAATGATAGCTGGCACTTTCTGTAGGAAACCAGGCTTGGCTGTGACATTCACAGTGACATCTTTATTGAAAATTCTCTGAGTCTTTTCTGGAATCTTCTATGCCTGGAAACTTATAAACTGGAAACATTTTGCTGCCCAGCTAATTGGCATCTCCCTGCCTCTGATAGCAAAGGCAGCAAAACAAAGACATGTGTTGGAATAGGATCTTGCACCTTCCCTATGAGATATCTGACCTTCTTAAGCTTCCCTGACCATGAAAGAACCTAATGCATGGGGGAGGATGGACCCAGAAGGCTCAGAAAGAATGTGGTATAGCTAAATCCTTTTGCAAGATCATTGTGTATTTCCTCCCCCTGTAATGGCCTTAATAGAATTTGTTTGAGGGTTCTTTGGCAATATCTGATTGTTTTCCTTCCCTGCCTTTCTCTGAACTGTATTGTGGTATCAATGCTGGTCTTCTTGGGTGTATGGTGGGGTTTGTAGCAATTGTGTGCTGTAGCTCCCGAGAACCATTGTTAAATTTTCAGTGCAAATATTAATACTTTGAAAACTGACAAACGTTAAAAATCCACACTTGATTTATTTAGTTGATTGTCTAGACTTAAACAAAGTGATAGAGAAAATGTTCATAATACAGATTAAACTTAAAAGTGTATTGTGCTTCAGTGAGCTGGACATTAAATATTTACCTACATGCTCTTGGTAGATAGTCTACCTCACTGCATTTTGGAGGTATCAGGTATAGCGCCAGCTTGAGAGTTGAATAGTGCCTCAATATGACATTTGTGACCCCGCCTCAGCCTTAGTACTTGCTTAGACATCTTCATTTAAGCCTTCTCTTAAATCTGCCAAATGAAAGAACCTTTTTCTTTTGGCTTTGAGTGACTAATTCTGCTGCGAAAGATCTTTAGTCTTAGAAATGAACCCCAATAATTGGTAGACATCTAAACAAGGAAATAATAATCAAAAGGAGTGAGCAGAGCTTCATAAAGACTAACCTTATTTCTCGTTTTTGATGGGATTAGACTGGTAGATCAGGGAAAGCTATAGTTATTATTTACTATTTTTGTTGTTATTCTGCCATTTTTATTGTGTCCAGCTCTTTGTGACTCTATTTGGGGCTGTCTTGGTAGAGATAATGTTAGTGGTTTGATGTTTCTTTTTCTAGCTCATTTTACAGATGAGAAAACTGAGGCAAACAGAGCTAAGTAACTTGATCACATAAACCCAGTGTCTGAGATCAGATTTGAAGTAAGGAAAATGAGTCTTCCTGACTCCAGGCCCTATACTCTGTCCACTGGGATACCTAACTGCCCCAAGACAATTTACCTAGATTTTAGCAAAGTATTTCATAGGGTCTTTCTTAGGATCAAAGGATGAAATATGCAGAGTTATAAGGAACCTCAGGCATCATATGGTCTAAAGTCCATAATTTCTCAAGGTCACATACATCAATAGAAGTAGTATTTGAACCCAGTGGAAGAAATAAAATTGTACTGGTCAAAGGAATACCCACAGCAATGAAATTAAGTGTCCTTTAAGAATTTAAGTAAAATATAAAACATAAAATTCTAGTATTAATAACCACTGAATTGCTACAACCAATTTTTATTAAAATATTTTATCAAATAGAAAAGTCTATAATTCTTTTGGGGATTTTGATTTTATTACTCTTAAATCACCATAGAAAATACATGGGGCCAGCCAAGATCCTCCACCAGGGCTGCTTTTGCCTTAGTCAATTCCAGCTTTGCTGGCCAGAAAAACATTCCCATGGGTGCTAAGTCACTGAAGGCCATAAGGAAATGCTTAAAAAATTCAGCCCAGTTAACTCCCATAGGAAGTACATGCTCTAGAATAGGGTAGTAATGAAGAATAGGGATCACTGAAAAGGGAAATTATTATTCCATTAGTGATTCCAACTTCCCTCTATTATCAAATCTTTTGCCAGAACTACTACCTAGAGAAGTCAAGTAGTAAGCAGAAATCCGGGTTCAGATGCAAACCTTCTGACACCAAATCTAGTACAGATATTCATTCCTTATTGCTGGGGGCAGGGACCTGGCACCCCATGATCTGAAAAATCCTTGTAAGATTTTTTGGTTTTCATGTTCCTTTTGTAAATGTTCTGATATTATTGATATATCAACACATTATCTTTTAACACCATAAAAATAATCAATTTCTTTTGGGGCATTTCTGAGTGTTTAAACTTTTTTCTGTGTTGTCTGCTGACATTTGCAATTATTTGAGGCTTCTACAAAACTCCCCCTCAAGTTCCCATTTAATTTCTTATGCCAGCCTGCAATATATTGAAACCATGATGGAGAAAGTCTTGATGTGGAAGAAACACAGACTTGTTCTGCTCTACTAAGCAACTACCCCATTGCTCCTGTCTCTACCTTCCAGTGGTCAAGCAATAGATGTATATTATTTCCTCTATAAGACAATCCTTCAGATACCTCCAAATAGCTCTCATCCTCATAATCTAAGTCTTTTCTACAGGCAAAACATTCCCAGTTCCTTTGGCCAGAACTCATATGGTATAAATTTCAGGCCCTTGCCCATCCTGGCTGCCCTTTTCTGTCCTTTCTCCAACTTAAGTCTGTCCTTCCTAAAGTGCTGCATTCAGAAATAAACATATTATGGCCAGGAAAGAGTAGGAAGAGACTATCATTCCCTTATTATTGGAAGCTATGATTGTCCAAGATTGCATTAGCTTTCATAGATGCTAGATCCTAATGTTGATTTGTATTAAGCTTATGGTCCATGAAAACGAGAATTTTTTTCACATTAACTACTGGCTAGTCATGCCTTCCTCATTTTTTAATTATAGAATTTAATTTTGAAATAAAATATTTAAATTTTATTTATTATTTTAGACTGTCAAGACCTTTTTGGATTCTGACTGTCATTCATGGTCTTAAACATTTCCCCCAGCTTTGTGTCATCAACAAATTTGATGAGCATTCCATCTATGCCTTTAAATACATCATTGATAAAATGGTTAAACCACATAGGGCCAAGCAGAAATATCTAGAGGACTCTGTATTGTACTTCCAAGCTGACCTTTGACCATTAATGACAACTAAAGAGTTGTCCAGTCACTCAACTAATTCCAAATCTATCTAATTACTCTGTCGTAGAGATCCCATAGTCATCTCTGGGTTGGGACCTGTATTAGTTGAATAAAGATGTAGTCTTTTAATGATCTCTGTTCCTGTTACTGTCTGAGAAATGACAGTACCTAATTTGGGGCATACCTTCTACATGACCTTGAGTCATTCGATACAGGGCTGTTCTTCTGGATAGTGAAGCTAGAATGACTAAGGCAAAAGGAGCCCTGGCAGAGGATACTGGCTGGCACAATGTGTTTTCTGTGGAGACTTTAGATGAATAAAATCAAACCATTTAGACTCCAAAATAAGGAAGTTAAAAAAAAACCCAACTAAGGGCCAGTCACAACTAGTCTACTAAAACTGGAATTATCTTTTTGATTTAACTTAATTTGCAAACTCTATGTATGGAAACAAATTCCTCTTTCTGTCATGTCTTGTAATGGTCAAAAGCACTGGCTTTACTCTGTTTAGGGATTTGAGGTAAGGGATATAATCTGCTATTGCAGTTCCAGCAACATATAGAAATAAGGAAGTGAGGAAGGAAGAGATGGAGGGAGGAAGGAAGAAAGGAAAAAAGGAATGAAGGAAGGGAAGAAGGAAAGAGTTATTTATTGTTTACCATGTTTCAAGCACTATGTGAAGTATTTTTAAAATATTCTCAGGGAGCAGCTGTGTGGCCCAGTGGATTGAGGGCCAGGCCTAGAGATGGGAAGTCCTGGATTCAAATTTGGCCTCAGATGCTTCCTAGCTATGGGACCCTAGGCAACTCATTTAGCTCCCATTACCTAGACTCTACCACTCTTCAACCTTGGAACCAAAACATAGTACTGATTCTAAGACAGAAGGTAAGGGTTTTAAAAAATATATTTTCATTGATCCTTACAACAACCCTGGGAAGTGGGTGCTACAATGATATCCATTCAGTGATTAAGGAAACTGAGGCAAAAAGAGGCTAAATGATTTAGGTAGAGTTTCACAGGTAGTAAATATCTGAGGTCAAATTTGAACTCATGTCTTTTTGACAAGTCTAGTTGCACCACATCAGAAGAATACCAAGGTTGGGTTAAATTACCTTTAAAGTCTCTTCTACTTTGAAATTTATGATCTCATGAATAATTCAAGGTTTCCTGTAGAAAGATCATGGGATCAAAGATTTAGAGCTAAAAGTGTCCTTTAATCCAAATTCCTCATTACAGAATAGGAAACTGAGGCACAGAGAAGTTAGTGACACAACAGGGACACATCTGGAGGAGTAGGTGGAGGAGAAGGAGGTTTAATTTGTAATGGAAAGAGACTAGAACCTTTGCTCAGAATTTTGCTCAGGTGCTCAGAATCAAACATTCCACAGAGTACTCTCTATGAATAGACAACATTGTTTTGATGATATGAATTACTGAGATAAAGTGGTCCTTATAGCATGTCATAGTAAATGCGTGAGAAAAATGTCTTTCATTAAATCAGATAATTTCTAAAAACACCTTAGGAAAAATTCATTTTAATAAATTAGTGAACTCCATGGGGTTTTGACATTATCAAGATGATTGACTTCTAACCTTAATATATATTGATTCGATAAACCAATAAAGGAAATTGTCTTTAGTGATGAGTGAGATGAAGAAGAATGAGCTTTCAGAGAAAAGGAAGCTGCTCAGGTTGCTCCATAATGGTCTCTAAAAGCTTTGCCTTTTCCTAGCCAACTGATCAGCACTTATAAAATGGATTTAAATGAGGCAGGTAAAAAAAAAAAACCCTCAAAATCTTCATGCTTGGGAAGATTTCAGCTATAAATGTCAAATTCACATCTCTGTGTTAAATGGTCATGGCAGCTGCTTTGAAGGCCTTTTCCAGCTTTTAGTCTATGATCCTATAATTACTAGGTGAAATTCTCTGTAAGAGCTTGTGTATCTAGGATGCCATCTTTGCTCTAGCCAACTATCTCGGAGTCCCAAAGTGTGTCCTGTCTCTGTCTTACACAAACTTGTTACCTCAGTTTCCTTAACTACAATATGGAAATAATTGTAACACCCCCCTCCCAGGGTTGTTGTGAGGATCCGATGAAAACATTTTTAAAGATCTCATATAGCTAGTAATTCACACCCATAGCAGACACTTAATAATTCCAGGCATAGGAAGGGAGTGAGGGGGAAGAGGGAGAAGTGGGAAATCTTGAAAGGTGTTTCTCCACCTTTCAGATCCACCACCATGCTATTGGGAAGGATTTCTTTTTATCCAACAGTATCCAACAGTACCCAACTCTGCAGTTGGGAAGATGGGATGAGGGGAAGGCACTAGATTTAGAGCCAGAAAATGAGGGTTCAAATCTTGGAGCTGTCACTATCTAAGCTTGGACAAATCATATGAACACTTGAGGCCTCAATGTCTTCATCTAGAAAATGAATGCTAGGCTGGATAGCTTCAAATTTCCCTTAAAACTTTGAATCTAAAAAAAAAAAACATAAACGAAATACTGGTAGAGTCAATTGAGATGAAATTTAGGAGATTTTTTTTTACAGCAAAGAGGAAGTACTCTATAAAAAGTATGCAGAAGAGTATCTTGATGGGGATGTTTTAAATAGTTAATTAAAGCAGATGAACTTTCTAGCATCTCTGTATTGAAAAAATAATTTTGAATCTATGAACTAAGCAGTCATCTCTTCATTGATTCCTATCTTAGTATGAACTTGTTAGCTCCAGGATTAAGTGGGGCCAAATAACCATAGATAGAATAGATACTTTGAAGAGTAAGGAAGGGAGTCAGGAATGGGAATAGGTGGGACTTGAAAAAACACAGTTAAGATGGAACTGGGGGTGGGTTAATTAGAGTCAGGATTCATACATATCTGAACCTTGTTGCCAGATTCAAACTGAACAGGCTGTCAAAAACAGGAAAATGGTAGGCAACCTGTGATATAGAAACATAATCTAGGAAAAGGAAACAGGAGACCTTGCTTTTGAGGTAGCCTTCTTTTTTCAGTTAATAAGCCTTAGCATTCCAGTTGGGATAAGAACTAATTTCAGATTTAATGAGTCTAGAATATATAGGTGGCAGTATCCTTGGCTAAAGGTGAACACACTTAGATAAATGTGGGCATACTTCAAGACTTGAACATCTCTCTTAGTTTCCTGTTCTTCATCTCTAGCATCTTGGTGCAGGTATTCTGGATTTTCCTCTTGAATCCCAATTCCATATCCGAGTACCTGCTGAACATTTTTATTTGGATCTTTTGGATTTTATTTGGATCTTTTGATGATTCAAACTCAACATTTTCAAAATCAAATTTATCGTTTTTCCTCAACAAACTATTTGTTCATTAATATAAAATTTGTCTTTGTTCCAGTATTCTATTTTATAAAATGGAAACAATATTACCATTACTACCCAATTCATTGAAAGTTTATGAGGAAAATGCTTATAAATGATAAAACTGCATATGCATAATTATTATATTCTATATGTCATTGGTATTTTGTACATGCCACTCTCTTTTTGTGGAGGTGGAACCTTTGACAGCTATGGGTCTACAAGTTTCCACCTATAGGATATGTGGATGTACTTGGTTAGAGTGGAGATTGTGAGGAAAAAGGGCAAATAGTGACCCTAGCAACTAGTTATTATAAGACTGGGAAGCAGCAACAATGGTTCTAATAGTCAGAAAAAATAATAAAATCTGACCTGTGAACTACAAGGTCAGGAAAGAAACTCCAATATTTGATAAAACACTTATCTTTTCCCTTTTCTTCCTTCCCCCTTTCTTTCATCCTCCCTCTCTCATCTACCACCCATCTCCAAATTTCTATTAGTATTGTCACATCTAACCTTGAAAGCCTTTTCCAAATCCTCATCATTTGCCTCTTACAACTGGAGGCACTCAAACACAATAATTTAGTACGGAATGATTGAATCACAGATATCTAGCAGCATACACTTTGGAAGCATGAGGTACTTGGCTAGAACAACGATGACATCCCTTAAGCCATTTTGCTTTCATGAAACCAAATTTGCATATAGAATGAAAATAGCCAGAAATACAGCATAAGAAGTAATATAATGAGTTGTCAAATGACAGAGGCAACTACCACGCTCTATTATCTTTCATCTTTCTGCTTTTCAACAAAAGCTCTTCAAACTCTACTGTCATATGATAATAAAAATTCAATAAATAAATTTTACCACTTTTTCAGGGTGTACTGATGAGAGTTATTTTCTACTAAAGGAAATGTTCATTAATGAATGTTATTTTCCCCCAATTATTAGTTTAGACAGGCATGTACTTTTATCAGAAAGGAGCACAGGTCCCAGTACAGCCAACCTGTAATTCTTGAATGCTATATTTATTTCAACTCTGATATTTAACACAGTGAACATCCATTGTTCCCTATATTAATAGGTTTGTGTTTTTAGAATAATTTTTTAAATTAGAGGAAAAGTATGACATTGTATGTATGACATTCCTATTCTACATTTTATTCCTTGCATGGAGTTGTTAGACTGTCATGCTGGGAGGATACCAATATTCAACAATGGCATATAATTAATGTTGTTATAATATACACCCTTTGATCTCAAACCTGAGCCTATTTCAGATTTGTATTTCTGAAAAGGGACATGACACATATCATTTGTGAAAATACAGTCAAGGAACATTCTCAAGTACAAAGAAGAATTTTATTTAAAGAAGAGGTGATTAGGTCCCCTTTGAAGCCAGTGAAGCATAGTTCTTTTTTTTTAAACTAAGTTTATTTATTTAATTAATTAATTTAGAATATTTTTCCATGGTTACATGATTCATGTTCTTTCCTTCCTCTCCTCCCACCCTCTTCCCATAGCCAATGAGCAATTTCACTGGGTTTACATATATCATTGATCAAGATCTATTTCCATATTATTGATATTTCCACTAGGGTGATCATTTAGAGTCTACATCCCCAATCATATCCCCAACAAACCAGGTGATCAATCATATGTTTTTCTTCTGTATTTCTGTTCCCACAATTCTTCCTCTGGATGTGGAGAGTGTTCTTTTTCACAAGTCCCTCAGAATTGTTCTAAATCATTGTATTGCTGTTAGTAGAGAAGTCTATTACATTCAACTGTGCCACAGTGTATCAGTCTCTGTGTACAATGTTCTCCTGGTTCAAGCACAGTTCTAATAAGCACTTTGGAGCCACTGGAGGAAAAAAGGTTTGGTGAGACTAGAAATGTATGTAATCTATTGAATCTTTTTTGATGCAGAATTTCAAGATGACATCTCAATGAATGGGCCATGACCTATCTTGTTGGAAAGAATAATTCAAAATGATATCATGGATTCCTGAAGTACTGACTTAAAGCTACAAAGACACAGAAGCAAAATTGTTTACTATTCTAGGAAGTTAAGTGTGATAGTAAAGGGCAGCTAAGTGGCACAGTGCTGTGCCTAGAGACACATCTTCCTGAGTTCAAATTTAGCCTCAGATACTTAATAGCTGTGTGATCATTGGCAAATCACTCAAATCTGTTTGCCTCAGTTTCCTTACTTGTTTTATGAGCTGGAGAAGGAAACAGCAAATTGATTCCATATTTTTGCCAAGTAAACCTCAAAATGGAGTCAAGAAGAGTCAGACATGACTGATAATGAATGAACAACAACAAGGTCTATAATAGGATAACAAGTTACTGGAGGAAATCAAGAGAGCAAGCTAGGAAGGGACTCCCGAATTTAAAAAAAAAAAAAATATATATATATATTATGGTAATTATTCCAAAAATAGCTTCTTTCAAATTTTATGCATTTTATTGTAAATGTATAAAATCATTGTTCTGAAAAGGGATTAGAAGACTTCACCAGATTGCCAAAGTATTTTGTGACAAAGGTTAACAACCTCTTGTCCAGTGATTCTCAAAATGTGGTTGGGGGATCTTGTGACGTCCTTGAGACTCTTTCAGGAGGTATACAAGGTAAAAAAATGTTTCCATAATACTACTGATATGTCTTCATCTCTAATATTGTAAATATCAATAGATATAAACCACATAAACAAAGGTTATTTGGGATCCTCAATAACTTTCAAGGTGCTGAGGCCAAAAATGTATTAGAACTACAGCATTCTCACTTACAGATGAGGAAATCCAGGACTAGAAAAGTTAACTGAGTTGCCCAAGATCATACAGATAGTGTGAAAACCAGGATATGAATCCAAGTTGTTGAATTCCCAATCCATTGTGCCACCTTAACTTTCTATTTTAAGTTCCACATTTCTCCAGAAGAGTTGGAAGTACCTTCCAGAGATTAACTCCGTGATATAATATCTCTTTGGGAAAGGCAGGTGGAAGACAAAATTATGTTCATTTTTACTGAAGGAGAAATGAAGCCAGAGAAAGAAAAAATGATTTATTCCAAAGCACTGTGTAAGTCAGTAGAGGAGCCAGGAACACAGCTCTGTATATAAAATGCTTTTGATTTTTATACATTACTTTATGTAATTTATGTAGTGGGAGAAGAGAACAAATGTGGGTAGATTTAATGTAACTTTAAAGAAGAAATCATCAGTGACAGAGATCCCAGAAGCAAGGAACAGTCACCAAGATATGCCAACCTGAGGGTGTAGGCTGGAACTGTATAGCTTTTCTTCAGGTGGCTTCACTAAGCCTTTGGTAAACATATCAGTAGTCACTCAGTTTCCTCATCTGCAAAATGGCTTAATAACACATACTCTACTTTGTGAGATTATTACAAGGATAGGATCTGGTGATAATTTAAAAAATCTATAAAGCTTTTCTATCACTGTATCATCACAAACAACTCATCAGAGCTCCACTTTTGCACTGCTGCTTAGAGTCAGCACTTTGGGGCCATTGGAGGTGAAATGGTGACATAAAGGGTCCTTTTTAGTACTTCTAATAATGCTGCCTGTCTTAGATTAGGTCCAGGCTTCAGTTATGATTCTGTGATGTCCAGGCTAAAATAGACTAAGCTATAAAGAGTCTCCAAGATAGTAATATGAGAGATATATCCCCATAACTTGGAGGAGTTAGTCCCTTTTACTTAAGTTTTCTGAATCTTCTGTATTTATAAGGATATAGATTTAGAGTTGGAACTACTCTTAGAGATCACGTAGTATAAACTCCTCATTTTATAATTTAGGAAACTAAGACCTAGAAAGGTAATCACTACACCAAGATTTTATAGAGTGCAAGAGATCTGGGACTTGAACCCAATACAATTTTAGATTCAGAGCTATAAGGGATCTTTTAGTGGTCATTTAGTTCAAACTCCTTTTATTACAGATGAAAGGTAAAGTCACTTGCTTAAGGGCATATAGATAGTAATAGTGCTGAGACTTGAACCCAGGTCCTTTGATTCCAAATCCAGTTCTTCAACTAGAGGGGAGGTAGTCTTTTGATAATTCTGAAGTATCATTTAATATTTAAAAATAATGTTTAAATTTTAAAATAAAATAATAGTTTAATTTTTCTAGTAAGCTTTGGAACCTTCTTACTGAAGAGCACAGCTCAGTTCTCTTCACAGTAGAGAGAGTAAGTAGTAGCAGATAGGCAAGAGATCATTCAAGTGTCCACTATTTAAAGACCAATAGACAATCTTCAGTCTTCTGCTCTCTAATAGAAGCCATAAACAATACATGCTTGTTCCTACCTCTGATCTGAATATTTTACTTTGGACTATATTTATTTGTTTATGTATTCTTTTCCCCTACTAGATTATAAGCTCCTTGAGGGCATGGTTGGTGTCTTAGTCATTCTCTGAAAAGTCTGGTGGCTGTCCCCGTAGGCACTCATTTCTACTCAAGAAGAATTTATTTGTTACCTACTAAAGTATGGGATGCTATTCTAGGATCTGGGGTTGTAAAGACAAAACTCAAAGCTATCCCAGTCTTCAGAAAGTTTACATTCTACTGAATATATGCCCCCAAAGTTTAATACTCCATGAGTAATTCAGTTCAGAATTTAATTATACATCCTCCATCTCAGAGCCTTGTGATTCAAACTAGAAAGTGTGAAGTACCCTTTAGCAGATTGTAAAGGCAGCTCTTATTTGCTATGATTTCACAGCAAACCATTTAGCAGGTCTGAGATGCTGGGGTGTTCATGTCAGTTAATTAGGGAAGGCTTTACTTTGGGTGAAGGTGGATTGTTAGTACTGGAACCTGCCTAAATGATGAGTTGACATGTTGGTCCCTCTTGGTCTGCAAGAACTTTGGAAGTCCTTCTAGGCAATGCTTTGCTACTTTCTAGAACTGACCAGTCAGTCATGCCTGGATAAGAGATTTAACAAATATAATTTAAATTTGCTATTCAAATCACTCCTCCCTTTGTTCCTTTCTTTTCCTTTTTTATAAGACCAGGGACTCAGAATTAGGAAGGGCCTCAGAGTTCTCCTAATTAAATCTATAATTGGTCTTCCTCTACACTATTTCAATAAATGGTCAACCCATCCCAGTGTGTGATGTGGTTTGAGGCATTCTATTTTTGGATAACTCTAATTATTAGAAAGTTTGCTGTAAGATTTAGAACTCGTTTGATTAAATATATCAATTAAAATAATTGAATCATGGTCACCATTTATAAAAATAATTAACTTCACCAGTCAAAATGACTGTAAGTACCTTTTATTTACAACAAGACAGAGATATGAAATATATGAAGGAGGAAGAAATTAATCACCTAGCTTCAAATACCCTAAATCCTAGACTGTGAATGCGGATCCCAAAGTGAGTCTCACCAGAATCCAAAGTCCTAATTAGGAAGCTGAAATCCAAAGAGCCAGGAGGTGTTGAAAAGTCTGTTGAGCATCTTCAGTGCACATGAGGCTAAGACCGCCAAGAATCTCACCAGAGCTCATGCTGAAGAGAATGTCCCTTTGAAGCACAAACCACGAGAGAGAGTCCTCACTGAAGGACCAAGGAAAGAAGGAATGCACCAATCTTCTCAGTCTCGCCTTTTATAGTCCTTTTGCCACAACACTTCCCGTCTCTCTCCCATTTCATGGGAACCTAGTGACCTACCAAGTGCTAAGTAGGGACATTTCAAATTCTTGATTGATTACATTAAAGGTTTCTGATTGATTACATTAAAAATAAGCAAAGAGAGTTTGAATTCTCTTTCACATTTCCTGTATATCAAGTGAAAATAGCTCTCTCTGAAGTTTCCAACTAATTCTCTGGGGTTAATCAAAATGGCATTTAATAAGAGTTAATGTTTATATAACATTTTAAGAGTTACAAAGCACTTTGTAGATGTTATCTCATTTGAGCCTCTGACTACCCCTGTAAGGAAAGTGATATTATTGTCTCCATCCTTTTATGAATGAAGAAACCAAGATTGAGAAAGTTTAAATGACTTGCCTAGGGTCACACAGCTAATAAGTGTCTAAGACTGTATTTGAACTCACAAATCCCTAACTGTAGGACACTCTATCAACTGTACTATCTCTTCTATAATCTGTGAATGTTCTTAGAATAATTTAATTCATAATTGAATTCTACATCCCCTGTCTCAGAATCCTATGAATCAAATGCTGTTGAGTTGTTTCAATCTTGTCTGATTCTTCATGATCCCATTTGGGGTATTCTTTATAAAAATACTGGAATAGTTTGCCATTTCCTTCTCCAGATCATTTTATAGATGAAGAAACTGAGGCAAACAGTGCTAAGCAACTTGCTAAGAGTCATGCAGCTAGTAAGGGTTTGAAGTAAAATTTAAACTCAAGATGAGCTTTTCTGACTCCAGATCTGACACTCTATCCACTGTTGCACCTAACTGCCCTTGGGTCAAACATTAGCTTTTTAAGAATTAAGAACTAAGGATAACTGTCATGTCCTTCCAGGGCTTCTTCTTCAAACTAAACAAATCTTTCAACAGGTGTTTTATTGTATGATATTGTTTCCATCCCCATCATTATAGAATATGTAATTTTAGATGAAGACCTGGAAAAGGATGTTTGGGTCCATCTAGTCCAATCTTTTAATTTTGAAAATGAGGAATCTGAGACTCAGAGAGTTATGTAACAAACCCAAGATTTTTGACTCTAAAACCAAGGCTTTTTGCATTTCAGCTTGTCAAAGTCTTTTCTAGAAGAGGGTATCCAGAACTGACACAATACTCTACACAAGTGACCTGAATGTTGAAAATGCAATGAATGGGGCTGTGACATGTCTCATTCAGGACATGATGTCTCTGGAGAACTGGCTTTTGTTTTTGTTTGTCAGCTCACATTGGTAACATGCTAGAGCCCCAGTTCCCTGAGGGATTTTCTACATGAAATATTGTCTAGTTGTATTTCCACTCTTTTATACTTTTGCAACAAATTTTTAAAAACTTAAAAAAATCTCTCATTTTTAAATTTCATTTCTCTAACTTATTCTACTTCCTCCCTTCACCCACCCATTCCTTATGAAAAAGCAATTTTTAAGGAAGAGAAGAAAACAGCAGGCGATCATCAAAATAAACAATACATCAATCAAGTATGACAACATTTGCAAGTACTTCACACCATTGATTGCTTTTTAACTCTAGTGTAGGATTTTTTCTTCTTATTCCCATGAAATTTTGCCTTTTTTATTTATCATTTTTAAAAGATATTTTTAGAAA